>NW_022196523.1:1200000-1923993 GCF_008641045.1 Pistacia vera | reverse complement strand
GTTCCACCTCGAAAGTCCAAGCTCTTTTCCATTAATTCATATTTGTCAGCTTAAATTGTTGATACAAAAATTTACACCAATTAGAGTAATCCGATCGACCTTGGCAGGATCGAAACTAGTGTGTACGTGATTACAGATAACCAACAATAAATGAATAATGAATACAGTAAAGTAAATCGTAAAAAGAATTTTAAAGTGGTTTAGCGAGATGAACTCTTGAGCCTACATCCATTATTCTTTTTATTTGCTGTGGGAGCTTACAATAGTGATTCTAGGAATATTTTCCAACCCCTTCCTCATTGTTTGAGGGGGTTTATATATAGAGTTTGTACAAAGGAAAGAGCGAAAATAAAGAGATTACAATTAAATTGAAATGCAACTTTGATATTCTCGCAATTGGGCAGTGTGATTGCGCAAAGATTGCTGTCAATCTGATCATTTCCAAAATATCTAGGATCTGAAGTTATCTGGGAATTGGTTGAACGATCACTTGGATTGTTTGCGACTCTTGTGTTGGGTCAGACAATCAGTGGAGTTGAGCTAGTTTTGGATCTAACTATATCCTCGTGATGCTCCGAGCTTGGTGGAAAAATCACACACAACAACTTCCCCTTAGTGTTCGATGCCCGTTTCAAGCTTCAAAGACGATTGCTCGATTTAACATCAAGCTCGGTTCATCAGTGGGCCATCAGATGTAGGTTCGATCGAGCTTTGAGGGTAGAACCCATGCTTGGTCAACGTACTTCACACTTGGATCTTCTTTCTCCTGTGACACTTGTCAAACTTGGAATATGAATGGTTAGGAAAATTATGTAAATTCCACGTGGTTATGTCGCATTAAATGCGCAACCTTTGGCAGTCATGTTTCGTCATGCGTGGGCGACTATAGCTGTCCACGGGTGGAGTTAAGGCGACGTGCAACGACGGTTATGATTATAGCAGTTTGACGGTTCGTCGACCCTCGTTGATAGTTGACATGTGGCCACATCCAAGGGTTAGGATTGCTTGATAAATGGAGGGTTGGGTTTCATTATAGATTGACAGCTACGATCGAACCTCGCCTTTTCGTCTCCCATGCAAGCAACTATAAAAGCGAGCGAAGTCGTCAAACATCACTCAACTTGTGAAAATTCTTTGACGTCTTTTGGTTATTCTGTTGTTGCTTCATTGTCATAACAGTGCTCTTTCTGACAAGTTCTTCCCATTCTCTTATTCCAATAATCCCTCTCTTTAGTTGCCTTCTCTATTTTTGCGGCTAAGGGTGGCTATTATTGTGCCCACATTGAGCCTTCTAGGGGTTTACAAGGGTTTTTAAGCATGTCTTTGACGGTCTTGGGTTTAAGGAGGGTTTAACGTGGTGGTTGCCAGAATCTTAGATAGGTCATGTGCATTCGTCGTCTAGCATGAGCTATCTCGAGTGCCTAAACCGAAAGCAAAGTGTGGATAGGTCGTCGAATCTTTTGAGCTCTGACACATGTTCGCTTCAGTTTCAAGTACCTAGAAGTGAGCTTAATTATGTTTTTGTCCAGCAACCACACGATTGATCACATGTTTGATTCACCAGTAGGTTCGGCAGTTCTCGGGGGTATAATCCCTGAGGTTTCCAAGGAAATCGTCTCACAAAGCTTGGACCCCAATGCGACGGGCTCGTCCGATCATGCCTTAATACAGTTGGCTTAGTCCAAGCAGTCTCCAATTCATAGGCTGCGAAGGGAACCGTAATCCTTGATTAACGTCGAGGACCTGGGGCACATAAGAGAGACTTATGCACTGCAACTCAACCTGATGGTTCTTGGGGATTCTTCTTGTAAGAATCCCCCACCTGGATGGATGGCGATCTCTGAGACCCTCTTGAGATGCGGGGTATCTTTTCCCCCTCATCATTTTATTGATAACGTTCTGAGATAGTTCAACATCGTTCCTCTCCAACTGTTCGCGAACTCATACGTCATAATCATAGGTCTATATATAACATACATGATCACCGATTTGGGTGAGCCATCCATCGAGGAGCTCGTCCATCTATATAGACTAAAGAAAAAGACAAGACCAGACGTACTACCTTTCCAAGGAGAGGAAGGTACATTTCAGTGGGCTGGTCGACATCCCAAAGAAGGTCCCATATTAGGATTCCCAATTTTTCTTTTATAAGGCCTAGGAGACCAGCATTTTGCTTTAGAAGTGAGTAAGACTTCGACTCCCAGTTCGTGTGAAGATTGCTTTCAAACTCTATGTTTAAGCTAACTGAGTTGCTTTGCTTTGCAAATAACGTCGAGCAAAATTATCTCCCTACTGCAAGCTTGTAGAGGCTTTAATGTTTCAGCAACCTTCCCAATGGACAACGCAACGTTATCGAGTTCATTTTGCTTTCTCACTTGAAGACGTACAACTTCTGTGAGGACAACGACAAGTTTCTTAACATTCTTTAGAATGGTAAATTATTGCTTGCTCGCACTTATTTCCCCTGCTTAGATAGGCCGCTCACGGTTTGCTTCTCTTTTTTGTAGAAATATGGGCTAAGAAACCAAAGGGCCTTAAGTAGAAGGCAGTGGCTTCCGTGGCTGCTAAGAAAACACTGGTTACTTTGGCAACGAAGTAGCCCACTGATATTGCCAGCGTGAAGCGTAGCGGGGACGAACTTGGGAAAGATCCAAGTGTAAAGAAGCTCGTGACTGCCTCCAAGGCAGTTGGCGGGAAAGGTTCCCTCAAGCTTTAAAAGGGGCCAGCAAACGAAACACCCGAGCTAACTAGAAGCTCGTGGAAACAGAGGACAACCAAATAGTATGACGACTTAGGTAAGAAGAAGTCTATCGAGCCTCAAGGGGGCTCGAGAAAGTAGAAAGTGGCTGAGTAGCAGAGTGGTTTAAGCAAGGAGGTCGCCGTGCAGGTTGACAGCCTAAAGAAGTCAACGGCTAAGGATTTGGCCAAGAAGGAGTTTGCTCCTTCGGGCGAGATTGCTGCTACTGGGGGAAGTACATCCAGCTCGTCTTGACAGGGAGACAAAAAGATGGATGAGGCGGCTTAGGTTGCAGTCGCTGCTTTGATCGACCAACTCCCCAACCATATCAACGTTAGGGCTACAACAGCCAAGGATGGTGTCATCCCTCAAACATTTGTGGGCCTTAGGGACTTGTCTCTCACCCATATACTAGCCTGGGTGTGCAGCTATGCGGCAAAGGTATCAGTAGTTCGCCCCTTTTTTCTTTTTATTGCATGCTATCATTACTCCTTATTGACTTTCCATACTATCTTTTTTAGGCCGCCATGGCGAGTAGACTCCTCTATGATGAGTGTTATCCCACGTTGGTGGACACTCATAAAGGGTGGCAACTGGCTAAGATAGTGAAAAAGAACGCTCTGGCCAAGGCTAAGGTTGCAGAGAAGGAGAAGGAGGCCAAACAGGCCGAGCTCAAGTGGCTCAAGGAGGAGATGATGACCTTTGTGGTCAAGGAGAAGGAGTTCCTTGACAAAATCAAGGTCAGTAAGGTCGCGCGAGCTAAGGCTAAAGTGGAAGCAACAGAGGTAGAGAAAATTTTGGCACAGCAACGAGGTGTCAATAACAAGCTAAATTTCAAGCTTTCTTTGTCCCAAAAAGCCACCTCAGATTGGGGACCAAGTTCAAACAGACCTCGCTCGACTTTGCCAAGGAAGTAGAAGGTCGATGAAAAGATGAAGTTGAGGCCAGGCAATTTAGGCTTCAAATCGAGAAGCTGAATGAGGCTATAACTGCTCGAGCTTGGCAGACGTCGATCTTCCTCATACAGAAGTTATGGGAAGCCCACCCCTTGATCGACTTCTCTTTCCTTCTGTGAGCTTATCAGAGAGAGGTTGATAGGATGAAGACCGAAGCTTGGGGAATGGCCTACGTATACTCAGATAATTCCGAGGATGAGGGTGAGGGCCGAGAAGAGGTCGAGGAAAGTAAGGAGGAGATTGGCCTTAAGCAAGAAGTTAAGGATTCAGCTCCCTTGGCTACCCTTCCACCTAAAGTTGCAGATCTTCCTCCAGGCAAGGCTCCCAACCTTGAAGAGGCCGCTACCATTCCTTCTATCGAGGAACCGTCTTTTCTAGTCTGCGGCAAGCACCTTGATCTAGCCAAAGATGATGTCCCTACTCCTCCATCTGCATAAAAGTGAAAGATATGGAATGCATGGAGAATGATGCATGTGATACTATAACATGTATATTCATATTTTGCAAAAAATTTCAATCAAATTGAAAACAAGTAAGGTATAACTTGTTACCTTAAGTCCTTAGCAATCTTGGAGACTTTTAATTTCAAGAGAAATTAAACAAAAGAGTATCCATACTAAGGTAAAAGAAGAATTAGGCCAAGAGAGACATTTAAGGTTCTTAAAAATTTTGATCTCTATCTCAAAAATTGGTATATCATTTTCTTTATATATGTAGCCTTGTAAACAATACAATAATTGTTTTGGACTTCCTTAAACAATTTTATAATTGTTTTGGAGTTGTAAATAATTCCATAATTATTATGAAGTTATTAAACTTATTTAAATAATAACATTGAATTAACATTTAATCACAATTAACAATTTAACTCTTAAATTGTTTATATGTTTACAATTACAACCCATTGTTAAATTCAACTTAATATAAAGAAAATGATTAATTATGAATAATTTAACTCTTAAATTATTCATAATAAATAATATAACCCTCCATTGAATCTAATTCAATGATAATAATATAAATAATTTTATTACCCTTGGTAGGCGCTAGCCAACCTTGGATAATCAACTCTCTTTGGCTATTTCTCCATTCTCCTTAGTTTTTATGTGTGACCTCTTAGGTTCACTATGGTCTAGCCGTCGGCCTAATATCATAGTCTATTCTGATATGTTTTCTCATAACTCTTTATGAACAAAACTCTCCCCGATTATCATAGGCATCTAGCAATGCTCCATAACCCCTAAATCACAATGAAGATATACTCCAACGAACCTAAAGGTGGAAAAGTAACCCGCCCGGCCCGGCCCGCGGCGGGTTACATGTTTTGGCGGGCTGGGCTCAACCCGCCCGCCAACAAAGGCGGGCCGGGTTAGGCCCGCCAATTAAGGGAAAGTTGCTGGCCCAGCCCGGCCCGCCAGCCCTAACCCGCCGGGTTAGGCACGGTCCGGGCCGGGTTAGCCCGATTTTTTTTTTTTTTTTTGTGTTTTTTTTTTGTTTTTGTTTTTTTAATTTATCTTTTCAAATAAATAATTATAAATATAATTGTTTTTAGTTAACTTTTCAAATATCAATAATTCAATTCAATTCAATTTTTTTTTTTTTTTAACATTTCAAATATTAATTCAATTTTAATACAATAAAATTGTAATATAAGAAAAATTAGACTTATTCATTTATCAAAAAATAAAATAAGAAATTACAACAATTATTGCCTCGTTAAAAACCTCACCAAGAAAAACCCAATGGGAGAAAAACTTGGTAAAGAAAAAAGAGTGCAATAATTGACAATTAATTTACAAATTACATTTTACAAAACAACTAAATTGGGGGTGGTTCACTAGGACCTCCCTCATCTGTATCATCTATATTACAAAATTGAAATGATTCTACTAAAGCATTGTCGATAACCTCGTATTGATCTTGATGGCGCGATCGTTCCCAATCTCGAAGACATGTGAGGACTTCAATCATTTTTGGAGCAAGTTTAGTCCTCCTTTCATTTAAAATCCTTCCACTTGCACTAAATGTTTGTTCGGATGAGACGGTTGAGACAGGAACAGCGAAAACATCCAAGGCAAGTCTTGATAATACCGGAAAAATACATTTTCTGGCTCTCCAATACTCTAAGAGATCAAAGTGACCTGTTGAAAACATTTCGGGGGTTGCCAAATATTGTTGAAGTTCATTACTCTGCGACTCCATGGAGGACAGCATATTAGTTGTTGTTGTTGGTGGTGGTGGTGCGTCTGAAGAGGAGGCTGTGCTTCGGACTCGGGTCCTCTTCGGCCTATTCAGTGCATTCCAAGAGAATAAGTCTTCATTTGTTTCTTCTGCTACAGCTTCTCTGGATATTTCGCCTCTTTGCGACTGCGGGTTCCCATACCTGTTTTCATATTGGAAATATACTTCGAAAAGACTATTTTTTACCTCTCCTATTTGATTGATATATGATTCGTTTTGTAAATTTTCACTTAAATTGTCAAGACCATTTTCTAAACGTGCTAATTTAATTCTAGGATCAAATATAGCACCTAAACAATAAAGAAAAGGAACGGGTCTCCAATATTTCAAAAAAAAATTTTCCATTGCCTTTATTGGTGCATGTAAAATTTCATCATCTTTGTTTTTTGTAAATAACTCGGAAATTTTTATAATTGCATGTATTACCAATGGACTAGTAGGGTAATACACACCAGAAAGTTGTAAAGTGGCTTGGTAAAAACATTTGAGAAAAGAATGAAATACTTTAGCTATCTTCCAATCATTTTCTACCAAATGATGAGGACCTCTATTATTTGCTACAAAATAACTAATTATATTAGCATAAGGTAAACATGAATCAAGCATTAAATAAGTACTATTCCATCTAACAGGCATATCTAATGCAAAAGTTCTAGGAGACATATTTGATTTTATACAAGCTTCTTGAAATTCAGCATTTCTTTTATTACTACTAGTAATCCAAGCTAAAGATTCCCTAATTCTATCAATATTTTTTTTAATTGTTTTCATACCACTTTTCACAATTAAATTAATAACATGACATGCACAACGTTGGTGAAAAAACTTCAAATTATTATATAAAAGATAATTATTTTGAAAAAATTCTATAGCTTTACTATTAGAACTTGCATTATCTAAAGTTAAACTTATCACTTTATCAATAATATCATAATCTTCTAAAACTTCAATAATTTTATTATAGATTTCTAAACCACTATGATCCACATCCATTAATCTAAATCCTAATAAAGATTTATTTAATTTAAATTCATTATCAAAATAATGACTAGTCACACAAATATAATCTTGTTTAGCTCTACCACTCCAAATATCAGCAGTTAAAGCCACACTAATATGACAAGTATGAAATTTATTTTTTAATTCTAATTTCATTTTTTTAAACAATTTTATTAAATCATTTCTAGTTGCAGTTTTAGAATAACTTTTAAATCCTGGAAAAAATGAATTTTGAACAAATCTTTCAAAATATTTATCTTCTGCCATATTAATAGGTTGATCAGATGCAGCAATATATAAAGCTAACTGTTCCCTATATACATCAGAATTATAACGCCAAGTAGTACCCATATTAGTTATTTGAGTTTGATTGCTTTCTCTATTTCCATGTTGATTAATATGTTTATTAGCATGCCTTTTTAAAGTACTAGTACCATTACCTGAATCAGCTTTATAAACATTTGCACAATATTTGCATCTTGCTTTCTTGACTTGAACGCCATTTTCTGTCTCGTAAAACTTGTCGAAATGCGCCCAAACGTCTGATGTGTGTCTGTTTTCGCTTTCGACGGCAGTTGATGATCCCGCCTCAGCTTGAGATGAAGTTGGACGAGGACGACGATTACGAGGACGACTTCTAGAACCACCGGGCGCTGTTGGAATCGACGGCATATTTTGAGGTGTATCGGATTCTGAGACTGGGATTGGGACAGCGGGACTATTTGAATCTCCTGCATTCATAGTAAAATCAGCGGGACTAGGACTAGGATAATAGTTTTCTTCCTCATTGAAATTGATGGGAGAGAAATATCTATCCATTGTAGACTTGTAGTTGAAAAAAAAAATGATGTAGAAGAAATAAAAATTAAAGAAAGAGATTTGGAATATGGAAATTGGAAATATGAATTGAAAATTGCAAAACCTAATAAAAATTAAAATAAGAGCAAATTGATAACAAAAATATTAAGAGAATAAATGAATAATTGAGACTTGAGAGTTGAGAGAATAGAGAATATGAGAAAATGAGAGAATTTGAGTTGTGAGAAAAATATGAGAGTTTAGGTCCAATTTATAGAAAAAAATAGGGAAAGAAAATGACGAAAAAGACCCCTCCAACGGCTATAAAACGGCTAGATTTCAAGGGTAAAAGTGTAATTGAAAAAAATAAAAAATATTTACAAATTTTTTTTTTTTTTCGGGCCAACCCGGCGGGTTGGCCGTTGGCAACAGCCAACCCGCGGGTTGGCAATAGCCAACCCGCCAGCAACCCGCCGGGTTGCGGGCCTCTTGCAAAGAGGACAAATCAGCAACCCGGCGGGCCGCCGGGTTACCATTGTGTAACCCGGCCCGCCCGACGGTTGCTGGCGGGTTGGGCTCAACCCGTTTGAGCCCTCTTTTTTACGGGCCGGGTTAGGGTTAGCCCGCCTAACCCGGCCCATTATTTCCACCTCTAAACGAACCCTTTTATAATCATACGTGCTTTATAATCAAATCCTTCCATTGTCTTATCCCAATTAAGAATGGATTCATGAAATGTCAAAATTCTTATCTTAATTTTATATCAAATTGACAATCAATACATTTTATATACCCCGGTCGGAGATTTTCCTTTTCCAATGTATATTGACATTTGTCTGGGAACTTGATATCAATCTATATCAAGTAAACGGATCTCATCTTGACTATCACTTGTCTTCACACATAAACAACACATGGCCAAATCGGCTTATTAACACATGACATGATTAGCCTCGTGTTTATAAACCATATGAACCATATGCGTTTATGCAGAATTCAACCGTGATATCTCAGGCCTAAGGATTAATAATACACTAGTATGATCTTATAATGAATCATTGACTACATTTTAAATGTCCATGTGATTAATCATAAACGGCCATATTCGATAAACAGTTCACTAACCGCTTATCCATGTTAATGTCCTAGTGATATAACTTTTATAATCACCCACACTAATACCATCACATGACATTCTACGGAGACATTCAACATGCCTACTATGTAATATTATTGCCCAATTAATATTACCTATGTAAGGAATACTTTGATGATTTTGATTTTTTAAAGATTTGTATAATTCAGACATTTCACATGTAATACATAAATATAAATAAAGCAATAAACCACATGTGAAATAAGAACACTTTCTTCTATTGATAAGATAAAAATGTATATACAAAATATATACATTAACATATATATACAAAACATAATGCCTTGGAATCGATGACACGATTGGTTCTTAGGGCATACAGTAACAGAAAGATCATTATGTCTTTTTTTTTTTTGTTAAATTTGTAATCGAACACGTTAATGAAAAGAAAATATTTCAATATATCCTCATCAAGCAATTCTTTTTATAATCCTACAAAGTCATTTCAATCGTCCTAACTAGACTTATCATAAAAAATCCAAATTCACTCCAAGTTATGTGTAGCTCGTTTCTTGAGGAGTTTTTTCAAATATATGCGAGAAAATCTTATGCGAAAACTCTAACTTCAGATCCATTGTTGTTTCGAGTTTTGGTTGCCGGCTTAAGGTTGATTTCCTTCGACGTGTTTTTCTTGAACTTTTTCAAGCTTAACTTGGTCGATTTGAGATATTTTGACCATAATCGGCCCTACAATGAATGATTAAATAAGACATGGGTGGAATATGAGCTGCTCATTAGTAATACCTTTACAAATGCTCAACGCTCTAGGCTCGTAGTATTACTTTGCCGTTGAGGCATTCCAGGTGAAAAGTTCTTGGTGCGAGTTTTACGGAGATCCTGAATAGACCTTCCTATTTGGGCTGAAGTACCCCCAAGTTCGGGTTTTGAGTACCCTAGACTATCATTCTAAGAACTAGATTGCCCATTTCAAAGTCTCTGTTTCTGACTTTGGTGTTAAAGTACACTTGACTCACTACTAATACGAGGCGAGCCTTAACTGAGACCTGACCCGATGTTCTTCTATTAGATCCAGCCTCAGGCAGAGAAGATCTTCATTGGCTTCTTCATTGAAAACTTCCATTCGAAATGAATTGATCCCTATTTCGACTAGGGCCATTGCTTCGCACCCGTATGAGAAAGAGAATGAGGTTTCTCCCTTTAAGCTCCTGGTTGTTGTTCTGTAAGACCGCAAGGTCTTGGGCAATTCTTTGGCCTATCTTTCTTTTAGGGTGTTGAGCTTCTTTTTTAATGGTGTACTTGATGGCTTTGTTTATAACCTCTACTTGACCATTGGCTTGAGGTCGATAGACAGCGGCGAAGCTCTTCTTGATTCCAAACTGTTCACAGAAAGATCTAAAGTCTTCATTATCGAACTGTTTCCCGTTGTTGGTTATTATAGTGTGAGGGATTCTGAACCTACAAATAATGTTTTTTAGACGAAATCCTTTAGCTTGTTCTACGTGATGGTAGCTAAAGGCTCGGCTTCTACCTACTTGGTGAAGTAGTCAACGATAACAACTGCATACTTAACACCCTCTTATCCTTGAGGCAAAAGGCCAATCAGGTCGATGTCCCAAATTGCAAATGGTCAAGGCTTGTCAGTGTAGTTAATTCTTGAGGTGGAGCTTTTGGAGTATCTGTAAATCTCTGGCATCTGGTGCACTTGCGCATATAGTTCGTTGTATCATCGAAAACTGTTGGCCAGTAATAACCTTGGTGAAACACTTTGTATGTTGGAGATCTACCTCCTGCATGGTTCCCGCAAATCCCCTTATGGATTTCCCTTAGAACATAGTCTACGTCCTCATGATCGATACATTGTAGTAGCGATACACTGAACCTGCGCTTATACAACTTTTCATTGATGAGCGTGTACCAAGCTGACTTTGCACGAAGTGTTTTGGCTTCAGTTCTTCCTTCTGATAGTGTACCATCCCTTAGGTAGGCAATGATTGCATCTATCCAACTGTATCTCCGACTCGTCGCTAAGACTGGTTCTTGTAGAGTGAAAATGCTTGCTCTTAGGAGGAACTTAATTGGTATGGAATCAGCTTTCTCTTAGTTCATTGCTAAGACCAGGCGGGCTAAAGCATCAGCTACCAAATTCTTCTCCCTTGGGATCTGAAGAACTGTGAAAGACCTAAATTGCTTGAGCTCAGATTTCACCAGCTGGAGTTAGGATGCCATCCTATCTTCCTTCACCTGGTACTCCCCGATAATCTGGTGAACTACGAGTTGGGAATCATTGTAAATTTTGATGAAATATGCCCTTATTTCCTTGGCGAGGCAGATCCCTATGAGCAATGCCTTGTACTCAGCCTCACTGTTGAAGGCAGCGAACTCGAATCTTATTGCGACTCTGATTGGGTTTCCCTCGGGACCTTTGAGCAAGAGCCCTACTCTTGCCCCCTTCCCGTTCGAAGAGCTATCCACATATAGAGTCCATTGTCATAGGCCCTCGAGCTTTGGCTTCTACTTCTCCACTTCTTCCGAGGTATTTGCCCCTAGCAGGCTTAGTTTCCCTTCCGACTGATCGGAGAAATCTGATATAAAATATGTCAAAGCTTGACCTTTGATTGCTATTTTTGGGATGTACTTTAGATCATGCTGACTTATTTCCATTGTCCGCTAAATCAATCTGCCCTATGCCTTGGACTTTTGTATTATTTTTTGCAACAGAAAATTGGTCAACACGTGGATGGAGTGCGCTTGGAAGTAAGATCATAGCTTCTTGATGGCGATGACAAGCGCATAGGTGAGTTTTTCCATTTTCGAGTATCTTGTCTTCACGTCAAGCAACCTCTTGCTCACACAGTGTACCGAACACTACACTCCTCCTTCTTCGCGTACCAATGCCGTGTTGATAGTAGACTTTGATACTGACAAATACAATAGTAGTGGCTCGCCCTAGACGAGCTTTAACAGCAAAGGAGGTTGTCCCAAACATTCCTTTAGCTTCTAGAAGGCCCTCTCACACTCCTCTGTCCACTTAAAACTTTTTTTCCTTTTTAAGGTCTCAAAGAATGGTAAGCATCTGTTTGTAGCTTAAGAAACAAACCTGCTGAGTGCGGCCATATGTCTGGTCAAGCTTTGTATCTGTCTTATGCTGGTTGGGCTTTTCATATCTAGCAGAGTTTAAATATTCTCTTGGTTGGCTTTAACACCCCGTTGATTTATAAGGAACCCTAAAAATTTTCTCAAGCTTACTCCGAAAGCACATTTTAGGGGGTTGAGCTTCATTATGTATTTTCTAAGGATGTCAAACATTTCCCCCAGATGCTCGACGTGGCTTTCGACGATCTTTGATTTGACGAGTATGTCGTCGATGTAAACCTCTATAGATTTGCCGATCTAGTCGATAAACATCTTGTTCACCAAGCGTTGGTAGGTCGCCCCAGCATTCTTTAGGCCAAATAGCATAACCTTGTAACAATAAATCCACGGTCAACAGTAAATGAGGTATGCTTTTCATCGGGCTAATACATCGAGATTTCGTTATATCCCGAGTTTGCATCCGTGAAGTTAAGTAGTGCGTTTCCAGTTGTCGCATCATGATTATGGTGAGGGGATTCTTCATATTCTTCAATAGTGAATCCTACCACCTCACTTTCTTATCTAGACCACTTCAGCGACTTCTATTCATATCTCATTGTCTAGGGGATCGAATATGTTTGGGCATCTCAAGCGTAATACTCGCAAGTGCACCTCGAGCTCCCCATTATGTTGAGCTCCCCATAGATCATGCCCACTATGACCTCATTGTTGGCGTTGGCCAAGGCCTACTAGACCTGATTATTTTACTCGTCATTATTTTCGCGAGCTGGTGCCTCCTTGACAAATTCCTTTAGGTGGCCCCTTCGTATCGAGTCTTCGATGACATCTTTCAAAGCCTGACACTCATTGGTATTGTGCTCGATGTCCTGGTGGTATCGACAATATTTTTGCCGATCTCTCCAGTCGAAAGCCCCCCCCCCCCCCCCCCCCTCTCTTCTAGAGCGAGCAATCTCTTTGCCTCATGAGAGACTTCATAAATGTAAGCCATGTCTTGCGAAGAGAGGTATATTTTGCGTATCGCGCAAAGGGTTGCTTGTCCCTGAGGTTATCTGTTCTCTGTCTTTTTTGGGACCTGTTTGGGTCCCTATCATTACGGTCTTGGCCTTTCTGCTTATCTGGTGGGTGATGTTGTCGCCTGTCCAAGGCTCTTCTTGGCGAGCTTTTGGCTAGGGCTGCTAACAAGCTTTCTACTTGCTAGTGCTTTGCAATCATCTGATAAAAATTTGTCAGGCTCATGTGATCTTCGCTTTGAAGCTCTTTCTACAGCTCCGTGCTCGGCCTGATGTCTGCAATTAGCAAAGTCTGGATTGACTCTCCGAGTGCATCTACGACCTTTGCTTGCTTATTCTGGAACCTCGTTAAATACGAGGTTAGGGTTTCATCTCTTTTCTAACGAATATTGCTCAAGTAGCTAAGTGGCATTGCGAATTGTCTCCTCACTTGGAATTGCTGCAAGTACAGCGAGGAGAACTGTTGCCAAGAATTGGTGGAGTTCATCTTAAGTCTTTTGCACCACCTCGTGGCATCCCCTACCAATGTGACCGCGAAGCAGTGATACTTTGCTAGGTCACAACCTTGGTGAAGCTCTATCAGGTTATTGAAATTGTCGAGGTGGACTCTAGGGTCTTTTCTTTCGTCGAACTGAATCTTTGGTGCCCTGAATCCCTGTGGAAGTGGGGCTTGGTGAACCTCCTCCATGAAGGGGTTTCTTCTGTCACATAGTTTTGGTAGGCCCTTAGATTGTTGAGCCTTTTCTACACATGATCCAAGTCTTCATTGTGATTGCCCTGGCTAGCTCTGTTCAACCTTACCTTGAGCAAGTGAGTCATGATGGCTCGATTGATAAGTGTTATCATGCTCGTCAGTGCGTTGCTCCCAACGTCGGTTATAGCTGGAACGTCGGTCATTACCAAATTGGTGCACATTACTCGTCTCGCGAGCTTGCGAGGATTGGGCTTGTCTTGGGCGTGGGTTAAGACAAGCACGCTGATGTTGAAGATTTCATCGAGCGTCTCGTGGGCGACCATTACCTTTGCTTTCACCAATTGGTTGTTTCCTTAGCTACCTTCCGAGGTTGGTTTGCCCACGTGACTCATGCTCATGAGCGGAGTGCACCCTTTGACATCGAGGGTGTTGGTTGCCCCTTGGCACCGATGAGCCAGACTCGTCCTTAGCTGAAGTTTGACCCGTCAGGGTGGAAACAGTGAAGCCCTGCTAGTCAAGGTTCTAGGCGGTTGGTTGCTGATTTCTCCGCTCATCCATGTTTTGTTGCACCGTCTGTGCAACCATAGTTCTAATCATCTCGACTAGCTAGCCGTTTTCAGGGTTTGACGTTCCTACCCCCTCATTATCTGTGGCATGCTGCGATGGCGATAATGGTGGTCGACGCCCAGCGGCATCCTGTTGCACCTCTTGATGGGAGGTCTCCACATTGTTGTGGTTTTCGGTGGCGGTTTTTGATCTTGTACGCACCATCGTGGGCCTGAAGTGGTTAGATCACTGTGATTGTTTGCCATAATTTCTGAGATGTTGGTGGAGGTCCTCCTTCTAGCGCCAAAATGTTGATACAAAAATCTGCATCAAGTAGAGTAATCCAATCGACGTTGGCGGGATCGAAACTGGTGTGTACGTGATTACGGATAACCAGCAATGAATGAGTAATGAATACAATAAAGTAAATGAGAAAAAGGATTTTAAAGTGGTAAGGCGAGATGAACTCTTGAGCCTACGTCCACTGTTCTTTTTATTTGCTATGAGAGCTTACAATAGTGACTCTAGGAATATTTTCCAACCCCTTCCTCATTGTTTGAGGCGGTTTATATATAGAGTTTGTACAAAGGAAAGAGTGAGAGTAAATGGATTACAACTAAATTGAAATGCAACTCCGATATTCTAGTGATTGGGTGCTGTGATTGCGTAACGATTGTTGTCAATCTGATCATTCTCGAGATATCTAGGACCTAAAGTTATCTGGGAATTGGTTGAACGATCACTCGGATTGTTCATGACTAGCTTGTGCTCGGTCAAACTATATCTCGACGAGCTTATTTTGGGTCGAATGTTCGGTGGAGTCAAGCTAGCTCTGGATTGAACTATATCCTCGCGATGCTCTGAGCTTGGCGGAAAAATCACATGCAACATTATTGACGTTGAAGAAGGCCTAGACCAAAAACGGACAGCAATTTTGTAGAATAATTTATATTTAGGGAGAACGACTTACACGTACCCAAAGTTTATCGTAATGACAAGTTAGTACCCAAAAGGTTTTGAAATGACAAATAGGTACTTTCCGTCATGTTCTGTTAGTGATTTCTGTTTATTACTGTTTATTAATAGTGAAAAGACTAAAATGCCCTTAAAAGTTTGAATTTTAGTTTTTTATAAATTTAAAAATTTCTAAAAAACCCCCTAAGTTTACAAATTTAACTAAATACCCCAATATATAAAAATTTTGTAAAATAACAAAAACACCCCCGCCACCCGCAGTGCCAGATTCCGGCCACCACCGCCAGAATCTAGTCGGAAAGTTGCGTTACGACACAGACCCATCGGATCTATGTCATAACGCGTCGATCTGGCCTTTTCCGGCCAGATCCGTGGCTGATCTGGACGGAAAAAAATTCCAGATATAAACAATGCCAAGGGAATGGAGGAAGAGGGAAAGAGAAGGGACAACAGGGAAGAAAGGAAAGAAACGAGGGCAAACAAAACAGTGAGGGGAGTAATCTTGAAGTGACAACTCTAAAAGGGGGGACGGGACGTGCGCCAGATAAGGGTGGCCAAACACTCCTCTGCGGACTCGGAAAACCTCATCAGCCAGATCTGGCAGTAGATCTGCCTTTTCCGTCCAGATCAGCCACGGATCTGGCCGAAAAGGCCAGATCTGCTGTTGCTTCGACGGCCGATCTTGCCTTTTCTGGCCAGATCCGTGGCGGATCTGGCCGGAAAAGGCCAGATCGGCACCTACACACAGATCCGACGGATCTGTGTCGTAATGCAGTTTTCCGGCCAGATTCCGGCGATGGTACCGGAATCTGGCACTGGGGTGGTGGGGGTATTTTTGTCATTTAACAAACTTTTTATATATCGGGGTGTTTAATTAAATTAGCAAACCTAGGGGGTTTTTTAGAAATTTTTAAATTTATAAAAAACTAAAATTGAAACTTTGAAGGGCATTTTAGTCTTTTCACTATTAATAAACAAAAATCACTAACAGAACATGACGGAAGGTACCTATTTGTCGTTTTAAAACCTTTTAGGTACCAACTATCGTTACGATAAACCTTGGGTATGCACAAGTCGTTCGGCCTTTATATTTAATAACATGCTGACCGTGGGGCAATCACAGAGATATTGCGTTTTTTTCAGTTCATGATCACTTCCGGAATTCGAATAAGAAGAGAGTTGCACATAAATGTATACGTCTTAATATCATCAAGAGCTATATCATACGTATCTGATTATTCTTTGCTTGAACAGTTTTTCCTTAACAGATCATATGCTGTGAAAAACTGTAGATATATCGATCATCACGTCTGTTTTATTTCACTTAAATTAGATTCGAAATTTTTTACTTAATGATCAACTTTTAATGCACCTGTGATTGGATCTTAAATTCAATTCCTCTAAGTGTAACATTAATTACTCCCAACTTGTTAAGCCATTATAACATATGGACTCGACAGAATGAGAATGGAATCAATGGATGGCACTGCCTGCTGTTAGCCAACCACTAGCACTCGCAGTATCTAATTAATAAAATAAAATACAGTATAATTATTAATTAGAGCTGAGAAAGGTGAACAACATGTATGTATACGTATGGGTCAAATACCTATAATTGGAATAAGTGACGATCAAAATTAAGAAATTTGAAGAGAGAAAAGAGGGAACGTTGATATAAATATTATGTGGCCGTCCAAAGTGGAGTTGAACAGGTTTCATATTGGTGCATTTCCTATAATTCCAAACCAAACAATGATGTTTTCCATGAAAAATAAAGCCACCAAATTCTTCATTATTTGCCACTCATTTTCTTAGTCCATACCCCTTTAGGAAAGTGGAAGCCTCTCAAATCACCACTTTACTATAGAGTAATGTTATGGATACCGAAATTTTGCATCGAATTTTTGTACCAAAGGACATGACAACCAATTAGACGCGACCAAGCTAGAGTTTTTCGTGAATGAATGGTCATCCAACATTTATAGACGTCCATTCATATTATATGAACGGGTGTCTATTTACTATGGACGTCCGTCCAAAAAATTTTAAAAGAAAAATAATAGACGCCCGTCCAGTCCATCTTATATGGGTGCCCATCCATATAAGATGGACGCCCGTCAAAAAAATTTTAAAAGCAAAATAATGAGTGTCCATGATTATTGGACGGCCGTTCACTTATAATGCATGCCCATCCATGAGAAAATAATAATGGACTCTCGTTCATATAATATGGACATGAGTCTATTTATTATGGATGAACGTTCACCTAGAATGGACGCCCGTCCATTATTTAAAATTAAAAAAAAATAATAATTCAATGGACATGCCTCCAACGCCTGACCATTGTTTGATTTATAAAAATTTACTACATTTGAGTCTCAATCCAAGAAGTAAATTTTGCCCTCTTCATTAATTTTTTGTCCATATTCAAAGTAATTGGACAAGTGTCATAAGAATAAGCTATTAAATTTTTGTCTATATTCAAAGTAATTGGACAAATGTCATAAGAATAAGACACTAACTCAATTAGGGTTCATTAAATAAATTAATGCATTAAATAAATTTAAAATTTAAAATTTTTCAATATTAAAAGATGGACGCCTGACGGGGCATCAATATTAAATTTTTTTTAGTTTAAACTATGAACGGGCATCCAATCTAGGTGGACGTCCGTCCATATGGAGTCTATTTCAAATGAACGACCCTCTAATAACAATGGACGGTCGTCCTATTTGTTGGACAACTATTTATTCGCAGAATATTTGTTAACGTGATACGCAGCTCGTCTGATTCGGTGGACATGTCATTTAGTGTAAAAATTTAGTGTAAAACATCGATGTCCATAACATTTTTCCTATAATTCCAAACCAAACAATGATGTTTTCTATGAAAAATAAAGCCATCAAATTCTTCATTATTTGCCACTCATTTTATTAGTCCATACCCCTTCAAGAAGGTGGAAGCCTCTCAAATCAGCACTTTACTATAAATTACTATAGTTTAAGGACGTGTCAGATTGCTGTCAAGTGTGATAAGGGTCCACGTGTTTGCCACCTCGCTACTCCTTTTCATGTTTTAGCGCGTTACGAAGATTATTTACTTCTAAATGGCAAGCATCAATGACCCATTTGTCACCTGAAGCTATGGTGGGAAGATATAAAGTATTGCAAGAGTTAAACCATTGAGATTGATGTTTACTGAATTACCACCTAGGAGATAAATTTTTTTTTTTTTTTTTTTAACTAAAGGTTGCATCTATTTCAACTATCCTAAAATCTTAAAGTTAACAACCAGATAAATTAATCATTCAATGGCCACCCTATTAACAATCAAGAAGAACGAACTCAAGATCTCTTGAGTAATACATCTAAGAGTTAATATGTCTCACCCAACCACCCAAGGTAGTTACTTTCTCTGGTTACCTTGATCATATTGCATCAGAGTAATTATAGATTTTGAGACACGAATGATGAGTATACATGATTTTAATATAATATAAATCAAGGAAAGGAGAGTCACACTCCACTTCCTTAAGTTTCTTAACAATACGAATGAAATACATATACGTGACATGATGAAATACCCGACTTATGAGTGAGAATTTCATTATAAAATCGTCAATCACCCACTAACCCTAAGTGCTTTATTAAAGGTCAGTCTAGTTTGTGATTGGAGGATATTTCGGTCTAAGAGATAAATATTCAAGACCCTTTTAATTGCTCCCATCTCTTCAATGCCTTGGTTGATTCCCACAATGGTTAATCATATGATGACATAATTGTTCAAATGTGGCAGACAAAATTAGGGTTTCCCAACAAGACACCTTCCGTAGTTTAATTTGTTGTGGTTATTTAATTAATCAAGATAAAAATTAGTGGAGGGTCCAAACCAAGCATGATGTGATGTGGGCTATTGCTGATGCAAACTCACGTGTCTTCTTCACAGCTTGTTAAAATCGTAGTTGGGGTTTGGGGGCATTATTTTGTTTTATAAAAGTGATTACGTATTTCTCCTCTTTTTTTGTTTATTAAGACGGAGGAGTTTTGTATTGTTCACTATCAAGATAATTAAGATCAATGAAGCAACTGATTCCCTTTGATCACATGGTTCAGCTCAAGTAAGAAAAGATATAAAATTCTCAACAATAAAAAAAGTTATGTTGAATGGCTTTAAACAATTGGAAACTCTTAGGAGCTTTCGAGCGTCTTCCTGGGTTTCAATCGGCAAATGTTATGTATGAATAAATTAATTTCAGGAGTGGAATCGATCTTCAAGCGTTATCAATCATTACCTAAATATGAGAATATCTCAAATTAATTTGAGTTATTTAAAAGAGTCATTAATATAATATAAGAAATATATTTCATATAATAAGTGAGAAAAATCTTGAGATGTTATGAGATATTCAAGAACGTAAACATGATAGTCATCACCATCAACATAATAAACTAGGGGGGCTAAATAATTTTGTGGGTAGATATTTATTTAACTAAAATCCATATTCAATTATATCCTCATATATATAAACAGTATATAATTTATTTTTTTCGAAGAATATAAGAAACAGAAAGACAAGTAGTGTTTTGATCAATAATCAACTTCAGAAAATGTTAAAGTTAAACATGCAATAACCATTGATACGTTGACTATAGTTCTTCGAGATGCAAATGGTTTCTAAAAGAAAGTAAGCGATGCTGTCAATTTAAGAAATAGTACGAAGAAATTATCTTCCCGTCCTCTTGATCTTTTCAAAGAAACCAAAATGAAAAGGTCAGGCTAATTGTGAAGATAGACCATGAAACAATCGGTAAAACAATTATAATATACAAAAACATATCTGTTTAGCCCCATCATGTATAAACCCTATTTGGCTGACTATTGATGAACTCATCGATAAATCTATGAACCTTTTAACCTTTTTTGCGATGAATAAAGTCTATGGATGGATGGATTAAACTAGTTAAACAAAGCTTTGCTGCGTAAAACCAAAAAATATATTCCTTAGCCTCGTGTAAATGCTATATCGATATAGACAATACAAAGGATCAAGACATCCTTTCGATAATTTCAATAATTATATCTATATATATATATATTGAATAAATAACGCTAACCACAGATTTGTTTGCAAGTGCTTGTAACATACAATGACATTGTTGCTAGTGTTTTTAATATATTAACATTTTATTGTAGATCATGAAACAGGATTTATGTCTCGTTCATTGAACTTCAGTAAAATATTCAAGAAACTACTGATTTTTAATATTGATTATTCCGGTATATTTGAATTAACAAGGATTCGTGTTATTCCAAATAACTCAAGAATTTTAAGTATTAATTTAATTGATGATATCAACTTTTTTCGTAATAAAATGCACATATTTTAGAAAAATTATTAAAGTAATTAAGTGGGTGTGAATAGATTGTACGTAATGTAAAGTATTATCCGGGGGAGATCCTCTCTTGCGGTTGGGGTACATTACGCGTTACCATACTATATATATCGTAACAAAATTGAAATTTTGCACTAAAGTAAAAACTAAAAGTCAGTTATCACATGTACCCTATTTGCATACTGAAAATTTCGCACTAACTGACTTTCTCTCTATTTTCTTACTTTAATTTACCACATGTAAACATTTGTGCGATTTTCATAACATCAAAACCAAATATATACACGATAAATGAACATCTAATAAACATTTATACGTACTATATCTAACAAACTTTAAAATGTGTACCATCACATCCACTCAAAAACCCACCAACTAACTTATTAACAAAATTATGCGAAATATTACAAATTTATACAAATCGTGATCTTACCTGAATATAGTGTTTATAGGTTTTAAATGGGAGATGTTACTAATTTTGAGGGATTTTTATGGATTGAAATGCAAAGAAAATTGTATGAAAAGGTGTTAAGTAGTTTAAGTAGTGAAGGTTAGGGATAAGGGTATTTTGGCCATTCTTTGGATGGTTTGGACTAGAAAGCATGATTATTAATATCCTACGATATGCGACACAATCTTATGATCGATACGGTACGTACGAGTCACACCAATTGGTATCAGAGAGTGTATCCTAAACTTTTGTATGTATCTACGATACGATACGTACAGTTTGTATCCTTAAAAATATCGATACAAATCGATATGATTTTATTAATTTGAGCCGAAGGCTTAAAAAATTTTCGGGTCGAATATAGGTTACCTAGCCCAGTTCACTAAAACCGGCCCAAATTTACCCTTTTTTCATGAAGAAAGTGAAGAAAAAGATGTGTTGCTCATTTTGCATGATAATAATAACACAAGAGATATAAAATATTAATATTGATTTTGGAAATGTATTAATGTTGAAAGGAAAGATATGATTCTTAATGTATGATTAATTTTGATTATGTAATATCATAATTAAAGTCAATAATATCACAAAATTCGTTAATTAATCTTGGAGATGATATTAAATTTTTAGAAAAATTATTATATTATTATATAATATATATATATATATATATATAATATATATATATATATTATATATTTAAAGGTGTATTTTACAAAATTAGGTTTTTGATACATAATGATACAGATATGACAAGTATAAGTGTACAAAAATTGGTTATCTTTTTATAACCCCTTAATTTTGGTCATTTTAATAACCCTAGATTTTTATAATTACTTTCCACACCCAAAAATGGATCAACATCAGCTGAATATGAAGTGAACAGATTGAGCCATTATCCGAGGGTTGAGGAGTTGTTGTCCGATTGTAGTGTTCAGCTCTTTGGGTTGGGCATCTGCAATGGGATGGGGTCCTGGTTTACACATCATAATTTTGAGAGATGTTATTTTAACACTCATTTGCCCCATTCTGAAACTAATTAGGGAAAAATTATCATATAAAGAATGATTAAACAGAAAATCATTTAATTGATAATTAAGTCTTTCGCTTTGAGTAAAGATACAGAGATTCCCACGGCCATGTTTGCCACTTTGTTGCATCATCCTCCCTTCAAATATCATTCTTACCTTCTGAATTTTAGTTGCATTAGACTGCATCGGAAGTTATTATTAAAAAAAAATATATATATAAATTCACACTAAAGTGAAATAAAAAATAAATCTAAACTACAAAGGATGTTAGAAATTAAAAAAAAACTATCTCCCAAAATTTTCGATAAACGGACAAACGGGATCCTAATTTTACTAGCCATTCATATTCAATAATCCATAATATAACACTAAAATTACTGTAAATATCACCACTCTCTTGAGATTGGACTTTTGCCGCTTACCCAGAAATTATTGTACAATAAACGGAACCTGCATGGGCCATAATCCGGACACATTCTTGAATTGGGGTTAGTTTGAATTTCCATTTTTTTTTTCATACATATTTCAATCTCCATATTCAAAACTATCATATATAGTGAAAATATAGTCACATTCATGTTCATAAATATCAACTATTTTAGATTATTCGAATCTTCAATCTACAATCTATTTCACGCAATTTTTTGAATTAGATTTAAAATAATAGACTAGATAGTGTATATATATATATATATATATATATATATAAGTCGTAGAAATTATATGTGATTGATTATGAGAGTTGTATATGGAGCTGAGATGATATATGTTTGAAGAAACATAAATAAAAGACTGGTAAAATGGATTTTTATAGTGGTTCGGATGCTTAAAACGAATCATACATCTATTGTTATTTTATTATTCTCTGACTATTTTTCTGATATTGTCTGTAAGACGTACAAAGATGGAGTAATGATTTGTTTATAGAAAAAAATAATAATAAAATTTAAATGTATACAATGTATACCTAGCTCTCATATGCCCAACCAACCCATTTTTCATGAAAAAATATATCCATTTATACACGGATGAGTTCAATGTAATAAGTATTTTTGTAAGTTGTCTTGATACATAGATAACTCTCATTCATCATATTCTTTTACTTTGATAAAGGTAGGACACAAGTGTTATTTAATATCTCTTTCAGACAATATATATATATATATAGAAAGGAAAGGAAAGAGCTTGACAAGCACAAAGCGATTTATTTCCATTTCCATGTTAGGTAGACATAAGTGACATATCAGAGCGAAACGAAATTAAATCTGACAGCGCCCATACAATGTTAATATGAAGATTCTTGGAGGAGTTGTCATCAAAATTCACACACGTGGTTCACTCTCATCCGAATCTATTATTGTCTGCTGTTCAGCTTCGCCATTTCAAGTCCCTTGACTAATAATTGTACCATGTGTTTACCCATTTCTGCAACAACACATATTTGTCCATCCATATTCCATCCCTATCGTTTTGGACTGCCGATAAACCCTCAACTTTAACTCAGTCACATATATACAAACAATTATATCGATGATGGGTGGTCCCTTTTTTTGACTTTGCTTTTGTTTGTGGCCCAAATTTTTGCCTCAGTCAAGTCATGGCTTAAAGATGTTTACTGCCAATATTCACATGGGTATATGTAACTCTATTCCGACAGCAGACTCTCTTTGGGACGTAAATTTTGCTGACATATCTCTATTATTGTAAAAATGAAAGAACATTACCCTACCAAACCCACCGATATCTTCGTTTATTTATTTTACTTTCAGATGCGATGACAGTGAGTTCACCACAACACGCCAAAACGACTTATCAATCATAGCTGTAACTATGTCGTCTGCAACTTGGAAATTGAGCTACCTTCTTTCTTTTTGGGTAATTTGCATTTACCTCTACAGCTATGTATTATATTTCTTGTCTTTTCTACTGCAGACTGCCATTGGATTATCCATTTCATCTTTCGTCTTTGAAATTACTAGTACTAGCCACCCACTGACACCAAAATTTCACGCATAACTAAGCAGTTTCAATGCCATAAACTTGAAGATGCTAGTCTCCCAACAGAACTCAAGGGCTATGATGAAAAGCTTATAATAAAAGAAGATTAAAATAATAAAAAGATTAATAGAATGTTTTTTTGACAAAGCTGGGAAAATGTTATTGTTAAGACTTAAGAGTGTGATGACAGGAAAAACTTGGTACTCTTGTTTGTACTGTTCAACAAGTTTATATCTGTCCTGTCGTTTTAATTAATTCTCAAGAGTCTGTGGTCTGTGCTCATGTAGTATAAATATTCGTGTAGTGAATATGAAAGTGCCACAACATCACTTCAATTATCAACCCACTTGTTAAGGAAAAAATATGTTATGGGGGCAGCAGTCGACAGAACCGTCACGTGAAGCTGTCGTTGACCGAACTCTCCGGCCACCTACTGGTGTCCACCGCCGCTAACTCATACTTCTCTAAGAAGTCTTTTTTTTTTTCTTTTTCTTTTTTCTGTACTGTTGTTTTGGCCGACCTCATTTTTCAAATATGGGTCCGATTTTTGCACGGTGATAAACTGGACAGGACAAATCAATATTACTAAAAAGCTGGCAATTTGATGTGACTTTTATGATCTGACGGCTAATAATCTCAGCCTCATGTACACGTAGAAAGCATATGGTTGGTCGACAAGGCCCATCAACATATCTAATCGCACGATCATGTAGGCCCTGAAGAGAAGGGCCAACACATTGTCAGCTGGATATGTGGACGTCTGATCGAGAAAGCTTTACTGTTTCAATTTTGTCACTCGATTGCAATTTTTATGTAAGTTGAGAACAATAAATGGTGGGTTTGGTTCGTTTATTTTAGTTAAGATTTTAGGAATAGTGTTAGGTAGTTGGATAGGGGAGTATTACGAGATAAAATTTAAAAATTCATAAAAAAACTCTCAAGGCTTACTAATTTAATAAATATCCTAATATATTAAAATATTGTAAAATGATAAAAATACCCTTATCACTCGCAGTGCTAGATTCTGGTCATTACCGTTAGAATCTGGTCAAAAAATTGGACAACTACTCATACAGGTCAGATCTGTCAGGTATTCTATCGATATGGCCTTTTTCGACCATATCTACCACGGATCTGATAAGAAAATGTCAGATCTAAGGCCGAATGTGGCCTTCGATAGCCGAAAAAAGTCATCTTTGGCCGTCAGCACCGACCAGATCTGGCCATTACCGATCACTTTCAGTGGTCGTATGACTGTTGTGACAGATTTCAGCTACCACCAGTGATGGTTGCTGGAATCTGACAAGTATTGGTAGGTGGAGGTGTTTTTGTTAGTTTTTAAACTTTTTTCTGGGGGATATTTAATGAAATTAATAAACTTATGGGGTTTAAAAGTAATTAAAAAAAATAGACTAATATTTTGAGAATAACGTGCCAAACAGCATATGAAGAATATGATTTGAAATATGGATAAAAATAATAAGCCAAACGCACCCAAAATAATTCATCGAAAACTTTTGGTGTTGATTAAAAATAATTTATTGTATTTCGAATGAGCTAAGATATACTATTTAGCAATAATCATTTGTCTGCTTGTTGAGTAATATATAAATGGGCCAGGGTTTTAGGCCTAATTACCACAACTAAAAGGTCCATACCCTTTTGATTAAACTATGTTAAATCATCTTTAACCACCACATTAAATTGGTGAGATTATTAGTGTATTTCATTATTGTATCTTTAACTAATGATACAAAATATTACATTAAAAAGAATATTATAAATATTTTTTAGAATATTTTTTTTTTCTTTCTACTAATAATCAACAATTAAACTATTTCACTAATTATTTTTGTATATATTAATTAAATATTAGGAATGATATTTTTATTAAATAATAATTACTTTAAAAATTATACTAATTTAATAAAATTAAAGATTTATTTAATTAAATAAACATTACATTTAATATATAAAAAATTACATCTAATATAAAATGCCACCAAAAAGAAAAAAAAAGACAACAACAATACAAAAGTAAAATTTCATATTGATAGTAATTTAATTTTCTGAATTAGTATATTCTTCCCACAAATGATCAATTAATGCATTTTGAAGAACATGGTGAGCCTCTATATCTTTGATTTGTCTATGTCTAGCAAGAAAATTTTGAAATTGGATATTTTCGTCTACAACAATTTCAACTTCGAGAGTTGACGCTTCCATTTGATTCTCAATCGATGCATCAACATTACAATCATCCTCGATTATCATGTTGTGTATAATAATACACACAGTCATTAGTTTATGTTGTATTTTCTTTTAATTTTAGTGTTTTTAAATTCGTGTCAATTTTTATTTTGAGTTATTGTAGCTTAATATTTGCATTGAATAAAGTTTTGTTTTTAATTTTTTATCATTTTTTGAATTATATAATTATTATGAATTTATTATTATAAATAATAATCAAATTAACATGAATACAAATAACAAAAATAAAAAAAGAAAATATATTTTATAGTAGATAAATGGTGCCATACCAAATTGGTGTGGATGAATAGCGTTACACCAAATTTGGTGTGACACTGTTCACTTACACCAAATTTGGCGTGACACTATTCACTTACACCAATTTGGTGTAGCTTTTGGTATTGGGTTGGAGCACATTTTCCGCACACACCAAAATGGCGCTAGGTTAGAGTGCCCTTATATTTAAGGGTAAGCATAATTTTAGGGTAGAACCGGAACCGACGGGCGACGGGTATCTAAGGTTCTAGTTTTGATTCCTACCCGAAACCGGCCCTCACAAGGTCAATTCTGGTTCTTGAGAACCATAACTGGCATTGTGCGGTTCTGGTTCTAATTCTGCCACTATAGGAGTTGGAACCGAAATTGATAACCAGAACTAGAACCAAGATCTTATCCTAAAAGATTTGAAACAAAATAAAGAAAGAAAAGCAAATTAAGAAAATAATGATATTATCCAAAAAAAAAAAATTTCCATGTATTGCCTATTAGTAATATTTTATAATTATGTCTAGCCTTATTCAAAATGCCACCAATTGTACCGAGGTTAACTTAAAACGAGTCTTTGTGATCTAAAATGACAATATTCTAAAAAAAAATAAAAATAAAAATAAAAACATATTTCATTATACATGTTTAATAAAGTAGATTGCTTTTATACGAATAATACTATATTTACAAACTAAGTATACAAGTCAAGGTGGCAAATTATATAACTCTTTTATTGTCTCATAATTTATTAATATTTTATTAGTTAATTATTTATATAAATTGATCCATTCATTTTTATACTAACCTAACGAACCCCTTTCACTAATCTCATATGAGAGTTGTGATTGACTTGGTCAAACGGGACTCATTATTGGACAGACGGGACCCATGTAAACTGACGAATTGTGAGCTGACACATGGCGTTTGTGAGAGAAAGTTAGTGAGATGTATTTGTGAGTGTAGTGTTGCTCAAATAATGTACCAAATTTGATGTTTAATATTCTTCTTCTTTTTCTTCTTCTTCTTCTTATATTTATTTTTCATTACAACAAAATCAATGTCAATGAAACCAAGCTTTATTGGACTATTGAAAAAAATAATAATACTAATGTTAATAACATGTATTGAATAGGCCAAACCTAAATATTAAGTTGTTAGGTAGCTGGACGAGGATAAGCTTAGGAGGAAGAGATCGACGCGTTACAGGAGGCTTCCAGTATGGGCTACCGTCAGGTTAATGTCAATAGAGTGAAAGATTTCGTAGACGTCGGTTCTTGAAGGAAGGGTGCAATGTTAGGATCCCACATCGGGATCTCACACTCACCAAGTGTGGTGCTTAAACCTAGGAGCTCTCGCACCTATTAGGCCAGTCTTCTGGGTTAAACTCTCATTTGGGCTTGAGTTCTAATGAGATAGTCGTAGACTCTGGGTGCACTAGTTATTGTGGAAGTTTGGAATTAAACCAATAATTAGGATATGGTAACATTTAATTAACAGCTAAATAATCCATTGTTGTTTCAGTTTAATGTTGTTACTAGGACCTACCATTTGTAATAGAACTGTAAAAGCATTATGTAAAATAACTCTTGATAAACCATGGAGCAAATTTCATAAAATAACTCCACATGTATGTAGTATCTCTTGGTAAAACATCGATGTACCTTAATATAGGAGAAGAATCAGCTACATTTTATGATTTTCATTATTGAATATTGAATAAAATATTGATAAACCATGGAGCAAATTTCATAAAAAAATAAAATATATTTTATAGTAGATGAATGGTGCCACACCAAATTGGTGTGGATGAATAGTGTTATACCAAATTTGGCGTGACACTGTTCACTTACACTAATTTGGTGTAGTTTTTGGTGTTGGGTTGGAGCACATTTTCCGCACCATACAGCAAAATGGCGTTGAGTTGGAAATGCCCTTATATTCAAGGGTGAACATAATTTTAGGGTAGAACCAAAACTGATGGGCATCTAGGGTTCTAGTTCTGATTCCTACTCGAAACCAGCCCTCACAAGGTCAATTCCGGTTCTTGAGAACCAGAACTGACATTGTGCGGTTCTAGTTCTAATTCTGCCACTACAGGAATCAAAACCGAAATTAATAACCTGAACTAGATTTGAGATCTTATGTGAAAAGATTTGAAACAAAATATAGAAAGAAAAGCAAATTAAGAAAATAATGATATTATCCAATAATAAAAAAAAAAAAAAATTTCCATGTATTGCCTATCAGTAATATTTTATAATTTGTCTAGCCTTATTCAAAATTCCACCAATTGTACCGAGGTTAACTTAAAACGAGTCTTTGTGATCTAAAATGGCAATATTCCAAAAAAATAAAAACAAAAACATATTTCATTGTACATGTTTAATAACGTAGATTGTTTTTATATGAATAATAGTATATTTACAAACTAAGTATACAAATCAAGGTGACAAATTATATAGCTCTTTTATTGTCTCATTATTTATTAATATTTTATTATTTAATTATTTATATAAATTGATCCATTCATTTTTATAATGTCGGTTTTTATGTAGGAAATAATATACCAAATTTGATGATTAGTATTCTTCTTCCTCTTCTTCTTATATTTAATTTTCATTACAACAAAATCAATGTCAATGAAACCAAGCTTTATTGGACTATTGAAAAAAAAAAAATAATGCTAATGTTAATAACATGTATTGAATAGGCCAAACCTAAATATTAGGTTGTTAGCTAGCTGGACGAGGATAAGCTTAGGAGAAGGAGATCAACGCGTTCCAGGAGGCTTCCAGTACGGGCTACTGTAAGATCAATGTTAATAGAGTGAAAGATGTCGTGCGACTCTTGAAAGAGGGGTGCATGTTAGGATCCTACATCGGGATCTGATACTCACTAAGTATGGTACTTAAACCTAGGAGCTCTCGCACCTATTAGGCCGGTCTTCTGGGTTAAACTCTCATTTGAGCTTGAGTTCTAATGAGATAGTAATAGACTCTGGGTGCACTAGTTATTGTGGAAGTTTGGAGTTAAACCAATAATTAGGATATGGTAACATTTAATTAACAGCTAAATAATTCATTGTTGTTTCAGTTTTATGTTGTTACTGGATCAGCCTGTTTATGACAGAAGGGACCTACCATTTGTAGTAGAACTGTAAAAGCATTATGTAAAATAACTCTTGATAAATCGTGGAGCAAACTTCATAAAATAACTCCACATGCATGTAGTATCTCTTGGTAAAACATCGATGTACCTTAATATAGGAGAAGAATCAACTACATTTTATGATTTTCATTATTGAATATTGATCAAGATTAGGTAAAAAATTGATTGTTAGCTGAGAAGAACTCCCGAATGTAATTTAAATGTCTAGTATTAGTAGTAGTGGTCCACTGACAATGAGTAGGAAATAGAATTGCAAATAATTTACTTAACACTATTAGCGGAGAAGACTAAGAGCAATTAGTCAGGGGCATATCCAATAAAATATTCTTAGTGGTAATATCAAATCTTCTTGTAGCAGTCGTGATCATGATCTTTGATTACATTATCAACTGTATTAACGCCCTTTAATCTTAAGTTTTTTATTATTTTAAGTGTCATTAACATTTAACTATGCTGATAAAATCCTGAACAAAATCTCGGTCGTGAGGTCCTTGTTAATTAGCATCTTTTTTTCTTGGTGCAGATTTGGATGCTAGCTAGGGTGTACAAGTAGAACGAAAGCTTTTGAGAAGAACCATAGTGGTTTTTAAATACATCAATTCTAAAGTCAGTCCAAGTCGACTAACAAGAGATGGCTTAGCTAAATAAGAATATAAATTAAGTGTCCCATTGTAGAAAGTGGGTCATCTCATATTGGCATCACTCATGACGGCATTATAAAGGAGAAAATTAAAAAAATGGGATCTTGGATAGGTGCTCAAAGTTACACGTTTGTATGTTTTTTTATTCGGAGTGAAGACTTCCCCGTAACCAGAGATGACATGCTGGTTTCATGCAGCTTTAAATCAAGATATGCAAACATTGACAGCTGAACAGAATGACGGAATTCTACATGTGTCTTGGGTCACCCAAGCATTAACATTGAGATAGGTGGTTTTTTTATTTATAAGAAATAATCTAGCCCATCTAATCAACAACACCATGACAAGTTTTATATTATCTATTTTACAAGAATATATTATCATCATTAGCAAGTTGAAATTTCTTATTCTGATCAAGAAATTTGAATATGTCTGCAGATTCTTATACTGCTGCAATGAAGATGAGTTTACCGTGTTTGGCTGTTTGCACTTTGCAACCTATAATGTCGAAGTCCCCCACTCTAAAGACAAAGATTATCATCATGACTTCCAAAATTAGGTCTATTATTATATAAATACCTCAAAATTATATATATGTTATCAAGAATCTTGATGATATATATACGTATATAATTATTTAATGGGTTTACTCTGAAGTTTCAATTTGGCAACGTGGTGACTTCTAAGCTGCTCACATAGAATAGAAGACCCAAAAAATAAAATAACCTCAGACCTAAAGGATTTCATTTAGACCAGTTTGCAGTTGGATCTGGTTCAAATACTTTGAAAGAGTAAAATGAGAATCTGGTTTATTTCTTCTTCTATGCATGCAATAAGCCAAGCGAAGAAAACAAAAATACAATGCAGAAACCCTAACAAAACCAGCAAGGTTGGGTAATGCTGTCCCCAGAAGTTCACATTGAACATAAAACCCTTTTTCAATTTAAAAAAGGCGACGTTTGGTTGATGCATAAAGTCTTACTCATATACATGCGATTTTTGAAAGCCGCCATGGTTGAATTTAGACAATGAGATTTAAGAAAAATTAGGCTTTTGCAGCTAAAAGTGTTGGTGGATCGATTTCGATGGTTGCTAAGGTGTGGCTGTCCTGTAATTGATACGTCCAAATAACGGGAATAAATTAAATTAGGACCCACTGGAATACTTATAGAGTACTACCGTTAAGACAGCAACAGGCGAACAGATGATTTTAAGTGGTTAAGGGTTGAACACGTGGCGAAAAATGAGGCTGCCGACAGTCTTTATCAGAGTGTCAAAGTTATCAGCTGTCAAGGCAAAAGACAAGGATTGTGACCCGACCACGGTTTCCTGGCCGGTGGTACTGCTTCTCTAACTCTTCCTCCATCACTACCGCCAACGCCACCACCAATCCCATTTCCAAATATTTCTTTCACTTTGCTTATAATAAATATAACATACCACCACCTTGTTATCAAAATTCAAAATTTTTAATTTTTATAAATCATAAATATCACTAAAAAAATCATTTTAAATTTTGTTAAAAACTATTCAAACCTCTGCGAGAGAGTTTATAAAACACATTTAATTTCATGAAATTTATTATTAATTAAGCTTTAACTAATTTGAGAGAATAACTAAGTGCTTTTGTTTAGTTATTTGGAGTAGTATTTTTGAAATATTATTGTTAGATAGAATTGGGTGGTTATTATAAGGTAGAATTTGAAAATTTAAAATAATTGAATAATTTAAAATATTTTGAGAATAGGGAAACAAATATGCATTTTGATTTGGAATAGGAATAAGATAGGAAAACAAACTCGTTTATTTAGTTATTTGGAGTAGTATTTTTTAAATATTATTGTTATGTAGAGTTAGGTGGTTTTTACGAGGTGAGATTTGAAAATTAAAAATAGTTGAATAATTTAGGATAGGATTTTAAGAATAGGAAAACAAATATACATTTTGATTTGGAATACGAATAGGATAAGAAAACAAACGCACCCAAGTAATTGGGGTAATGTTAGCCCTGGTGGTATTGTAGTATCCTCAATTATTCAAGCTTCCCACATCAACCAAATGGGCAAATTTGAAGAAGCCGACAATTAATTTGAGCTCAATCATAATCACGCATTTTTTTTGGTAACTGAGGTATCCAGACCAGTTTACGCATACCTCAACTAATCCCTAAGATCCATTGAATACCCTATTATTCCAAAAGATCAATTAAGCCGCAATATTAATGTCGTAAGTGGTTCTAAAGTTTGAACCCAAAAACTCCAAGAAGGAAGGGAGCAAACCTCTCTAACCGTCTTGCCAACCCCTTAGAGCTTAATTAAGCATCTTACTGTTAGTATACAATTATGATAGTGATTGGTATTAATTTATTAACAAATTAAGTTTTAAGATTCTAAGAACTTTGCTGAAATAACACATGGTTTCATTTTTCTTCCTTTCGGTGGACCAACTCCCCGGGGTTGTAGTGGTATATATTTGATTTAAAGGACATACAAAAGAACAGATTTCTGGCATTATCGCAATGCCCACCACACCAGTTCTGAAAATATATTCCAGAAAAACAAAACATCAATAAGGAATAGTAACTTTACAAAATAAGGTTATATGTGATTGAGGAAAAAGAAAAGTATGTGTCCCCAAAAGCATGTATAGGGATGGCACACCTAATGATATGAAGGTCAATGTAGCCTTTCCATAAACAATTGATCTAAAATCCAGAAAGAGATTGAGCAATTATGTAAGAAATTGATCGTGTATGGAAAAACTGAAGCATCCCGTTGAAAAGGGCGACGAGGGATATTGAAAATTTCTTCAATGATTATAGAGTGCTGTATATCTATCTCTTTGCTCAATCCATCCCATAAAAAGTCTTCTAGATATAAAGCGTCTCAAATTAGAATTTAAGGGCACGGTCAAATAATCCAACACTCCATCGACATCTCAAGTAATAATTCAGTGGAGCCTTCATCTCAAATAATTGTATACTGAGGTAAACTCACATGTGCCCACTCAAAATTTAGAATTACCTGCAACCAATTAAGCCTACCTGCATGCAGTTTCCTCCTGTCTCCTTAGCAGTCGCCAATGGTGATTTCTGTGGCCGTGTGGCATAGAAAATTAATTCATGTCAAGTTAATTCAAATTCATGTCTCTCAACGGATAAAAGTGATGGTTAGAAAAAAAGTTCAATTGATTTTTTTGCCAAATAATTATAAATTCATGAAGTGATACACCCATCATGCCCAACTCTCTCTTTTAAAAATTGAAAATTAGAAAGAAAAAAAAAACACATTTTTTGTTACTCTTAAAAAAGATTTTGATAATTGATATCAATTTTAAGTTAGGAGTTTTTACTTTTAGAAAACAAAAAGAAAATTAACTAAAACTTAAATAATTTGAAGTAACAATTGTTAATTAAAGCACTTTAATGTTATGTTGGATTAACATAAATTAAATTAGAATTTGATAAAATGATATGAAAATAGTAGAACTTAAGAACAATACTGTAGGATATATTATTAAGTTTTTTTTTTCCTTGTATGTATTCTAGTAAATATTTTTAAGGTCTATGAATTAATATGGACACGATGGTATCGTGTCTGAGTCTCAAGCTCTAGGGTAAAATTCCATGTCCCAGTGCTCTTGAATCTTGATTTATATGATCTATCTTCAGTATTACAACCACTTCCTGTAATGAAACGCCACTTGTTTATTCCAGGAAAACCTGCTTCGAAGCTCGAGCAGGAGCGGGACCTTCAGTTTTCAAAAATCTGATTTATTTTCAAAGAACAGATTTTAAAAACATAAATATCACTACATCAGAGGGGTCTTGAGTGTGATTGGAGAAACCAGTGAACTCAATACCCTATTTTGGTGCAGACACCAATGAGTTTTGATCAGTTAGCATTTCTCCAGCTAAGAGATATACAAAGTAAATAGGGCAAGTGGTGGCAATCAGGAGCAGGAGGAGTTCAAGCAAGATTGTATAAGCTTTAATTAATCTTTCTAGAGGTAACTTGAAGAAAGCGATTGAAATATATATAGCATTAATTCTAAATTCAATCAATGCCCTCCGGAACATTAGACCATATCTTCACGACAACTTTTTTTTTTTTTTTGTTCTTTTTTTGCTGTATATATAAACTGGAGTGATAAATTCTGATGATAGGTGGCATAGAAAATAGAATCGATCGGCCCAAGTATTTTTCACAAGTAGACCAATATTTCATTTTTCTGATGAAGAACGAATGATGTTACAATTTATTTGATGAAGATGAATATCTGGATTTAGAATCCAGAGAAAAGAAAGTAAACCCAAAACTGATATAATGTTAAATGCACAGGGACCATGGAAGAGCTTGTAAAATTAATTAGATGTTTAGATTGATAAGGAGTTGTGGGGACTCTGGGTTAATGCATGGATGGTTCAGGAAATGGACTCACTGAATCAATGAAAATTTAAGGTATATATATATATATATTTGATGACCCCATTTTAGATGGATATAAACGTTGATTATGCATGTCGCGACAACTGCTTATATGTAACGCCAAATCCAATGTATTTTTCTAATTACTTGGGGAAATTAACTAAAAGAAAATGGGAGAAACATCGCTGTATGATCAATTGAAATGTTTTGGGGCCTCGGTGTGAGTTGGCTGTGCAACCTACGTAACAATTAATGGCCATTCTCACGCTGTTGTCTGGTCACCACAATTTGGGTCCATTGTTTTTTTAATACAGGTAGGCATTGAAAGACATGTCCTTCCACAATCCACACTCATTTTAGGTATAACGCTCTGTCACGCGATTCATTTTTTAGTCTAAAGTTAAATATACATTATTGCCACATTTTTATTCATTGATTTATAATAATATTGTATATGTTATTATTTTTTATTTTTAGTAATGATTATTCTAATTTTAGAAACTGTTCTCCCAATGATTTCATAAACAATATTTATTTGGATGGAGATTCATCCAAGTATAATACTATTGGTATTGCCTTACGGTGGTTAGATTGAACACTTTTTCGTAATTATAATTGAGAATAAAATAGAACATATATAAAAACTAATTAAAAGCATGAATTTCATATAAATAAAAATATTAATCATGTTTATCAATTATTACTAAATAATTGAACTATAAGTAATTATATTATTGCCAAGTGGCCATGAGAGTATCAAGATTCCAGTGATGCCCAATTGAGTACACAATCGAAGAGCCATATTAAAGTTTGGTTAGTTTTCTTAATTAAGATTAAGGCTTAAGAAAATTGGTTTATTCTATTAATCACAAAATAATAGTAATAACAATAAGAGAGAAAAGAGTGATATGGTGGACAAAAGGAATCTTGGTCGCTACTAGATTAGGAAATATTGTAGGAGGTGGTTAATTGAGACAAGCAAATAGCAATTAAAAGAAAAAGGAATCATGTTTGTTGGTTAGTAGAGTAGAGCAATTTAGCATAGTCGGTGATGTATCAAATCCTTTTCGATCACAAAATTAAATGTTTAAGAGAATGATTAGTTGTTTGATTTTGACCTAATTTATTAAACTCCAATACCCTCTCCAATAAGCTAATCGCTCCACTTTTAATCAATGATAATGACCACGTGAAGTACCTCTACAATTTTTTTATTTTCTTTTTGAGTGTTGGATGTTTTATATGGTCGATAAATTATTTTGATTTAGTGATTAATTTTGAAATGGTTGGGTAGGCCTGGACATGAATAAATTAAGAGGAAAAGGATATAAAGACTCCGAATAAGAACTAAAACTAAGATAATTACTAGAAGAATAAAGATAGGGTGACAAACGAATATCACAAACTTCTCTTATAAACAAGACATGGCGACTGAGTTGGCAGCTCCCACCACACCCAAAGCATAAAATGATTTTGACAATACCTAGGAAACGACCGTTCACGAAAGAAATGGTCATTCCTCAAAGAAGGAATGACCATTCCTTTTTAAGGAACAATTGTTCCTTCCTTATGGAATGACCATTCCTTCTTCATTCCTTATGAAATGGGTCGTTCCTTGAAGATACAGTATGTATAAAGGAAGAATGACTATAGAATGACCATTCCGTATGAAAGAATTTCTTTATCTGTTCTTTACGAAGGAACGACCATTCCTTTACAAGGAACGACCATTCATCCTTAAGGAACAAACCGTTGATATTTAATCAGAGTCATCAGTTGACGTGTTAATGTCAACTAGGTGTCACATCGGTTTATGAGAGAAAATTTATGAAATTCGTTTGTCAGCGTAGTATTACCCTTAACAGAAAGAAGATTTATTCTAAAAATTTCTTATACAAAAGAGCCCATATAAATAAACCACAAATTATTGAACTTGGAAATAAAAGTATAAAACCTTCATAACAGCTTTGTTGATGTTGGTCGAAAGTCTACAAGTTCCAACCATGAATATATATATACATATATAAAGTTGAAGTTTGTTCATGAATTCAATTATTCAATTGACGATGACTAAATTAATGAGTTGTACTAATTTTCTGTATAGATATATATGAAAGAAAGAGAATGGTAAATAACAAAGGAACACAGCTAGGCTTAAATTATCAAAAACAGTGAAAACAAAGGACATATAATGAAAGAGAAAGACATGAAAAGTATAAACATGAAATGAAATGAAGAGAAAAGAAAATCAATACGCATATAAGAAGACAAAAAATGTGAAGGGTCGTTTCATTTGGTTTGAAAGAGGCCTAAGAAAGATTCCCAGCTTAGCTATGAGATAGGGTAAAGTGGATGGACATGATTTCTCGTACAAATAAATCTCTACCGCCATAGCCACAGGGTGTGGAAAACGCGTTCATTAAAGGGCGATGGGAAGTGGGCTTCAAGCTTTTGGTGGTCCGATATTATATGGGCGAAAGAGTAGTGGCATATCATATAGCATTTCTGATATTTTGTATGGATTCCGGTAAAGTCTTTGTTGAGCTTTATCAATTATTTTGGGGATCTATAAAGTTAGGTTATTGTCTGTGGCGAAATGAACAAAAACCCTAGTTATAAACCAGTGGTGGACTTTCATATTAAACTAAGTTGCTAAAACTTTATAGAGATGAACAAAAAAAAAAAAAAAAAAACAAATATCCAGATGCAGCAGTTGTGATCATTGCTAGAGATACCCCATATGGAAATGGGGCATTCTTGCGCCTTTTGTAACACAAAAATAATCAACTTGATGAATAAAGTGATTTATTTTGTATTATATAATGGGTAAAAAGAGAACCTCCATGGATTCCACCTCACTATTCATAGTTTCATGTTTATTTATTATTTACCCGCATATAAACAACACAAACATATGCATGTTAGATTTATAAAAACTTATATTTTAAATGAAAATCGTTTGGATCCCTATTTCTACCCATATTCCCAATCCTATTCTCCAAATATTGTTTGACACATTATTTCAGAAATATTACATATTTTTTTAATTATTTTAGACCCCTTAAGTTTATTAATTTCATAAATACCCCCAGAAAAAAGTTTAAAAATGAGCAAAAACACCCCTATCAACCCATACTTGCCAGATTCCGGAAACCACTGTCGGTGGTAGCCAGAATCTATACAACGGCCTACACCATGACCAGAACTGGCCAGTAGTTCACCAATCTAGCCTTTTTCGGCCAGATCCACGTCGTTGACCGAAAACGACGGCCATATCTTTGGCATTTTTCGGTCGTCGACGACCACATCTGGCCATAGATCTGACCTTTTTCGGTCAGATCCGTGGTGGATCTAGCCGGAAAAGACCATATTTTCAGTCAGATTATGGCGGTGGTGGCCAGAATTTGGCACTGTGGGTAGTGGGGATGTTTTTGTCATTTTATATGTTGGGGTGTTTAATTAAATTAGCAAACCTAGGGGTTTTTTTTATAAATTTTTAAATTTTACCTCGTAATACTCCCCTATCCAACTACCTAATATTATTCTCAAAATCCTATCCAAAATAATAAACCAAATGCAGCTAAGTATTTTCTAGATCAGTACTTGAATAATTAATGGTGCTATTTCAGCACATTTTCAACAGAAGTTAACGCAATAATTTTCTTCTTTCATTTTGGGTAGATAAGATAGAGTAAACGACATATTCCCACCCATGGTTTGGCAAATCTACAAGTCCCACCCCTAGTTTAATAAATTGCAAATTCCCACCCTTAAATTAAGAGAAATATGTTTAATATAACAGTTAAAGAGGTAAAATTGTCATTTTAAAGATAAAAATTTTAAAATAACCCTTCACTTCTCAAATTCACCCCATCGACGTTTTCAGGCCATTCCGACATGTTTCTGACACAGTCGACCTCTCCTGACACCACCATTACAATCCCTTTAACCTCCACATCAAAACCCCTAACCTCACTGTCTGATTGAACCCCGCAATCTCTGGCCACCGATCTTAGTTTCAATCGGTGTTTCATCCAAATTTAGGCAGGTCTCGACACCGAAAACCACCCCCAACACCACCAATAGCATCATTGGCTTCCCCCCACCAAAACCCCTAACATCGCCAATCGTCGCCGCCTCTCTCTTAGGGTTTTGCGTTTTGTCGTGCCTTTGCAGCCAAATTCTGACACCTCGCCAAGGTGCAATTGGGTGGAAAAGTTAGGGGTTTGGGTGAGGAGGATAAGAGGATGTTGATGGTGGTGGCGGGGAGGTCCAATGGTGCTGGAATTAGGCCAGATTTTGGCTTGACTGGGATCTTTTGGAGGGTTATTTGAGATAAATTTGAGATGTAGGTGTTATTTTGAGAGAAAAATAACGATGTTAATTTAAGGGTGAGAATTGCAATTTATGAAACTAGGGTTGGGACCTTAGATTTGCCAAACCTTGGGTGGGACAATGTCGTTTACTCAAAAAAAGATATGATCTTACTGACCCGTTCAAAAATGAAAACTGGGTTAACTAGCAACATCGATCCTTGTCTTGTCTGAGGTGCAAATTGTTAATAAATAGGTATAATTAATCCTTTTGAGTATTTCCAATTCAAATCCCACAATTAATGCTCGTAACCCATCTGGGCCATCTCCCTCAACTTCAATACATTGTTGTTATATATATATATTATATATATATATTGTTCTTTCGTTTTTTAAGTAAAAAGATATATATTTTTTAACCTCTGCATATGACAGATATAACGTCACTATTTGTGTTTTCATTTTGTAATGTATATTTATTTACAATATTTCATCCGTTAAATGCAAAATTTGTCTCTACCTCAATTTGGTTGGTTTTACTTTTCTTTATTCTTCAGTAATTACTAAATAAAATCTACTTTGTTACTGGGGCATATTCCTTGCTGTTTGGCGTTTGATTCCTGTTATATATTATATTATATTATCTTTAGGAAACAATCCACAAATGGGTTGACAAACTCGATGCACTGTTTTAATTATATGTATATGTATATGGTTTTCTAACTATAAAATTTATATAAAAAACCCAAAAATTAAAATAGAAAATAGGAAATTGTAAACTTAAATAAATGGATGGTTAAAAAAATATTTAGAAAAAATGAGTGTGTATTCTACTCATTTTTTCTTTATGGTCCAAGAGCTCTTTATTTTTTTTAAGAGTTGGCGGCATATTTCCACTCGAGGTTTGGCGAAATCCTAAGTTGATACCCCTCGTTGCATTTATTCTAGATTCTCACCCTTAAAATGATATAAAAGTATTTGATGTAACGATAAAGGGGTAAATTAGTCATTTTGCAGGAGACATTGCACGTTAGCAGACGTTGCCCCAAACGTTTTTCACCCTTTTCCAACGATTCTTCCACCCAAAATCACCCTTGTCACCACCATTCGAACCCCCACCCTCCCCTTTACAAAACCTTACCCGTCACAATCCCTCATCACTCACCATTGCCGACCATAGTAGCCGCGACATGCGATTGTTTTTTTGTTAGTTTTCGATCATTTTGAGCGGCGACAACCCTAATCACCACCATCGTTTGACTCCTTGCATCCCCCTACAAAACCCTAACTTTCCCAGCCACGATAGCTCACCATTCTCCATTTACCACTTCACCAAAAACGTGATGAACACGAACCTCTCGGCCGACGGACGGTGACTAAATGGTTGGTGGGGACATAAGGGTTTTGTAGAGTTGGAGAAGATGGTTGCAGTGATGGTGTCCAATTGGATTTTTACTGCCGAAATCAATTGGAATTCAGCGGAGAACAGCAAAACCCTAAACCTAACGGCATCAGCAATCAAAGGGGCCAATGAGTTAGGAACCAGAGGGGTTTTGGACGACAGACTATGGGGAAGGTGATGGAGGTGACCAGGGGGTTCAACACTGTCGGAATCAGCTCAGATCAGGCAAAAATCAAGAGGGTGCACAGTCACTAAGGGTGTTATTGAAGTAATTTAAAAATAAAATGATAAATTTATAATTATACTAATTTAGGGGTTAAAATATAATTTATTAATTTATTTGTTAAGGGTATTATGATAATTACACTTTTGTAATCTAAAAATTGCTACCCGTGTTACTTTAAAGGTAGGACTCTAAAATAAATACAACCAAGACTAGGGGTACTAACTTAGGATTTCGTCAAACCTCTTCTGAGAATATCCCATTTACTCTTTTTTAACCATCCATTTATTCAAGTTTCACAGCCATATACGCCAGCTTTGGTGACGGTATCCAGCTGCCCGAATTTTTTTAAGACTCTTAATTCTAATCCTAAATTTTTACCTCAGTAAAAAAGACCAAGTTCCTAAATTTCTTTCTTTCTTTGCAAACAAAGACTTGCATATTTTTTTGAAAATTCTTGTCCTGCTTCAATTGGAGTGGTATAAAAATGATCAATACTAATCCTCAAAACTTATTCCTTACCTTACTAGGTTATTTAGGACCTTAATTAAATCTTAATCTAATTCATCTTACCACTTATTATAATAAACTTGTATAGAATTATTTAATTAATTTGTGTCCTTATATTTTTACAAAATATTATAAACCTCTTTCGTAATTGTTAAATACGTATTATAAAGAGTAAACGACTTTTTTCTAATAGCTTAATCACTTTTCCACCCACAAACTTTGGAAATATTACTTTATTTCCTAAATTTATATTTCGTTTCCGATTCTGACATCTTTGCGACCTCACATCACCACCATTGTCTTCTCCAACAATCACTCATAAAAACCCTTCAAACCCTATTCTCGTCGACCTTGTCAATCGCAGGTAATCGACTGATTAGGGTTTGCATAGCTGTTTCTCTCAAGTCAAATTCTAATCAATCTCAATCACTAAAATCCAGCCTTCCACCACCAAAAGGTTTATCAGCCTCCCCTCTTCAAAAACTCCAACAGCTTGGACCACGTTTGCTCTCTGTTTGCCGCCGAAATATAAATTTGAGTAATAAAGTGATATTTTAAAAATTTGTAGGTGGAAAAGTGTCATTAAGCTATTATTTGGGTGGAAAAAAGCCATTAACTCTATTATAAATGTATCAAAAATCTTTTCTGATACAAGGTATATAATACTTTTTTTTTTCAAATAACCTTTTATCTTACACTACTCTTTTCTCTTCATCTTATTCTAAAATACATAACTTGTTGACTCGTTTTTATCTTTGACCACTCTAAATAGGAAGAGTCTTGGTAGGACAATTGACAAACAAATATAAAGTCACACATTTATCTAATTATACAGTAAAACCTCTCTATAGTGATACTCTATATAGGAATAATCTCTATGTAGTCATAAAAACTTTCGGTCCCAACTTAGGCCAGTTATAAATAAGAATAAATTTCACAATATAATAAGTTATAATTTTTCTAAGTCCCGTCTTAAAGAACTTGCCTCTACATAGTAATAATTATATATATATTATAAAAAATATATACTGTATTACATTAAAGGTTTAAGATGAAATAAAATATTTATCTAAAGTTTTTTGTGACAATGATTTATGCTTTAGAGTTGTTACCACATATTTTATTTTGCGGGTACATAATAAGCCATCAGCATGAACACCTTCTTATTGAAGCCAAAATATTTCTAACTCAAGCATGTTTAGAGCTTTTTGGCATGAATTTTTTGGTATTTCCGTACTATCGTCCTTAAGATTATCTCATTCTTCTTCTTGCCTAATTCTAATAATGATTTCTTTTTCAGTTAAAACATATAAGACTAGTTACTCATTTGGATTATTGAGGAAGATATTAATATCCATTTGATTAGTGTAGTGAAGTTGTCGAATCTGATCACTCAATTTTACAGTGACTCCTTGATATCTATTTCCGTGCTATTCTAATGCTATTAAAACAATAAATTGAAATCATAATATTACTAAAATATGAATTATAAAATAAGAAATCAAAATAATAATCCTTACAACTAAACCTCTATTAAATTATAACCTACTTATAGTAATAAATTTAATTGGTCTCAATATTATGACTATAGAGATGTACTACTGTATATACATATATTTTTGTATCAATACCACGATTGATGGTTTTTAAAATTAATATTATAATGTGGTCTACTGTATAAACACGTGTGGATGATTTGGAGTGCACATACCTCAATTAAAACTCTTTCTTTCGAAATATAGAATACAAGAAGAAAAATATATTTAAAATCAAATCCATATGATTAATCAGATTGAAAAAGGTATTTGAAGCGTGTAAAGCTTTCACATTTGCTCACCTTATTTTTAAGTCTCATCCACGTCCACATATATCACTGGAATCAATAATGTTTGAAATGGGTGAACAAATTATCTTCTCTTTAAATGATGATGATGGGTTAGAAAAGAAAGTTCTTACTAAAATGTGAAGTTAATGGAATTTGTTTTTCACTAGCGACAAAATACAATGCGTCATAATTAAAAGTTTTTGCGATTAAACATGAAAAAGCTTCAAAGATTGTTGTGTAATAAAATGATCGGAGATTGTGACCAAATTAAAGTTTTTGCATGAAAGACAATAATGAAGCATCAAAATGTGGTATAAAAAGAACGTGAAAAGAGACAGGGTTTTGTAATTATTGGAAGTTACTGTTGCTGAAATACATGGATTCTTCCTTTACTTCGAAAGTCTTGATACCATTTTGATTAACCCATGAAATCACTTATGCAAATGCACTTTTATTCTAGTGGAGATAATGCCATCCAACCATAGAATGAATAAGAAAGGGATTTGAAAGTCAACCAACCATACAAACTCAAAAGGATAAAGTTCATATATAGATTATAGACCCATCCATTAGAGTTTTCTACTTTCTAAAACACAATATCTTAGAGTTTTTACTTTCTAAAACACAATATCTTAGAATATCTTTAATGATACTTTTTATTTTATAGAGCATATTTCACATAAATAAAGCACATCTTCATTAATTTCTAAATATAAAGAATAAAATTTGTATTCAAATCCGCTAGACTCTTTAAATTAGACTTATTAAATAAGAGAAAGACTTAATAGAAAATAGAATTAATAATAAAATGCATATAAACTTGTAATTTATTAAATAAAATAGGGATAGAGAGTGAAATTTGATTTTTTAGATGTAGAGAGTCAAACTCACTCTTTAATTTATATTTAAAGAATAAAGAGTCAATTGGACAAACTCTTTATAATAAAGAGTTTGAATCATATAAAAAGTCTCATATATATATAGTAAAACCTCTTTACAGTCATAATGGTGGGATTAGGCATGGCAATGGGGCGGGGCGGGGCGGGGATCTCATTCACCGTACCCATCCCCACCGTCAAAATCATTCCTCATCCCCGTTACGGGGATGACAAGAATTCCCCTTCCCCGTCCCAAAGGGGAATGTTGGAGGCCCGTCCCCGCCCCGTTAATTTTATATAAACATAAATTAATTTGAACATTACCAAACACAATAGTTAATTCTCGTCCACATGACAAACACTTAAATTAATCGTTTAAACATAATTAATTATACATAAATATGCGTCAGAGTTTGTTCTTGTTCAATTGTTTAGGGTGGAGAAATTAGGAAAATATGGGTTTATATAGGTAGGATAATTGTGTAATTAGGTGAAATATAGGGATATTAGTGAAAAGTAAATATATATATATATATACATTTTTTTAATTTTATATATTATATACGGGGCGGGCCGGGGGAAAGGCATCACCCACCCCCGCCCCATCCCCAAGGACGGGGATTAAAACACTCCCCACCCCCGCCCCTATCCCTGAAAAAACCGGGGCTTCCCCGCCCTATATGGGGCGGGGCGGGATGGGTCCCCGAAATCCCAAGGAACATTGACATGCCTAGGTGGGATTAACTAATTTTATTACTATAAGGAGGTTATAACTTAATGGAAGTGTAGTTACAAAAATTATGGTTTTGATTTCTTATTTTAAAATTCACGTTTTAATATTACAATATTAGGATTTCAATTCATGTTTTAGTAGTATTAGGATTTTAATTCAGCGCTTCAATTATTTACTTTTGAAACAGATAGAAAATCGTGTCTTGGAACTAGCAAAAATAAGTATCATTGATGAAACTGTAAATGTAGTTGATGTATGGTCTATTGATGTAAAGTCACAGACAATTGTCAATAGTTTTAAACACTGCAAAATTAGGACCTTTGATGTCGATGAATTGCAAGTTACAAATGAAGTGGATAAGGAGAATAAAAGAGTCATTGCAGAATTGAGTAATCAGATTCGACAACTTCATTGCACTAATCAAATGGATATTAATGTATTTCTCGATCATCTAAATGAGTAACAAATCATATATGTTTTAACTAAAGAAGAAATTATTGCTGCAATTTAATAAGAAGGAAAATGAAATAATCTTGAGGAAGATAGTATGGAAATATAAAAAGTTTCGTGCTATAAAACTCTAAACATGCTTGAAAAGCTAAAAATATTTTGGTTTCAACAATAAAGTGTCCATACTAGCGAGTTATTACATACTCACCATTAAAGATGTGATAACAACTCTAAAGCATAAATTATTATCTCAAATAACTTTAGATAAATATTTTATTTCATCTTAAACCTTTAAGGTAACATAAAATATATATTTTTGTAATATACATATAATTATTATTATGTGGAGGCGACTTTCTTTAAGGTACAAATTAAAAAAATTATAATTTATTATAATTTAGAGTTTATTTTTGTTTATAATTATCCTAAATTGAGATTAAAATTTATATGACGAGGTAGAATTTATTTCTATATAAAATTTTACCGGACAGATGTTTTAATATATATAAATATATAACACTCACACACACTTTGCTTCAATTTCATTCATGATCATCGTAAACAAACAACCAGAGCTTACTTTTTTATGTTTTCTTAAATTTCAGAAAAACCAAGAAGACAGTTTCTACATCCACACATCTAACAATAAGGCCGTACACAACACAAGAAAATTCCTGACATGTCCCTATGTGTAATTTATTGACAATTGGCCTTATCATTATCAGGAATTTGCAGAGCTTTCAAGTTTCAACGACATAATTATTTTGATGGCGAGAGAGAGAGAGAGAAGAGAGTTTTTCCCTATACATATATTGGTTCTACAAATGTGCCCAACACTTTTGGCCAAGGCTGAAGATATGAGCTACGTTTTTGATGAATAAATTAGAAAGATTACTGAAAAAGAAGAAAAAAACTCCAAACTCAACTGACTGAACCCAAATGTTAATTCATCAATGTCATCATCTATGGCAATCTATATACATATGAGATTTACTGAACAAAGACCACAATCGAAATGGGAGGAAAGTAGAGGGCGATAGTGACTGTGCCCAGATGGAGGGAAATTTGTCATTGTCACAGCTAGCCCTCATTATTTCGTCTGCGAAAAGCTATCTCAGTATTCAAAACAAGGAATTACAAGATTCTTTAACTGGAGGACCCTTGTTGAGTTGATCAATTCGAGACTTTATGCACAAATCTGTTTTCTTTCTTTGGGATTCCTTTTGTAATTCCGAAAAGTAAAAAACAACAATGTAGAATATTATCAGGTCTTTTTTAATCCTCAAAAGATAAGAGTTTTCAATTTTTGAAATTGGGAGTTTGAAGGTTGAGAGAGAGAGAGAGAGAGAGAGAGATCTAAGTCTTAATGAGCTTACACCAAACAAGGGGAAAGGAATTTATGACATTTCCTTTTCCATCCTAACACTGTATAGTTACATTCTTTGAACAGGCCAGTTGCATAAACTCCAGAAACAAAAGATGAACAGAGAGACATGAGTTCTACAGCCCTTCAAGAAAAACCAAAAGGGCTTAAAACTTTTTGGAAACATAAATTAAAAACAAAAATTATTACAATCACAGTCAAAGAAGCCCACATTCACATTTTACAAAACACAACGTTTAAGAACTCCACAACAAACCTTCTCCAAAGCTGTTTGAAAAAACACTACTATCTGGCAGTTCAAACTGATCACACAAATACCCACCGAATCCTCCACACTTTGTAACCAAGGCGGTGCGTACATCCAACCATTACCGGGTCAACATACACAAAATCATTCCTCAAACTCGGCCGAATCATAATTATACTCGTTCCTAAACTCGGCAATTCGACTATCTCACTCAATCATCTGACCCAGTTGACAAATCCTAGCTGAAACCAAAGAAGACAATGAAGATGATGATGATGATACTGATGCTGAGTCAATTTGTCATTTGAGCGCTTTAGCCGCTGCGGCTTGTACGTCACGTGGGGCGAGTGAGACAGGTCGAGGCAGTGAGTCAACAAGTTCGGGGAAGTTGAGAATTGCTGAGTTACCTTTGATGCTTAAGGCAGCCACGTCCTGAGCTCGTGCGGCCATTTCAGGGGTAGGGAAAGTACCGAGCCAAATACGAGACTTTTTGCGTGGCTCTCGGATTTCGGAGACCCACTGTCCCCAGTTTCTCATGCGAACGCCACGAATACGGGGTGCTTGCTGAGTCTCTGATTCTTTTCATCTTTTGGAGTCTTGGTGTGGTGGTAGTGTTGTTTTGGGTGTTAGGTTTGGGGTTTTGAGTGAGCCTTGTGAAGTAGATGATGGGGCGATGAGTTCGAGCTGCTCTCTCGGTTTCCGATAAGTGTTGTGGTTCAATCATTTTCTTCCTTTTTATGATTCTGATGATAAAACTTTGGTACTAATTTAGAATAATAATAGAGGTAGTATTGGCTAGAAGTAGCAGGAATAGTGATGAGGTTATAAGAGGGTTGTCATTTGGTTTTGTTTTAGAGGAGAAAAAAAGGAAAGCTGGAAATTGGAAATTGTTCCGAAAGCAAATAGAGAAAGTATAAATATAGGCGAAGTAAGTAATTAGTTTGAAGAGAGAAATAGCAAGAAGGAGTTAATTGGGAGGTTAGAGGGGTAGTTGTTTGGAATCAAAATGGAGAATGAGAGTTAGCAGAGGAAGGAAAGGGAAGATGAAGATTGGAGGGGCATGCAGCAGATGCTTTGAAAGATAGATATATAATTAGAAGAATGAAGAAAAGAGACGTAAAAATAGTTATTTTCCCCATCATTTCCAATGAATCATAAAACACTATAAAGCATATAAGGTAAGAGATAAAATTATAAAAGATAGAAGGATAGGAACACAACGGAAATGGGTCACACTGCTTTATTTACCCTCTGGTTCAAAGGGGTCCCCTTCTTAGCACCACGCAACTCCCATTAATATCCCAACTTTCCTCCGCATCTCTTTCACCTTTTTTTACTGTTCATTTATCTACAACCCAAAATAACCACACCCGACCGACCCCCCCCCCCCCCCCCCTCCAATTTTTCCAAAAGCCATTGGTAGGAGTAGGGGCAATATTAATTTAATATTAGATATTCTCTTATGCTTATAAGATTACTCTCAAACAACTCCATATGTAGCCCCAATATTCATTAATAAATCACTTTCATGAAATATGTTGCATTATTAACATAATATGGGGTAGAAATTTAGCTATAGATTGGGTTTATAGAGCCTTCCGACTGAAATATGGATCCTGCATAGGGTTCTTATTGTTTTGCTGGATACTTTTGAGGTACAAAGCTATAAGTGTCCAATGTGACCTTGTTGATGATTAAACTTGGGGCCAGTATAATTTGGTCCCAACTTGGAGCTAGCTGAACCACGCAAAAGAATATTCATCAATGGGTCCAATCCATCTATCACCATGTATAGTGAGATTTATGAATTATTTTAATCTTTATTCACACATAATTATCTTCTAATAATTTTTTTTTCTTTGTCTTTTTGTTTGAGTCACCTCACAGCTTTTAAATAAATTAATATTAGATGTGTATTCTTTTCCCCTTTTCTAATGCTCTTTGTGTGGTTCACCATGGTCGATTTGAAATGCTGAATTTATACGTGAGAAGGTGGTTGAAGAGAAGTTCAAGTCAAGATTGACAGACAGACACAGACTTTCTTTGTTATTAAAATCATTAGGAGTGAGAAGCATCGAAACAAGTTGGATTTGCAAACAAAAGGTGATCTGAATTTTCGTTTAAAAGCATGTAAATATTGTTACTTAACTGGTAACGATGGTTTAAATATATTTAAGAAATCTTAAGACTGAAGGAGGTCTTTTTCAGGAGCAGAAAATGGTAATCAGTTTAAAGATGTAATTTAAGGTACGTACGTAACATGAAGAAAAAGAAAACGAAGTTTCGGTGAAGTTATCGGGAAAAAAAAGGTTGATGTATTTGTAAAACTATGGCTCTATACATGATAATTTATCCATGGTCAGTATTGATCAGAAAAAGGTTAGAGCTTAGAACAGAAAGAAAGCATTGGTAATTACCGCCAAAACCAAAAATAAGAGGACGGTGGTTTCGGCTTTACTGAGTTTAGCGTTGTTAACCAGATAAGTGACAACCTGATGAGACACATTTTCAATCAAATGAAGCCTTAATCCATGGTAATTATTTAAAATTAAATACCGCAAATAAAAAAATATTGCAGAAAAAAATAAAACAAGAGATGTTTCTTGATTGCTGGGGTCTGGAAGAGTGATTGTCCAATTCATGGATGGTTTGGTAGCAGTTGCTGTGGCATTGATCTTCGACTCTCATAAACCGCCAAAGAAGAGCCACGCCTCATTCATTTGGGGTCCCAATCCAATTACAAACGTGTCGCACCTCATGGAACAATATTGGCTCGAAATGTATGTGCAGATTTTATTTTCAATTAATTGACTAACCCCACATGTTAAAAAATGACTAGTCCTCAACCTCAAGGGGCCCTAAACCAAAGCTCTCGTCGTAGTATCAGTTTCATACGGCCAAAAATTAATTAACAATGCAACGTCTACCTACATTAATTACATGCAGATTTTGTATGACTGAAATTTATCCTAGTTGAATCCTCATTTCTCTTGTTTGACCAGCACGTACTTGACAAACCCACATGTTAAAAAATGACTAGTCCTCAACCTCAAGGGGCCCTTTTCCAAAGCTCTCGCTCGTAGTACAGTTTCATTACGGCCAAAACTTAATTACAAGCAACGTCCTACCTACATTAATTTTACATGAAGATTTGTATGACTGAAATTTATCCTAGTTGAATCTCGTTCTCTTGTTTGAACAGCTACGTACTATTAGAACTTTCTGTTGACAATGGTGGCCCTGCAAAGCGTTTATTGGAATGAACAAAATGTACGTACTTCATTCATTCACTCTATTTTTAAGCTGAGAACACCTTAATTTAATGCGTACGATTGTACATGTATAAATTTTGATCAACATAGTTTCACTATGACCGTACGTAATTAGATTCTAATGTTACGGCCTTGAATTTAAACTTCATTTGAAAAGATTGAAGAAATTATTAGTTATTACAGGAATCACTGTACAGGTGACAAGTATTAATTCTTGAATTCTACGTACATATAAACAAGTCGGCTTCCAGACTGGTGTGTCAATTCAGATTAATGAAGTAATATTATAAGTTGAGATATCTCACATAACACATGATTAATTATTCGACATGGTGAGGTAAGCAGAAGAAGATAAAAATGTGACCTATAGAAATGAGCTGTTTCAGGGCATGAAGTGTGGACACATTATGAATACTACTGTTGTGCAAGAGTAATTATTATTGGTATGCATTTATTTGCATTCGATGATTTGGAATTTGAATTGATAACTCGTTTTATTTGAGGGAAACGTTATTGCATGCCACCAAGCTATCGCCCACCATCTCTCTAGACTCTACTTTGGTGCCCAGTATCAATCCAAATCAACATTCACTATCTGTGTTAGTCAATTAAAGATCATCAAGACCCCCAATCACAATTACTTATACAGTTTTTTTTTTTTTTTAATAATGGAGGTATTCAAAATAATTTATACAATAACAATCCTCAGTAGAGCTATTTATGCAATATATTGTCATGACCTCTCAGGTAAATTATGGAACAAAATACTGTTTTTACGTCCAACGGAAATCAGAACCTGGGATTGTAGGTTCTACCCATTGTAGTCCTTGGTTAGCCCTTACCGTTGGGCACCCATGGGTGGGTATAATGTTTTTATTTAACAACCAAATTCTAATTATATATGTGGTTAGATATATTTATTTTTTATTTTTTATTAATCATCTATCGCAATTTTGTATTTTTACACGGATAGATGATTATTGTGTAACTTTACCCAAGTTGGGATATTAAGATGTATATAAATATTTTTGTGGATTCTAGGTTTTAGGGTCAAGAGTTATATTGTTATTTTTTATCTAATAGATCAGAATTGAGAAAATTGATAATTAAGGTTCAGTTTTTATCTTGATTTAATGAAGCAATCGTGATTATTTTTCCTTAATTTAATCTCATTATTGGTCTCACCAAAATGGCAAAATCATAGAATAAACATTTGTCTGAGGTTCAAAGTTCTCATTCATACTTTTTTTTTTTTTTTATTATTATTGAAAAGGCGTTTGTCAAATATTTTTAAATCAATATTTGATTAATAGTCTATTGTCGAAAAGTAGTACTTATTCATAAAATATTTGATTCTTCTTGAAATTCTATGAAAAAAAAAAGTATTTTATTTAATTTAGTTAACTAACTACACACTAATTGCAAAATAATTAAACAAAATTTTTTGTAGGTAAAAACCACTCCCTTCTACATTGTAGGACAACCTTAGAGTGAAAGAGAAATGTATTCAGTATTAAAGACATGAAAAACAAATGCAGAAAAATGAGCACCAAATTTAAAATGTTCCTATAATATATATGCATATTTATCGTTGGATCTTTATATATAAAATATCATTTCAGTCAAATGAGTGAATCTAAACAGTATTTAAGCACGGTTTTAATTATATAATTATATTAAGACACTCTTGACTAATAATTAACAAGAGAATTCTGGGATATATATATATATATATATCAGCTGGAGAGTAATGGGACTGCTGGGTGTTGTGGACCTAAATGTCACCTGCATTTAATCTGCAAAGTAATACACCTAAAAGCGACAAATTCTAATTAATTCCACTTCCAGAGATCGTTTATTTTTATAGCTTGTAATAAATTGGGTATATGTACGGAGGCTTAAGTGACCAAAATTTACTATAATCCTCAACCTGGGGCGTACGTCTAGGCTGGTTACTTACTTGAGGTGGAAATATAATCATGGTGAATTCTGGTTCTGGGTATTTACATGGGGTTTTCTGACACTCAATAAAGAGTGCAGTAAAGTTAATTTTAATATGACACGATGATGCAGTGGTCTGCTTGTAATTAGTTATTTACCACTTCTGCCGTTGATAATGTACCACAGTCATTAATTTCTCCTAGAAGATTGCTTTTTAGGTACATATAATACTGTATTTATCAGTCACATGCATGGGGAACCTTTGAAATACTATACTCAAATTTTCCAGAACTGAAAGGAGTACATTTCTTAGAGAATCAGTCAGATCATTTTCATTTATTTAATCATTATTATTCTTTTTTTTTTTTTTTTTGTTCGTACACTTACAAAATCTTTCCAGATGTTTTTGATGAATAACACAGTTTTTTACGGAATCAAAGGCAACATCCTGAGAATAAGTATGAAAAATGTTATCCTTATAAACACCCATACAAAGAGAATTATAAAGTGACATCATCCAGAAAAAAAAAATAAAGAAAAAACGGAAAAAGAGAGAGAGAAAGAAATCATGAAAATCAAGGGTGAAGATTATCTTTGTATGTGTCTTTATAAAACTAGCATTGCTCGATAAGTATAGAATATGTTTATTAATTTTTGGAAGCTGGGTATCAGCACAATCTTCTTTTCCAAAATTTATAATGAAGTTATAAAGGTTTGGACCTTATTGAAATTGTGTATCGCTGTACATGGTATTATAATATGATATCTGCTTCTTGGTGTACTGAACCCTACATGGATCCCTATAGATATTTTCTCCAAGTATTTCCTATAGTTAAGAAATGAATTAGACTTAATCAAATCTAAAATACAGTAACTTGGTCATGTGCGTGCGATCAGCTGCCCACCAACTTTCTTGTTTGGTGAAATGGAAGTATTAAATTGTATTGATTTATCATTGTTTCTGTTCAGCACCATCTGGAAGACTGGAACTATCTTGTCTCCTTCACAGTTTTATAATGTTGAATTAAAGGGTCAATTCAATGCAGCATTTTTTCTTTTATATTCTTTTCTCCGTTGGCGATTATGCAGGGTGGACGAACAATATGATTTCATTCTTACCAAAACTATGCAAGATATTAGTGTTAGAATACTAGGGTCTACTGAGTTGTCTGAATTGAATTAACAAGAGATTAATTGGATAATCAAACAACTCTGAATAATCTGAACATCCTGAATCATTCAATCAAGGCATGAAAATCAAAAAGAAAGAAAGAAAGCAAAAAAGAGCAACACACAATAGATTTGTAATGGTTCGGCTAAGTAGCCTACATCCACTCTTCAAGGCTCACAATAGGATGTTATTAATCATGATTTCAAGCAGCACAAAGAAGAATTGAAACAGAGAGTACAAGGAAAGAACACACCCAAAAATCAGACCCTAGATTTCTCTATGAGAGCTGCTCCTTTCCTTCACCAGCTCACCTCATTATAAATACAAACACTCCTCTCAAGATCGACCTCCACATGTCTTGAATTTCTCCACTGCCATGAGATGTACAAAGGGCTAGAATCTTCTTCATATTCATGCTTCCAATGAGGTGGGAATGAGAATAAAGTTATTGCAAGAGAATCGGATCAAATGACACACATTGAAAACTGATCCAAGGAGAAAAACGATGTCACACAGGCCATCTTTGATTTCTTTATAAAAAAGGCTGACTCCACCATGGCAAATATAAGTCACATCACCACAATTCTCTACTTTGGCTTTTGATTTGACACCATATGTGGCCTTGGAAGTTAATTGATTATTCCTGGACCTGGAGGAGGCTCATGTAGAGCCTATGTTTGTCAGCAATAATTGGTTTAGTGAACATATCTGATGGATTGTGAGAACCCTTCACCTTTTCAATCTTGATTTTACCCTTCTCAATCATTTCCCTAATGAAATGAAGTCGAACATTGATGTGCTTGGTTCTTTCGTGAAAAATCAACAGATATGGCATTCTGACCGTCACTGTTAATCACTACTACTCTTTGTTCTAGTCCCAGCTCGTTTATAAAACCCTTCAACCACTTGGCTTCTTTTGCTGCCTCTGTCAATGCCACATATCAGATTCTGTTCATGATAACGTGACCATATGTTGGAGTTTGGACTTCCAACTAACAACATTTCCCCATAATGCAAACACAAAACCTGAAGTGGACTTCGTCCTGTCAATATCACTTGCGTAGTCTGCATTTACAAACCTTCAACACAACAATCTTCTCTTTGATTCTTTCTGAACACAATGCCAATTGATTTAGTCCCTTGTAGATACCTCAAGATCCAATTTAGTGCAGACCAAGGAACCTTTCCTGGGTTACTCATGAACCTACTCACAAGACTCACTGAGTATGCAAGATCTAGTCTTGAGAATACCATCAAATACATCAGACTGCCTAGTGCACTTGCATACGGGATAGATGCCATTTTTAGCTTCTCCTTTTCAGTTTGAGGACTTTGATCATGAGAAAGTTTAAGGTGTTGGCCAAGAGGTGTTTGAACAACTTTTGCTTCCTTCATGTTAAACTTTTGCAGAATCTTTTCAGCATAATCTTGCTAAACCAACTTTAAACTTCCATGAACTCTATCTCTGATGATTGAAATACCAAGTATCTTTCTAGCCTGACCCAACTCTTTCATTTTAAACTTGGTATTCAATGTTTTCTTCAGCCGAGATAACTCAGATTTGTCATGACAAGCCTTCAGCATATCGTCCACATACAACAATAAGAAAATGTGTGTCAAATCGAAAATTCTTTTAAAAATAGAAACAACTATCAAAATTGCATCTATTAAAGCCAATTTTAATCATGAAAGAATCAAACTTTTTATACCACTGTCGTGGTGATTGTTTTAGGCCATATAAATATTTTTTCAAAAGGCAAACTTTACCTAGTGAACCATAATACCCTTCAGGTTGTTCCATCAGTATGTTCTCTTCCAAATCACCATGCAAGAAGGTTGTCTTTACGTTCAGTTGCTCTAATTCAAGGCTGAATTGAACAACAAGGGATAACAACACCCTAATGGATGCATGTTTAACCACTGAAGAGAATATTTCATTGTAATCTATGCCCTCTACTTGTGTAAATCCCTTTGCAACTAGTCTAGCCTTGTATCTAGGTGATTCCTTAACAGTTAAGCCAGGTTTCCTCTTAAAAATCCACTTGCTTTTGACAACTCTATAGCTTGCAGGTTTATCAACTAATGTCCGGGTTTCATTCTTCGAAGGAGAACTAAATTCTTCTTCAATTGCTTTCTCTCATTGTAATTTTTCAACCCCTGAAATAGCTTCTTGAAAGGTCTTGGGTTCATCACTCATTTCTTCTTCAACTTGTAAAGTATAGGCAACCAGATCAGCATATCCTAACCTTGTCTAATTACTCTCCTGACCCTATCCCTTAACAATTGGTAATCTGTAAAGTCTAACTCATCATCATCATGATTTCCCTGTTCCACCTCATGCTCACTAGTTTGATCACCCTCAAGATTTTCAAGATTTTCCTCACCTTGCATCTCATTAGCTCTACCTTGATTTAGAGTATGGTCAGTTTTTGAATTTTGAACCTCCAATTCTAGATGATCTAACCCCAAAGAACTCTCCTCTAATTTTCAGACTCCTTCTCTAGACTAGGTAGAATGTCTTCTCTAAAAACAACATCACTGCTTACAATGCATTTCTTAGATTCTAAATTCCAGAATTTATAACCCTTTACCCTATCTGGGTATCTTAAAAATATGCATTTGATAGCTCTAGGTTTTAACTTATCTTCTCTAACATGGACATAAGCTAAACATCCAAAAACTCTAAGATTTATGAGATTCACAAGATGACCAGTCCACTTCTCCAGAGGAACTTTAAAACTTATTGCTGAGTGTTGATGCGTGATTTTGACACCAACTAAACGCACGTGTGAAATGCTGAGCTGAGTCAGATGACACACGTGAATGGATGTATGAGACTGGATAAGAGATGGAGAACGGTGTTTAAAGTGGTTTAGATGCTTAAACAAGCAACTTCTACGTCCACTGATATTATATTAATGTACTGAGGTCAGGTCGCATTCAGCAAGCTGATTTACAAGTGATTACAAAGAGAAAATATGTATGCTATTCTAGAGAGAATTTAGCTAATCCCACAAATGGGAGAGAATCCCTTTATTTATAATGGAATGAATTGAGGTAATGATTACTAAATTAGGGAGTGGGTCAGATTGCTATGCAAATCCTTCCTTGCGTCTCGTTACTTACCTGCTCGAGTTATTTACTCGACCCTTGCAGGGATTGGACATGTAGATCGCACTCAGCCTTTTACCAGCCTGGCGCACACCTACTGCACTGGCAAGAACATGCTGCTTGCGTCAAGCTGTGACGTGGCTGCATTTGAACGACTGCTGGACTTACCTAAGTCTGACCACTTACGCTGACAGGGCTCTACGTCAACCCTACTTTTCCAAGCATAACACTAAGGATGATGTTTTACTTATCAGGTAGACCATTGTGTGTGCTGCTTCTACCCAAAATTTGATTAGCAACTTAGGACAAGACAGGATACTCCTAACCTTCTCCGAAATAATTCGGTTCATTCTCTCACAAAGGCCATTTTGCTATGGGGTTTTCCTAATTGTTTTGTGTCTCACAATCCCATGAGTTTTACAGAAATTGTTGAATTCCTGATTTACAAACTCCTGACCGTTATCAGTCTTAAGTTTCTTTAATTTCTTTCCAGTTTGTGTTTCTACCATGATTTTCCACTTGTTAAACCTAGAGAATGTCTCATCCTTTGTTTTGAGAAAATAAATCCACACATGCCTGGAAAAATCATCTACAAAACTGATGAACTATCTACATCCCCCAAGAGAATAGTGTTTAGATGGCCCCCAAACATTTGAGTGAACATACTCAAGTGGTGAACTTGAGTAATGTTGACTAAATCCAAACTTGACTCTACTCATTTTTCCAAATACACAGTGTTAACAAAAAATTAGACTCCCGGTTTTATCCCCATACAACAAGTTTTGTTTACTCAACTCTACTAAGCCCTTTTCACTAACATGAATAAGTCTTTGATGTCACAATGAAGTTTTATCTTGACCTTCTAAAGACCCAATAGCAGCAATTCCACAATCAGTCATAGCCTTTAACACATATAACCTATTTTTCTTTTTAGCTCTCATAACCACCAAGGATTCTTTCATTACACTAAGACTCTTATTAGCAACCTTATTACTTAGGTCTATTGAGTCTAAAGTACCAAACGAGATTAGATTTCTTTGAAGGTCAGGAATAAACCTTACATCAGTAAGGGTTTTTGTTAATCCATTGTGAAGACTCAACCTAACAGTGCATATACCTTTGATATGACATACATTGTTTTCCATCATTACTTTCCCATCATCTAAAGGTTGAAAAGAGTTGAACCACTCCCTGTTTGGTGTCATGTGATAGGTACAGCCAGTGTCTAATATCCATTCTTCACTAATTTTGCCCTTAGAGATAACTAGGACCTCTGAACTCTCATATCCTTCGGCTACAACCTCAGCACTACCTCCCTCATCTTCTTTTTCATATTTATTTTGGTTCTTTCTCTCAGGACAATCTCTCCTAAGGTGACCCTCTTTGTGACTAACGAAACATTTCCATTTCCCTGTTTTTGATTTAGACCTATTCCTATTGTGTCCTCCCTTTTTCCAATTTTTCTTCTCTANATATTAACTTTGGGTGAAAAAGTGGTAATTTGAAACTATTTGGGTGGAAAATGTCATCAAGACAAACCTTGGCTGGGAAAAATTGTTTACCCTTTAGAAAAAGGGTGCTTCTAATTTTGTTCGTGCATTGAACAATTTTTTCTTTTGTACTTAAGAAGGGTCATTCAAAAATCTCTATACAAAGTAACGTAACAACTCAATTGACATTGTCATGTCAAATACCACATCATTTTATTGAAATTAATTAAATTTTTTTTATTAATTTTCGTAGTTCAACTTTAATTATCGCGATATTGGAGGTTTTAATTCCATCGTTTCTATGTTTCCATTCCTCTCAAAATCACTTATGTTTTATACATAAAATCTCGTTTACTTTCTTGGAATCTCTTTCCTGTTTCACCCATCAAATTAGTAGAAATCGAGCAAACTTTTCCCGCAGGACGAGATATTCAGAAATTGTGCACCTTAGTCCAACCCAAATCCTGCTGTGCATAGCCTTAATCCCCACCCCATTGCACACACAACCCAGCCCAACTACTTCTCCACCTTGTGGAATGCCACACCTTCACCCAACCAACTTGCTTTCCATCTGTTTATGCTTTTGGTGAAAGGAGACCTGATTTCACAAAAAAAGGCTAGAGAAAGAATGCTTCTGTTAGAATACTAGGGTCTACTGAGTTGTCTCAGTTGATTTAACAAGAGATTAATTGGATAATCAAACAACTTTTAATAATCTGAAAATGCTGAATCATTCAATCAAGGCATGAAAATAAAAAAGAAAGAAAAAAAACAAAAAAGAGCAAGACACAATAGATTTATAGTGGTTCGGCTAAGTAGCCTACACCCACTCTTCAAGGCTCACAATAGGATGTTATTTATCATGATTTCAAGTAGTACAAAGAAGAATTGAAACAGAGAATACAAGAAAAGAACACACCCGAAAATTAGACCCTAGATTTCTCTATGAAAGCTGCTCCTTTCCTTCACTAGCCCACCCCATTATAAATACAAACACTCCTCTCAAGATCGACCTCCATCTGTCTTGAATTTCTCCACAACCATGAGATGAGCAAAGGGCTAAAATCTTCTTCATATTCATGCTTCCAATGAGGTGAGAATGAGAATAAAGTTGTTGCAAGAGAAACAGATCAAATGACACGAATTGAAAACTGATCCAAGGAGAAAAACGACATCGCAAACGACATCTTTGATTTCTTTATAAAAAAGCTGACTTCTTTATGAAATGCTGACTCCACCATGGCAAATATAAGCCACATCACCATAGTTTCGATAAGGCTTGGAATAAATACCAACACTACCTCTTCTATGGCAATATCTCATAAGAAAGTTTGGAAAATATGAACCACTTGGCTTTGGCCTGTTGGCAAGACCTTAAGTTATCTAGAAGTTTTGTGTTTTGTGGCCATCTACCACATTTGTGACTTACTTGATCCATTAGATTTATAGGGTGTTCAATGAACCCCAATGATTAATTGAGGCTTATTGGGCTTGTAAGGTGTTCAATGAATCTAGAGATTAGTCAAGATGTATGTAAACTGGCTCGGACATCTAGGTCACCAAAAAAAAAAACTTTGGAAAATATAATTTTGCATAATCCATTATTCCTTTAACCTCATAACTTTTTTTTTTTTTTTTCTTTCTTTTCGGGCAGAGCAAGTACAACAGATTTGCAAGGAACACTAGGTAGTAACTCAAGTGTGGAAATGAAATAAATTAATAAAAATTAATTTTAGTCAGATAATATGGCGTATAACATGGTATTACCTTATCACATCATTTTATATACAGATTTTTGTATGAAATTTTGTAAGTGTATTATTGTTATAATGAAGAAATTATAATCAAGGGATTTCTTTTATTAATTAAAGTGGTCAATGAGTATTAGTTAAAGTCATCATGATTTTTTTTTTTTTGTTTTCGAAAAACAGGTATTAAAACTTAATTAGGTAATTAATTAACTTCCTCAATTGGTATGTGTTTCAGTTTTCAAAGATTGTGAATTCCATGCGAGTAAACGACATTTTCCCACCCAAGGTTTTCCTTAATAACCCTTCCCACCCAAAAAGTTTCAAAATGTCACTTTTCGACCCAAAGTTTATACTCTGTTAATACCTAAAATATACTTTACTTTCTCAATGGACGATTGAAGAATTACTAGGAGCCAAGATAAGAATGGTTTTGTAGAGTGGGGGCTGTTGGATCAAATGATAGTAACTGATTGATTATTCGCCGTCGAAATCAGCTGGAAATTAGCTAAGAACTAAAAACCCTAGCTTTGTGATGGCCAATAGTCGGCAAGAAATTAAATATTAGAGTAAAAGATGTTTTGTAGAGAAGAGACCACATGTTCAAGTGATGGTAACGGAGAAAATTTTTGCGAAAATTAGCCTTGAGTATTAACGGAATATAAAATTTGGGTGAAAAAGTGGCATTTTGAAACATTTTGGGTGGAAAAGTTATTAAGGAATACATTGGGTTGGAAAAAGTCGTTTACTCATTCCATGCATATAAATCACAAGTAACAAATTAACTTATCTATAACCTTTTCATCTGATTAATTTCTTCGTTATCCTCGTATTTAACAACCATTGACCTCAAAGTTTATTGCAATAACAGAGATATTAGTTTAGTATTTAACAACCATTGACCTCAAAGTTTGTCATAATACAGACAATTTAATTCGGTTTTATGTCATATCCAGTTTTTCTCATCAATAATTTGACTCATTGACGTAACGGTCCACACAGAAAAACCAGCATAACAAAAAAACAAACAAAATAGTTGATAACAAATCAAAGACTTACGCCAACTGTTTTGATCCCTTCTTCGTCTTAATAATCCATCCCCCATCTCCAGCATTTTCAAACACAAACGCAAACTGTGAATCCAACAGGGAGGCTTCAGCTAGCAGAAGAATTAATCAGCAAAGCTGATTAACAAATTAAGGAAGATTACTTAAATTCATAATGAGTTTTCTAACCAAACCAGAGTCCTATTATGAAGAATTAGTCTGCGAAATAATTCCACAAAAGGTTCAATCGTCTGGATTGTGGAAGGGACTTGCAGGAGGATCAGGAATTGATGGTTGGTTAGATTTCGCTTTTCCAAGAGTTGAACTCGTCATTGCTCTGGTATTCATCATCTCTCAAGCCTGCCATAACACTTTCAAACACTTGGGATTCCCCTTGTTCACCTCTCAACTTATTGTAAGTTCTCTTTAATTTTACCTTAATTAATACTCTTGTAATTGTTCATTAACGTTGATTGTGATGATTTCTATGAATAACCAGGCTGGCCTGATACTCTCTCCAGCAGTAATTGGAGAAACTGCTTCCGCGAAATTGATAACAACTCATGCCGTAAACGGGGTTGGAGTATTTGGGGCATTGGGCTATGCTGGCCTTCTCTTCTTTAGTGGAGTTAAAATGGATCCAACCATGGTGATAACGGTGAGTAGAAGGGCCATAGATATTGGATTACTGGCCGTTATACCGGCGGCAGTGTTATCTATAACAAGCCTACAGGTTTTCTGTTATAATAAAGAAGAAAAGGCTAAAGCTTTGGGGATTTCAATTGGTTATTTTTCTTCTACGTATCCAGTCATAACTTGTATGCTCACTGAATTGAAGATCATAAATTCAGAACTAGGCAGAATCGCACAGACTTCTGCAATTGTTTCTGACCTTTTTTGCGTGATTCTCTTCATGATTATTAGTTTGTTCAGAGAAAATGTTGACAATGCTCTTAAGCAGCTTGCCATTATTATCATCTACATTGCATTTGTCTTTTTGGTGATTCGGCCTGCAATCAAACTCCTGATTAAACGCATCCCTAAAGGCAAACCTCTAGACAATTTTTACTTGGGACTTCTCATATTTATGTTTCTGGCATCTATAGTGATGGCTAAATGGGCTCCAAGGTTTAGGTTCTTGGGGCCTTATGTTCTTGGTCTGGCAATTCCGGATGGACCACCAGTGGGATCTACTTTGGTTGAGAGGTTAGAAACTATGATAAATCATATTTTTTTACCAATGTTATTTGCAACAGCAGGTATGAGGGTCGAAAAATTGTTCTTCATTATTCGTAATCATATATCAATAATTACTCTATCAAACGCCGCCATGGCTATAACTGTGAAATTGGGGGCTTGCTTGCTGCCACCCTTGTACTACAACATGCCTTTAAAGGATGCTTTCACAATTGCCATTATAATGTGCTCTAAAGGTGTTGTTGAGCTCGCCGGTTTCATCTACTCGAATGATAAAAGGGTATATATCCTTTACAATCAACATTAATGTACTACTTTTGATTTTCTGTTCATTGTTAATTTCATTCCTGAAAGCAATCCTAAACTTGTTTGAATGCAGATTATAGATGCAGAATTGTATGCAGTGCTGTTTTATTTCGTCCTGTTTATGTCAAGCATTGTCCCTATGCTTGTGAAAAATCTCTATGATCCTTCAAAAAAATATGCAGGCTACAACAAAAGGAACCTCATGGCTTTGAAGCTCCATTCACCGCTGCCAATAGTTACTTGCATTCATGTACCCGATGATGTGGGCTCAACAATCAACCTGTTGGATGTCGCATGGTCTTCTAGGGACAGTCCCATGATTGTTAATGTTCTTCATCTCATGAAGCTTAGAGGACAATCAACTCCGATCTTTATTTCCCACGATAAGACAAAAAATCTCCATGACTCTTCCCATTACGAGAATATCATTGCTTCTTTCGATAAATTTGAGGGAAACAACTGGGGTGCTGCATCTGTTAACGCCTTCACAGCAATTTCTTCACCTGATTTCATGCACGAAGACGTATGCACTCTCGCATTGGACAAAACTGCATCTCTTATTATCCTCCCATTCCATCGTAGATGGTACATTGATGGATCTGTAGAATCAGATGATAAATACATCAGAACCTTAAATTCCAGGGTCCTGGAAATGTCTCCTTGTTCAGTAGGTATCCTGATGGACCGCAGCAGCAACATAAACCATTCGGCCTATAATGATCCATTATCAAAACATGAATATAACATTGCAGTCATATTTATAGGTGGCCCCGATGACCGTGAGGCCTTAACTTTCGCAAAACGGATGGCCTTAAACACCGGGGTCAGCCTCTCGGTGATTCATTTGGTTGCGGCAGAAAACGAAGAGGGGGACGACTGGGGGAAAATGCTAGATGCTGTTATGTTAAGGGATGTCATGAACATTGGATATATACATTACAAAGAGAAGAAAGTAACTGATGGACCCGAAACTGCAACGATGCTTCATGCTCTTGTACATGAATTCGACCTAATGATTTTTGGGAGAAGAGCGGATTTGGAGTCACCACAGACGTCAGGACTCAGGGAATGGAGTGAATTTCCAGAGCTTGGAGCCCTGGGAGACCTGCTTGCATCTGCTGATTACTATAGCAGATGTTCAGTCTTGATTGTGCAACAACAGCAGACAATTACTTAGTCAATTTTCCTACCATTTCATTTTAAGATTGATTCTTTTATAATTAAGATCGATTTATTAGTTGCTAGGATCTTTAGGTGGGTAGTGAAATTATTTTATTCTTTAATTAAGTTAGGTGGGTAGTCAAACTTAATTTAATTAGTTAGAAAGTTTAGGCAATCTCTTTTTATGTGTAGTAAATTTATTTATTTATTTTTGTGCAGTTTGACATTAATTGTTACTCTGTATAATTACTTAATTAGCATTTGTTACTGATTGATTCTATTAAATAATAATATCCACTTTAATTACCTTTTATCACTTCGTATATAACAAAATGTATTATTTAAAAGCGCAATCATTTCCATTTACTCTTTCTTCTTGATCTAACTTCTTGCCCTTCATCATCTGTCATGGTTTGACGTAGCCAACAACAACAATAGACTTAAATAGTGCTTGTTGATCATTTGAGTTTTTTCTGAATATGTATTCTATCCTTTTTTTTTTTTTCTTTTTTTTTAAATCACTAATGATAAGTGACACAACCCGTCTCAACCCTCCTTATCTGATAGACTGTGGATGTATCCATGATACTCGAGTGATTGAGACGTATCATGTTAAAATTTGTAAAACCAATAAACTGTATTTTTGAAGAAAACATCATAAAACATTTTCTCATCCTATAATCATAAAGCAACACATGAATGGGTCTTCTACAAATAAAGTAAAACATATGGTATCAAGTTTTATATTCTTTTACACAAGGTTCTGAAACCTACCCCGAGGTGTCACCCGGCCAAGGTTTCAGAACCTTTGGTTTCCGATGATCCAGCAAGTTTGAGATCTTGCAAACACACCCCTAAAAAATATATCACAGTCCAACAAGTTTGAAATCTAGCAAATACACCCCTATAACCTAACCCTAAATTGATTTTCCTATCTAGATTCCAACTAATTTTGGTAGCCAAAATTCAATCTGACACCACCACTTGAACCACCGTCCTCCACTTTACAAAATCCCTATAACTCCGGCACTTTGTAGCCCCCAGTTTGTCGTTCGTGACTTGCATATTGTGTTGATTTTTTAGGCCAAATTCTGGCTGATTCCGACGTTTAAAATTCAATCCGACACCACCCCTTGAACCAGCGACCTCCACTCTACAAAAGCCCTCTAACCCCAGCATTTGGTAGCCCCTCATTCGTCGGTCATGACTCGTGAACACTGTCGCAATTGGGTTGATTTTTCTTACCAAATTCTGGTTGATTCTGGCGTCCAAAATTCAATCGACACCCCCACCTGAACCATCGGTGTCCACTTTACAAAACCATCTAACCTTGGCACTTTGTAGCCCTCCGTTTGCAGGCCTAGCTTGCGTATTGGGTTGATTTTTCTGGCAAAATTTCGGCTGATTCCGACACCACCCCTTAAACCAACGACCTCCACTCTACAAAGGCCCTCTAACCCTGACACTTGATAGCTACTCATTCGCTGATGGTCAGGTTAGGGATTCAGTAAATAGTTAAAAATGGTAACTCAAACCGGAAAGGGCATGGGTCACAGTAGGACTAGTCCAGTTTTCTGAACATTGCTTTTATAATCCAAATAAAACAGGAAATGATACATGATGGAGAAATATAACCTTTGTAATGGGAAAATGAAACCTAACAATTACACACTGGGCAAAATGAAGTCATGTGGCCCAACCTCGAGTGGATATCACTCATACTCAGTGAGTACGAGAATGAATAAAACATTTTAATATGCAATGAAACATTCATGTTATAAAGTCTCATTTCCATGAACATATCATATAAGCATAAACTATCTCTTAATCCTATGTGAAAACTCTCACCACAACTAGTACCTATGGGTAAAACCGTTCAACCTGGCAACATCCTACATCGCTTGGGAGGAATCACAATCAATCAGACGCATACACAACATCATAACATAATATTAGGGGGCACATGATGCGTACTACGTAAGGTGGTTTGAAATCCACTGTCATCATACTCAATACTTTCAAGCCACCATTTTCGATAAATCTCATGCCTTCATTCATAATGGAAACATTTACCATAACAATAAAACATCACATGCAACATAGAGCTAAAATATAGGTTTTTAAACATGATTTCAAAATGACAATTTAACCCAATTTTCGCATTTTCATCAAATCTTGCCCAAAACGCGTCAAATCCGATCTTTCTCATGTCAATTAACAAATCTTAACAAATAATATGTATTAAAACTCATTTCCATTAAGAAATCAAAGGATTAGGGAAAAATAACACAATAATCATATTTAATAAACATTTGAAATACTTTTATTAAAAATAAAAGTTAGGGTTTTAGATTTTTCCACTCAAAACTCGTGAAGCTCGACTCCAATAGAAAAACTCCTCTATAAATCATCTTCTCCTTCTCCTAATTGAGCCAATTTTGAAAAAATTAACTAAAAACCCACAAAATAGAAGAAATAAGGGGAAAAGATGAGAAACCACCCAAATTAATACTTTACCCACGAAGAATAGACGCCCATATTCACTTTCCTAACAATTTTCCGGCCGATCTACACTTTTTCCTTCCTTTCCTTTCTTCTTTTGCACTTCCTTCTTTCTTTTCTCTTTTCTTCTCTCTTTTTTTTTCCTTTTCTCTTCCCTTTTTCTTCTCCCGGTCGACTCCCACCAGATATTTAGTGAACACCTGGCAAATATAATTTTGTCCCTTGAGTTTTTGTGCTATTTCTAGAGAGTCCCTAACATGTCAGTATTTTGACTACAAAAAGACCCCTAAATTTGTCTTCCTTTTCAAAACAATCCATAGACTTTACATTCTTACACTTAGGACCCCATTTTATACCTCAAAAACTGGCAATTACACCCTTGCATGTTACATCTTGCAATGACTATTCCAAGGTGAGTAATGTCCGTTCCATTCATGAACAACATTGTTCCATAGGTCGTTCATGACTCTGCCCAAAAATGGGAAAATCCTTCATCCCACCATGGAACGCCTGTTCCTCCTTTTGTGCAACTTGTTCCAAGGATGAATGGCACTGTTCTATTGGTCGTTCACCTCTTTGTCCAAAATCACATATTCCCAGACATGTTCCTCGTGCATGTTCCACAATCCACATCTAACATTTCTAGGTTTGCAAGAATGTCCAAAATCACATATTCCAAGGCATGTTGTTCCTCATGCATATTCCACAATCCACATCTAACATTTCTGGGTTTGCAAGAATGCTCGTTCCTTCAACCTGAGCGGGATTGAGCAAGACCCTCGAATGCATCCACGTACATCGATAATCTTGCGAATATATACATACACCCCAAAGTGTCTTCTCCATAGACATCAATTACTCCACACTCTTCCAAAAGCAAGACATACAATACCACCATAGTGCATTCACCACAACCAACCTCTTCAAACCTCAATTCATCCAACACACGGAAGTCACACAAAACACAAACAATCATAAACATATATATACCCATACATATATACATTTCAATTCAAAGATTATATACATATATTACACCCGAAAGTTTCTTCTCCACAGACGTCAATTCCTAATTCATAACTCCACACTCTTCCAAGAACACAAGACATACAATACCACCATAGTGCATTCACTACAACCAACCTCTTCAAACCTCAATTCATCCAACACACGGAAGTCACACAAAACACAAACAATTATAAACATATATATACATACCGCATTCAAAGATTCCTCATTCACCACAAGAAAACAATCGAAGGTAAAGAATATACCACATTCTCATTACTCCTTTATGCTACAACCAACCCAATATGAGTACACTAAGTTAGGGGGGTTACAATAAGTTTGTATTTTATTCAGTATAAAATTATATAAAAAGAGAATCATGATTTTATTAGTTAGAACTTGTACAAAATACTTATTTATATTATAATGTTTTGAAATTATTTGATTTTTTAATACAACTAGTAATGTTAAAGCTTTATATAATAAGGCCGGTAGTTTTAAATCTATATGTTTTTCTAAATATGACTCATTAATATTGGACTAATATAATGTTGAGTCCTCACCTATTAGCTTAAGCTTTTAGGTGGGATGAGAACTTAATATGGTGTTAGATAAAAAAAATCTAAAGTTATTTGAATACCTTCAAATTGGATAAAAGAAAAAGAAAAAGATTCAAGTTGAATGTGAGGGGCCTATTGATATAATATAATGTTGAGTCATCAACTACTAACTTAACCTTTTAGATAAGATGACAACTTAACATGGTATTTAAAAAAAAAAAAAACTAAAGTTTGAATCCCTTCAAATTGGATAAAAGAAAAAGAAAAAAAAATCCAAGTTGATGGTCTAATATAATATTGAGTCATCATTTGCTAGGTTAACCTTTTAGCTGTGGTAATTTAACATGGTATCAGAAATGTCTAAAGTTCAAATTCCCTTGTTATTGGATAAAAGAAAATGAAAATCTAGTCTAAAGTAAAGTTTGAATCCCCACATTCAATTGGATACATGAATGCCTACATATAACTGGATAAAAAAATTTTAAATTTGAAACCCCACATTCAACTAGATAAAAAGAAAATGAAAAAAAATCTGGTCTAAAGTAAAGTTACTAGTCCTCGCTTGTTAGCTTAAAGGGCCTATTTGACTAATATAATATTGAGGTCTTACCTACTAACTTAAGGAGACTATTAAACTAATACAATGTTGAGTCATCACCTATTAGCTTAAAATTTTCGATGGGATGACAAATTAACAACGTATTGGGAATTATTTTTTTTCACCTAGATTTGATAGGTTTGACTAGTTCTATTGCTAGTTTTACGATTTAACAATGAAATATGTCTTACGCATAAACATATATAAATGAATTTTAGAACCAATCTAAATCTTTGAATAAATACATAGAGAAAGATAAAAAAAAAGAAAAAAAAAACCATATTACTTTATATTAATCACAATATCAAATGAAAATTAGTGAAAGTATTTCTTTTTAATCTTTTATTTATTAGTTTTAGTTTGAGATAGTTATAACTTCTCTCTTAATCATTTTTACTCAACTTTTTAAATAATTAACTTTTGATAAAACAAATTTAAAGTGTTTGGTTTATTTAACTTTTAAATTGTTTTACTTTTAGGGTGCATTTGGTTGGAGGTAATCTCCTATTACTCCAATAATGTCTTTTTATATTACTTGTTTGGTTGTCAAGTAATAAAATATTATGGTAATCCTCCAATACCAATAATAATTACTATGGGTGCATTTGGATCAGGGTCATATAAGATAATGAGGGTAATCTTTGTTTATTTTGCAAGATTCCGTTGGTTGATTTGCAAGTAATAAAATATTATGAGTATCTTTTATTGCAAACAGTGTTTACTGTTGGTAATGTAAGGGATAATCTGATACCCTCTCTCTAAGCTGTTATTAAAAGATTACCAGGTAATCTAATTTTTATATTGATTTTGCCCTTAATTAAATACTATTTCAGATACAATTGCCCTTAAATGTCTACCAAATAACCATTACCCATCCCCTCTACATTTGAGAATTTAGTTAAAGCACCAAAAACATAAAAAAGTTTAAAAGTTAACAAAATACCTCCAACCACCCAAGACCACCGCAGGCCGCTTTTATCAATCACCGTAATGGCACATGACCTATGGGATCTAGCCGATCGTGTGCCGATAAGGCTGTTTCATGGCCACATCTTTGGTCATGAAATGGCCATGGATCACAAATGGCTTCGCTGGCACACGGCCGGCCATATACGGCCAATCGTGAGCCATTTTGTCGACTGCCAACGGTGGTGGCTAGTTGTCGACAGTGGCTTGGGGTGGGTGAGGGTGATTTTGCTACAAATTAAAGTTTTATATGGCTGGGGTGTTTTAGCAAAATTTCAAATGTAGGGGGTTAAAAAAATAGTTCAAAAAATAATAATAAAGAATAATATTATAGTAATATTCAAAAAGGAGGGCAATTTAGTAATTCACATAACATACCCACTCATTTATCCTCCCAACCAAACATATTACTCGCCAATTTATTCAAATCAACCAAACACATTTCCCTAAACATTCCCAATAATCTTCAAGGGAATTTATCTTTCAATTAATATAATATCCCCCTATAATAAAACATTATATAATCCAAACGCATAAGTTATATAAGTGGTGATCTGAATACAACCATTTTCTTAGGTATTCTAAGATTACTTAGTAATCTTAATTTTGTTACAATTTTACCCCTAATTAATAAAACTTTTAGACAGTAATGCCCTTATTCTGAAAACAATTTACAAGAATATTCATGGACTATTTTAATCTTATACACAAGATTTTTTAAGACACTACTATCCTTGTATTTCCACCAAATTACATTCCCAAATTAATACCCCAGCCACACCACCACCACCACCACCACCACCACTAATTAGGGCTATAATCGAGCTGAGCCGAGGCGAGTTTTCCGCGAAAAAAGAGGGGATTTTACAGCTCGGCTCGAACTCAATTTATGGGGGGTGCAAACGAGCTTAAAGTCGAGCTCTTTAAACGAGCTCAAATTTGAGCGACTCGGGAAGTATAAAAAAAAATTATGAGCACCTGAAAGGGTAAAATGGGAAAACAAAAATGCTAAGGGCTTTAAAAGTACATACATTCATTTCTCCTATCACATTCTTTCTTTTCTCTAGCTCCTACTGTCTATTACTTAGTCTTAATTTTTCTCTCTATTTTCCCTTCTACAAACAACTAATCTAAACCAGTGCCACTCTATTTTTCAATTGGCTTACACATTAACAAGCAGTTAGTTTTTTTTTTTTTTTTTTGGTAGGTTTCTTCTCAATCATCGTAGAAAAATTTCATAACCAATTGTTTCACACAACTTTTTTTTTCTTTCTCCTTTCTTTTGTTGTTGTTGACAGACAGAACAGTTCAAGTAAAGAGTTTTAGATCTAGCTGAAAGAGAGATTCACGAGTTCTTCTCTTTCTTTGGTGATATGAAAGCCATTCAGATCCAAAGGTATGCGAATTCTCCGGGGCTCTGCGGCTAATCTGACAACAAGAAGAACAACAAACGTGGACAAGAATGTTGATTGATGGAAGATTTCAAGTTTTAGGGATTGAAGTCTTCCTCTCGTTTAGCTCTGATTTAGGGATTTTGGTTTCAGGGGTTGTTTTTCGTGTTTTACTAATTGTTACATTAGGGGTGATTTGCCATAATTACAAAGGTTTAGTAATTAAAATGACATTTTAGTCCCTCATAGTTTCTAATAGTAACTAAAATAAGCCTGCGTATGCGAGCCAGTTTAGGCTCACGAGCCTATCGAGTCGAGCCACATGCTAGTCGAACTCGGCTCGATTACTATAACGAGTCGTTCACGAGTTGACTCGGCTAGTGGTGAGCTGAGTTTTTTTTTAGTCCTAGTCAAGCCAAGCCGAGCAGCTCTACTTGGCTAACAGCCCTAACCATAATCGACCACCATCACCAATGGTGAAATGATGATCAAACATAAGGAGAGGTAGATCAGGTGTTGGGGAGCCCAAACATCATTGAAAAGTGAGCGAAATCCGGTAAAGAAGATGAACGGTCACCGACGGAATACGATCAATCATAGCCAATCTTCGATGGAATCAACGTGGGAGAGCTCGGGTGAAGGTGGAGATGAAGCTATGGTGGCCGATCTACATAGGGGAAGGGTAAATGTCATCAAAAAATGGAGGAAACATCATTGGAAGCCAAATCGTTGCCGACAGTGGGGGAGACGAAGTGTCATGATGACGTGGAGGAGATGGCAAGGACAGTTGACAATGGGGGAAGGCAAAGGGTCACTGGCCGATGGCCAAAGAAGGTGAGGGTTGGTGTCATGAGGGTCGGCGGGCAGCTACGGTCTTAGGTAGCTTGGGGTATTTTGTTAAATTTTAAAATTTTACTATGATTGGGGTGTTTTAGCTAAATTCTCAAATGTAGGAGGTTAAAAAAATAATCTTAATAATAATAATAATAATAGTATTAAAAAAAGAAGGGCAATTCAGTAAAAGTTTTCTCCCATAATTCTTTTGTTCCTCCCATCCAAATATATTAATGATTTATTTTATTTCAATCTAATCAAACATATTTAATATAACATTCTCAGTAATGTATCTTCCCATTAATATAACATTCTCAATAATATAACATTCCTTGAACCAAATGTCCCCTTAAGAAATTGTAAAATGACTAATATTGATTTTTTAAAATAATTTCTTTACTAAAATATATTAAAAATAGATGTATATATATATATATATAACTGGTGGGGGTAAAGGTGACTGCACATGATTGACAAGAGACACTACGGCTCTGTTTGGTACACTTTTCTGAATAGTATTCTATTCAAAATATGATAGGATTTTGAAAATGTGTTTATTATATTTTTGGAAAACATTTTATGAAAATATTTAGATTATTTTTTAACCCCCTACATTTATTAATTTAGCTAAACACCCCCACCCACCCACCTGATTGCTAGTAGCTCGCCACCACTGTCGAACGATGGTCGAAATTCACTGAAATGATGCATGATCGGCTGGATTTGGCCGATCTGGTCATTTCTAATCAAATCCACCATGGATCTAGCTAGAAACAACTAGATCTATGGCCAAACGATGGCTAGAAATCTGGTAGTCATTTGGCTGTCGTCAATGACCAGATCTTTGGCCGTAAATCGACACACGATCGACCAGATCTGACCAATTGTACATCGTTCCGACGATGGCAGCAACGGCAGTAGGCGGGCAACTGTTGCTTAAGTGGGTAAGGGTGTTTTTGTTAATCTATAAACTTTTACTGAGAAATTTAATTGTCAAATATTTTGAGTCAAATAGAATATAATTGGATTTTGAACAATATTAAAATAAACATATTTTTCTTTTTTTAGGATAACATAGTAGAATAGAATCTGATTAAAAAGTTAAACAAAGGGGGGTACAATAGTTCTTGGTATCTCCAATAATATAATATAAATTAGCGAAACCAATATGTAAATGAAAATTGATTTTAAAAGGACTGGAAACATAAAAACGATAGAAATAAAACCCTCAATTTTGCGATAACTAGAGTCTAGTTAATAGAATAATTAATTAAAAAAATTTAATTAATTTCAATCAGATGAAATGGCAATTCCATCTTGACTACACATAACTTTGTATAGAGTTTTAAGAGATTTTATAAGTGTGTGTTATAAATGGTTAATTAAAGAAATTAAAGTTAAAAGAATATTTTTTCTATTATTTAAAGAAGTAGGTTATTAATTAGCTCAAAGAGTTGTTAATTAAAGTGGTTGACGAGAATTGTTCTAAAGTCAACATGATTTTTTTTTTCTGGTTTTTTAAAACCAAGTATTATTATTATTATTATTGTTATTATTTTGTAATTAGGATGTTCGAACCAGTTTATGCGTATCTTAACTAATCATTATGGTCCATTAAACACTTTACAAGTCCAAATAATCAAATAAACCACAATGTTATTGTGATTGATAAGTGATTTCAAGGTTTAAACCCAAAAACTAAAAAAAAAAAAGAGCAAACTTCTTTTACCACCAAGTTAACCCCTTAAAGTTTAAAACCAGATATTAATTAATTTCATCAATAAACAACCGTTTCACAGATTGTGAATTCTGCGCGTATAAACCATAAGTAACAAATTAACTTATCAATAACCATATCATCTTATTAAAAGATTTAACTATTTAACAACAATTAGCCTTAAAGTTGACTATAATAGAGACAGTTTAAATCTGTTTTATATTATATCAAGTTTTTCTCGTAAATAATTTGACTCATTACCATAATGGTTCATATATAAGAACTTAGACTATCATTCATTTGATCCCTTTGACCAATTATATTTATGATTTGTTTTAGTTTTATTAAATGAATAAGTTATGAAATAATCAATTAGATAGAATTGAAGATTGATTTTCTTGTTCACAAGGTCAATGAAAAACCACTAATTACACAAACAGCTTTTAGTTTCTGATAACAAATCAAAGATTTAGCAAGCTGTTTGATCCCTTTTAGTCTTCATAATCCATCCACCCCTCTCCAGCTTTTTCAAACACAAACACAAAAAAAAAGTTTCTTTGATTTCCTGTGAACCCACGAAGGAGGCTTCTAGCTGGCAGAAGAAATAATTAGCAAAGTTGATCAGCAAATTAAGCCACATTCATTAAATTAGTAATGAGTTCTCCAACCCAACCAGGCTTCTTCTATGAACAAAGAAAAACCTGCATAGTAATTCCATCTAAGATTCAATCACCTGGATTGTGGAAGGGACTTGCAGGAGGATCAGGAATTGAAGATTGGTTAGATTTCGCTTTCCCAAGAGTTGAATTTGTCATTGCTCTGGTATTCATTATCTCTCAAGCCTGCCATTACACTTTCAAACACTTGGGATTCCCCTTGTTCACCTCTCAACTTATCGTAAGTTCTCTTTAATTTTAGCTTAAATAATATTCTTGTAATTGTTCATTAACGTTAATAACAAATTGTGATGATTTTATGAATTACCAGGCTGGCCTGATACTCTCTCCAGCAGTAATTGGAGAAACTGCTTCCGGGAAATTGATAACAAGTGAAGCCATAAACGGGATTGGAGTATTTGGGGCTTTTGGCTATGCTGGCCTTCTCTTCTTTAGTGGAGTTAAAATGGATCCAGCCATGGTGATAACGGTGAGTAGAAGGGCCGTATATATCGGATTACTGGCCATTGTACCGCCGGCAGTATTTTCAGTAACAATCCTACAGGTTTTCTGTCTTAGTGAAGAAGAAAGGGTTAAAGCTTTGGGGATTTCAATTGNTTTAGAGAAGAGAAAAAATCTCTAAGAACCCTAAATCTCCCTCTTGGTCAAATTTCTTCTTCCCTTGGTGTGGATACTCTTTTGCTTAATTTCTCTTGAAATTAAGAGTCTCCAAGGTTGCTAAGGGCTTAAGGTAACATGTTCTACCTTACTTATTTCAATTTGATTGAAATTTATTTTTTAAACTATGACTATACTTGTTATAATATGATATGCTTGATTCTCCATGCATCTATCTTTTAGTATTATTATTATTATTTATTTTTTTGTAATCGGGGTATTCGAACCAGTTTATGCGTATCTCAACTAATTGTTATGGTCCATGAAACACTGTACAAGTCCAAATAATCAGATAAACCACAATGTTATTAGCTTTGTTTGGTTGCATTTTGGGAATACTACTTTTAGTATTCCCAAAAAAGTTAAACAATAAAATAACAAAAAACTCTTATTTTTGGGAATACTACTCTCAATATTATTCAACTTTTTTTAAACCCTCTAAATTTGTTAATTTAATTAAATACCCCTAAATATTTTTTTAAAAATTGTAAAAACACCCCAGCAATCCACATTTACCAGATTTTGGCCACCACCACCGAAAAATAGCCGAAATCTGGTAGGATGGCACACTACCAGCTGAATCTGGCCGATAGTATGCCGATCTAGCCTTTTCCGGCCAGATCCATGGTGGATCTGGTCAAAAAAGGCCAGATCTAAGGCCAAAGATCTGGCCGTTGACGGCCAGATCTTTGGCCGTAACCAGTCAGTAACGACGGCCAACAAATGGTCGTTGTTGATGGTCAACGACGACCGTTTGTTGGCCATCGTTGACGAGAAAATACGGCCAGATCTGGTCATCAATGGCCAAATCTAGCCGTAGATCTGGCCTTTGCCGGAAAAGGTCATATCGACACATGACCGGCAAGATCCAGCTGATCATGCGCCGATACGATGAATCCAACCACCTTCCGGTGGTGGTGGCCGGCCGTCCGTATTTGAGGGTGAGTTGGGGGTTTTTTTGTTAACTTTTAATGTTTTATTTAGGGGGTGTTTTGTAAATAAACAAACACAGGGAGTATTTTATTAATTTGTAAATCCTACATCATAATACCCGTCCAATTTAACTTTTCTTTAACTTTTTTCAAAAAACTTTTCCCAAAAATACAAAATTGTAAACCAAACGGAGCCATTGTGATTGATAGGTGACCCCAAGGTTTGAACCCAAGAACTCAAAAAAAAAAAAAAAAACAAACTTCTTTGACCACAAAGCTAGCCCCTTAAAGTTTAAAACCAGATATTAATTAACTTCATCAATGAACAACTGTTTCACATATTGTGAATTCCGCCCGTCTAAACCATAGGTAACAAATTAACTTATCAATAACCATATCATCTTATTAAAAGATTTAACTATTTAACAACAATTAGCCTCAAAGTTGACCATAATACAGACAGTTTAAATCTGTTTGATATTATATCAAGTTTTTCTCGTAAATAATTTGACTCATTACCATAATGGTTCATATATAAGAACTTAGACTATCATTCATTTGATCCTTTTGACCAATTATATTTATGATTTGTTTTAGTTTTATTAAATGAATAAGTTATGAAATAATCAATTAGATAGAATTGAAGATTGATTTTCTTGTTCACAAGGTCAATGAAAAACCACTAATTACACAAACAGCTTTTAGTTTCTGATAACAAATCAAAGATTTAGCAAGCTGTTTGATCCCTTTTAGTCTTCATAATCCATCCACCCCTCTCCAGCTTTTTCAAACACAAACACAAAAAAAAAGTTTCTTTGATTTCCTGTGAACCCACGAAGGAGGCTTCTAGCTGGCAGAAGAAATAATTAGCAAAGTTGATCAGCAAATTAAGCCACATTCATTAAATTAGTAATGAGTTCTCCAACCCAACCAGGCTTCTTCTATGAACAAAGAAAAACCTGCATAGTAATTCCATCTAAGATTCAATCACCTGGATTGTGGAAGGGACTTGCAGGAGGATCAGGAATTGAAGATTGGTTAGATTTCGCTTTCCCAAGAGTTGAATTTGTCATTGCTCTGGTATTCATTATCTCTCAAGCCTGCCATTACACTTTCAAACACTTGGGATTCCCCTTGTTCACCTCTCAACTTATCGTAAGTTCTCTTTAATTTTAGCTTAAATAATATTCTTGTAATTGTTCATTAACGTTAATAACAAATTGTGATGATTTTATGAATTACCAGGCTGGCCTGATACTCTCTCCAGCAGTAATTGGAGAAACTGCTTCCGGGAAATTGATAACAAGTGAAGCCATAAACGGGATTGGAGTATTTGGGGCTTTTGGCTATGCTGGCCTTCTCTTCTTTAGTGGAGTTAAAATGGATCCAGCCATGGTGATAACGGTGAGTAGAAGGGCCGTATATATCGGATTACTGGCCATTGTACCGCCGGCAGTATTTTCAGTAACAATCCTACAGGTTTTCTGTCTTAGTGAAGAAGAAAGGGTTAAAGCTTTGGGGATTTCAATTGGTTATGTTGCTTCTACGTATCCAGTCATAACTTGTATGCTCAGTGAATTGAAGATCATAAATTCAGAACTAGGCAGAATCGCACAGACTTCTGCAATTGTTTCTGACGTTTTGTGCGTTCTTCTCTTCATGATTATTAGCTTGTTCAGAGAAAATGTTGACAATGCTCTTAAGCAGCTTGCCATTATTATCATCTACACTTCATTTGTCTTTTTGGTGATTCGGCCTGCAATCAAACACCTGATTAAACGTATCCCTAAAGGCAAACCTCTAGACAATTTTTACTTGGGACTCTTCATATTTATGTTTCTGGCATCTATAGTTATGGCTAGGTGGGCTCCAAGGTTTAGGTACTTGGGGCCTTATGTTCTTGGTCTGGCAATTCCGGATGGACCACCAGTGGGATCTACTTTGGTTGAGAAGTTAGAAACTATGATAAATCATTTTTTTTTACCAATGTTATTTGCAACAGCAGGTATGAGGGTCGAAAAATTGTTCTTCATTATTCGAAATCATATATCAATAATTACTCTATCAAACGCCGCCATTGCTATAATTGTGAAATTGGGGGCTTGCTTGCTGCCACCCCTGTACTTCAACATGCCTTTAAAGGATGCTTTCACAATCGCCATTATAATGTGTTCTAAAGGTGCTGTTGAGCTCGCCGGGTTCATCTACGCGAATGATAAAAGGGTATATATTCTTTATAATCAACATTAATGTACTACTATTGATTTTCTGTTCATTGTTAATTTTTTTCCTGAAACTAATCCCAGACTTGTTTAAATGCAGGTTATAAATGCAGAATTCTACGCAATGCTGTTTTATTTCGTCTTGTTTATGTCAAGCATTGTGCCTATGCTTGTGAAAATCCTCTATGATCCTTCAAAAAAATATGCAGGCTACAATAAAAGAAACCTCATGGCTTTAAAGCTCCATTCACCGCTGTCCATAGTTACTTGCATTCATGTACCCGATGATGTGTGCGCGGTAATCAACTTGTTGGATGTGGCATGGCCTTCTAAAGATAACCCAATGAGTGTTAATGTTCTTCATCTCATGAAGCTTAGAGGACAATCAACTCCAATATTTATTTCCCATGATAAGACAAAATCTCTTCGTGGCCCTTCCCATTACGAGAATATCATTGCTTATTTTGATAAATTTGAAGGAAACAACTGGGGAGCTGCATCTGTTAACGCCTTCACAGCAGTTTCTTCACCTGATTTCATGCAGGAAGATGTATGCACTCTCGCATTGGACAAAACTGCATCTCTGATAATCCTCCCATTCCATCGAAGATGGTACATTGATGGATCTGTAGAATCAGATGATAAATACATAAGAACCTTAAATTCCAGGGTCCTGGAAATGTCTCCTTGTTCGGTAGGAATCATGATTGACCGCGGCAGCAACATAAACATGCCGCTTCACGATGATCCATTATCAGAACTAGAATACAAGGTAGCTGCCATATTTATTGGTGGCCCCGATGACCGTGAGGCCTTAACTTTCGCAAAACGGATGGCGTTAAACACCAGGGTCAGCCTCACGGTGATTCATTTGGTTGCGGCCGGAAACGAGGATGGGGACAACTGGGGGAAAATGTTGGATACTGTTATATTGAGGGATGTCAAGAACAATGGATATATACATTACAAAGAGAAGGTGGTAAGCGGTGGGCCTGAATCCGCAACGATGCTTCACGCTCTTGTGCATGAATTCAACCTGATGATTGTTGGGAGGAGAGTGGATTTGGAGTCACAACAGACGTCAGGGCTCAAAGAATGGAGTGAATTCCCGGAGCTTGGAGCCCTGGGAGACCTCCTTGCATCTGCAGATTACAGTAGCAGATGTTCAATCTTGATTGTTCAACAACAGCAGACAACTTAATTCAATCTTCAAACCATTACATATAGATTGATTCTTTTATCTTTAGTTGGTAGGGTCTTTAAGTGGGTAGTGAAATTATTTATTCTTTAGTTATTTTAGGGAATCCCTTTTCAGGTGTAGATATTTTTTTAGTTTAGTTTTGACATTAATTGTGTTCTAACTTTATCAATACTCGCTATTTTTCAAGAAGTTTTAAGAAACTCTGTAAAATTAGCAAATGTTACCGATTGATTGTATTAGATTAATAAAATATCCATCTTAATTACTATTTGTCCCTTCATGATATAACAAAATATATTATTTAAAAACAAATCATTCTTGGTCTAGCTTCTTTCCCTTCATCATATGTCATGGGTTAAAGTAGCTGAGTAGCTGACCATATTGATAAGAGGGTTTTTTTTTCTTTTTTTTTAAATGATCGAGAGTGTTTGGATTAGTTTACGTGTACCGCAACTAATTTCCTAAGGCCCTGAAATTACTAGTCTGGTAAGAGTTCTAGTGGCTATCCCTATTAGCAATTGAAAAATGATTCGAATTCAAGACCTCTTGAATAATAACCTAAACATCTCTATCGAATTACTCAATCATTTAGAAATAATTAATTGAGGTTTTTGAGAATATGTGAGGTGGTGATTTGGTTTCATAAATTTATCTTTTTTATTAACAAGCTTATATTTTATTCAGTAAAAGATTATACTAAGAAAGAATCATGATTTTGTCAGTTGGAACTTGGACGAAGTACTTATTTATATTATAAAGTTACGAGATTGATTGGTTTTATATCCACTATTAATCTTAAAGCTTAAAATCATAGGAATAGTTTTTAAAACTTGTTTTTTCTTCTTTTTTTTTTCCAAATTTGACGATAATTGTATATATATTATCAATAAAAAAAAGTGTTCTTATTCATATGTGGTTTATTGCTTCATTTAATATATGTATTACATGTGAAATGTCGGATGATACAAATCTTAGAAGATCAAAATCATCAAAGTATTCCTACATAGGTAATATTAATTGGCATATATTACATAGTAGGCATGCGAATGCCTCCGTAGATATCATGTGATGGTATTGGTGTGGGTGATTATAAAAGTTATATCACTAGGGCATTGCATGGATACGCGGTTAGTGAAATGTTTATCGAATATGGCCATTTATAATGAATCACATGGACATTTAAAATGTAGTCAATGATTTATCATAAGATCGTACTAGGGTATTATTAATCTTAGACTTGAGATATCACGGTTGGATTCTGCATAAACGCATATGGTTCATATGGTGTATAAACATGAGGCTAATCAGTCATGTGTAATAACCGAATTGGTTGGTATAGATTGATATCAAGTTCCTAGACAAATGTCAAGATACATTGGAAAAGGGAAATCTCCGGCCGGGGTATACAAAATGTTACATGAAAGGTTGCTTCATAGTGACACGTCCATAGTATAAATTAAAATTAGATAAGGATTTTGACATACCATGAATCCATTCTTAATGGGATTAGATAACGGAAGGATTTGATTATAAAATATGTATGATTGTAAAAGGTTCGTTGGTAGTATATCCATTGTGATTTAGGGTTATGGAGCATTGCTAGATGCCTACCATAATCAGTGGGAGTTTTGTTATAAAGAGTATGACAAAACATATCGAAATAGTTATGATATTGGGCCCACGGCTAGGCCACAGTGAACCTAAGAGGTCACACATAAAACTAAGAGAATTGAGAAATAGCCAAAGAGAGTTGATTATCCAAGGTGGCTGCACCTACCAAGGGTATAAAGTTATTTAATGAAACATTTTCTTATATTAAATTGAGTTTACAAGGGGTTGTAATTGATAACAATTTAAGGGTTAAATTGTTATGTAAACAATTTAAGAGTTAAAGTTATTGTGATTAAATGCTAATCCAATGTTTCATTTAAAGAAGTTTAACAACTTCATAACAATTATGGAGTTTAAGGAAGTCCAAAACAATTATTGAATTGTTAGGATCCTATATAAGAAAATGATATATCAATTTTAGAGAAGAGAAAAAATCTATAGAAACCTAAATCTCCCTCTTGGTCAAATTCTTCTTCTGGTGTGGATACTCTTTTGCTTATTTCTCTTGAAATTAAGAGACTCCAAGGTTGCTAAGGGCTTAAGGTAACATGTTCTACCTTACTTTTTCAATTGATTGAAATTTATTTTTTAAACTATGACTATACTTGGTATAATATGATATGCTTGATTTCATGCATTATCTTTAGTATTATTATATTATTTATTTTTTTTGTAATCGGGGTATTCGAACCAGTTTATGCGTATCTCAACTAATTGTTATGGTCCATGAAAACACTGTACAGTCCAAATAATCAGATAAACCACAATGTATTAGCTTTGGTTGGTTGGCATTTTGGGAATACTACTTTTAGTATTCCAAAAAAGTTAAACAATAAATAACAAAAAACTCTTATTTTTGGGAATACTACTCTCATATTATTCAACTTTTTAAACCCTCTAAATTTGTTAATTTAATTAAATACCCTAAATATTTTTTTAAAAATTGTAAAAACACCCCAGCAATCCACATTTACCAGATTTGGCACCACCACCGAAAAATAGCCGAAATCTGGTGGATGGCACATACCAGCTGAATCTGGCGATAGTAGCCGATCTAGCCTTTTCCGGCCAGATCCATGGTGGATCTGGTCAAAAAAGGCCAGATCTAAGGCCCAAGATCTGGCCGTTGACGGCCAGATCTTGGCCGTAACCATCAGTAACGACGCCAACAAATGGTCGTGTTGTGGTCAACGACGACCGTTTGTTGGCCACGTTGACGAGAAAATACGGCAGATCTGGTCATCAATGGCCAAATCTAGCCGTAGATTCGGCCTTTGCCGGAAAAGGTCACATAGACACATGACGCACAGATCCAGCTGATCATGCGCCGATACGATGAATCCAACCACCTTCCGGTGGTGGTGGCCGGCCGTCCGTATTTGAGGGTGAGTTGGGGGTTTTTTGTTACTTTATGTTTTATTTAGGGGGTGTTTTGTAAATAAACAAACACAGGGAGTATTTTAATTTGTAATCCTACATCATATACCCGTCCAATTTAACTTTTCTTTAACTTTTTTCAAAAAACTTTCCAAAAATACAAAATTGTAAACCAAACGGAGCCATTGTGATTGATAGGGACCCAAGGTTTGAACCCAAGAACTCAAAAAAAAAAAAAAAACAACTTCTTTGACCACAAAGCTAGCCCCTTAAAGTTTAAAACCAGATATTAATTAACTTCATCAATGAACAACGTTTCACATATTGTGAATTCCGCCCGTCTAAACCATAGGTAACAAATTAACTTATCAATAACCAATCATCTTATTAAAGATTAACTATTTAACAACAATTAGCCTCAAAGTTGACCCTAATACAGACAGTTTAAATCTGTTTGATATTATATCAAGTTTTTTCTCGTAAATAATTTGACTCATTACCATAATGGTTCATATATAAGAACTTAGACTATCATTCATTTGATCCTTTGACCAATTATATTTATGATTGTTTTAGTTTTATTAAATGAATAAGTTATGAAATAATCAATTAGATAGAATTGAAGATTGATTTTCTTGTTACAAGGTCAATGAAAAACACATATTACACAAACAGCTTTTAGTTTCTGTAACAAATCAAAGATTTAGCAAGCTGTTTGATCCCTTTTAGTCTTCATAATCCATCCACCCCTCTCCAGCTTTTTCAAACACAAACACAAAAAAAAGTTTTTTGATTTCCTGTGACCCACGAAGGAGGCTTCTAGCTGGCAGAAGAAATAATTAGCAAAGTTTATCAACAATTAAGCCACATTCATTAAATTAGTAATGAGTTCTCCAACCCAACAGGCTTCTTCTATGAACAAAGAAAAACCTGCATAGCAATTCCATCTAAGATTCAATCACCTGGATTGTGGAAGGGACTTGCAGGAGGATCAGGAATGAAGATTGGTTAGATTTCGCTTTCCCAAGAGTTGAATTTGTCATGCTCTGGTATTCATTATCTCTCAAGCCTGCCATTACACTTTCAAACCCTTGGGATTCCCCTTGTTCACCCTCAACTTATCGTAAGTTCTCTTTAATTTTAGCTAAATAATATCTTGTAATTGTTCATTAATGTTAATAACAAATTGTGATGATTTTATGAATTACCAGGCTGGCCTGATACTCTCTCCAGCAGTAATTGGAGAAACTGCTTCCGGGAAATTGATAACAAGTGAAGCCATAAACGGGATCGGAGTATTTGGGCGTTGGCTATGCTGGCCTTCTCTTCTTTAGTGGAGTTAAAATGGATCCAGCATGTGATACGGTGAGTAGAAGGGCCGTATTATCGGATACTGGCCATTGTACCGCGGCAGTATTTTCAGTAACAATCCTACAGGTTTTCTGTCTTAGTGAAGAAGAAAGGGTTAAAGCTTTGGGGATTTCATTGGTTATGTTGCTCACGTATCCAGTCATAACTTGTATGCTCAGTGAATTGAAGATCATAAATTCAGAACTAGGCGAATCGCACAGATTCTGCAATGTTTCTGACGTTTTGTGCGTTCTCTCTTCATGATTATTAGCTTGTTCAGAGAAAATGTTGACAATGCTCTTAAGCAGCTTGCCATTATTATCATCTACACTTCATTTGTCTTTTGGTGATTCGGCCTGCAATCAAACACCTGATTAAACGTATCCCTAAAGGCAAACCTCTAGAAATTTTCTGCGAGCAGCTCTACTTGGCTAACAGCCCTAACCATAATCGACCACCATCACCAATGGTGAAATGATGATCAAACATAAGGAGAGGTAGATCAGGTGTTGGGGAGCCCAAACATCATTGAAAAGTGAGCGAAATCCGGTAAAGAAGATGAACGGTCACCGACGGAATACGATCAATCATAGCCAATCTTCGATGGAATCAACGTGGGAGAGCTCGGGTGAAGGTGGAGATGAAGCTATGGTGGCCGATCTACATAGGGGAAGGGTAAATGTCATCAAAAAATGGAGGAAACATCATTGGAAGCCAAATCGTTTCCGACAGTGAGGGAGACGAAGTGTCATGATGACATGGAGGAGATGGCAAGGACAGTCGACAATGGGGGAAGGCAAAGGGTCACCGATCGATGGCCAAAGGAGGTGAGGGTTGGTGTCATGAGGGTCGGCATGCAGTTGCGGTCTTGGGTAGCTTGGAGTATTTTTTTAAATTTTAAACTTTTGTTATGGTTTGGGTGTTTTAGCTAAATTCTCAAATGTAGGATGTTAAAAAATAATCCTAATAATAATAATAATAGTATTAAAAAAAGAAGGGCAATTCAGTAAAAGGTTTCTCCCATAATTCTTTTGTTCCTCCCAACCAAATATATTAATTATTTATTTTATTACAATCTAATCAAACATATTTAATATAACATTCTCAGTAATCTTCAAAGTAATCTATCTTCTCATTAATATAACAGTCTCAGAAATACAATATTCCTTGAACCAAATATTCCCTTAAGAAATTGTAAAATGACTAATATTGATTTTTTTAAAATAATTTCTTTACTAAAATATATATATATCGTGTGCAGTCACCATTACTGGTGGGGGTAATGGTGACTGCACACGATTGACAAGCGACACTACGGCTCCGTTTGATACACTTTTTTGAATAGTATTTTATTCAGAATATGATAGGATTTTGAAAATGTGTTTGGTACATTTTTGGAAAACATTTTATGAAAATATTTAAATTATTTTTTAACCCCCTACATTTATTAATTTAGCTAAACACTCCTCAACAAAAGTTTATAAATTAAAAAAAACACCCCCACCCACCCACCTGATTGCTAGTAGCTTGCCACCACCGTCGAACGATGGTCAAAAGTCATTGGAATGACGCGTGATCGTCTAGATTTGGCCGATTTGGTCGTTTTCGACCAAATCCACCATAGATCTAACTAGAAACAACTAGATCTATGGTCAAACGATGGCTAGAAATCTAGTCGTCGTTTGGCCCTCGTCAACGACCAGATCTTTGGCCGTAGATCAACACACGATCGGTTAGATTTGACCAATCATGCATCGTTCTGGCGGTGGCAACAGCGACAGCTGGCAGGCAACTGTTGCTTGGGTGGGAAAGGGTGTTTTTGTTAATCTATAAACTTTTACTGAGAAAGGTAATTGTCAAATATTTTGAATCAAATAGAATATAATTGGATTTTGAACAATATTAAAACAAACACATTTTTCATTTTTTAGGATAAGATAATAGAATAGAATATGGTGGGGGTACAATACTTCTTGGCATCTCCAATAATATAATATAAATTAGCGAAACCAATATGTAAATGAAAATTGATTTTAAAAGGACTGGAAACATAAAAACGATAGAAATAAAACCCTCAACTTTGCGATAGCTAGAGTCTAGTTAATAGAATAATTAATTTAAAAAATTTTAATTAATTTCAATCAGATGACATGGCAATTCCATCATGACTACACATAACTTTGTATAGAGTTTTAAGAGATTTTATAGGACCTTGCTACACTTACTGATTAAATTACCGATTTTGACAAACCGACCCACTGCCCAATTATCCAAATCTCAAAATTTAACTCAATTCACCAAGAGTCAGTATGTCAAATCGGTAGTTTAATCGGTAGCTTTAGCATTATTGGATTTTATAAGTGTGTTATAAATGGTTAATTAAAGAAATTAAAGTTAAAAGAATATTTTTTCTATTATTTAAAGAAGTAAGTTATTAATTAGCTCAAAGAGTTGTTAATTAAAGTGGTTGACGAGAATTGTTCTAAAGTCAACATGATTTTTTTTCTGGTTTTTAAAAACCAAGTATTTGTTAGTGTATGCCCTAGGAACCAATCGTGTCATCGGTTCCGAGGCATTATGTTTTGTATATATATGTGAATGTATATAGTTTGTAGATAATTGTATATATTATCAATAAAAAAAAGTGTTCTTATTCATATGTGGTTTATTGCTTCATTTATATATATGTATTACATGTGAAATGTCGGATGATACAAATCTTAGAAGATCAAAATCATCAAAGTATTCCTACATAGGTAATATTAATTGGCATATATTACATAGTAGGCATGCGAATGCCTCCGTAGATATCATGTGATGGTATTGGTGTGGGTGATTATAAAAGTTATATCACTAGGGCATTGCATGGATACGCGGTTAGTGAATGTTTATCGAATATGGCCATTTATAATGAATCACATGGACATTTAAAATGTAGTCAATGATTTATCATAAGATCGTACTAGGGTATTATTAATCTTAGACTTGAGATATCACGGTTGGATTCTGCATAAACGCATATGGTTCATATGGTGTATAAACATGAGGCTAATCATGTCATGTGTAATAACCGAATTGGTTGGTATAGATTGATATCAAGTTCCTAGACAAATGTCAAGATACATTGGAAAAGGGAAATCTCCGGCCGGGGTATACAAAATGTTACATGAAAGGTTGCTTCATAGTGACACGGTCCATAGTATAAATTAAAATTAGATAAGGATTTTGACATACCATGAATCCATTCTTAATTGGGATTAGATAACGGAAGGATTTGATTATAAAATATGTATGATTGTAAAAGGTTCGTTGGTAGTATATCCATTGTGATTTAGGGTTATGGAGCATTGCTAGATGCCTACCATAATCAGTGGGAGTTTGTTATAAAGAGTATGACAAAACATATCGAAATAGTTATGATATTGGGCCCACGGCTAGGCCACAGTGAACCTAAGAGGTCACACATAAAACTAAGAGAATTGAGAAATAGCCAAAGAGAGTTGATTATCCAAGGTGGCTGCACCTACCAAGGGTATAAAGTTATTTAATGAAACATTTTCTTATATTAAATTGAGTTTACAAGGGGTTGTAATTGTAACAATTTAAGGGTTAAATTGTTATGTAAACAATTTAAGAGTTAAAGTTATTGTGATTAAATGCTAATCCAATGTTTCATTTAAAGAAGTTTAACAACTTCATAACAATTATGGAGTTAAGGAAGTCCAAAACAATTATTGAATTGTTAGGATCCTATATAAGAAAATGATATATCAATTTTAGAGAAGAGAAAAAATCTTAGAAACCCTAAATCTCCCTCTTGGTCAAATTCTTCTTCTGGTGTGGATACTCTTTTGCTTATTTCTCTTGAAATTAAGAGACTCCAAGGTTGCTAAGGGCTTAAGGTAACATGTTCTACCTTACTTATTTCAATTGATTGAAATTATTTTTTAAACTATGACTATACTTGGTATAATATGATATGCTTGATTCTCATGCATTATCTTTAGTATTATTATTATTATTTATTTTTTTTGTAATCGGGGTATTCGAACCAGTTTATGCGTATCTCAACTAATTGTTATGGTCCATGAAAACATGTACAGTCCAAATAATCAGATAAACCACAATGTATTAGCTTTGGTTGGTTGCATTTTGGGAATACTACTTTTAGTATTCCAAAAAAGTTAAACAATAAAATAACAAAAAACTCTTATTTTTGGGAATACTACTCTCATATTATTCAACTTTTTAAACCCTCTAAATTTGTTAATTTAATTAAATACCCTAAATATTTTTTTAAAAATTGTAAAAACACCCCAGCAATCCACATTTACCAGATTTGGCACCACCACCGAAAAATAGCCGAAATCTGGTGGATGGCACATACCAGCTGAATCTGGCGATAGTAGCCGATCTAGCCTTTTCCGGCCAGATCCATGGTGGATCTGGTCAAAAAAGGCCAGATCTAAGGCCAAGATCTGGCCGTTGACGGCCAGATCTTGGCCGTAACCAGTCAGTAACGACGCCAACAAATGGTCGTGTTGATGGTCAACGACGACCGTTTGTTGGCCATCGTTGACGAGAAAATACGGCAGATCTGGTCATCAATGGCCAAATCTAGCCGTAGATCGGCCTTTGCCGGAAAAGGTCATAGACCATGACGCACAGATCCAGCTGATCATGCGCCGATACGATGAATCCAACCACCTTCCGGTGGTGGTGGCCGGCCGTCCGTATTTGAGGGTGAGGTTGGGGGTTTTTTGTTACTTTATGTTTTATTTAGGGGGTGTTTTGTAAATAAACAACACAGGGAGTTATTTTAATTTGTAATCCTACATCATAATACCCGTCCAATTTAACTTTTCTTTAACTTTTTTCAAAAAACTTTCCAAAAATACAAAATTGTAAACCAAACGGAGCCATTGTGATTGATAGGGACCCAAGGTTTGAACCCAAGAACTCAAAAAAAAAAAAAAAACAACTTCTTTGACCACAAAGCTAGCCCCTTAAAGTTTAAAACCAGATATTAATTAACTTCATCAATGAACAACGTTTCACATATTGTGAATTCCGCCCGTCTAAACCATAGGTAACAAATTAACTTATCAATAACCAATCATCTTATTAAAGATTAACTATTTAACAACAATTAGCCTCAAAGTTGACCTAATACAGACAGTTTAAATCTGTTTGATATTATATCAAGTTTTTTCTCGTAAATAATTTGACTCATTACCATAATGGTTCATATATAAGAACTTAGACTATCATTCATTTGATCCTTTGACCAATTATATTTATGATTGTTTTAGTTTTATTAAATGAATAAGTTATGAAATAATCAATTAGATAGAATTGAAGATTGATTTTCTTGTTACAAGGTCAATGAAAAACCATATTACACAAACAGCTTTTAGTTTCTGTAACAAATCAAAGATTTAGCAAGCTGTTTGATCCCTTTTAGTCTTCATAATCCATCCACCCCTCTCCAGCTTTTTCAAACACAAACACAAAAAAAAGTTTTTTGATTTCCTGTGACCCACGAAGGAGGCTTCTAGCTGGCAGAAGAAATAATTAGCAAAGTTTATCAACAATTAAGCCACATTCATTAAATTAGTAATGAGTTCTCCAACCCAACAGGCTTCTTCTATGAACAAAGAAAAACTGCATAGCAATTCCATCTAAGATTCAATCACCTGGATTGTGGAAGGGACTTGCAGGAGGATCAGGAATGAAGATTGGTTAGATTTCGCTTTCCCAAGAGTTGAATTTGTCATGCTCTGGTATTCATTATCTCTCAAGCCTGCCATTACACTTTCAAACCCTTGGGATTCCCCTTGTTCACCCTAACTTATCGTAAGTTCTCTTTAATTTTAGCTAAATAATATCTTGTAATTGTTCATTAATGTTAATAACAAATTGTGATGATTTTATGAATTACCAGGCTGGCCTGATACTCTCTCCAGCAGTAATTGGAGAAACTGCTTCCGGGAAATTGATAACAAGTGAAGCCATAAACGGGATCGGAGTATTTGGGCGTTGGCTATGCTGGCCTTCTCTTCTTTAGTGGAGTTAAATGGATCCAGCATGTGATACGGTGAGTAGAAGGGCCGTATTATCGGATACTGGCCATTGTACCGCGGCAGTATTTTCAGTAACAATCCTACAGGTTTTCTGTCTTAGTGAAGAAGAAAGGGTTAAAGCTTTGGGGATTTCATTGGTTATGTTGCTCACGTATCCAGTCATAACTTGTATGCTCAGTGAATTGAAGATCATAAATTCAGAACTAGGCAGATCGCACAGATTCTGCAATGTTTCTGACGTTTTGTGCGTTCTCTCTTCATGATTATTAGCTTGTTCAGAGAAAATGTTGACAATGCTCTTAAGCAGCTTGCCATTATTATCATCTACACTTCATTTGTCTTTTTGGTGATTCGGCCTGCAATCAAACACCTGATTAAACGTATCCCTAAAGGCAAACCTCTAGACAATTTTACTGGGACTTTATATTTATGTTTTGGCATCTATAGTTATGGCTAGGTGGGCTCCAAGGTTTAGGTACTTGGGGCTTATGTTCTTGGTCTGGCAATTCCGGATGGACCACCAGTGGGATCTACTTTGGTTGAGAAGTTAGAAACTATGATAATCATTTTTTTTTACCAATGTTATTTGCAAAAGCAGGTATGAGGGTCGAAAAATTGTTCTTCATTATTCGAAATCATATCAATAATTACTCTATCAAACGCGCCATTGCTATAATTGTGAAATTGGGGGCTTGCTTGCTGCCACCTGTACTTCAACATGCCTCTAAAGGATGCTTTCACAATCGCCATTATAATGTGTTCTAAAGGTGCTGTTGAGCTGCCGGGTTCATCTACGCGAATGATAAAAGGGATATATCTTATAATCAACATTAATGTACTACTATTATTTTCTGTTCATTGTTAATTTTTTTCCTGAAACTAATCCCAGAATTGTTAAATGCAGGTTATAGATGCAGAATTCTACGCAATGCTGTTTATTTCGTCTTGTTTATGTCAAGCATTGTGCCTATGCTTGTGAAAATCCTATGATCCTTCAAAAAATAGCAGGCTACAACAAAAGAAACCTCATGGCTTTAAAGCTCCATTCACCGCTGTCCATCGTTACTTGCATTCATGTACCCGATGATGTGTGCGCGGTAATCAACTTGTTGGATGTGGCATGGCCTTCTAAAGATAACCCAATGAGTGTTAATGTTCTTCATCTCATGAAGTAGAGGACAATACACTCCAATATATTTCCCATGATAAGACAAAATCTCTTCGTGGCCCTTCCCATTACGAGAATATCATTGCTTATTTTGATAAATTTGAAGGAAACAAATGGGGAGCTGCATCTGTTAACGCCTTCACAGCAGTTCTTCACCTGATTTCATGCAGGAAGATGTATGCACTCTCGCATTGGACAAAACTGCATCTCTAATACTCCCATTCCACGAAGATGGTACATTGATGGATCTGTAGAATCAGATGATAAATACATAAGAACCTTAAATTCCAGGGGCTGGAAATGTCTCCTGTTCGGTAGAATCATGATTGACCGCGGCAGCAACATAAACAAGCCGCTTCACGATGATCCATTATCAGAACTAGAACAAGGTAGCTGCCATATTTATTGGTGGCCCCGATGACCGTGAGGCCCTAACTTTCGCAAAACGGATGGCGTTAAACACCAGGGTCAGCCTCACGGTGATTCATTTGGTTGCGGCCGGAAACGAGGATGGGGACAATGGGGGAAAATGTGGATACTGTTATATTGAGGGATGTCAAGAACAATGGAATATACATTACAAAGAGAAGGTGGTAAGCGGTGGCCTGAATCCGCAACGATGCTTCACGCTCTTGTGCATGAATTCAACCTGATGATTGTTGGGAGGAGAGTGGATTTGGAGTCACAACAGACGTCAGGGCTCAAAGAATGGAGTGAATTCCCGGGCTTGGAGCCCTGGGAGACCTCCTTGCATCTGCAGTACAGTAGCAGATGTTCAATCTTGATGTCCAACAACAGCAGACAACTTAATTCATCTTCAAACCATTACATATAGATTGATTCTTTATCTTTAGTTGGTAGGGTCTTTAAGTGGGTAGTGAAATTATTTATTCTTTAGTTATTTAGGGAACCTTTTCAGGTGTAGATATTTTTTTAGTTTAGTTTTGACATTAATTGTGTTCAACTTATAATACATCGCTATTTTTCAAGAAGTATTAAGAAACTCTGTAAAATTAGCAATGTTACCGATGATTGTATTAGATTAATAAAATATCCATCTAATTACTTTTGTCCTTCATGATATAACAAAATATATTATTTAAAAAACATAATCTTGGTCTAGCTTCTTTCCTCATCATATGTCATGGGTTAAAGTAGCTGAGTAGCTGACCAATTGATAAGAGGGTTTTTTTTTTCTTTTTTTTTAAATGATCGAGAGTGTTTGATTAGTTTACGTGTACCGCAACTAATTTCCTAAGGCCTGAATTACTAGTCTGGTAAGAGTTCTAGTGGCTATCCCTATTAGCATTGAAAATGATTCGAATCAAGACCCTTGAATAATAACCTAAAATCTCTATCGAATACTCAATCTTTAGAAATAATTAATTGAGGTTTTTGGAATATGTGAGGGTGTGATTTGGTTTCATAAATTTATCTTTTTATTAACAAGCTTATATTTTATTCGTAAAAGATTATACTAAGAAAGAATCATGATTTTGTCAGTTGGAACTTGGACGAAGTACTTATTTTATATTAAAGTTACGAGATGTGGTTTTATATCCATATTAATTTAAAGCTAAAATCATAGGGATAGTTTTTAAAACTGGTTTTTTCTTCTTCTTTTTTTTCCAAATTTGACGTTTGAATAGAAAATTTGAATTAATTTTTACCTTATTTGATAGGTTTATCAGTTGTGTTTCTACTTATATGATCAATAATGAAATTGACTTACAGAAATATATATATAAATGAATTTTCTAAATCTTGAATTAGAGAAGATAAAATAAAAAAATAAAACCATATTTACTTTGAATTAATAAAAATATCAAATGAAAATAGGTTAAATTATTCTTTATTCTTTTAAAATTAGACTTAGATTGAGATAATTGTAGGCATGGCAATGGGGCAGGGCCAATGGCAGATCCAAGAGTTCTGTCGAGGGAGGGCCTCGGCGATTCACCATTGTTGCCAAACAACGGTGAAAACTTAAAAAAAACATCAAACTAAAGCAAAGAAAAATACTATATCAGAATATGAGAAAAAGAATGTACTAACACATAATCTCTATTTAATAAATCTAGAGAAGAAAAATTTTAAGTAAATGTGTTGAATAAAACTTAAGCAAAACCTTCTTTTAATTTTTTTTTTTTTTTTTTTTTTTTTTTTTGCTTCCAAGATTATAATATAAATTTGCATGACTTTTATCAAACATAGGCTAAGTTAAAATCAACCAAAACTTAAGTCAAGTCAATGTTGTATTAACTTTTAATATGAATTAATTAAAAAAAAAAAAAGAATTTCCTTGATATAAATATAGTTAGTAACTCAAATTTCATTAATAATTTTGAGCAGCTGAACGGTGACGTTTGAAATGTAGGAAAGTGGTGGATGAAGGGTGAAGACTAACGTCCTTTAAAATATATTTAAAGTTTTAATTTGGGAAAACAGGTTCATTCTTAGATACAAAACACAAAATAAACTCATAAGATACATGTCTTTTTCTCTCAAATTAGAATAAAAAACCTTTAAAAAAAAAAAAAAAACATGATTCAATCTTAAAATAAACTAAATTAAAATAAGCAAGTTACATACCTAAAACTGAAAACGAAGCTAATTATAACACCTTGAATAGTGAAAACTTCAACAATTTTAATTTTCAAAAATTTTTAAAATGAATAGTATGAGAAAAAAATGAGAGAATAAAGAATTTTAGGAATAAACTCATAAAAAGCAGGTGGAGCCATGGAGAAAAAAGTTAGAGAGAGTTTTAAACTTTTAATATGATGTGAGCTTGAAATATATATATTAATAAGAAATTTTTTGTGGGCCTAGATATATGTATAATAATTCTCATTTTAAAAAAATTTGAGAGTGAGTCTGGATATATATATTAATAACAATTTTTTGTGGGCTAATATATTAGTAATTTTATTTTAAAATCTCAGGGTAGGCCCAAGGGCTGGATCAGCCCCTGGGCGGGATGCAGATCTCATTCACCGTCCCCAGACTTGCCCTCAAAATTACTCCCCATCCCCGTTACAAGGATGACAAAAATTCCCCATCCCGACCTCGTTAATTTTACCTTTGGAGAGAGTTTAAGTTTTGCTGGATTGGAGAGATCAAATCGGCGTCAGTGAACGGCAATATGAAGTCGGCTAAGGACGAATGTCAATTGTGTAATTAGGTGAAATATATAGGAGTATTAGCGAAAAGTAATATATATATACATGGGGCGAGGTCGAGGTAGGGGAAGGGCAACCCCCACCCCCGCCCCATCCCCGGGGACAGGGATTAAAACTCCTCCCATCCCCGCCCGATATGGGGCGGGTTGGGGCTCAATGCCATGCCTAGATAATTGTAACTTCTGTTTTAATCAATTTTGACTCAACTTTATAAATAATTAATTTTTGATAAAAAAATTAAGGTGTTTACTTTATTTACTTTTTCAATTTTTTATTTTTAAGAAATAATATGTAAAATGACAAAAATAATATTTTTAAATAAATTATTTTATTAAAATAAATGTTCTAAAATTAAAAATTAAAAATTAAAAAAATATAACTGAAAACTAGTTGGGCTTAAGATGGGTGAACGATGTTGTTAGCGCATGCGGCAACACTACTAGCTGCATTAAGTAGATCATTTTTAGCCAATCTACCCAATGAATTATGGAGCCATCGAGGACGCCGACGGCTATGGCATTTCACTGCAGTAGGGCAAAAAAGGTTCCACCCTCCTTTCTCGGCCTGCTGAGGGGAAATATCATAGCCATCGGACTCCTAGATGGCTCTATTGGGTAAATTGGCCGGAGATCTATCCAATAGAGTTGGCTGCCGACCGATGACCTTACCGGCTAATTTTCAATTTTCTAAAATTTATATTGTTTTTATTAAATTATGAATTTAATTGAATGATTATTTTATGAAAAATAAATCTACAATTTTTGTTAATATAGATAGGAAATTTATGTAATTAATATTCCATACGCAGCTTATGATTTTCAAAAAGTCACTCAAACCTATTTTTGGAATTTTTTTATAAAACAAATTAATTCAAAGTCAGTTTAGTTTACCAAATACCTTTTGAATTAAAAAAAAAAAAGGGAGAAATTATCGGCAACCAAACTCACCCTTAATTTTTTTAATAAGACTAAACAATTGTATAACTTATAAAACTAAACTACCTCTGAGTGATCGAGTGGTTCGATAGGAACTTTTGGGTGTATTATTCAAGAGATTTTGAGTTTAAGTCTTTCCTCAGTTGCTAATAAAGATAGTCACCAGAGCTTTTTCCCAGCCGATAATTCCACGGTACTAAAAGATTATTTGTTCGGTTGCTATTAGGAATAGCTACTAGAGCTTTTATCCGGCTAATAGTTTCAGGATATTGAAAGATTAGTTGCTCAGTTATTAATAAGGATAGTCAATGAAACTCTTTACCCGATCAATAGTTCCAGGATATTGAGAGATTAGTTGCTCAGTTGTTAATAAAGATAGCTATTGGAACTCTTATCCGATCAATGGCCCGGCTAATAATTCTAGGATAAAACTAGCAACAGGTAGATAATATAATTAATATTTTTGTTACAATCAATTTTTTTTTTTTTTTTGTCCTATTTAAAAGAATAAATCGTTAAAATATATTATACAGGTAGAAGTCAATATGCAAAACAAAGTTTTAACTAAATAAATTCAAACACAATCTTATGTCAAATGTATTTGTTATTATAAATCCATGAATAGTAAATACATCCAATAAAATTACATCCCCATAACCGATTTATTAACTGGATTGCACGAAACTTTGACAGTAATTAACCAAAACTCTTCTTGTTTAATCTGTTACTACAGCCAATTTGATTGTTGATGGCATATCAAAAACCATAACTTTGGTCAGCTATTTGATCACCATCAAAACCATTTGCTCTTCAAATTGATATCACAGGTTATTCAAATCCTGTTAAACGCGTTGGTTAACCAGTCGCGACCACAAGAATGAATACGACTCGAGGATTACCATCGTATAATGAAACTAAAATCTGCATTACATCACCATTGCGTATACAATCATTTGGCCTGTGGAGGGGAGATCCCCGGTTTCCGCGAGATGAAAATCATAATTGGTTGAGTTATGCACTGCCCAGAATCGAACTCACCATTGGTTTGCTCTTCGTCTGCACTCAGGCCTTCCATTTTTCTCTCAAACGATTTGGCCTCCCGTTGTACACCTCTCAGCTTCTTGTACGTTCTCTTTTTATGAATTGTATTTTCTCTTCTTCCATTCTTGATAATTTTGAGTGATTGGAAATATTAATGATATGATTTGTGTGGACCTGCAGGCGGGTTTGATGCTTTCTCCGGCAGTGATCGGACAAACTGCTTTCGATATGCTGGTAACTGAAGAAACCATACAAGGGATTGGCACATTTTCGACATTTGGCTATGCCGGCTTTCTCTTCCTGAGTGGAGTTAAATTAGATCCGAGCATGGTGACAAGAGTGAGCAAAAGGGCATTATACATTGGTTTACTCGCCATTATACCACCTTTAGTGGTCACTGTAATGATACTGCAGAATTTCAGTAAGAACGATGAAGAGAAGTCCATATCTTTCTTCCTTGCACCCAGTTATATTATGTCTTCATTTCCAGTCGTAAATTGTCTGCTTGGTGAATTGAAGATCATAAATTCAGAACTTGGCAAAATAGCACAATCTTCTGCAATTGTTAGTGACTTTTTGAGTCTGTTTGTCTTCGTGACAGCAAATTTGATGAAAAAGGCACCTCGAGAGGCACTTGATGATCTTATCATTATTTTTGTTTTCGTCGGTTTTGTTTTCATGGTGGTCCGACCTGCACTGAAATCAGTGGTTAAATCCACCCCAGAAGGCAAGCCTATAGACTATCTTTACTTGGCGATCGTCGTACTGCTATTTATGTCCTCTATAGGCATGTCTGTCTGGTATATGAGGTTCAGGTTCTTGGGGGCTTATATTCTTGGTCTAGCAATTCCACATGGACCGCCAATGGGATCTCTTGTGGTTGAGAAGTTAGAAAGCATGATCACCCATTTATTTTTACCTTTGTTATTCACAACAAGTGGCATGAGGGTCGAAAAATTGTTCGTGGTACTAAGCAATCATACATTAATACTTAACGCACACACCACCGCCATAGCTTTGACGGTGAAGTTCGCAGCTTGCTTGCTGCCACCACTGTATACCAACATCCCTTTGAAGGATGCTTCTTCACTAGCCCTCATAATGTGTTCTTTAGGTACTGTTGAGCTCACTGGGTTCGTCTTCTTGAGTGACATCAAGGTTATAGATGCAGACATGTATGCGTTGATGTTTTATGTAATCCTTAATGTATCAAGCATTGTGCCTATGCTTGTGAAAGTTCTCTATGATCCTTCAAGAAAATATGCTGGCTACCAGAAGAGGAACCTCATAGATTTGAAGCCTCATTCGGATCTGCCAGTCGTTGCTTGCATTCATGTACCGGATGATGTGAGCGCGGTGATCCATCTGTTGGATGTTGCGTATCCTTCACGAGAAAACCACGTGGTTGTTAATGTCCTTCATCTCATTAAGCTCAGAGGACAATCAACTCCAGTCTTCATTTCCCACGACAAGGAAAGGACAACAACTTTCGGTGATCAGTACTCTTGTTCATTTGAGAATATCCTTCTTTCTTTCGGTAGATTCGAGAGAGTCAACTGGGGAGCTGTATCCGTCAACACTTTCACTTCAGTTTCCTCACCCGATTTCATGCAGGAAGATATATGCAGTCTCGCATTCGACAAATCTGCGTCTCTTATAATCCTCCCATTCCATCGTAGATGGTACCTTGATGGAGGCGTCGAACAGGAAAACAAATTCATAAGGAGCATAAATTCCAGGGTCCTGGAAAAGTCTCCTTGTTCAGTAGGAATCCTGCTTGACCGTGGCAATAAGATGGGTCGAGTCCATGATCAATCATCAGAGCCACAGTACAACGTTGCTGTGATATTCATCGGAGGTTCCGATGATCGCGAGGCCTTAACATTCGCAAAGCGCATGGCTCAAAACCCCAAGGTTAACCTGACAGTAGTTCATTTGCTTCCAAGGGAAATTGAAGAGAAGGAAGATTGGGGGACAGTGGTTGATACAGTGATATTGAGGGATATGGAGACTGATGGATATATAAACTACATTGAGAAGGAGGTAGTGGGTGGATCTGAAACCGCAACTATGCTTCATTCTATGATTAATAAATTTAACCTCATAATTGTTGGGAGGAGAGCGAATTTGAAGTCACCACAGACATCAGGACTCAATGAATGGAGTGAATTCCCAGAACTTGGAGCCCTTGGAGACCTGCTTGCATCAAAAGATTACAGCGCCAGATGCTCAGTTTTGATTGTGCAACAACAACATACAACCCAGTCATCAACCCAATAACCAACAACATATGAGAGTGAATTTCCCGACTGCGTCTGTTCCAACGCCGCACAATGTTGTCAGAACATGCCACATACACTGACACCGTAGATCGTTGCTGACCATGGAACATCTCCCTGCGAAAGCTGCGCCACTGGTCTATAGTTTTCTAAACACTTTCACTGGAGAGGGCTATTACAACGCAAACAGTCTTAGTTGTGCAACGACATCGGACAATCTCATTAAGCCAACCGGTTTATTTGCATCCATTTTTATCTGATGGCTGATAATTAGTTGCTGGCATCTTTAGGTTAGGGTGAAATCTTTATTCTTTCAATCTTTGCTTCATGATCAAGATAGATGTATACATTTGTTGATTGACATGATAATTATCCTATTATTTCAGTGATTCTTCACCTTTCTTTCCAGCTGTAATGGGTTTAGTTCATCATCCATGGAGAAGATCACCAGGATCTTCTCCTGAACTGAACTCAGATATGAGAGGATACTTGTCCGTCATCCATATATGCTCCCTTGTTCATGTTTCTTGAACAATTTTAGTATCTTATTTTAAATGGACTTAAAACGAGAAATGCAAACCGGTTATTATTATTATTAATTAAGGAATGATATAATAGCGAGTAAACGACTTTTTCCCACCCAAGGTTTGCCTTAATGATACTTTCTCACAAAAAAAGAGTTTCAAAATACCACTTTCCTATTATAAGTTAATATTCCATTATTATCCAAAACTAATTTTAGGGACGAACATTCTTTCCGTCACCACCATTTGAACCTTCGGTCTTCTCCGTACAAAACTCCTCTCATTCTGACATTTGATTTATAGTCTATTGCCTACCACCACAAAGCTAGGATTTCGTATTCTTAACTGATATCCAACTGATTATGATGCCGAATATTCAATAGGCACAACCATTCAATCCACCAGTCTCGACTCTACAAAACACCTCTTACCTTAGCTCCTAGTAACTCACCAAATGTCAATTGAGAAAATAAAGTATATTTTGGGTATTAACATAATATAAACTTTGGGTGGAAAGGTGTATTTTGAAACTTTTTAGAGGGGAAATGTGATTAAGGCAAACCTTGAGTGGGAAAAATTCGTTTGCTCTATAACAGCAGATAAAACCACTCATAATAACAATCACAACAAAAACAAACTGCTTTTACACATGGTTCTCTCTTTGCAACTCAAAACTTAAAATAATCTAATATATCTATGTATACATTTCTATGTTATTTGGAGGATTTTAGCTCTTAATTAAGGTGTACAACTACAAGCCTTTTTTTTTAATTTGCAATTATTTTTTATAGAGTAAACAACATCTACCCACCCAAGGTTCGACGAATCTTCAAGTTCTCACCCATGGTTTCATAAATTCCAAATTCTCATCCTTAAATTAACACAGTTAGTAATTTTTGGGTTCTAACGCAGTATATAAAGTGCTATTATCATATTGCACTTAACAAATAAATTAATAAATTACTTTTTATCCCCCCCCCCCCCCCCCCCAAAAAAAAAAAGAATTAGAAAAATTATCTTACTTTCAAATATTTTTCAATAACACCCTCTTCTTCAATTTAAAAAAAAAAAAGGGAAACCCTAAGGAGAGTTGGACGGCTACTGACGGACTAACGAGGTTAGGTTGGTGGGGGATTTTGGAGAGCAGCTGCTAGAGAAGCGATGGGTGGTGACAAGGGTTATTTCTGATGCTATGATCGATTGGAAAAAGCTTGAGCAGTTGCGGACCAAAAAGTGGCGATGGTCGGCGATTTACAAAGTAAACGAGTGAGGTGTCATAAGGGTTTTGGTCTAAGGGCTAAGGGAGGAAGATGGTGTTGCCGGGAAAGCCAACGACGTTGGGTATAGGCAGAAAATGGCTGTTGCGCGTGGCGGAGCTAGGTTGCAAGAATCGGCAAAAATTGGCCAAATAGAGGGTTATCAAGGCTGGGAAATACTTGGGAAATGATAAGGTGACAATTTCTATCGATTTTGATAAGAAAATCATGGGATCAACTCCAATCGGCCGGCGACGGCGGCAACGATGGTGGCACTTTGACAATTTTGAGATATGAAAGGTTATTTAAAAAAAAATTATTTTTATTTCTGATTTAATGCGATTGAAATGACTAATTTACCCTTTGACTGTTACATTAAATTATTTTCTATTAATTTAATGGTGGGAATCTAAAATTTATGAAACCATGGGTAGGAACTTGTAGATTCACCAATCCTTGGGTGGGAACATGTGGTTTACTCTTTCTTATTAGATGAAATCTACTCAAAAGTAGAAACTAACCACAAATGTTCCTGTGTCTTGGTTGGCTACAAACTATGAAGAGCTTCTCTTAGCCTTTTGATGCTGAGAATGTGACTTTCAACTATTTTTGAGCCTTTTAAGGTTCGATATAATGAAACAACCTAAAGCAATACGAAATAAAAAACAGTAAACACATACAACTAAAGAGAAAGAATAATATATGCGATTTATTTTAGTTTACCCAATTAATTGGCTACGTCCAGCAGGGTTAATCTTATTTAAATACTGTCTCATTTTTCTCGTTAAAATGAAGGTAATTTACCCTATGATTTGCTATTATACATATACAAGAGAAAAATAAATTTATATACTAGTTTTAAAGAGTAAAATACATTTTCTAAGCCCAAACAAATTAGCAATACGAGACCTCAGAATGCGTCTGCGTGACCCATTATTGTTGAAGTGGTCGATAACTCCAATACATAATACAACCTTCCCTTAAATTAAATGGTAGCTTATCTTAAATTTATAAAAAAAAAAAAAAAAAAAAAAAAATATCTCTGTCAGTATAACGAAAAATACGTTTAATCAAGAGGACATAACGAGCATTACCTATAAATAACATTATCATTGTAGTGATTATTATGTTAAAAAATATAAACTCACATAGCTACAATGAAGGTGAACCAAAAATCATATGACAATAATAAGTAATAAATTAAATACGTTATTTTACAGCCTCTTACTTCGGGACACTCCTACTACACCAATCAGCATTTCAATGAAGAATTAAGTATAGAAAAGTTTAAATAATGGCAGCCTCCTACCACTAAACTTGTGATTACTTGTTAGTGTATTCAACTTGGTGAGAAATTATCATAATATATATATCAATTCCTAGTTTTCACAGCGATCGTCTATCTCCTGCATAAATTATTAATCATCTAATATTGCTAGCAAGATTATCTGAATTATTATTTATTATGGCTGCCGTGGGAACCCTGAATCTAACCATGGTTTCCCTTCTAATCCCCCCTAATATTCAATCTAGTGGCCTGTGGAAGGGAATTGCAGTGGGAGGAAAACTGGACTGGTTCGCTTTTGGATTGCCGAGACTTGAATTATTCATTGCCATGATCTTTGTCAGCACTCATTTATCTCATTCCATCCTCAAAGAAAAAGGCCTTCCAATGTTTACCTCTCAGCTTATTGTAAGTACTTCGGATTTATTTTTCGCTCACCTTAATCGATCTCTTATTGTATCTACCTGGAATTATTTGAATGAAATTTCCTAACAAATTGTGATTTTTTCTGTAAATTAACTAGACTGGCCTGCTGCTTTCTCCAGCAGTTATCGGAAAAACCGCAGCCGACAAGTTGTTTACGGAAGAAACTATACAAGTTCTTACTACCCTGGGGTCATTTGTTTATGTTTTCTTTTTATTCCTGATTGGAGTGAAAATGAATCCAGGCATGGTGACCAAGGTGAGCAAAAGAGCCTTTTTTGCCTCCTTTCTGTGACAATACCTATGCTTTCTGCAATTCTAATCCCGGAGATTTTCACCTTGAAGAAACAAGATAAGATCAAACTTTTGCTTCTTTCAGCGCCTTATTTTATGACTTCATTTCCAGTAATATATTGTCTTCTCAGTGAACTGAAGATCCTGAATTCGGAACTCGGCAGAATAGCTGTTGGTTTTGCTAGAGAACAAGGAAGAAAAACTGATGATAGAGAGAGAAACGTAGGCTGGAATTCATGCTCTGTTTTTTCATTCAAAAACAGGGATAGTTTTTATGCAAGAACCTGCAACTGTTCCAGCTAAAGTTGCAAATTTAAAATTTAACTAAACACTTCAACTAAAGCACGTACAAACATATCAAAATACATCATTTTATCAACCTAATTCACCTAAACACATCACTAAAATATTTCTAAAACAGTGACCAAAAAACAACTTTTGCATGCACAGCACGTTGGCGGCAAAACATGCCAATTGATTTCTGTCAACTTTATCATTTCCAGCATGATATCATAATCTTCAACAATAGCACTCTCTTCTGCAATTGTCAGTGACCTTTTGAGCATATTTCTCACTGTCTCCATCATAGTTTTGAGAGTAGCATTACAAAATGAGATTCGCACAGCTATATATGATCTCGTAAATGTTATTGCCTTCATTAGTTTTCTTTTTCTGGTGCTCCGGCCTGGAATTAAGTATGTGATTTCATACACTCCTGAAGGCCAGCCTGTGAACCAACTTTTCATCTCGATCTTCCTATTATTGTTTCTAATGTTCTTATCTCTCGCCAAATGGTATGGTGAATTTTTATTGTTGGAGGTTTATGTTTTTGGTTTAGCAATCCCACATGGACCGGCATTGGGGTCTGATCTGGTGGAGAAGACCGAAACCATGGTTCAGAACTTACTTTTGCCAGTTTTTGTTACAAGATGCGGCATGAAGATTGAGAAGTTGTTCATCCGATTTGATACCAATTTCACAAGTGTTAATGCATTGATCGCTGCTGCAGCTTTGTTGGTTAAATTTTTAGTCTGCTTGCTTCCACCATTAATGTACAGCAAAATGCCTACATATGATGTGGTTACACTCGCTCTCATTATGAGCTGTAAGGCATTGTCGAGATGGCGATCTTCGGCTTCCTGTTCGACGGTAAGTTATTTCTTTTAATCATTTTCTCATCCGATCTTTCTAATTATTCTAACTTCATAATTTCTTTGATCAACTAACTACAGATTATTGACGAACAAACGTCCTGTTTCATGTTTTATGTTGTCATTTATATGGCAAGCGTTGTGCCGGTTATGGTGAAATTGCTCTATGATCCTTCGAGAAATTACGCAGGCTACCAGAAAAGGAACGTCATGGCTGCCAAGCCCAACACAGAGCTAGAAATAGTTGCTTGCATTCATGTACCAGACAATGTGAGTGCAGAGATCAACCTATTGGATATGGCATTTCCATCTCAGGACAATAAAATGTCTGTAAATGTCCTTCATGTCGTGAAGCTCAGTGGCCAGGCATCTCCCATCTTCATTTCCCACCAAAAGAAGAAGAAGGTTTTCTCCAACAACTCATATTCCGAAAATGTCATAATTTCCTTCACTAAATTTGAGGGAAGCTACTGGGGATCTTTATCCGTCAACGCTTTCACAGCGGTCTCTCCACCGAATCTCATGCACGATGATATATGCACTCTCGCATTGGGCAAATTAGCATCTCTTATAATTCTCCCGTTTCATCGAAGATGGTACGTTGACGGATCTATCGAATCAGAAAATGAAGTTATAAGGACCTTAAATTCCAAGGTCCTAGAAAAGTCTCCTTGTTCAGTAGGAATCCTGATAGACCGCAGCAACATCCAACGTCCTATGCTGGATCCATTATCCGAACCTGAATATAACGTTGGAGTGATATTCCTAGGCGGTCCTGATGACCGAGAGGCCTTAAATTTCGCCAAACACTAGGGTCAGCCTCTCCGTGCTGAATTTAACCGCTGAAAAGAGCAATGATTCTGATCCCGAGGAATGGGAAAAAACGATTGATAATGTATCACTTAGAGATATAAAAACCAATGGGTACATCAACTACATACAACATGAGGTAAAAGAGGGACCTGAAACAGCTATGATAATTCATTCCATAATTACTGAATTTAACCTGATGATAGTTGGAAGAAGAGCAAAATTTGGATTCAAAACAGACATCCGGACAAAAGAATTTCCAGAACTTGGAGACTTGCTTGTATCAAAGGATGTGGGCAGATGCTCAGTGTTGGTTGTGCAGCAACAACAGACAAGCTAGTGAGGCCAACCAAGATCAGTTGCATGGTATGGTAGTTGATTTGTTGGTGCAGCAGAGCTTTTAATTATGGTAGAGATCAGATTAATTTATAAGGGAGATTAATTAATCAACTTAATAAAGTTAATTGTTGTATAGTTTGACGAGCTTGACCAACTCATGAAAGTTGGTCAGAGATTGGCTTGCTTACTGAGTAGGTTTGTCAATAATACAAGTTAAATACTTACCTCAAAATAATCAAGTGGTTGGATAGGCACTCTTAGGTATATCATTCAAAAAGTTCTGAATTTGAGTCTCTTCTCGATTGCTAATAAGGGTAGCTATTAAAGCTCTTACCCAATTGATAATTTAAAAGTCCTAGGGGATTAGTTAAGGTGTATGTAAGTTGACTTGGAAGCCTCTAGAACCGGTCCTTGAGAGGTATTTGAGAGGATCGGTCCTAGGAGGCTTAGTCCCAAAACGGGACTAGGCTTAAGGAGGAAGGCTCGGTCCCTCCACTGGGCCCTCCTCCAAGGCCCGGGCCTGGGACCGGTCCTTGGCCTGGGCCCAAAGTTTTTTAAATATTTTTTTTTAGTCCCTTATATAATTACATAAAACCCCTTATAAATTTTGAAATAAACATAAATTATAGGAGTTAAAATAAAATTTAACCAAAAAAAAAAATTCCGGCCCTAAAAAATTTATAAATTTTACCCCTAAAAAATAGTAAAAACCCCCTACAAAATTTTATTTTGCCCCAAAATATAAAAAAAGTTCAGGGGGGAAAAAGAAAATTTTCAGGCTCATAAGGTCCGAATCCTAAAATTGCTTATGGACGGTCCTTAACCATCTCTAGGCACCTCCGATCATTAAAAAAAAAAAAAAAAAAAAAAAAAAAAAGATAATTCAAGTTAATACAATTTATGCTCTTTAAGGTTTACGTATTTGAGTAATTCTCATATATATACTTGTCTTACTAATTCTAATTCTCTTCAATAAAAAATAATAAGGAAAAGATAGTTAGAAGAAATTACACTATTAATTTTAATATATTCTAACATATTTTAATCATATTGTTAAATACTAAACTATCCAGTCTAATATGGTCTAATCATAGTCTAATGTTATATATTAAAAAATAAATTATTTATTATTTCATTAAATGTATAAATGGTAAATCATATGAGTTTATAATTACATATATCCTTTAAATAAAAACTTTATATTTTTGAGAATTAAAATCAGTGAAGCGATAATAGTTATCCAAACCCCTAATTAAGTCCTGGACCATACCTTATTACAACTTATAATAAATAATGGTATTTAACAATTATATAATAAGTAAAAGAGCTGATTTGTATTTTATTATGGCCAGATCTGGCCTTTTCCGGTCAGATCTGTGGTAGATCTAGTCGAAAAATATCATATTGATGTCCTACCCGTCAGATTCGATCAGTCTGCATTGTAATGACATTTTTTAGCTAGATTCCGACGATGGTCAGAATCTGGTACTATGGGTGATATGGGTGTTTTTGTTATTTTATAAAATTTGTATATATTGGGGTGTTCAGTTAAATTAGCAAACTTATGAGGTTTTTTTTATAAATTTTTAAATTTTACCACTTAATACTCCCCTATTCAACTATCCAATATTATTTTCAAAATTTTATCCAAAATAATAAAACAAACAGATTTTTTCTTTTTCTTCAAATAATTTTTGTACGATGTTTACTTAGAATCTATTCAAACTTTTGACTTTCAAAGATCGCAAAAATAATTATTTTTACTATTTTTAAAAAATAAATAATTAAAAAGATTTTTGATGGTTTCAAATAATTTTGGTGGTTTTTAATTAAACGACCATACAAATATATATAAAATTAAAAATTTATTTGTATAAAGTGTCATAGATAAATACAATAACGTCCGTGAAAAGTTACACTTATTTATATTTAAAAAAATATTTAAATATAACTATTTAGTTCGTTAGTGAAAATGTAACTATCCTTTTACTATAATTGATGCCATAATTATTCCGTTTTATCATATTTTTTTCCTTAATCTTTGGATAAAAGTAATAAATAAATAAATATAATTTACGTTGGGCCATTCTCTTTCTCCCTTAAAAAACACGCCATAGGGGTGCACGTTAGACCCGGCGCCGCCGCCGAGTAAATCGTTTCAATTTAATGAAACAAATCATAACATACGCCATGTCACCCGCCAGCTCAGCCAGCTCAGCTTCCCAAATTTCAAATATCAGGACATATCTTGGTAGGCCCCACGAATACCCTGTCGGGCCATGCCTGTCTGTCATCCCCCCTCCACCACCACTACTACCCGCCCCGAGTGTCACGTCATGTGCAGTATTATTAATTGCGTGTATCTACAGTGCATGACACATGATGCTGATGACGATATCCAGGAGTGATAATGTGAGGATGTCAGCGGTATGGAGGGCTTTGATATGATTTGTACCGGCCCCAAATCTTAAGAGGAGGTGTGGGCCCGGTGTGGAGAGAGAGGTGTAAATGCGTTGATCTTGTGGCAGATGGACCCACTTTTGGTTGCATCAAGTGAGACACCATAAATTGAGGTTGAATGATAAGGTCTATAGTATTATGATAGTCCCATATTAGATAGGCCCTTTGTACATGATTTTGTCTATGTAACATTATCAATACGTTGTAGCCATTGAGTTCATACTCTTCGGTTTTTTCAGATAATCATCAATTGCTTATTAAATAGGCCTTTTAATTATGATATATTATTTTTTATTTATTTAATAATAATAATAATAATACACCATAAAAATTGATGAATATTATAAGATTATTTTCATCTAATTTAATTAATGAAATATTCTTAGTATAAAGAGTGAATGAGGTTTTCCCGCCCAAGGTTTGCCTTGATGGCATTTTCCAATAAAAAAAAAATTCAAAATATCATTTTCTTATCTATAGTGTATATGACATTACTACTCAAAGCTGATTCTGATGGCAAAAATTATCTCTGTCACCATTATTTAAACCTCTAGTTTCTTCTTTACAAAATTCCTTGTACTTCGACATTTGATTTCTTGTCGATTATCAGCCATTATAAAGTTAGGTTTTCCTATTTTTAGCTAATTTTTAAGTAGTTCGACGGTTAATATTCAATCGATCACTACTATTCAATCCATCGGCTTTTACTCTACAAAACCCATCTTACTCTGGTTTCTGGTAACTCATCAAACACCGATGGAGAAAGTAAAGTGTGTTTTAGATATTAAAAAAATATAATCTTTGGTGGAAAAATGGTATTTTGAAATTTTTTGGGTAAAAAAATTAATTAAGGCAAACCTTGGGTGGGAGAAGGTTATATCATATATGGGTAATTGGAAGGGATAGATAAGGAGGCAGAGGCAGGGTAAAGTGAAAAGATTAAAAAAAGAAGTGAAATTAGTTAGAGTGTAATGTCAAAGTTCTGAAAATAGATGATGAACATTTGATGGAGGAGGTAAAAATAGTAAATCATCATCAATCATACATCAAAAGTGATGGCTACACACAACATATTCCATTCCCAATTCATGATATAAGATATGATATCATATATAATAATAATATAATAATAATTTTCTTCAAATTAATTTAAATCTTATATAGGAAGATAAGGTCTGCTAACAGTAACACCCAATTTGTCCCCACTCAAATTACATCACACCCACCAATACCATCCATCAGGTCACTTACGTCCCATTCTTGTCATTTCATCATCTCTTTTACTATTTTTTATGTTTAATTAATTCTTTAATGTTAATTCTTTTTACATTAATTGGGCCTTTTTCGGGGAACTGCCACATTTATTTGTAAAAATTGAGATGAATGTTCCTATGCTTAAATATATATTTGTCTTAATTTGTGAATTATTGATTAATTCATTTATAATAATAAAAAAATGTGTTTTAAGTAATATTTTCAAAATTTCTGTTATAAATAATATGGTTTTACGTTGCACTTTTTATTTTTTTTAATCATCGAAATATTCGGATTAGTTTACGTATATCTCAATTAATCTTTTAAGATTTTAGAACTATCGAATAAAAGTTATAATAATCACCTCTATTAGTGTCTGAAGGAACTCAAATTCAGATACTTATAAAATCTCATTTTACGTTTTTTTTATAGAGATATAATCAAGCAAAATCACGTAATACGAAATTATACATCTAGATATGTTTTATAAAATATAATTTATTTTTCATAAAATATATATGTTATAATTTAGTGTTTTTATTTATTAAAAAAATGAGATAAAATGACTTATTTTAAAATATCTATTTTCTTATCATACCTATTTATAATTTACGCATTATGTTACATATATAAACACGTATCATTTTAACACTGAGTACTCTCAAATACTACTCACCATTTGACCAAAATTCAACTTAGAAAAACAACATAATTAATAATATTAATCCTTTTAAAGTTTGATTAAATAGGAGAATATTTTTAGTGATTTCTAAAATAATAAAATCATCATCAACGTAAATAATTAATTTGATAAAATTTTAATTATTCACTAATTACATCAGTCTGAATTATAAAACCTTAAAATACGAGCTTTTTAAGATTTTGTTTTGCAATCTCCATCGGATTCTAATAACAAAAGCAGATCTTAATCTTAGATTTTGAAAGCAGATTACATAGATTTTAATAAACGGTTAAAAATATAAAATAAAAATAAAAATAAAAAGATTAATGAAAAAAGGTCACGTCTGTCAGCTGCTCTGCACTGCAACTCTTATATACTGCTTAATTGTTCTCTTTGCAGTCTGTTGATTTGACGATCATCATCATGATGCTGCAGAGCCAAATTAATTTTATTTTAATATAATTTATGTTTTATTATTTTATTATGTCAAGTAAAATTTAAAAAAAAAAAAACGTTTTTTTCAGCTTTAAAATCGAGACGCATGCAAGAACCTAATCATGTTGTCCTGTGTGTCCCACTCCCACGCAGACTTCTTTCTTTCATGCCTTTAGTATTTTATAAGTTTCTGATTCTCTCATTAATGCCCCTGTACTTCCCTCTTTATTACAACTCTCTTCTCCACTTCTCTAATTCAATGCCCCCTATTGTTAGGTAAGGTCCTTGAAATCTTTTTTACTTTTTATTTTTTTTATTGCCTTTTAATCATTTGGGTTTAATCTATGTAGATTTGGTTTTTTTTTTTTAATTTATTAATTTTTTTTTTAAATACGTTTGTACTAGTTTACGCATATCTTAACTAATTTTTTGGAATTATAAACTACGATAAAAACTCTAGTAATTATCCTTATTAACAACTGAGGAGAAACTCAAACTCATAACTTTTTTTTTTTATGATTAGGGACGTTCATGTCAATTTATATATATTTTAATTAATCTTTCGAAATTTTAGAATTATCGATTAAATAAGAGCTCTAATGACTATCGTTATTAACACCTAAGCAGAGACTCGAACTCACAACTTTTTAAATAATATAAACCATAATCGATTTTACAAGATATATAAAATAGTCCCTTTATAAAAAGATAATTGATATTTTAGTTAAAACATCAACATTATTAAACAAATAAGTAGAATAATAAATTATGCATGTCAAAAAAACAATTTTCATATAAAAAATACGGGTGGAAACGATTGAATTAATAATAATAATAATAATAAAAAAAAACCAATTAGTTTCGTGATGAATCTCTTATAATTGTACTCTCCAAGATTTCAAACAATTTTCATATAAAAAATTACGTGGAAATGATTGAATTAATAATAAAAAAAAAAAAGAGACAACTAATTAGTTTCCTGATTGGATCTCTTATAATTGTACTCTCCAGGGTTTCAAAATCAGATCCTCTCGCCATAAATATTAGTAACTATGTAAGATTAAAAATTATGAAAATATTTTCGAGATAATTTATAAATTCTTGATATAATTATTTCAATCAATATGGGTTTTTTAGTGATTGTGATTATTTGAGTCAGTTTACATATATTTCAATTAATCCTCTCAAGCTTTAAAGTTAACGACCAAACAAGCTCTTCAGTAATAACTTCTATTAACGTATGTAGAAACTCGAACTTAAAAATTCATAAAATTTTCTTTTGTTATTTTATAATTAAATCACTCACAGATGATTAATTTATATTAATATTATGGTGAAGTGCATATATATATATTTTTTATTTTTTTATTTTTTTCCTAGGCTATTGTCACACTCATTTAAGGTAATTCAAACATTTCGAATGAAAGTAATATTGCAATAAGTTTAGGAAAAAGGGTAATTTGGTAATTACAGATTACTCACCAATTTAAGAAAGGAAAAAAAAAAAAAAAAAAAAACTATGAACTGCCATTTTCTTACACAGTGAAAGAGTGGAAGAGCATCAGAGCCGAAAGTGACGAACCAATTAAAAAAACCTCAACAACAAAAACAAAAAGTGAAAAAAGACACCCAAAACAAAAACAAAAACAAAAGCCAAAAACCAATCCAAGTGAAAGAAATGTAAAAAAAAAACAAAAACCAAACTAAAGCTGTTGCACTGCACAAACAACACAACACAACACAACAAAAGCAAAAACACCCCAAAGTAGTAGTAGTAGTACTTTTCTTGCTTTTGCTTTTTATTTACCTCTCTTACAACTACAACTACAACTACAACAACAACAACAACAGAAACAAAAGCTCTAGCTGGCTGTTTTTGTTTTTGTATTTTCATTTACTCTCAAAAGGACCCATCTCTTGTTTTTTCATAAACACAAAAAACCCAGATGTTGATTTTTGTGTTTGTTCATTGGTGAGCTGTAGAAGTTAGGGAAAAAAAAAAAAAAGAAAAAATGTTTCAGAGGTTAGGGACGATTCGCGAGTATGGAGATCGTTGAAACGTTTTCGATCTGTTTCGTGGTTGTGTAAGCTGAGAGATCTTGCAGACGCGGTGCTTTCTGTTTATGTTGCTTTCGTGTTTGGAAGATGGGCGAGTCGGAAATGAGTAACTGAGTGGAATCGGTAGCTCGCGAGCTGAGGAGAGAGAAAGCCATCGAATCGCGGTGAAACGTCTTGTTCGAAACGTTTCGGTGTTATTTTTTTCTAGTTTGGTTGTTTTAGGAAACGTTGTGATTTTCTGGTGAGAATCCTTTCTGGGATTTTGAGCATCAGCTTTTTGGAATTGGTGGCTGGTGGGAAGAGTGAACTTTGAGCGACAAGAAATACCACCCGGGTGCGAAACGTTTCGTGGGGTTTATTCTGTTTCTGATGCTTTGGAGAACACTGGAAATGTTTTCGTGAAACAGATCGTTAAGTGTCGAAAGCTCTGATCTCGAAGGATTTATGCTTTTATTGTGTTTGGGGCTGTCTCATAGTTACAAAACAAGAATAATTGCGTACCGAATCAGGATATCCTTGTCTCTTGTCGTTTTTATCTTTACTCTTTAAAATCTTAAAGTTCGAAAATTGGATATAAATTTATGGAGTATATGCATTTTAGTGAAACCCCCTTAGATTTTGTTCTTTGTTTTTAAGCTTTAGAGGGTGTGGATAGTTTGTTTGAGGAAAAGGAGCTACTTGTGTTTGGTTTAGTTTGTGTTTATTTTGCTTGTGCTTTAAGGTGTATCAACTATCAAGGGCTTAAAATTGTGTTCAAGGAGTAGAAACCACTTGTTTTTGGCTTTTAGCTTTTTGTGGGTATTACAAACCGCTTAGAACTCATTGGTGCATTTTTTGGTGCTCTTGAAGGTATTAGAAGTTTGTGAGCTTGTGCTTAAGGAAATTTTAGCACTTGGTGGGTAATGTCAACTTGTGCATAAGGTGTTTGAAGCTGTGAGTGAAGAAGAGAAGCTACTTGGCTTTGTGCTAGTTTGAATCATCGTGGGAATTTGTGAATTTTGGTGGTGAAATTGAAGATGGCAATGTCCTGCAAGGATGGTAAATCAGTGACCTTGGACAATGGCAAGTATGTAAGGTACACACCTGAGCAGGTTGAGGCTCTTGAGAGGCTGTATCATGAGTGCCCCAAACCCAGTTCAATTCGCCGCCAACAGTTGATTAGGGAGTGCCCGATCCTCTCTAATATTGAACCCAAACAAATAAAAGTTTGGTTCCAGAACAGAAGGTACGCATGGTTTGCAAGTTAATATTGTTAAGTTACTTAAGTATAGTGCAATTATTTAACTTTATTGTTGTTAGGAAATGAAACTGTAAGCTCTTATGTTTCGATTCTTTTGTTCACCTGGAGACTGGAAACCTTGTTTAAACTTAGTTTCACAAGTAATGTTTCGTGGGTTATTGCAATATTCTTAATTCTTTTGTCATTTGGTAGTAACATTGTATTTTGTTTGTTTCTACTCTTGCTATTTCAGATGCAGAGAGAAGCAGAGGAAAGAGGCCTCCCGCCTTCAAGCAGTGAATAGAAAGCTGACAGCTATGAACAAGCTGTTAATGGAGGAGAATGATAGGTTGCAGAAGCAGGTGTCACAACTGGTGTATGAGAATGGATACTTCCGCCAACATACCCAAAACGTAAGAATTTATTCTTTTTGCTTTAAAATTTTACTTGCTTCTTATAATTGGCTATTTGGTTTGTGAGGATTTGTCGGAAAAGAAAATGAAAAGCAATTCTTTTTATGCAATTTCTGGGCAGCCTAATGAGCTCAACTGCATTATTGTTTAAATTATCTTGTTGAATCATGTGGAAGTTGAAAAAATAAGAGTTGCTTTCTTACAGACAACGCTTGCAACCAAAGATACAAGCTGTGAATCAGTGGTGACGAGTGGTCAACACCATTTGACACCTCAGCATCCTCCAAGGGATGCTAGTCCTGCAGGGTGAGTGAATGGGTATATGGTTGTTGAGTCATTTTCTGTCATCGTTTTCTGTACCACTTTGATTTTTGTGTGTTTGTTAGTGGGTCATGAATTCATGCTTGTATCCTTTCAGGCTTTTGTCCATTGCAGAAGAGACTTTAACAGAGTTTCTTTCAAAGGCCACTGGAACTGCTGTTGAGTGGGTCCAAATGCCTGGAATGAAGGTATCTGTTTGACCTTTTTCTTTTACTTTTTTTCTGAAAAAGTGTGTAATTAAGTTTTCTTTTTCTATTATCTAATAAACAAAAATTAAAGATTGTCCCAGAAGAAAACTAAAACTTATGAGTGTAAGGTAAAAGGAAAAAGATTTTAAAGCTTGATGCACGCGATGTTCCTGAATGTTACACCTGTGTGGGTGGTAATGGGTAGGAAAGAATGTGGGGAGTGGGTGGAAATAGTGGGACCACAATTGATATAATGTTTATATTTCTACTCTATTTTATTATCTTGCGGTAAAGGGTTGACATTTATTTTGGTTGAATAACAAGTTTTAATTTGTTTCATAATGCCCCTTTTTTTTAACTTTCTTCTTCTTGTCATGAACAGCCTGGTCCGGATTCCGTTGGAATCGTTGCTATTTCTCATAGTTGCACTGGAGTGGCAGCTCGAGCCTGCGGCCTGGTGGGTCTAGAGCCTACTAGGGTACGTACACTTAATTTCCTTTCTTCTGTGATATTCTCTTTGTTAAGTTTGTGAGACTCATAAATGACTATGTTCATTTCAGGTCGCAGAGATCCTCAAGGATCGGCCTTCGTGGTTTCGCGATTGCCGAGCTGTGGATGTTCTGAATGTGCTGCCAACCGCCAATGGTGGAACCATTGAGCTGCTATACATGCAGGTGATAAATGGTTGTTATGTACTTATAATACTTTTTGGAGCATTTTTGTTTGGAGATATTTAATGTTACCTTTGTTTTGTTGTATATTTAGCTCTATGCGCTGACTACATTGGCACCAGCTCGCGACTTTTGGTTGTTGCGCTATACTTCTGTTTTAGAAGATGGTAGCCTTGTGGTATGTAATACTAAGTTTATAATTTGTGAGACTAAATGATATTTTATTTTGGCTGTATGGATGGGCACAAACCCATGTATGTTCATCCTTTTTTATTATTATTTTTTGCTAATCTGATGTTTCCCTTGCATTGGTCTATAATGTGATATTGCTTAGGTCTGTGAGAGATCCCTGAAGAATACACAAAATGGTCCCAGCATGCCACCAGTGCAGCATTTTGTCAGAGCAGAAATGCTGCCGAGTGGGTACCTGATCCGACCTTGTGAAGGAGGTGGTTCAGTCATACACATTGTTGATCATATGGATTTGGAGGTACCTGTCTTTATTTGAAAATTTATCTTTTGCATTGTTGATTGTGGTTACTAAATAGTAATTTCCACTGAGCAGTAAAAAACTAATTATGCATGTTTGTTCTGACATATAGCCATGGAGTGTGCCTGAAGTTTTGCGCCCACTATATGAATCGTCAACAGTTCTTGCTCAGAAGACAACAATGGCGGTAAGCTTGTCATTCACTTTCAGCATGGTTTCACTGCTTCTTCAGAAGGCTGATGATTTTATTTTCCAATGGTGTCTTTCTCATTTTTATTCAGGCTCTACGCCAGCTGAGGCAGATAGCTCAGGAGGTTTCTCAGTCTAATGTCACTGGCTGGGGAAGGCGACCTGCCGCTCTACGAGCACTTAGCCAGCGATTGAGCAGGTTTGTATCTCTAATTTGACATCTCATGCAGTTAGTAAATATTTCTCTGGTATTCAAATCTGATATATGCTTCCTGATAGGGGTTTTAATGAGGCTGTCAATGGATTTACTGATGAGGGATGGACAGTGATGGGAAATGATGGCATGGATGATGTTACCATTCTTGTGAACTCATCTCCTGAAAAGCTAATGGGTTTAAACCTTTCCTTTGCTAATGGGTTTCCAGCTGTCAGCAACGCAGTCCTATGTGCAAAAGCATCAATGCTTTTGCAGGTTGGTACACTGAAAATATTTGTTCTTATTTTTCTTGGTGGCCGTTGGTTGGCTATGCTTTTGATAGTATAGTCCAAAGGCAAAGCACATAGCAAACCAAATCTGTTGGAACTTTTTTCCTCTGAATGGAGCACTATCGCAAATCTTGTTATGTTTTGGATTCAGCTTCTTATATGAATTTTAAACAACTTTTCTTTCTAATACCAATTCTTTTGTCTACTATTTCATTTTCAGAATGTGCCTCCAGCAATCCTTCTTCGGTTTTTGCGAGAGCACAGGTCAGAATGGGCAGACAATAATATTGATGTTTACTCAGCTGCAGCTATCAAGGTTGGTCCCTGTAGCTTAGCAGGGTCCAGAGTTGGAGGTTTTGGGAGTCAAGTTATTCTTCCACTGGCTCACACTATTGAACATGAAGAGGTAAGCATCTTGATACTTATAGTTATCCACAATTATTTTATTATACTGTATTATTCTTTCTTATGCATTAGTGTGATATAAGAACTTGGTTTTACTTTTTGTGGTTCCTTTTTCTTTTTTCTAAAATATATATTTTGGACATGATCCTTTTTTTTCCTTTTTTGTTTCTTTCGCTTTGTAGTTCTTGGAGGTCATCAAGTTGGAAGGTGTTGGCCATTCTCCTGAAGACGCTATAATGCCTAGAGACATGTTTCTCTTGCAAGTAAGTATCATTTCTTTATATTGTTTTCCTATTTCGTCTTTCAAGAGTTCAATTTGTGCAATTATAGGTTTTATAATAATTTAGCTTCAGTTAGTTTGTTTTGTCTAACTTTTGTTAAGAAAGCAAGAATAGTCACATCTAAGGTATGAGTTGGACTTGTGTTATGACCTGGATTTGAGAATGTTGTGGGTTTCTTTAAGCATCATATTTGTTTGACCCTAAATTGCATTGTACAGTATGCGACAAATCAGGGATGCTTTCAATTTTGTTTTATTTTACTTCCTTGATAACAGATAGAAGCAAGTGCCTGTGTGATATAACATGTTGAATGTTTGTTTCCATTGGTGTTGAAATGGCTATGCAATTTAGAGGCTTATCAGAACATACTTGTGTTAATGAATATGTTCCTCACTTCCTCTTTCCCAAGCTTTAGGTTATCCAGTAAAATTTAGTCTACAACACTTTGATCAGCTAGTTTGCTATGTCCACACAGAATTAACCTTCTGGTGCAATTTGGTGTTCAAGCAATATCATCAATTACAAAAAAGGATCTTACTTTTGAATGCACTGTTCTTGATTAGTTTACGCTTGTGAACGGTTAATATGGCATATTTGGAAATACTTATGTTGTCTTTGATATTTGGTCTTCACAATGATTTTATTGTTGGGTCTCTTGGTAAAATTTCCTCTTGTACTGTTTTATAGCTCTGTAGTGGAATGGATGAAAATGCTATTGGCACCTGTGCTGAACTTATATTTGCTCCCATTGATGCTTCGTTTGCTGATGATGCTCCTCTTTTACCATCTGGTTTTCGCATCATTCCTCTTGATTCTGGAAAGGTTGGTTAAGAAATTACATTGTTGCATGAACTATTCTACTTATTATTGCATCACATATTGTGAACTTCCCTAATTGATACCTTGCAAAATATTTCAGGAAGCCTCTAGTCCAAATCGAACCTTGGACCTTGCTTCTGCTCTTGAGATTGGCCCAGCTGGAAATAGAGTGTCTAGTGACTACTCTGCTAATTCTAGCTGCTGCATGAGATCAGTGATGACAATAGCATTTGAATTTGCATTTGAAAGTCACATGCAGGATCATGTGGCATCCATGGCTCGGCAATATGTCCGCAGCATTATATCATCTGTTCAGAGGGTTGCATTAGCACTCTCTCCCTCTCATTTAAGTTCTCAAGCTGGTCTTCGGACACCTTTGGGCACTCCTGAAGCACAGACACTTGCTCGTTGGATCTGCCAGAGTTATAGGTATGTTATTTGTCTGTTTTTCAATTTTTAAACATGGAAGGTCACATCATTTATTTAGCATGGAGGACAATACCTTTCTGTGAACAAATTTGTTGCCAAACTGATTTTTGTTACAATTGCTTTTCATTACTTTATCAAGTCATGAATGATTTTGTGTCATATAGATGTTGAATTTCAATTTCATACATACTGGAAAACATAACTGAAATTAGATTGTTTCTGTATTTTTCGCTTGTATGTTAATGGACTCCTAAGAAATGCTGTTGAAAATGTACATTGATGCAAAGAAAACTGCTGCTATGTTTTGTTCCATGATCAGAGGTTTCACTGTTTGTATTTTTGTTTCTAAATTTCCCAGGTGTTACTTGGGTGTGGAGCTGCTCAAATCCAGCAGCGAAGGGAGTGAATCCGTTCTCAAAACCCTGTGGCATCACACAGATGCTATCATGTGCTGCTCTCTGAAGGTGTGCATGATGACTCCCTCTTCATTTTATCTTGCCTCGTGATAAATGAGGTCTTTGGTTGGGGAGTTATAATTTCTAGGGCCAAAGAAATCATATCATTTAAAAATCTAGTATTCTCTAAAAACCAATTCTGTCTAAACACCTGAGTTTATGTTGCAGGCATTGCCCGTTTTCACTTTTGCAAATCAAGCAGGACTTGATATGCTTGAGACAACCTTGGTTGCACTGCAAGACATAACTTTGGAAAAGATATTTGATGATCATGGACGAAAGACTCTCTGCTCAGAGTTCCCACAGATAATGCAACAGGTTCAATAATTCCCTCAATTCTGACTATATAGAAAAATTAGACAGCTTTATGAATTCTTTTTTCCTTTTCATGAAAAGATGAATAGAAATTGATCGAGTTTTGCACTTTGTAGGGGTTTGCTTGTCTTCAAGGTGGTATCTGTTTGTCGAGCATGGGTAGACCGGTTTCTTATGAACGTGCAGTAGCATGGAAGGTACTGAATGAAGAAGAGACTGCTCATTGCATCTGCTTTATGTTCATTAACTGGTCTTTTGTCTGATATTTGGAGCAGCCAAGGATAAATAGAAAACACTTTCAGAAAAACAGTTTACATTTTGTTGGCTTGTTTAAACTTTCGGCCATGAAAGCCTTAAAATACTTTGCTACTAGGACAGATAAGGTTGTTAGGCCTCCTTTTGCTTTTCTCTAAACTTGCCTTGTGTTGCTTGGGAGTTTATTCTGTAATGAATATGCAACATGAAAACTTAATTAGGTTTGCAAAATCCTTTATTTCTTGTGTTGCATCTGGGGTCACTTCTGTTTTCTGCAAAACAAAAATCTGTTTTGATTTTGGAAACATGTTTTCTTGGCAAAACACTCAAAATGGATAAAACCCTTTTGGTTATTTGCAAAGCAGTTTCTTATTTGATGTATTAAAGTGTTGAAAACGTTTTTTTAAGATGCTTTGAAAATTTATTTATGTTAGGTTTTGAAAATTTGTATTTCTTGATGTGAGTCATACCATTAAACATGTTTTATATGTTTTTACGTTTTAGAAAACAAAAAAAATGTACAGTATTTGGATTGGATGTAACCACTACCTGAAATGATTCATCGTTGAAATAACAACAAAAACAGAGAAAATTGGGTTTCATTATTTATATGTCTACGTATGATGGAAATGGTTCTCATATTTTTAGAAACAGAAGCAACTTAAACGATTTCAAATTAGATACGAAATTAAATTGTGAAGTTTGGGTTTATGTCAACTTAAATTTATAAGTTTTAATTTTGACAAATTAAATGAATCATTATATATCACTGTTAAAATATTTAGTCCATTTCAAGATCAACAAAAACATGGAATTTGACCACCCATGGGTGGTTGAGAGGTTGATTATGGATTCTTGAGTTCGATTTTTTTTTTTGTTAATAAAGATGGTCATTAAAGGTTTATTCAATCGTTAATTTTAAGGTATTGAAAGTTTAGTTGAAATGTGTAATATCCAATCATAAGGTAAGGTTTATGTGTTCGTTAATTTATGTCTGATTATATTGTGAATAATAAGAAGAAATAGGTTATTGTGGCATTGATTTAGAGCAATCTAATGTAATAATAAGACAACTTCTCAAATCTCAACCATTGGATTATAATAATCAAAGGTTAGTAGCTTGTGTTACATATTTATGTCAAGATCTTATGTTATAAATTACTTTAGATTGTGTGTGTGTGTGTGTAATATGACATATTGATTATTGCGTTAAGTACATCCCAATTATTTAAAATTTTAAACTAAACTTTAAAAGTTTTGTATTTTCAGTATCTATTAATTCTTCCTATTATAGATTTCCCTTTGGTATATGCTAGCTCTTGGTTGATTCTTTTGAGATACTCAATGTTATTCAGTATATTTCAACAAACAAATATTTCTATTGTTAATCTTTCATGGGTAAAAAAGAAAATACAAATTCAGAAACCCAATAAATAATCGAGATTATATAATATTTGCTTCTTAGAGGGAATTCTCATGTTTATTAATTGAAGGAGATAAAAATAAGGAGATCACTTCTATAAAAATGAAAATAACAAAACACTTTATTTAAACATAAATATCCCATAAATAAAGTTGTACATAACAATGATTAAAGACCATGACTTAAACAGTTAAACCACATCTAATCAAGCTAAAACACTCAATAGGGTACTATATATATATATATATATTTTTTTTTTTTTTTTTATATTTTAAGAACCCTAGTAGGGTATTTAGAAGGCAACTTGTTAGCCCTAGCTCTACCTCAAAAACCCTAGAAATTGAGTAAAAGATAAAGAGCTAGGCAAATGGAAACCAAGGAAAGAAAACTCCCCTTTGTCAAAAAAAGTGTCGCCGAAAAAACCCTATAAACTCGATGAAAGGATATAGTACTCTATATTTGTAAGGGTCGATGCGTTTTAACAACAATTCAGCTGATCGAATCTGAATATTTGATATTCGAATCGAATCTCGCTTATTAAAATTTGGGTAGGAAGGATCAAAAGGGAGTAATTATGATAGTTAATTAGTGAAGGGTGAGGGTGACAAATAGGAACCCACATAACCCTTTGATAAATGCATGCAAAAGCAGAGAGTTTTGGCGAAAAAAAGTGTTATGCTTATTATCTGAAAGTGCTTTCCGAAAGCACTTTCAAATTAAAACACACCCTTAATTTGCAATTGTAAGATCGTTAATCTCCCTTGTAAGAGCAGGGATGCAGCTTGAACTCCTTGCAATCCCTCCTTTGTTTTGCCCTCCTTTATAATTTTTAACATCCCTAGGGCTAATGGATTTTTCCCTAGCTCCCCTCCCCTCCAATCTTGACTTCTTCAAAAGCTCTCTCATGGCTTCAGCTTGAAACAAAACCGGATACGCCCTTCCGAATTTGTTAAACCTAGCGCATGCATTCATATGTGCATTCAATGCATCATCACTTTTCCCTCCGTTTTTCTCCATCTCTTCCTTCACCGCCTCCGTGCACAACCCGCATATCCACTTCCCGGAGAACTTTTTTCGCACGCGGTCGATATACTCCGGCGTGCACTCTTCCGACATCCCACAACACTCGCATTTCGCGTCCTCGACCTCAGATATCGGTGGAAGACTCGCTTGCGATTTGATGTTATCTATCTCCTCCCTGCACAGTTCGAAGGAAATATCCGATATGGTTCGACTTAAACTATCGTTCGATAGTCGCGGAGGCTTGGAGAAGTTGTTGGTGCGAGCTGAAGTGAAACTGCTGGGAATGGATTCTCCGTGAGGCGCCATATTGATGATTTCAGGAATGAATGAAAACAAACTAGCCAGAACCTGAAGAGGGTATTGAATGATTGGGAAGATTGGCTGTGTTTCGAATGGTGAAGAAGGTGAGGTTGACGAAGGTTTATTTATAATAGATTGTTTGGAATCTGAAGCACTAAATTTATGCGGATATTGGAGATTCACATGTCAGCTATCAGTTGAAGCGTGAAGAAACGTGAACATGCTCGACTTTTCAAGAAAGATTTCTGAGAAAAAGCAAATTATTTTGGCTTTAATTAGTTGGTGAATAGTGATGATGATGATAACTCTACATATCTAACTTCATTCAATTTTTGCATCACCTTTCTGAAATTCATATGATTAACTTCTTGCATGCCTTCCTTTCTCTTTCTATCCCTCTTTAGTAGATATATAGTTGTGAGCTTTTTTTGCTTTATTTTTTTACATCACCATGTAATATACATATTCTGGTATATGCTGTTGAAACCACAACTAAAAGACACAAAATAAAAACAGAAAAGTAAAAAAGACACACGATTTATCCTGATTCATTCCAATCAAGGAACTACGTCCACCATTTAAATTACGACAGTTCACTCTTGCTCTCTGTTTTTTCACACTCTAGGTTTCTCACTATTACAAAATACATATAATAGAAAATCTTTTATGCATAAGCTATAATATGTCAAGACTAAGAGAAGTATAAATCATACACGACATATGCCTTATAGTTTTCAATGTGTAGACTGAATCGGTAGAAACTAATTATTGGATTTACAAAATACAAAAGTTAATCTAATATAGTTAATTACTCGACTTTATTATAGACATGTTAAAATCTTAATTTTCATGTTTAGTTATTCTTCAACGTAGATATCCTGAAAGTTTTAATATATAGATTAAGGAATAGGAATTAGTCGCTGATTTTGAGCTTTTCATTTTGTTTGTCAACAGTTAATCACTAGTTCTTGATTTGTAAATTAAAACTTTTAGGATGTTTATAGTAAAGAATTTTCTTTGAAAAATTGGAAAGTTCCATTTTAATTTGCAAATTAAAATTGATGAAATGAACCTAACTATCATATTGGAAACATTGAAAAGTTTTATTTTAAATAACCCACCCATGGGTAGCTTAGTGGTAAGGGCAAATCAAGGGGGTTGCAATGGTTTAATCCACAGTTTTAGGTTCGATTCTTTGTTGGGAGTAAAAGTTGTATATTTGTCCATGATTTACTTGAGGTGTCGTAACGGAGGGTTGCTATGAGATAGCTCCCCTTGATAATTAATTGAGGTATGCGTAAGTTGATCTTAACACCTCAATTATTAAAAAAAAAATAATAATAATAAAAGTTTTCTTCTAAACAAGGTTTTTTATCAACCATTATCGCTAGTTAGTTTGATTTGCACGCTAGAAGTTTAAGACATCAGCAATTGAAAATTTAGCTTGAAACATTGGAAACTTTCATTTAATTTGTCAAAAAATAATCATATTTCTTGTAGCAATTACTTCCATCAACATCATATGCAAAATCCCTTTCTCCATTAAATAACACCAGAACAGTTACTTGTCCCTGTACACTGATAAATACATACAAAAACAATCTGTGGGCAGTCACGGGACGGCCCACAGTAACCATATAATCCTTAGCCAATCAGCTCTCTTTTGGGCTGCATGCAGATGGATGGACAGTAACACGAAAGAAAGTGACAACATTTAACTCTATATCTCACCATTACAACCACAACTAAACTGTTATGGCAGTTGAAGCTAAATCACGAGCAGCTAAATCTCCCCACATGCGCAGATTGATCCAAAAAAAAGGTGGATGGCAGAGTGGTAGTTGATGAAGCTGGCTAGAGATGAATGAATTAAAGCCATTAACAGTATTTATTGAATAAAGATTCCATATATATATAGTTAATGCCTTGAAAGTGAGTTGAATGAGGCTTTTTAACAAGCATGTTGGGTGCATTTTCATTGCTAACTGTAGCGAACGCTGACGGCTTGGGGGCCTGCACTCTTTCATCATGTGAATGAAAAGAAAAGTCGCCATGCAAAAATAGCTTCGATCTTTAAGGTATTGTTTGATGTTTGGGCCAAGAAATACCTTATAGGCCTGTAGAATTCATGATCTGGGCTTTGAGCCCTATATGTGGGTTTTGGGTCTTTGGACTATCTATGGTCTGGGCTTGATTGTTGATTCAGCCCACTCTATTGAGCCTCAAAGGGATCCATCCATCCATCTGTAATGCTTAAGGCTTTTTATTTTTATTTCATTTTTTTCAAATAATGTGTTTGGCCTTTAAAATTATTAAATTTATCATGCATTCTTTTTTTATTTTGTCAAATAAAAAATATTGAAGAGAGTGAAAAAAATAAAAATAAAAAATAAAAACTAATATGTTGCTAGCATTAATCTTTAGCTTTTAATATAAAAATTTAAAAGACAAAGACAAAAACCCATATTTTCACTTATGTCTTATCTCGGTTTAGATAATTAGATTTTTTACTAAGATTTTATTGATTTAAATTTCTATCTTATTTTAATGTATAAGTTAGCTATTTTTAATCTACTTTAATTTACTCTTAAAATCATCCTATAACTAAAATCATGTTATCGAATCAACTGTTACATGGGTTGAGATTCTAACTTTGTATCTCAACTTTATTTTGAGTTAAATATACCCAATGATATATATATGATCAGGGTTGTCCGACCAGTTTACATGCATCTCAACTAATCATCGGAAACCTTGGAACTACCGACTAGGTAAGAGCTCTAGTAACTACTCCTATTAGTAACCGAGAAGGAACTTGAACTCATTACCTCTTGAGTAATACACCCAAGAGTCCATATCGAACCACTCGACCACCTAGAAGTAGTTCCTAGTGATATTTTTGGACTTTCAATATGTATACATGTTAGAATTGATTAAAATATATGATAACAATCTTTAACTCTTGAATAATACACCTAAGAGTTCCTATCGAACCACTTAGCTACCCAGAGATAGTTCCCAGTAATATTTTTGGACTTTCAATATGTTTAATTATTCTTAATTACACTAGATTAATTTCATTTTCTTCGACCATAATTGAAGACCCATGTATAAATACTTAATAATTGTGTCAAATGCCCCGTGAGGTTCATGATCATATAACTGAGAACTCATCCAAGCACTAATTAAGCCAGTTTCGAATTTAATCAAGAAATTAATAAAGACCACCACCGTACTAATAATTGTGCACATGTAAATCCTGCAAGATAGCTTTATAGTTGAAGGTCTCTTGCTTATACATTAAGTATAGATGGTGGCTGGAGGGGGGAGAGGGTGAGAGGCTAATAATTTAATTGTAGCTGAAAATTGAGCATGTTTTTCAAACCTACAAAAAAAAGAAAGTCAATATACAACACAAGCTTTAACATTTTGTATTACTATTCTCTCTGGTTAAGTAAACCAAAAGGCCAACATGCATGTGAATCCCTTCAATTTTATTGGTTACTCTAAATCCTCATGTTTGGTTTAATTATTTTTTATATAAAAGGAAACTCTATAAAGCTAGTTCTAAGGTGTGCCTCTTTATATGAGTTTTTATTTAAATTTTTTCAAGTAACCTAAAAGTGATCTTTATAAGAGTTTTGATTTGAAATTGTCAAGTAAACCAAAAAGTTTAAGAGTATTGACTCTAAATTGATTGAGACGATGGATACATTGAATGATTGATATTGTACATCTAAATTGTATCGATTTAAATCTATCTAAAATGTTTTACTTAGGGGCCGCGACAATGGGTTGTTGTCATATAGCTTCCTTTGAGGATTAGTCAAAATAAATATAAATTGGTTCGAACACTTTAGTTTAAAAAAAAAAAAAAAAAAAGTGATACCACTAAGTTTGTCCGTATCAATTTTATAAATTATATTAATCTAAAACCATCTAAAATGTCTTAATCTATTAGTTCATAAATTTATGATATTTGTGTTAAAAAAAATTACGCCACCAAACTTGCGGGTAAATGAATGTCAATTTTATAGTTGTCACAAAAAGAATTTATATTATAGGAGTAAAATTGCACACACCATATAATATCCAATCATGCATGATTGTACCAAATAAAATAAAAATAAAAAAAATCCATGCATGCCCACAAGAAATTGTAGCTAAAGTTTAAAAATCTAAAGCACACCACCATCTTTGCCTTCTTCCTCCCCTCCCCTTTAAATACTCCCTTCTCCCTTCTCTTTTTCTTAACCCAATCAACTATCTTCTCTTTCCTCTCTCTCTCCCTCTCTCTCTCTCTCATTCTCTCAAATCAAAAAACAAAAACAAGAAAAACAAAAACAGATTAAAAAGAAAATGGAGCAACAACAAAATCTACCAGTGTTAGCCAAAAGAATGTGGAGCATAGTACGTGTAATTTTCTTCATGGTGAGAAAAGGCCTATCCAAAAGGAAGCTCATGGTTGATCTCAACATGATGCTCAAACGCGGCAAGATTGCCGGGAAAGCCCTCAGCAATCTCCTCCACCATCACAGCCACCACAATCACCACCATAGCCACCACCACGTCTCCTCCTACGTGTTACCCCCAAATGAGTATGAGTTCAGCTGCAGCAACACCCCCAACTACACTTTCCCTTTCCACCTCAACAAGAGGAAGAGCAACTACCACCATTTCTTCGGGTGCACCCACGCGCCGCCTACTGACGACGACGACATCAACACCGTCAAGGCGGTTCTCGAGATGCTCAACAATAATGACATGGTGGTGGAGGCTTCCCCGGCGTTGCCAGGTTTCGGACGGAGCCCGTTTGTGAGGCCGTTGAGAATAACGGACTCTCCCTTCCCGTTGAGAGATGTTGATGAAGATAATGGGTATGTTGACAAAGCAGCTGAAGAGTTTATACAGAAGTTTTACAAGGAGTTGAAGAAGCAGAATAAATTGTCCATGGCTGAGTGTTGAATAGGGTTTCTGTTCTTCTTCTTCTTCTTTTTTTTTTTTTTTTTAATTATTAAGTTAATTTTGTTTATGTTGTTTATTAGTGTAAATGAAAATAATTAAAAGTTTGTATAAACTTTTAATGTTTTAATCTTCTGGGTCTTGGAGATTGTTATTGTAAGCAAATTATAAGAGATGTGTACACTAGAGGGATCAATTTCAATGCATAATTCTCCTTTTTCAAGTTTTGTTTGATTTCAATTAAGTGTTGAGAAACTAAAAAATTTAGAACCCTAATATTCTTTTCTTGACCCAAATCCCGTTATAAATTTATTCAAATCTTAACTTAGGGTATCTTTGTTCTTTGGATACCTTGCATCTCTCACACACAAAGTCAAACCTAAGTAATGAGTTTTCCTCATTCTTCTTGGGAAGCTAGCTTGGAAAAGGTTTTTTTGAGGTTTTGGGTTAAGAATTTTTAGCAACTTTACCTTTAAATCTTTTGAATTAGATTCATATACCGATATAAACTTTTTTTAGTTTTTACAAACGTTAAACTATGTTGAAGTTAATGAGCATACGTGTTGAATTCTTTTTTAATGATTGGGAGTGTCTAAGTTAGCTTATATGCATCTCAACTAATCTCCTAAGACCCTAAAACTACCAATTGAGTAAGAACTCTAATGGTTATCCCTATTAGCAATCGTAGAGACTCGAACTCGAGAGACCATATTAAATCCCCTTCTTGCTATTTTACCCTCAAGGGAACTTAAACTTGAGAGACTCAATTAGATCATCCTCTTGCTCTTTTACCATGGACTTAGAATTCGGAAAATCATGTTAAATCCTCTTTTATTCTTTTACTATTATGTCACGCAATGATGATTAAAAGTAATTGAAGTACGTGTTGAATTCAGTATTACTTTTTGATATCATTTTCCTCTTGCATACATAATTGCACTGTTTCTTGGAGATGAAAAATTGAAGGGTTACACATGTACATAATACAAAACCAAAGATGAATTAATATGATTGAATGTGGGAAATGGGGGTTTAATATACAGACTAAACAGCACTTTGATTCCACTAAACAGACTAAACAGCACTTTGATTCCACTAAATTTGGTAGATTTTTTTTCAAGTCTTGATGTGATTCCACTAAGTTTAATTAAAGTAAACCCCAAATAGCTGGCCCCAGTCCCCCCCAAGTGACTCCTCAAAATACTATAAGCCTTTTTTCCACTTTTTCTTTTTCAATTTTTCTCCTTTTGAGTATTTTATTTTCGAAATTCTACATGAAGGAAACTTCCTCATATTAAGGTTGGATGCAATTGGGTGCTTTTGAAGATTGAAATCATAGTCACAACCCAAACTCGAATGCCTATTGGAACCTAAAGTGATTTTAAAGGTTGTAAAGAGTTTTAATCTTTCACACAAAAGCTTCAGTCGGCGACTTACGCACATTGGAGAGTCAATGATGGAGGCCCTTCATCAGCTTTAATTAGTTTTAAAATTTTAAGTTAATTAAGAAGAAAATAACCCCAAAAAAGTCATTAATCAAAACTCGTATCAGAAGAGGATTTTGATCCCAGAAGTTAACTAATTAAAACTAATCAACTTCTGACGTTTATTTAATTGTCATTTTGAGTTTAGGAAACTCTATAAATGGGGTATTGACATGTGTTAATTAATCGAGTTTTAACTAAATAATCAAACGATGAATAATTTTCTTAAGAGAACGTAAGATATTTAAAGTCAAGAGATCGAGATCGAGATCGATGGAGATATATATAGGTAGCATTACATATCTTGAAATAGCTAGAGCTGAATGATTGAAATGATCAATATTTGATAATTAAAATAATGAAGTTGACATCAAAGTTTACTTGGACTAATTAGCTTTTGTTAAGAAGCAAAAGTTTTCGGAATGTGCAACCGAGAAGACCGACACAGCTAAGTACAAATTGATCGTCAAATTAATATGTTTTTATACACTGGATTAGGTAATCTATATCTAAGCTAAAATTGGCTGCTGCAAAAGCAAATCCTGAAGAAAACAACTGTCTTTATGGTGAGCTAACCCTACTTTTCTTTACATTCTTTTTCATTCTTCACTGGCTTTTTGTATGTGAAAAACTATCGTTTGACAAACTGGACTCCACTGTAGTACAACAAGTTGTACAGCTTAATATATGAAAATACTCATGTGGGCGATTTCTATACATAAAAACACTTTTAAACAATAAAAATGCATCAAATTGAATCTCTTCTTCGGTATTATAATATATACAAACACAGATATTTTTAGCTGCAGACGTTATAGATTTTAAAAAATAAAATTTCAATAAAATATCTGGTATAAATATGTTTTAAATTTTGTCTATAGAATTTAAAAGATAAGATTTCAATAAAATACCTGGTATAAATATATTTTAAATTTTGTCTACGGAATAAAAGTACGGATTTTAAAGGTTTTTTAAATAAGTAGTGTAGTAATTTTTTTATAGAGAAAGCAAATTTATAGGCATCTAACTATCTCTGAGTAGCCGAATGGTTTAATAAAAACTCTTGGGTATATTACTCAAGATGTTCTAAATTCGAGTCCTTCCTCGATTGCTAATAAAGGTTACTACTGGAGTTCTTATCCGACTAGTAGTTCCAAGATCCCGAAAGATTAATTGAGGTACGTGTAAACTGACCCAAATACCCTGGTTATAAAAAAAAAAAAAATTATATGCATCAGTGATGTTCATATATATTATATATATATAATAAATTAGACAAAAATGGCAACTGATTACTTGATTTGAATGAACCAAAAACATTGACAGCAACGGAAACACAAAGTTCCGATAACAATAATTCTAAAACAATAATAGAATAATGGAGAAAAGATGAGCTGGATTCTGGAATGTGATTTCTTGTGGGCAAAGATTGATGTTTGATTATTAATAACCAGAAGTCGTTTTTAACTTTTTAATTATTTTTATTTTCAATTTTTTCTTCTTTTATAATGCATGATGAAATTGGTGGCTCTGCTCTGCACTTATAAGGCCAAAAGGTTTAGGTAATATGTTAGGTGTGGACATGAAAGTGAAATTGCAGCACAGATGTCACATTTTCAACTTACCTTGGCCTAGCTTCTCTCTTTGACATGCTTCACGTGGAATTAAGCTCTATTGGATTTGATAATTACTTGTCATTAATCTTTTTCTTGATCATTTAATTAGCAGCTAATCATTGAATTCTACGGTATTCTTGAAGATTTGGCAACATTATATTATACACATCAAATCAATATACTCTATGCTGTTATTATTTTGAAGTTAGAAGCGAAAAACCAGTTAGAATCAAATCAACATTATATTATACCATCTAAGAACCGAGTAGAGAAGATAATGAAAAGACAAAAAAAGGGTTTTTTAAGGTGGTTCAACTAGTTAGAATCAAGTTTATATCCACTATTATATTATTGTTTTCTATTTACATTACATACAAGGTGATTACAAGGAAAAACACATAAAAACGAGGTTAAATTATCTCTAAGCGATTTCCTATTCTTTGTGTGAATAATCGATCTCCCAAAACGATGGTGGTTTCTCCCTTTTATACACTATCTGATTACAAGGTGGATTATATACAAAATCCTCGTAATCTGGATATGAATCAAGCCTCCCATGTTTAGGTCTGAACACTTATGTTTAATACTGATGAGCTATTGATAATTAGATCCCGACATGATGTAGAGGACAAGTGGCACGAATTCGATTGTCCAAAAGGCTGCACAACATATATGATCTTTAATTAATTATATTATTTACTCAAAAAAAAAAAGGTAGAGTATATAATCGGGACAAGATACTTATGTTTGTTCAAATTTTAATTTGATTGTGTTTATCTTTGAGAATCCGTGTTTGAATTGATTTAATTGAAGATTATACAAGAACATACACTTAATAATTTGTATTCAATAATTGGACGTCTTCAATCATTTTATATAAGTTTGTTTATAACTTATTAACATTTCATGTCGGCTCTATTGATATTTTTGTACACTTTGTTGTCACTTTCTACTTGGAAGTAATTGACCAGTCAAAATCATATAATTAATTAAGAATGTTTCCATCTAACAATTAGGATTACTATTTCTGTTTTTCACCATTACTTAATAAAATTATAATTAAATTAATCAAGTTGCAAGATTTTCTACGTGTATAATACATATACGATAAATTATTACCGACCAATATTATTATATAATATTAATTAATTAAATTTAATATAATTGACTTAGTCCAAATCACTCTAACATGAACCTTTAAGGAACCAAAATTTCTACTAAAAGTTAAACTAATTACATGCAAATAAGAAAAGCTGCTTTTTGACGTAGAAAATTTTGATTTTTTTTCCAATAATTTTAATTAGTTGAACTGCTGTACAAGATTTTTTTTTCATGGGGGATGGACCCATAAATTTTGTTCTTGTTACCGGCCAATTTTTGGATTTTAATAACAAGGTTGAAGGTCCCATCATGTAACAATATTATACTGATTAATTAATTAGAGAAATCTCGAACTTAAGAGTGATTATTCTTAAACTTTAGATCTTGGAATATCCAAGTTCAAATTCTAGGACTAGGATGGATCCCTAAAGATATTCAAGAGATTAATCCCATATGTATATAATCAAGAACTTATGCTGTAGACCTAGGGTTAAGTTTGTTAAGTGTTAAATATTAATTTTTATAATAATTCTTAATATATGCTTTTTGGGTCAGATAGTTACTGAACATAAAATAAATTTATCACAGTACCAATTTTTTTTTTTCTTTTAACAAGAGTATCGAGGCCAGCTTATGTATATCTCAACTAATCTTGTGAGGTCCTAAAGTTAATAATTGAGTAAATTTTCAAGATTCATAGTTGATCAGTCGGCCACTCAGTGCTGACTATCACAGTATCATTTTAATATGTGAAGAAATTTAAGTTAAATTCTTACTTATATTCCACGAGGGGTAAGTCTACTATTTTGGGCTAATTAGCGAATACTTAATTAATAATGTTCAACATGATGTTAAAAAAATTGATTATATATTAATTAATCTAAAAGTATAAAAAATTCAATCAATGGAAAAAATTCTTTTTACAAGCTAAAACTTTATACAAAGAGACCTACGAGGAAAGAATTAATTAAAAGTGGGCATGGTCCCTAGCCACTATAGCACGCCTTCGTCTTTAACCATGTGAGTTTCATTATTAATATGCAATACACATGATAATCATGGTTAATTCTTTGTATAGATTTTCATGAATTACATGTTTAAAATTAATATACTTTGCATCTATATCAAACATATTATCTATTAATTAACATACAAAGTTGGTGATCTAGGCTTTTAAAACTGAGACAACGTGGAATAAGGAGTATTCTAATTTTTAAACAAAAATTCCTACCAATTAATCGATTGTGTAAACGTTTGCTAAATTCAAGAGAGTAGATCCTATTATTTTAAAACACAAAGCCTAGATCATACTTTTTTTTTTTTTTTTTTTTGTGATCAGGATTGTCCGGGGCAGTTTACGCACACTTCGACTAATCCCTCAAGGTCTTGAAGTTAACGATCGAATAAACCTTCCAGTAGCCAACCTTATTAGCAACCGAGGGGAATCGAACTCAAGATATCTTGAATAATACACTTAAGAATCCATATCGTTTCACCCGACTACTCAAGGGTGGTTAACCTAAACCATAGTTGACCAAAACCTTATGGCAGATAAAGTATTTCTCTCTAATTAAAAAGCATAAAGAGCACAAAAACATGGTGCCCTACACTTGCTGAATATAGATTGCTTGGAAAAAACCATGAACTCTTAAATTATAGTTTGGAAGGTAATTAAGAGGAAGGAAGTGGTGGGGAAGGTTGGCAAAAGGAGAAGGCTTTTGTTTCAAAAGTTCAATTTCTTTCATGCCAAGCTTTCTTCAATCTGTATCTTCTCCACTAACAAAAGGAGCTTCAACTAAAGTTATAATTATCATATTCATTTCAAAAGCAATTCACTTACTTCCAAATCATAATACATGGATGCTTGTATGGACATACATGCATGCCTATGCATACATATAGGTTTAATTTATAGGTGATTTCATCAAGACCACTGTTTTGTTTTTAAGTGCAAATTCTATCGCTTAAAAATTTTATATCAAATAAAATTATAATTGTATGGATGGAATTATATATGCATGGGAAGCATGCAAAAGTTGAAATGGGGTTCTCAAATAGAAATTAGGTTTTGAAGTTTTCATATAGAAACAACAATGGTAGATTTTAGATATTTCAAAAAGCAAGTCTTGAAAACGACAACAAAAGCAAGAGTGGGTGAAACAAATAAAGAAAAGAAAGAAAATGCTGCCAAAGAAAGAGGAAATAGTGCTCAATAATTGAACTCTTCATTTAGATTCACTAATTTTAGCCACAACTCAAGCTTTAATTTAATTTTGTTGAATTAATTCATCTTTGAAAGCTGTCTAGGCAGGCTGCATGAAGACAAACTTGGATTTCTTGAGCCATGGGGTTTTCGACATCTGGTCCTCTCTTCTCTATGGGAATTACATGCAATATTTTTTTTTGTGAATTATCAAAGACAAGTACCATCAAAGAATCGACCGTGCTTCAAGTACCTTATTATAAAATTAGATCCTTCTGTTTATTTTTAAATTAATTCAAAGATTCTTAATATATAAGATATGTATATTCTTATAAAATCTGGCTAGTCTATTATCCAATATTCAAAGACTCTTAATTAAAGCTTAGAGAATCATTAACATCTACGTTAGATATTCCTTCATTTTTTTAACAATCCAGAAGTCTCTCACACTGCAAGCTCAAGTTCGAAACTGGAGCCGTCACCGAACCCTATAAAATTTGGAAAACAGAAACCAATAACCTTTAACCATGTAGGTGTAAATGAAAGAGCTTGAACCCATTGTTTGTAGAATCCATGAGATTTTTTTTTTTTTTTTTTTTTTTTTTTTGTTTTGTTTTGTAGAAGATATGTATATTATTGTAAAACCTAACTAATCCTGTAATATTCAAAAAATAGAAAACAATTACCTTTAACCATGCAGGTGTAAATGAGAGGGATCAAACCCATAGTTTGTAGAACTGATGGGATTTTTCTTTTTCTTTTTAGAAGATATGTATATTCTTGTAAAATCTAACTAGTCTCTAAGATCTAATAGTGAAAGACTCTTAATTAAAGCTTAAAGAGTCCTTCAATTACACAATCAAGTACAGATCTTTCCAATTAATTTAATATACAAATTTGTTTAAGAGAATTGACACAGTTTGGATAAACTAAACATCAAATCATGCACTTGGTTGTCAAGGAAGATTAAGCCATTAAGTTTTGTGAATGCCAAATTATTGGCAGGCAAACAGAGAATAATAAGTTTGAATAAGAAGAAAAGTGGTTTTGCCTTTGCCTTTTCTCTCTTGCTTCAATTATATATTATGTTTCATGTCAAAAGCACTTTAAAGTTCCTTCATTGTATATACTTTTTCGGCCACTAAGATCACTAGGTTATTGTTTACTCGGTAAAGCTATAACATATATGGAGTCCTAAAGCTAATGCTCATCCAAAAGAATTATAAAGAGAATTAGGTTTAGTTAGATGACTGTTTGGGTTAGAGGTGACAATTCTGAATCCTTTTAGGTTTTAAAGAAACCTTATCATATTTATGAATCATTCACAAACTATGTCAACCCTCCGAAATGGATACTCTGAAATCTTTTATTTGTAGACCAAAGGTTGGCGACCCGTCTCTAGCTTTACGAAATACAAAATCAAAGTTGGTCTAACCTTTTGTTCTCACATAAAAAAAAACTTCATAACATCCGCACTTGAAAATTTTGAATTTTATTAAGTGGGTATCCCTTATTTCATACGTTAAAAATTTCAAAGTATGAAATCCCAAGAATGACTATATATAATAGACCTAATTTTTTTCATGTTAAACATAATTGTTTAATTATTTCACCAATATCCTATCCTTATTTCAAATAAAAATACGCGTTTGTTTCCTAATTTTCAAAATCATATCCTAAATTAAGAAACTATTTAAACCCCTTAAGTTTGTTAATTGACAAAAATGCCCCCAACAATTTTTTTTTTAAGTTAACAAAAACACCCCCCACCCACCCTTAGTTGCCAGATTCCGTCAACCACCGTCGGTAGTAACCGGAATCTGTAACAACGGCACACTACCAGCCAAAGTTGGCTAGTAATGCATCGATCTTGCTGAAAAATGCCAGATCTAGCCGTCAACGACGACCATATCTTATGACCGTCTTTGAGGCTAGATCTGGCAGTAGATCCGAAAAGGGCTAGATTGGCAAGCGACTAGCCAGATCTGGCCGGTCGTGCGCCGTAACGCAGATTTTGGCCAGATCTCAGCAGTGGTGGCCAAAATCTGGCCACTGTGGGTAGGTGAGGGTATTTTTGTCATTTTACAAAAAATTTATATATCGGGGTGTTTAGCAAACCTATAGGTTTTTTGGTAAATTTTTAAATTCTACCTCATAATAATCACTCAACTCTATTTACCAATAATATTTCAAAAATACTACTCAAAATAATAAAACAAACACCCCCAATTTTATTATGTCATAATTTCATGGATTAGGCTACTTTTGAATATGTTTGTGGTATAAAAAGATTTGTTCTCCACCAACTTAATGCTTGATGATTGGGCAATATATACGTCCACCACAAGCAAGATATAAAAATAATTAGGTTTTTGGATGGATATATATATATATATTATTTGCTTCAAATCTAGGTAATATATGTTTCAAAATCAAATCCAATAAAAAAATGTACTTTGTGATTTTAATATCATAGTTTAAGATAGAGAGAAGACAAAACATTCCTTGATAAATTGCATCAATTTAGTCTTTTACTCTTTTATTTAATATAGAGGGGACATTCTTTTTCATGCTTTAATTTTACTCTCCCTCATTTTAGGTTCTTTCGTATAAGAAATAGGAGAAAACGGTGCTTGATGACTTTGAAATTAATTTTATATTAATCCCCACTTATCAAGTAAACAAATGAATCAATCAAGCATTTAAAACCAGGGTTAGCCTTCAATGGTTTAATAATCTAATTACGGTAATTTGTATGATTATTGGTGATAATGTTATCGACTCGATAATCGATTATAGTCTTTTGTTGGAGCATTTGAAGCCCACGAAGAGGCCCATCATTCCATTATGACAAAGAAGAAATGGACTCAAAAGCGCTGCGGAGATAAAAAAAATCAAGTTAGCCCACAAAACAGAAAACTCATACTGAAGAAGACCCAATAGAAAGAGAATAACATCAGCCCACAAAAAAGAAAGCCCATGTGGAAACAAATTTGACAAAAATTAAAAAATATTACGCCCACCGTGGGGCTCGAACCCACGACCACAAGGTTAAGAGCCTTGCGCTCTACCAACTGAGCTAGACGGGCTTCTTGTGAGTCTAATGTTGTCTTGTACAATTGTTATCAATTTAAAGAAAGAGAGAAGGCAGAGGAAAAAAGAAAGACAAGGATTTAAAAATCAAACTGAAAATAAATTCGAAGACATGTGAAACAGGACATGTTTGCTTATAGGAATTGTATTGAAAATGAAAGAAAAATAGAAATGGATACATATTCAAATAATGAATCAATGTGTTATGATTCTATTTTATACTTATAAGATGAAATATTAAGGGAATTGAATCAAATGTGTTGTATGTAGACAAAAATACCCTCGCCATTAAAATATTATTTACAAAGTTAAAAATTATTATTGTGTTTTAGATTAAAAAAACTAATTATGTAAATAACAATAAAAAATTTCATATATATATATATATATATTCTTTAACAATAGTTATTCTAACTAAAGAATCAAAATTTAATGGCCGATCAACTACCAGTCAATGATCGGTTAATGGAAGGTCAACACTAATCAACGATGGTCAAAGGTTGGTCAACGGCCAAGTCCTGTAAATTGTTTAACAAATGTCAATATTTATAAAATCACATCTTAATAATCAGTAAATTATAAAATATTAAAAGTTGAAATAAGAATCTTTAAAAGAAAAATAAAAGATTTAAATTCAAAATAGGGTAAAAAACAAAAGTAAATTATGTTGACAAAATAAGAGAAAGCGACAAATACTTTATGAGACAAAAGACAAGATTTATTTATTGCTTCACTGCAAATTACAATGACTCAAAAGCAAATTGTTCTATTTATAGAGCTAAATGCCAAATGACTATATGCATAAAGAAAATATCTAGCCACTAACTCCTGCATAAGTGCCCAAAGACTAGGACTTGTAAGAGTATCAATTTAAGCATTATTCCACTAATAACATATTCCAATGGACTCGGTCAAAACAATAGACTCATAATGTAAACAAAGAGATTTAATCAAATAAACCCACGTGACTCAACATTCCTTCCCTTAAATTGAAAGATTTTCAAACAGTCAGTTTAGACAACATTAGTAACAAAAATCATTCCTGAAGCTAGTCATTCCAAAGTGCGTACACCGAGCAATTTCTGTAGCTTCTGAAATAAATGCACTTTGAGGGGTTTAGTAAATATATCAGCAACTTGGTCTTCACTTCTGCAAAAGGTAAGATCAATGATTCCATCGTTGGTGAGATTTCTCAAGAAGTGATACTTCACATCTATATGTTTACTTCGCCCATGTAAAACATGATTCTTGGAGAGCTTAATTGTTGAACTGCTATCACAATTAATTGGGGTCGGTCCTTGTTGCTTGAAATAGAGCTCTTCAAGAACTTTTCTCAACCAAATAGCTTGGCAAGCACATGAAGTTGCAGCAACGAACTTGGCTTTGGTTGTTGATAGCGTGACAAGTGGTTGTTTCTTTGAAGACCATGAGACAGCTCCTGAACCTATCATAAAGACATAACCTAAAGTGCTCTTTCTATCATCTTGATCTCTAGGATAATCACTATCAGTAAATCCAATTAAATCTGACATTTCTCCTTTCTTGTAAAACAACCCATAACCAACAGTCCCTTGCAAGTATCGAAAGATTCTTTTTGCAACTAAAAGATGTATCTCCCTCGAGCGTTCCATGTATCTGCTAATAAGACTTACATCATGCATTATGTTAGGTCTCGTAGCTGTTAAATACATCAAACTCCCTACAATTTGCTTGTAAAGAGTGCTATCAATCTTCATTCCTTTAGGATCTCGAACAAGCTTCAAACCAACTTCAGTAGGTGTGCTAACAGAATTGCAATTTTTCATTTGAAACGTGTCCAAAATGTCTTGCACATACTTCTTTTGAAAAATAAAAATTCCAGCTGCAGATTGCACCACTTCACTGCCAAAAAATAATGCATCGTTCTAAGATCAGACATATCAAATTCAACCATCATAGATTGTTTAAATTTGTTAAACATGGCACTATCATTTCCAGTGAAAATAAGATCATCAACATATAAGCAAACAATGAGCAATTTTCCTCCATCTCCAGTCTTTGTACAAAGTGTATGCTCATATGGACATTTGTTAAATCTCTCTTTAGAAAAATAAGCATCTATATGACTATACCAAGCACGTGGAGCTGGTTTTAGCTCGTACAATGCTTTTTTGAGTTTATAAACCTTATTTTCACTTCCAAGCTTCACATAACCAAGAGGTTGATCAATAGATACTTGTTCTTCCAATTCACCATGTAAAAATGCTGATTTCACATCCAACTGGAAAATAGGCCATGAGTTTTGTGTCACCAATGCAATCACTAGTCTGATTGTGTCATGTCTTGCAACTGGAGCAAAAACTTCTTTGTATTCGATGCCGAACTCTCGCTTATAGCCCTTAGCGACTAAGCGTGCCTTGTGCTTGTCAATTTCTCCATTCTCCTTCAGTTTCGTCTTGTATACCCATTTCACACCAATGCTTTTTTGCCCTTTTAGAAGCTCCGTCAACTCCCAAGTGTTGTTTCTTTAATGGCTGCTATTTCTGCATCCATAGCCTGCTGCCACTTTGACTCCTTGACAACATCTTTGAAAGCTACAAGATCACAATATGAAAAAAGAGAAAAATGTGTAAGTTGGTCTTCAGATGGATCATTCCCAAGTACCTCATAATCAGTCATCCATGCTAGTCTTTTTTTAACTCGTTGAGGTCGTTGTTCATTAGCAATATCAACTCCAGTTGGGCTTAGAAGGTCTTCTGCAATTGGTTGTTGCTCGTTTTCTATCGGTTGTCCATTCTCCACGGGCTATTGCCTTTCATTTTCTCCATCAAAGTCTGCCAGTATTTGTTGCTTGACATTGTTTTCTTTCCATGTCCAGAATCTTTCTTCGTCAAAAATTACGTCACGACTAACGACAATTTTCTTGGTGATAGGATTGCACAATTTGTACGCTTTTGACTACTCACTAACACCAAGAAAAATGCATTTTTCTCCTTTGTCATAAAGTTTTCTTCTTTTTTGATCTGGAATATGTGCATATGCTATACAACCAAAAATTTTGAAATGCTCGAGAGATGGTTTACGTCCACTCCAAGCTTCTTGTGGTGTCACATTTTGAACTGCAAGGGTGAGACTTCTGTTTAGAACATGAATACTCTAATTGACAACTTCTGGCCAAAAACTTCTTGGAATCCCGCTCCTTGCCAAGATTGACCACACCATGTTCAAGATTGTACGATTCTTCCTTTCTGCAACACCATTCTACTGCGACGTGTAAGTTGTTGTAAGTTGCTTTTGAATTCCATGAGTCTCATAGAAATTTGCAAATTCATATGAGTTGTATTCTCCACCACGATTAGTACGAAGAACTTTTATTTGGCTGCCAACTCTTTTTCAACAAGAACTTTGTAGCTTTTAAAAGCTGTAAAAGCTTCAGACTTTTCCTGTAAAAAATACACCCATGTTTTTTGGCTAAAATCATCAATGAAGGTGATCATGTATCTTTTACCTCCATTGGAAGATGGATTTATTGGCCCGCAAAGGTCAAAATGAACCAACTCTAATTACTTCTTTGCTCTTCATGATTTTCCTTGCAGAAATTGATTACGGTGTTGTTTGCTAACAACACATTCTTCACAAACTTCAGATGGAGCAGTAATTTGAGGAAGACTAGTCACCATATTTTTCTGCTGTAAAGTCTTCAATCCACCAAAACATAGGTGACCATAGCGAAACTGCCATAGCCATGCTACATTGTTCAGTTTTGTTGAGAAGCGTGAATGAGTGGTGTTGTGGAGATAAAGCGGGAACATACGATTTGTCTTCATGTTAACTTGAGCAATTAAGCCTAATTTTGCATCTTGAATTTGACATACTCCATCTTTGATAGAAATCTCATACCCCTTCTCTTGCAGCTGACCCACACTAAGCAAGTTGGTCTTTAGATCTAGGACAAAAAGAACATTAGAGATAGTGTGGGTGGAATTTTCCTTAGTTTGAATAGTTACAATTCCTTTTCCCATAACAAAAACCGTGGAGTTGTCACCAAACTTAACGGTGTTGCGAAAAGATTCGTTCAGGTCAGAGAACGCCTTCTTATCTCTACACATGTGGTTGTTGCAGCCAGTGTCTAAATACCACATGTTTGGTTGAGTTTCTTCCATTACGTGACACACCATCAAAAGAGACACCTCTTTTTTTTTTTTCTGCAAAGTTAGTTCTTTCTTCACCTTGTTTATTCAGATTAGTTCAGCATTCAGACTTGTAGTGGCCATACCTATGACATCTGTAGCACTCCACATTGGACTTGTCTGCTAACCTCAATTTATATGTAGTCGAGTGGTTGACAGCTCGTCTTCTGCCTCTTCCTTGAAATTGGTTGTCTTGGTGTTGGTGTTGGTGTTGTTGTTGTTGTTGATTTCCACGATCATTGTTTCCTTTGCCTCTGCCTCGACCTCTACCTCATCCTCTGTCTCCTCTTGTCGCCAAGTGATTTTCTATTAAGGTCTTCAAAGCTTGCTCCTCTTTCTCCTGCTGGTTAAATTTATGCTCATGAACCAACAAAGAACTTTGTAATTTAGTCAATTGAAAGGTCATCAATATCATGAGATTCTTCTATGGAACAAACAACAAAATTAAATTTTGGTGTCATAGATCGAACAATATTCTCTACTATGGTCACGTCCTCTGTCTTGTCCCCGTGGATCCGCATCTTGTTCACGATCGCCATTGTTCGAGAGAAATAATCTATAATTGATTCTCCCGACTTCATTCGAAGTGTTTGGAACTCCGTATGAAGTGCTTGAAGCTACTGCCTCTTTGCCCTTGTAGAACCTTGATACTTCTTCTTCATGGAATCCCAAATATGTTTCGAAGTGTCTTTGCAAAGAATGGTTTCCAAGATTGAGCGATCAATTGCTTGGAAAAGATAATTCTTTGCCTTGAGATCTTTCAACCGTTGCCCTTCTAGCTCCGTTCTTTGTGCTTGTGTCATTGTCGTACTATCTATTAGCACCGTATTCATTCAGAGACGACATGCCAATACTCATTAAATCTTAGAAAGTTCTCCATTAACATGCTCCAATGATCATAATAACCATCAAAGCGAGGAACAGACGGTTGAACAAAATTTTCGGTGGCCATCGTTCACTACTACAAAAAATAAAACAAAGTGAAGGAGAAAAGAAATAAAGCTGCTGCAATACGCCCTTTCGTTCTCACAAAACTCGCCCCTTTTTTTTTTGTTCTCTCAACCTCACTAGCAAACACCACACTTTGTTCTTTCTTCTCTCACTTTTTGTCAAACTCCTTACACTATCTTTTTGTTTTAACTTGGTTGTACCAAATGTCGACAAAATAAGAGAAAAAGACAAATAGTTTTTGAGACAAAAGACAAGATTTATTTATTGCTTCACTGCAAATTACAATGACTCAAAAGCAAACTGCTCTATTTGTAGAGCTAAATGCCAAACAACTATATGCATAAAGAAAATATCTAGCTACTAACTCCTGCATAAGTGCCCATAGACTAGGACTTGTAATAGTATCAATTTAAGCATTATTCCACTAATAACAAACTCCAATGGACTCGGTCAAAACAATAGACTCATAATGTAAACAAAGACACTTAATCAAATAAACTAGGGGTGTTCGGTTCCTGGTACCCTGCATTTTTTGAAGGAATCGGAACTGGAACCGGAATTAGAACCGAAACTGGAACCGAAACCGACGGTTCCTTGAAATTTGGAACCGATACCGGAACCGACGATTCTGGGTACCCTGAAAAATTCATTATCCCCCAAAAGTTTTAAAAATGATAAAAAAACTCTTAAAAACTTACAAATACCCCCTACCCACCCACCCACCTGGCACTTGTTAAAAAAAATATAATTACAAATTATAAATTCAAAATTACAAACTTCATTACTTTGTAAAGGTAGATTCTCAAATGTCAAACCAACTTACTTTAAATGTTATGAAATATAAACATAAATGTATTCACATTACTTTTTCTACAAAAGTTTTTATTAACCCCCCTACTCTTTAATTTTATTTTATATTAGTCTCGGTTCATAATTATAGGAATTGAAACTACACAGTAATGGTTCCAAAAATTTGGAATCAGAACCTACCCATTGACGGTCGGTTTCGGGTAGGAACCGGAGCCAAAACCCGGGTACCTGTTGGTTCCCGTTCTAATCGGTTCTTTTGAACACCCCTAAAATAAACCCACGTGACTCAACAAATTCACTGGATTCCCTATCTTAAGAATTTGGTGGAATCCTTAACCTATGCTTTTATGAAATAGATTATCCATGAGATTCCAATTCTTTACTCAATTCTAATAAGTAAACAAGAGAATTAGGAATCCTAATCCTAATTCTATTCTCTTGTCAATTCTTAAAAGTCAAAAGTAAACTAATGCTTTTATGGGCTTAATCTTAGGTTCTACTTAGTAACCCCTTCCCTTACCAAGGTTTACGCATTTTCGCCCAATCCATAACTGCATCCATTCTTCCTTTAAAGGTATAAATCCAATTTATAAAGTTTTTTCATACATTCACTTACCATTATATATGTATGCCAACATTCTTATACAAAGATACTCTTGAAAACATGCAAGCTTATACATTTTGGTACACTCTAGTTTATAGGAGTGAGCAGGTCCTAGTACTCGACCCAATTCCTTAGAACTGGATCCAGACCCAACAGTGCCTAGGATTTAGGAATCAGAACTAGACTTGATGGTTCCTAGAATTTAGGAACTAGAACTGGACTCAGTCGGTTTTCATTCCTAAATGCTTGGAACATGTTTCGGTTCTAGGACGGGGTATCGGACATTGTTCACACAAAATTACAAATATACCCCTCATGTTCGCAAAAATTACAAATATAACCTATAAAAATTACAAATACACTCCCAATTGTATACAGAAATTACAAATATGCATCAGATACCCATTGGTTCCACCTCGGATACTTGGACCTCGGTTCCGAGTTCAATTCCTAAAACGGTGAAACCGAACCTGGGCTCACTTAGTGCCAGTTCCACCAAATTTGGAATTGAAACCGATATCTCAAGTACCCGTTGATTCCAGTCTTACCTTAAAAATTTGCTCACCCCTACCCGTAGTTCATTCGCTCACGACACTCAAAGTCACCAACATTATACATATTATATAAAGTTTTAATGTACAAATCAAAGGTTTTTGTCAAGTTGATTGCCTTTAATTTTTGCATTTTGTAAAGTCAACGACGGGTTTCTAGTTTGTATGGTACCATAGGAAGTTCACACTAGACAAATTTTATATATTAGTCAATGAAACCATAAAGCGTCAACATATTTTGATTATTTTTATGTAGACCAAAAAATCAATACACTAAAATGATATTATTTTTTGTTCGGATGTCTGCACTTGAGAATTTGTGTACATTCCCTTATCCAACGGGTTAGATTCACGCAACCTCACAACAAGTTCCATGCACCATCATCTATCAAAGTATCACAGTTATTTTACTTTCTACTTTGTGTCACCGCTTCGTGGCTTTGTCCTTTCTGTCAGCGCAAGTACAACTCAAACCCCCTTTTAGTAATTTCACACCCTTCATTTTTCGTAAATTCATATCAATTTATAAAAATTCCCATCACCGTCCATCTTGTCCCAATTAACGTTCCAGATCGTTCCACGCTATAATTTAAATTTCTGAAAACACAAAAAATTATAAATAAAATTTTCTTACTTCTCTTCATTGAAAAGTATTCTTCTGCTCTCTCCACACTCTCTCTTCCATTAGATTCTTCCTTAATAGATCCCCAAATTTCAAAACCCTAATTTCGTCACAGAGTGACAATCAAAGTCTTCAAATTTGCGATCAAAATCCAAAATTGAAACATCTGGCTGATTCACCGTTAGAAATCTTGCTGAAATTAAGAATCTTTTTCGTTGTTGCGAGTGATTGTGAGGGAAGATTAGTGTTGTTAGGTTCTTTTTAAATTGTGATGAGAATAATTGAAGGATGAACGATGCCGGTGCTGCGTAGCGGAGTGCGCAGAGGCCGAGCAGCAGCAGCAGCGAAGGCGGAAGAGACGGCGGAGGATCGGCGGGAGGGGAATAGGAATATAGTCGAGGGATCGGGAGAGGCGATTGCGACACGAACGAGGCGGAGACGCGCGGCTGCGGCGGCGGCAGTGCCATTGCCGGTTGGAGTGCCGAAGAGTAATAATAACAATAAGGAGAAGGTTAAGGTTGATGAGAAAGTAGTGGTGGTAGCGGAGGTGAAAGAGGTGGAGAAAGCAGAGGAGGAAGTTGGGGAGAAGAATATGGATGAGTTTGACAGTGGTGGTCGAAGTAACGATAAGGCCGTGGCGGGGGGCGAAGATGAGGGAAGCACGGCGCCTCTTCCTGAAAAAGTAACAATTTCTTTCTCTTCTTTTCTTTTCTTTTTTTCTTAAATAATTTTTGGTTTTTAGGCCTTTTTGTTATAAATTTGATTTTTTTTTTTTAGAGTATCAGATGTACGGTGGTTGTTTGGATTGGTTTATGAATTGAATTTGTTGATGGGTTTGATTTATGTTAGTGTATGATGTACCAGTTTTAAAGTCAAGTTTGGGACGGGGAGTAATTAGTGTTTTGAGTGTTGGTTTTGAGGACGGAGTAATTTTAATTAAACAAAGGCTGTTATTGGGGGAAAGTTAGATTTGGTTGTGATTGCAGTGTGAGATGGTTTGCACGTGTTAGTTTTATGTACGTTATGTTAACTTATTTGGTATAAAATGAGGATCTTTCGTCATATATTTAATGTGGACACTATCTTGATGCACTGAGAATATATGCTATCTTGATATACCCAGAATATGCAATATTCTAAACTGCCATAACTAATATGTATTTCTGTAGTTAGATGTCGTCCTGCTATTTGAAGGTATTTTTTTTTTTTTTTTTTTTTTCGTTCCTGTAGCTTATAACTACTTGGTCTGACCTAATTTATAGGACATCAATGGTTCACAAAACGGTTTATGATATTCATTTATAAACTTGACTTTTTTCAATTTGGTCGCCTTGTGGCATGGCGCTTTTCTCGTGTTTCGCCTGTGTATTTGTCTTCTCTTGTTGCTTTCTAAGATGGCCTGAATTTAAGTGAATTTCGAGAATTTAATCATCAATAATGACAATAAAGTAATTGTGGCACTTAAAAGTTGTTTTTTGTCAGTGTTATACCGCAGGCATTGCAGTATTCATATTAAGAATGTCATGAGTTGTTGTTCATATTTATAGGCTGACTTGGTCTCCACTAATTTATTGATTGAGTTAACATATTTTTTGTATGAAATGACCTAATTAGCCTTGTTGACCTCTCTATGAAAATGAGGTTTCTCATGTTGAATAGGGTGCTTAGTTAAAGCTCAAAAAATTTCTCTGTATTATTTTTTTATCCGGCAATAAGGCTTTCTTAGTTTATTATTTTCCCTCTTCCTTCCAATATTTTGATCAGCACGGGTTTTGGTTTGACATTTGATTGGGAATTGTGTAGTTTATTCTATATGGAGTTAAAGACCAGTTGTAAGGCAGTTGTGAAGCTTTATATATAATTTTGTCAATTGAATTATATTTGGATAAATGTAGTCTCTTATTGTAATAGTACCATGACATTTTCTTTTTCTCTTGTATCTCCGAAAAATGAATTTAATTCTTGGTTCTCACAGATTTCAGTTGGGGGTTCCCCAATGTATAGACTGGACCGAAAGCTGGGCAAGGGTGGTTTTGGGCAAGTATATGTTGGTCGTCGTGTGTCTCCTGTAAATACAAATGATAGATCTACCGGCCCAGGAGCTGTGGAGGTATAGCATTTAGTATCTGATTTTTTATTCTGTGAATTTTGTTTTTTATCTTTCGTGTTGTACCTACTTATTCATTGAATGATCTCTGCATTCTAGGTTGCGTTGAAATTTGAACACAGAAGTAGTAAAGGATGCAACTATGGACCGCCATATGAGTGGCAAGTATACAAGTGAGTATAGTAATATTTGCTTATGTTTTATTATGATTGTTGGTTTTCTATTTTTTATAGACTGTTAACCTTTTTTGTGACTTTAACAGCACCCTTGGTGGTAGTCATGGTGTCCCTCGAGTACACTTCAAGGGCCGGCAAGGTGATTATTATGTCATGGTATGTTATCTTTTGAACTCTGTTTTGATTTTTTTTTTTTTTTTTTTAATCTGCCTCAGCTTGTCTGTACAAGGATTTATGAAAAACCTTAATTGTTGCAGGTCATGGATATGCTGGGACCAAGCTTGTGGGATGTTTGGAATAATAACTCACATACGTAAGTTCTCTCAAAATTGATGCATATTCATTTAGCTTTTCCCTGTTAAAGTACTATGTCATCTCGTTTCTTGGTTGCTTAATTTAATACTGTTGTTAATGACAGGATGTCCATTGAAATGGTTGCCTGCATTGCCATTGAAGCAATATCCATATTGGAGAAGATGCACTCCAGAGGGTAAGGTTTCTTGTGTTACTAACCATGTCTTTTACTTCTTGTCACCACTCATACCCATAGGTTCCACTGTTTATTTTATTTTTCTGTGAGGCGGAGTGCATTGGTCTGCATAGTTAGTGACGTATATGAAACACTCCTATGGTTATCTGTATGACCAAAACCATAAAATATAGGATTCTCATATTAGGCTCACCGCAATTTGTGGCAGGTATGTGCATGGAGATGTAAAGCCTGAAAATTTTCTGCTTGGTCCTCCAGGAACAACTGATGAGAAGAGATTATTTCTTGTTGACCTTGGATTAGGTAAACTGTTTATCACTTTGTTTCTTATGTTAAGCACTCTTTTTGCAAAAATGTTTTGTAAGTCATAGATTTATGACCTGATTTTGGCAATCAGCTACTAAATGGCGAGATAGTTCAACTGGATTGCATGTTGAATATGATCAACGGCCAGATGTTTTCAGGTATGACCATAATTTTGTCATGGTTGGTTTGAAATTTTTTTTATTTCTGGTATTTTTATTCTCTTAATTTAAAGGGTTATTCCTGTCTGGCAGAGGAACTGTGCGTTATGCTAGCGTACATGCCCATTTAGGTAGAACTGGGAGTAGGAGAGATGATCTAGAATCACTTGCTTACACACTCATTTTCCTTCTTCGAGGTCGTTTGCCTTGGCAAGGATACCAGGTCAGTAGTCCTTCTTATCTTTTGTAGGAATTTGTATTTTGTGGGGATATAAAAAAGGAATGAGAAAGGATAGATGTTTGTGCTTGATCTTGCATGTAACATTTTAACATTATTATTTTTGTAGGGAGAGAATAAAGGATTCCTTGTTTGCAAGAAAAAAATGGCAACGTCTCCAGAGGCTCTATGTTGCTTCTGTCCACAGCCTTTTAGACAGTTCGTTGAGTATGTTGTGAACTTGAAGTTTGATGAAGAACCTAATTACACAAAATACATTTCCCTCTTTGATGGGATTGTTGGTCCAAATCCAGATATCAGGCCAATTAACACAGAAGGTGCACAGAAGGTATTGGTTATGTTTATTTATCTTGTAGTTATTGTGGTTTTGCCATTGAAGGTATCGTTAGATATACTGAATTTGAATGATGAAAGATTTTGGTGTACCTAACTTGTACTTCTAAACTTGTGAAGCTTTATCAAGTTGGTCATAAGAGAGGTCGGCTAACAATGGAGGATGAAGATGATGAACAACCGAAGAAGAAGATTCGGATGGGAATGCCAGCTACACAATGGATTAGTGTTTATAACGCTCGTCGACCGATGAAGCAAAGGTATAATCATGCTTCATGTCATTTGTTAGCTGCTTCGCAGATTTGGCTAGGGTTGGTTTAATGATATTATCAGTTCTTTTTGCTTTTTGGGTCTGTTGTTCATTGGAATGGTTAAGGCTTTACTGAGTTTATAGTTTTTCCTGTCTATTGCAATTTGTGTCCTTCATTTTTAGTGTCTGCATTATTTCCTAAATTTAATTAAGAATGATCAAATAGTTTGAATCATTATGATGAGAATTTTGCTTTTTCTTGCCATTGTAGGTATCACTATAATGTGGCAGATGCAAGGCTTGCGCAGCACATTGAGAAAGGGAATGAGGATGGATTGTTTATTAGCAGTGTAGCTTCATGTCAAAATCTGTGGGCCCTTATTATGGACGCTGGCACTGGTTTCAGTGCACAAGTCTATGAACTCTCGCCCTTTTTTCTTCATAAGGTACATGCTCTTTTTTATTTATCAATTTGTTGTCTGCTCTTCTGTACTGTCACACTGTTGTATCCCTTAATAAAATTTACTATCGTGTAAAATAGGTTTTTTTAGGATAATAGTAACTAATTTGTTGTTTGGCTGTCTGTGCAGGAATGGATAATGGAGCAGTGGGAAAAGAACTATTACATCAGTGCAATAGCTGGAGCTACAAATGGAAGCTCCTTGGTAGTCATGTCAAAGGGTTAGTCTAAGATAGTTTACTTCTTGGTTCTGTATGCATTTGAGTTTTTAAATTCATTGTAATTGACTATAAATTATATATTGTGTGCAGGGACACAGTATTTGCAGCAATCTTACAAAGTCAGCGATTCATTTCCTTTTAAGTGGATCAATAAAAAATGGAGAGAGGGTTTCTATGTCACTGCTATGGCCACCTCTGGCAGTAGATGGGGAGTGGTCATGTCTCGCGGTGCAGGATTTTCTGACCAGGTCATTTTGGAATTACCGATGTTGCATGCCAATGTTTAATATGGTAGAAGCACCTGTAACTTACTGATGTTCTGCATTTATTTCAGGTTGTTGAACTTGATTTTCTTTACCCAAGCGAAGGTATTCATCGGCGGTGGGATTCTGGATACCGTATCACAGCTACTGCAGCAACTTGGGACCAGGCTGCTTTTGTTCTTAGCGTGCCAAGGAGAAAACCTGCAGATGAAACCCAAGAAACGCTTCGAACTTCAGCTTTTCCTAGTGCACATGTCAAGGTTTATCATCTATTTTGATCATGTATTGCATTTCATCTGTTACTGTTTTCAATATAATCTCCAGGTCTGAAAGTTTTAACTGCTTTTGCAGGAAAAATGGGCTAAGAATCTTTATATTGCATCCGTCTGCTACGGACGAACAGTTTCATGAGGTGTACATTATTATTTGGTGCCACTCCTGACAGCATTGTAACTAGTGAGAATCCTTGTTCTCAACACCACCTTAGGTAGCCACTGGAAAGCAAGAAATTTCTTAAGTTTCATGCTCAAGGCTTAGAGAGGTTTTGATGAGTACAGATTTAATTGATTTTAATCAAGGTATAGATGCCAGGTTAGTCACACTGTATGTTGTGTCAATCGGGTGGAATTTCTCTTTGGCCAATGTCCCAATTTTATGGGTCTGTTAGCTTTGTATAGTCTTGAACAATAAGCACTTTTGTAGGTCATAATATGCAAAAAGTTGGCTTTTAATCATTATTTGTGCTCTTGATTTGTAATTCTATATTTGTGTTGATTTGGTAACTTTATCGAATCAATAATGAAATATAACCCAATGTTTTAAAACCCAACCCGGGGTGAAATTCAAAAAAGTGGTCGGGTCTCAGGTAGATTGATAGGTCAAATTGGTGTTCAAAAGTTTGAAATCTAACAAAAACACCCTTGAAAATTACATGTAAGTTCTTATATGTTTGAAATCTTGTAAAAACACTCCAAAGATTATCGTCGATGTCGGCAAATAGGGACGACAACACTCTCCATCACCACAAAAACATTCCTCTCGGCTTCTTGACCAAAACTTATATCACCCTTCTCTCGTTTGCCTTTTCAATCGTCGATAATAGCAAGATTTTTTCGATGATATTGTTTTGCGATTTTCAGTCGATTCACTCATTAGAAATCAACGTTGTTGCCACCATTATACTCACCGACAATTTTTCTTTAAAAGCCTTAACATCTTAATCTTTAATTATTCATGGATTGATGTCCTAATTTCTAAGAATTTTAAATAAATATTTAAATTTATAGCCTCACCTGGTAAAGGTTTTGAGTCCCAATTGAACTGGTCGAGTCAGACTAGGTTTTAAAACAGTGATATTCCCTAAATGATCACTTCAACTTACAAATTCAGTTCTTTGTTTTTTAAATAAACATGGGAAAACAGTTTCCAAAACGCATCCACAGACCTTCTAGTTGTTAATCAAGTCACAAAATGACAAAATAGTTAAATTATTAACACTAAAATGGCGTTTGATTGAGAGTTATATGAGATTACTAAGGTTATATTATCTTATATTACTTTATTATTACGTTTAGTTATCAAGTAATATAAGATTTTGGTAATATTCTAATACCAATTGTAGTTACTGTTTGTAATATTAGAGGTAATCTGATAACTTCAATTTTCTTAGGTATTGTAAGATTACCAAGATAATCTTATTTTTGTTACAATTTTATCCCTTATTAATAAAATTTTAGGACAATAATACTCTAATTTTTAAATTAATTTACATGAATCTAACTTTTACTATGTTAGCCCAATCAATTAATTTTTTGGACAAAATTACTCTTGAATTCAAAACAAATTACAGCCCACCTAAGCCATCACCCCCACCCATCTACCGCTAGCCAAACCATCGCCAGCTGTTGCCAAAAGTCACCAAAAGAAGCTGGAAATCACTGTGAGTAGCTCACCATCACTGGGCGACTTCGATATGACCGTTTCTAGCCATTTTGATGACTGAAAACAGCTATATCAGAGTAAATCTGACAAAAAACGACCATATCGAAGCCTCACGATCTCTCTCGACTACTCACAGTGATTTCCAACGATGACTAACAGTGGCAGGTAGTGGCTTGGAGTGGTAGGGGTGATTTTGTTATAAATTAAAATTTTATATAAGCAGGGACGTTTTAACTAAATCTAAAATGTTGAGGATTAAAAAAAATTATTCAAAAATTAATAATATAAATAATATTATATTAATATTTAAAAAGAGGGTAATTTAATAATTTAAATAATATACCTATCAATTTATTCCTCCTAACTAAGCATATTAATATAACATACCCACCAATTTATTCAAACTAAACAAACACATTTTCTTAAGGATTCTCAGTAATCTTCAAGGTAATCTAACTTTCCTGTAATCCAATATTCTTAATAATCTAACATTCCCTAAACCAAATACACCCTAAGGGGAAAAGTTGATCTTCACTTTTCACCCTAATGCAAACCGCTTGAATATGAAAGGTTGCCTCACATTTTAATGTTTAGGCCTGCGACACAGCCTCCCCAAATCAACAGCTTCCTGGTACAAACATGTCAGATGAAATATCAGACGAGATTGATTTAATTTCTACATAACATAAAGGTTTAAAACAATACAGCATGACTTGAGTTACCACGTGTAGTTTCGTATGCAATACTCGTATACGTACATACATACATATGCAGACAAACTGACAAGAGGAAGGAGATAGTTTTGTTAAATAACCTCGGTGTAGTCATGCCTGTAACGAACCAAAAAGATGCACCGGCAGGCTTCTATATCATTATTATCATGATGTAACTGCCTCTGGATTTCTACAACGTAGGCATCACAGTAGACTGCTTGATGTTCTCTTTCCTGTAATCCGCCATTAAAGAGAGAGAGAGAGAGAAAAACAAACAAACTTAGTTTAAGGGTATGTCTCTTCTCCATTCTGTTTCTTCCATACTTCCCAAGGCAACAACCTCACATAGCATACAAATGGGTTTCATTTCTATATATGAACTGCAAGTAATGCACCATGGATAGTTGAATCGCAACAATAATTAAAGAATAAGCAAATGATAGTCAACACAGCAACAACCCTCTATACGCTTTTCAAAGTGCATAGTCCAAAACGCGTAATTGATAGTTGCATGTTACTTCCTTCTTATTTTTCTAAAGAAAATGGAATACCTGGTAGCACAGTACAAGATCTCCAACGTTGACCTCATGACACTCTGATGGTTCTAACGGAATAGATCGCTCACGAACACCCTCTTTTACATTCACCCATTCATCTTCCGCATTGCCAAACCCAGAAAATCGTACACGTACTTCCTATGAATATATGCACTATTTAGTAATTTATTGTAGGTTTAAATAATGAACAAATCTCTCTCTTTAATGAAAGATATAGTAAGCTCAATGTTTCACTGGACAATGTGTACTTGATTGAACTAGTCTAAGCCGTATTGTTGCAGGTTGAAATGAGTTTACGCACTGATCAGAGATTAGATAGCTTTAGTTTGAAAAAACCAAGATCCAAAATGTCGAGTTCAATTGCAAAATAGTAATGTCGAAACAAGGAAAGCATTAGAAATAATCACCAAAGCTTGAGAAACAATTCGCTGGTTCATTTTAAAAGATCTCATAAGCAAGGCACTTGTTTAAGAAATGCCACGTTGATCCTTAAGAAACATAAATTCATTGTAAATGATTCTTACTAGATCACCAGCATATGTAACCCTGTAGGTGAGGAACGAAGCAACATCGTACCTGGACGTTACACCAAAAAAGCATTTCAAACATTCTACAATAAATCATAATACGGTTTCTGTACATGCAAGAAGCAAATATAGCAATTTAACACAAACTTCTGCGATCCCATGTTACTAGATACATTCTTACCATGCAGCGTCTTTTGCTGATTTAGCTTCAAATTGGCATTCCTTTAGTTCTGAGATCCGGTTACCTGCATAATAATTGATATCAGAAATCAAGTTATAGTTCTGTTTATAGTTTTGCATCTATGGCAATACTTTTACTGAGACTGAATGACAAAATCAGATGGTCAGCTATCATTATTAATTTCCATAGGATGGCCTGATATGTATACAGCATAAGCATTTAATTCATCTTTAAAATGAGGGAAAAAAATATCGGATTATATTTTGTCATCATAAACTGCATTCAGATTTTGCTGAGTAGAGAAGGAAAAACAGGTATTACTGATCTAAAGCCTTACATGGGAAGTTAATAATTAACATTACAGCAGCAGGAAAAGAGGGAAAAAAGAATATAGATGTAGATTGAAAGTAACCAAAAAAGACATCTCAAAGCGAGTTATAATACTCAAAAGTAACTAATCTGCATCACGTCACCAGTTTTCATATACTTCAGCATTCTTATTTATAGAATATAACTAAAGGAAAAGACTATTAGGCTTTATCCCTCATTTTCTCAATCATAAAAAATCAACAGTAGGCATCCAAGAGCCTCCAGTAAACTTGTTATTGCTCCTAAAAAAAGGCTGAGATAAACTATATCAACAAGGCTGCCAGTCGACGTCATTGCACTTGGCAAGTATGTGCTGTATCCAAAAATCATGATTGATTCAAAATGAATGACAGGTTATGGTCATTGACAAGAATGAGATCCTGGCGCCAGCTTATCCTGTTTTTCCATAGCTACAAAACCGAATTAGAATGGCTTACATTATGCTCTATGTTATAATTCCTCGTTCAGATTTTGATGATGTCCCAATTATATAACTGTTTCTTTTTCTTATTTCTTGAATGCAATTCCACTATTGCAAGTACAACAAACTCTAACTCAACAAGTGACACTCTTGGGTTAAACTTGTGGGTAACTAGCAACCTAAGTTTAGTTCTACACGATCAATAAACCTCAAACAACATTTTCCAATAATTATTATGCAGATTATCAAGCCTAAAGTTCAAAACACACAGATAAATGATTCAACATAACATAATTTCAAAAATCTTAATTTCACAGCAATTCTACTCATGCTGATACAAAACCTTTAGGCTTTTGTGAAGTCTCAGGTTCAATGCTTGGAAAAATTTCACGAGAAAGATTAACAAAGAAACTAAGGGCCTTAGATGAAGACGGTTGGACTTTAGTTCGTGAGCCTTTCAGCTTATCCAGGAACCAACTTTGCACCTATAAGAAAATAAGAACAAGACAAGAGTTATGAAGGGATTCAAACAAACAAATAATAAAGTTTGGAGGAGACTCAAGAAAACAACCTGTTGCCAAGGAATGGCAGGTCTCGCAGCACGACTCGCAGCAAAACTGATAAATACAGAGAAATACAGAGAAGAAAAAGACTAAATGTTCACAAAACTTGTTATCTAAAGCACATAATAGTAATCAAAAAAAAGAAAAGAGACAATTTTGATTCAATTAAGGCTACATAATGATTTTCCAGAAAGGGATTCCACCTAAAACTGGTTGCGAGTGCTTGGCAAAACTCCTGGCTCAATGATGCTTCGCCTAACTCCTTATATGTACTCTCCAATTCCTTAATCTATCAAAGAAGACGAAACAACAAACCCGCGTTCAGACAGGTGGACCTTTTCTCTTGGAATTGTAAAAGAAATCTTGAGATCTCATCTTTCTCAGCCCATGGGTTTGAGGGGTTCGCTTCAGTAGTTGTAAGTTAAATTTTATTTTCTTAAACAAAAACGAGATAATAAAGTATGTACTTATATACAATGTATATAACTGAACACGCAGAGGACAGCTAAAGTGAAAAAAAAAAAAATTGAACTTGAACTGCAAACTCAATAGACAGCCCAGAAAGCTACAAAACCCAGTGAAAACAGCAAATGAATAAACCTACCTCACTAAACCTTCACAATCCTTCATAAACCTTCCATAAAATTCCAAATTATCATAAACCTCAAAAAAGTTCTTCATACACGGTACACCCCATCAGAAGTTCCATAAAAATCAAAATCAGACAATGAACTATTTAAGAAAAAAAACCCATAATCATCATTCTGAGCAGAAACCATATATTACAGCAGATAAACACTTTAAGCAACATAAGCACACAAACTGAGAGGTGAACAACCAAAACATACCCTCATGAAAAATGAAGAAACCATGAAGAAAATACTCTCAAAGATAATATTTTTATTATTTATTTTATTATGTTACCTCAGCAAGTGTAATTCAGGCCATGAGTCTCCTGCTGACACCAAATCCCCCATGTCTTTGAAAAACGAACAAGTTCAAGTGAGAGAGAGAGAATCTTGAGGCTTCACTTTCAGAGGTTTATGTCAGAACTGAGGTTTAGTTGGTGCTTAGTGGATTCTGTCGCCCAATTACATCTTGCCACGTCGGGTTCAGAACAAGTAGACCCCACGTGCATTCTATATTGCTGTAAAACGACATGGTTTTGGTGTATAGATTCCTAGTTTATTTCCATTGACTCACAAAAATCAAATGACTTGTATTGTATATTTGTATGTTCATTTCTAGAGCTCTTTCTACAAATGATTATAAAAAAGTATCAATAGAGGGATTTATAAGACTGTCATAATATTTTATTAAAAAAATAATGTTCGGTGAAACATTAATCGGTTAAATTTGTATTGTGTTGGATTATTACGAAAGTTAAGACATCTCATCGTTTGAATCTAATCGTCGAATTTGTGAAATCTGCATATATGATAGCAATTAGAGCAGTTTGGATAATTGTATGGAGGTTGAACTTGACGGTTATCTAAAATGCTTGATGGATGGTTGTTTTGTCGTTATAGAAATAAAAAATAAACCCCAATTCATATTAAAATTATTATCCATCTCATTGCTATATGATAGTGATTAGGTAATACAATTGTAGTAAGTTTTATGAATGATTTATGGTAATTTAATAAATTTAAGCCTATCTAGAATAATGATAAAAATGGAAATAATTCTTGAATTTCGCCTCCCATTTTTGTTTACACCAAAATTTCAACTCTTGTGCCGTTGATTTGAGTCATTCAAACACTTTTTAGCAAAGGTGTCTGGGCTATGGGTAATGGAACCTGAGATCGTATATCTATCTACACTATTTCAGTTCACTTTAATCATCTGGGCTACCTATGATAGATGCACCATTTAAACACACTCGTGCATTTCAATTATTCATATTCTATAGCAAATTAATCTGAACACTAATTTAACGATAAAATAAATAAATATTTTATGCTAATCTGAATAAAAAAAAATATAGAGTTTGATACACAAAAGAATGTGAAACATACACACAAAATTCTCAATATAGAAACTCAAGAAGAAAAAAATGATAAAAGTTTTATGAACAATTATGAGTGAAGGGTGTGAATATGTATAAATCTGAATGAAAAAAAAAAAAAATGTAGACAGAATCAGAATTTTTTGTAAACAAAAACCAGAAAATGGTACAGAAGAGTTAAAAGTAGCAACTATAAATTGTTGGGAAGGGAAATAGTTTTTTCCTTCTCCAGATTGGGGGTAAAGTTGGTGATAATGGTTTGAGGAGCAAGAGAAACGCCATTGAAATACAGTCCCCTTTCTCTTCTTTATAAACTGGCCTTCCTATCACATGCTTGTACTGCCCACCACTCACTGCCTGTCACATAATAAGACATTATTTTTTAGCAAAGTTTGCACCTCATTACAAGAATTTGTAAACTATTAGTTCATGTTTAATTAAGTAAATGTTGTCTGTTTTGGGTCTACAAACTAGAACGAGCATGAAGAGGTTAATAATATTTCTTTATCTTTTGAGTTGTTTTATTCGATCGGTCACCAGTCACGGTTATTCATGACTTTAGTCTTTTTAGAGTTGATGAGAAAAATGGGTTACTTCTTCTGCACTCAATGAGAATGATTATGATCTATTTCATGACCTAAATATAAAAGATACTCTGTGGATCCTCACAACAAAAAAGATTGCACTTGGTTTGATAATATCTGAGTGACATTCTTTTTTCAACCAAATCAGAGAATTCAACTTCTGTTTTTTTTATCACCAGGAGTATTCGACCCGTTTATGCCACACCTCAACTAATCTTGGAGCCTTTAATCTGTTGGCCGAATAAGAGTCCAATGACCGTCCTATAATGTCTGGGAGAACTCAACTCAGGTAATATTTTTTGTTTTTTTTTGCCCTTTAGTATCAAGCTACCCTACTCAAAAGAATTCAACTCATTGGAACTAGTTTTTGAACTTCGCAAAAATCACTCAACAACACACATCTGCTTAGTTAAAAGAACCTATGAGTTATAAATCGACCCCAACTCTCATCTCCTGGAATCTGGCATGATCAATCCAAATACCATAAACTAACAGTAAAACAGTAGTGTTAAACTCTTTTAACAGAATATATAAAGAAAGGGAGTACTACAAATTGTCATCATTTTCTCCATTAAACTGATAAAGAATATTAGTCCGATTCATCTATTATGCTCAGCTGTCAAACATAAAGAGAAAAACTAATGATAGTTTTAAGTTAATTAAATTAAATGGTGGGTTTCTGCAATTATGCAACAGTCTCACTAACAGTTATGAACTACACAAGGCTATGCCAATGCAGGATAATAAAAAACAAGGTGTCTGCAAAACTCAACCAAACCTCGATGGTACGATGAAAATTATTATTTGATTCGAGCGTATAATGCAGAGTTGATTAATGAGATAAGTTACCTGTATTTGATCTCCAGCAGTGATGAGAATGGCATCTTTATCAGGGCAAAATGACACCCAACCTTTCTTGAGTAGACATGAAACTCTGAAGCTCCGTCACAAATATGCAGACACAAGGCATGTGAATAATCAACTCCTCTTATCAGCATTCTGATCACATCATATCTAGGGAGCTAAAATCAGCCAGAATGTTATGGCTGTTGTGAATATGACAAACTGACCCAACATTTTCATGTTCCGCCACTATTTCATCCCCATGCATTGATTTTCTCACACAATTTTCCCTCAAACTCACCAGAATTTTCTCACCAACTTCTCTATATCCCCCAAAAGGGTCTCCATTTTCTCACTGCACATTTCAAGAAAATTCGTCTTTTATAGAATTATCTGTTTGTTAAACCAGAAATCCTCGAACTTTATTATGAAGCACAAGAAAATATTAAACTACAAGAAAAACATATATGTTCAAGAATGGTTGTAATTACCTGATTTTGAATATCCAAGAGGCCAAATTCCCTCCATTTCAAGCTTCAAATTTTCATCTCTACACACATACAAATTCTCAATCATTTCACTCTCTTCTTCCCCAGAACTTCCTCAAACCATATGGCTTCTCGGGACCTCGTGACTGTTGCTCTGCTTTCCGGCGACACCCGGAAGACTCCGGCGGCAATGGCCAAAGCAGATTTGATTAATTCACTTGGAATTCCATAATTCACAAGCTGAAACAACCAATTGTGTTATAGAATCCACAATCTTGAACAGAATCACAACTCTCTTCAGAATTCAATGTCTGAAAATCAATTCTTGGAGGGTTTTCAATAAACTTTTGCCTAGGAAACACTTTATCAGGAAAATCAAATCCGGGACACGCAGTGAATGCTCAAGATATTCAGTGAGGACATCATCATTGGTGACCGATGACCGGCGGCTGCTGGCGATGGGCGATGGCGGTGGCGCACGGAAATCGAGGGGCTTTTCGGGCACGGATTGGGGTGAAACTGCAGCCATTGAAAAGATCAGAGAATTAAGCTCAGTAGAATTAAGTTAACTTGTATTAATATGATAAAGACTGTTGAGTGTCTTGGCATATGAATTCTCCATTCCTTTTCTTATTTAACTTTCTTTTTTGATAAGTGATAAAGAAAAAAGTGATTGGAGAAACAATGATGCGCTGCCATAAACAATGTCTACATTTACATATCATCACAACATTTTTTTGCTTTTTTTGTCATCATCTCTTAAAGCAATTGAATTGGCCTGCTGGCTGACACAGAGGCTCATTCAACATCAAGGGTCACATTGCTCACTAAACCAATAGTTACGTACACATAATCTCCTTATTTTCAACTTTTCACAATGTCAAATTTGAGTTTCCACCTATATATATATTGGGTTTAAGTGAGAATAGTTTTTTTTTCTTTTTTTTTTCTTTTGGATGACCAAAAGTGTTCGAGCCAGCTTACTTGCATTTAACTAATCTTTTAGGACTGGAATTATCAGCTGGATAAAAGTTTAATAAACTATCCTATTAGTGATTAAGGAGGGACTCGAACTCAGGATCTCTTGAAATATACCCAAAAGTCCTATCGAAATTATGTTATGATTTGAACTTAAAGTTTAAAGCTTTTATGCTGTAAAATTGAAAAAAGAGGACGGAGCGAGAGAGGAGAGAGGAGATCTCATGATAATACAAATGCAGGCTTATTCAGACTGCAGGGCCCTCTAGGCCCACGTGTCTCATTCATAAAGTTAAGCTTCAGCTATTGCTAAAGATTATTCTTACCACCACCAAACCTAAACTATCCCAACCTTTGGTGAAGCAATTATACCACCGATGCTCAAAATGAACAAATTTGGGTCTAGAATATACATAAAAACAAAATTAAAAAAAAAAATTAAATGGGCTGGGCCACAGTCCAATGGTTTGGGCTTGGCCCAAAGTTAGTAGGAGAAAACTAAACTCGGCCTGTTTTGAATTAACCCGTTTCTCCTAATCATAAGCCCTTGAGTATGGGCCGATTGAATATTTTGGCCCAATCAATTAAACATGAATTGGCCCAAACTGAAGACTACAAGAAACTGAGGTCTAATCTGGCTGCCAGGACCTAGAATTTAATTGAGTCAATGAAGTCAACTCCATTTTGGTTATTCATTTTAAAATCTCCTACATATATTATATATATATAATAATATATATATATATATATATTCATATTTATAGTGATCGCTTTTGTAGATATACAAACAGTCTTCAAGAAAACACAGATTCAACCTTTTCTTGTTTCGTTTTATTCAATTTTCAATACTTTGAAAACAAAAAAGTACACATAGAAAATTAAAAAAATAAGCAAAGTCAAATTTGGTGATTAAGTGTCGGTCTTCACTAATTCAAATATTAAACAAAGTTTGATCTATGGTTTTTATGGTATGGTAAGTATAAATCTATTTGAATATGAAGATTGGGTAGGGTATGAAATTGAAAAATAGTAATTACACTGAATAAAAAAAAAAAAAAATTAATGTTTATAGAAAATTTTCAATGTTTTCACAGTAAAAGTGAGAAGATATCAATGTATGAACACATGGGTACCAATGTTGCATATTTTCTATAATTGAACAAGTAAACTTAGAAAATTTTATAGTAGAAACAGAATATTTGTGCCATAAAATGGTCTAATACCTAATTGTTTAAGAATTTGTAAATTCATATTATTGTAAGTTGAATGATATCATTTTGATTAATATCCCAAAGTGTTTTAAGTTAACTTTTCAAAAATTAAATATATCTTTGTATTTAAATATTTCAAATTTAATATGAGTACATTTTCATACTGTAACATTTATTCATTTAATTCCTTTCGACTCATGCATTTAATTTAAGAGTTTTGTTATTTATCTAATGTAAATAAAATAAAATCCTAAATTAACTTCCATCACCTCAATTGTTTTATTTTATCACCTTAGATTGATCATATTTTCTCAATTTATTGTCTTCCCTGATTTATTAGAGAAGTTATGCACTAACAGTACCATGGTGGATCTGATCGAAAAAGACCATATTGGCGTACGACCGATCAGATCCAGCTAGTCGTGCTTCGTTCCGACGATTGCCGACTGTCGTTCGACAGTGGTGGTTGGCGATCGGCTATCCTCTTGGGTGGTTGGAGTGTTTTAGTTAATTTTTAAACTTTTATTATGGGTGTGTTTAGCTAAATTAACAAATGTAGAGGGTTAAAAAATAATTTAAATATTTCAAAAAAATGTTTTCCAAAAATATATCAAACAACTATTCAACATTATATCAAACTCTGAATATACTTTTCAGATATTTTACCAAACACATTTTCAAAATCTAATCCAGTTCGATTTAATCCAACTCAAATCAAGTTAAACCACTTTTTAAGAACTTGTGTAGGATTTTTATTGAACCAATTTGGTTGTTTTTGAATGGATGGATGAACAAAACTTTCCACAGCCTGAACGTATATACATAAAACCTTAGCTTAATAGATAAGAAAATGCTGGAGAATATAAGAACTACATGTTATATAAAAATTTTCTCATTTTTCATGAGTTTCGGACCTTAAAGTGAAGAAGTATTTAAAATGTAATAACTCGTATTTTATGGGATTTTATTAAAGTTTATTTTGTTGATTTTCGGGGGGTAAAATGTAAGTTTTTTAAATTTTTATTGGTGGTGAAAATGAAAGAAATGAGAGTTGCTAGGAATGGGCATGTTCCCCGCCCTGGCCCGAATGGGGTGAAGACTCCCCGAAATTTTCGGGGATGGTCCAGGCCCGAGCCCAAAATCAATCCCCGAATTCAGGGACGGGGTTAATCTCGCCCTAGCCCGTATATATATATAATTACTACTTTCATAATTAATTGTTTCACATTATTAATTGATCAAATTCAAATGTGATTATAATAATATAATTGTGGGAACATTGAGTGAAACCATATACAAATGAATAATACTAGAGAAATTGTCTATATTAAATATAATAAGCTAATATGCATATATAAATTAAATATAGTAAATCATTATGAATATTTTTAATACATAATAAATATGTTATATATGTATATGTATAATTTGATATACATAATATATATGTTATATATGTTTAATGTATCATTTGATATACATAATGTATATGTTATATATTAATAATGTATAATGTATTATATGTATTATACATTATAAATAATATGCTATTATCCATAATCATATGTTAATATATATAATGTATCATTTGATATTTTGATTTATTATAAAAAATCAATAAATCACTATAAATATTTTTTGTTATTCATTGAATCATTATTTCAATTCTATTACCTAATTGTCCTTGTTATATTTTTATAATAAAATATATATAATTGTTTCACATTATTAATTGATCAAATTCAAATGTGATTATAATAATATAATTGTGGGAACATTGAGTGAAACCATATACAAATGAATAATACTAGAGAAATTGTCTATATTAAATATAATAAGCTAAATATGCATATATAAATTACTTGATATATATGTAAATGACTAAATGTTAATACTATATATGTTATACTATTGATGGATAATAACATAGTTTTTATTCAAATAACTTGTAATTCATTTAAATTAATTAATAATACATAATGGTAACAACATTAGGGTAGAATTGTAGTTATTTATTTAGAATTTATCTAAATTCTATTTAATGATTTGTATAGAGACTTAAAAAAAAAAAATGGATAATCTCTCTTAACAATATTAATAAAGTACAAATAATATTATAATAGTGTTAATATATTATTCATTTGATTCATATAAAGTTTTTTTTTTTTTTTTTTTTGGGGGGGGGGGGAATTTGGGGAGGGAGGTGGGACTGGATTTGGGGATTCCTTGAATCCATGATTCGGGGGGGGGGAAGTTGGGGAGGGAGGTGTGGACTGGATTTGGGGATTCCTTGAAATCCATGATTCGAGGATGGGCTAGATTCGAGGAATCCCCTTGGGTTTTCAAGTCGAGCCCAGAGGCAGGGATCCCCAGCCTCGACTTAGCCCATGCCCATCCTTAAGAGATGTTGGGTTTGCATGTAACAAAGGGAAGAAAATGGGGCTCTTTTGCAAGAAAAGCTGATGTGGCGAGGTCATGGTAAGAATAATAGAATTTTAGGGCAGCTTCATAATTTCAAAAAATTGCTTCATATAAAAATAGATTGTTCGCCCAAATGTAGAGATGGCCGTTTGAGCCGCTCACGCGGGGACGGGCCAGGGACAGAGTTTGGTTGCATCTTGCCCCGCTTATATATTTCATAGAAAAAAACATAAAATCTTTTTATTTAAAAATTTAATATAAAATCTTTTCTATGTAATTTTATCAATATTCTCTAAATCTTATTAATCTTATATTAATTTGAATAATTGAAAATTAATCAATTAAGCAAACTAAACCAATTAATTATAAGAAGGAAGATGAACTTTACACAGGATCAAATTAAAAATAATTGTAAATTAAATTTACCAATTAATTAGAAGAAGGAAGAAGAACTTTATGTGTATTATAATGATGGAGTCTTGGGGAGACACGATAATTTGTATCATATAAGTCTAATATCTAATTTTAGATAATAATATCTTCTAAATTGTAATATCTAATTTTATAAACATAAGTCCTACTACATATCTAACAAGTTACCAATGTTATATTATAATTAATCATAGATTATATCTAACTAGTCTTACTATATACTATAATCAATTTGTGACATTTCATTTAAATAATAATTTTTAATTAATTTGTCTAGTTATAACAAGTTTTCTTTTGCTACTAAAATTCATTTCTCGATCTTTATCAATATAATAAATTCTCTTCTAATTAGATAGTATTAGAGGATTTTAATTACCTTTTGTAATAAATTTCTAATAAAGAAATTACAAGTATATTTGAAAAGGTATTTCAATAATCATGTCAGTGAAAAAGATAATGATTTATCTTTAAATGATTAGAGTAATTGATTATTTTTAATATTTGGTTAATGTGGAGATAATATGGGTCTAGAATATATCAAAATTTGAATGGGCTGGGCCACAGTCCAATGGTTTGGCTGGGCCCAAAGTTTAGAAGTAGAAAACTAAACTAGGCCTTGTTTTGAATTAACCCCTTTCCCTAATTCATAAGAGCTCTTGAGTATGGGCCAATTGAAAAATTTTAGGCCCAACCAATGAAACATGAATTGGGCCATAGATATGTTGAATGGCCCAAACTGAAGATCACAGAAAAATGAGGTCTAACCTGCCTGCCAGGACCTATAATTTAATTGAGTCAATGTAAACTCCAGTTTAGATATATTTTTTTTTCATATATATATACAAACGGTCTTCAAGAAAACACTAATTCAGCACATTTTCTTGTTTTGTTTTATTCAAATTTTCAATACTTTTGAAAACAGAAAGTATACATGAGAAAATTAAAAAAATAAAGCGCAAAGTGTAAATTTGGCGATTAAGTGCCGGTCTTCACTAATCAAATATTAAAACTTTGGTATGGTAAAGTATAACTCTATTTGAATATGAAGATCTTGGTAGGTCTTGAATTGAAAATTAAATAGTAATTATAATTTACATAAAATATTTAATGTTTATAGAAAATTTTCAATGTTTCCACATGTAAAAATGAGAAGATATTAATGTATGAACACATGGGCACCAATGTTGCATATTTTCTATTACTGAACAACTAAACTTAGAAAATTTTATAGTAGAAACATAATATTTGTGCCATAAAATGGTCTTGGACCTAATTGTTTAAGAATTTGTAAATAGTTTCGGGGAAAAGTAGGTGAATATACATTTGACTATTGTAAATTCATTTTATTTTAAGTGGAATGACGAATATGTGACTTAAAACCAACTCCGTATGGTAGACCATTGGGTTTGGCTTGTCAGGAGACTTATAGATCTCATGTTCGATTCACTTAAGGAATGACCATCTATCATAATTATGACTTATCCAATTTATTCGGTTTGTAGGGTATTCAATGGACCCCAAAGACTAGGTTGATTTGTCTTGTTCAGGGTTCGGTTTGAAGTAGACATTGAGAAAAGTGGGGGCGCCTAGAAACCTCGGTAATTAAAAAAAAAAAAAAAATGTGACTTGAAGAACATTTCTTAGTTTTTCTTAATTACCTAATCAGTATTTTGTTCTAAAACATCTTGTAAACATGCTTTCTTATAGTACTAGATGGAAAGACTTTTGACACTGTTGAATTAAGAAAATATAACATTAAATATGTAAAATTGGCAATGTAAAATAATTTTTCATAATAATTTTATTAAAATCAATATCAATACAATAATTAGAGAAATTCTTTCATTCAAATTAATAATGTGAAACAACAAAATTCCATGTCATTTTCTTAGGAGAGAAAAAGGAAGGAAAATTTATCTTCTCTTTTGAACATATGCTACCTAAAAATCACTTTTTTTGTGGAAAATAAAAGAGGAAGAAGTAGAAAACACTTCAATTCTGATCATACTACCTATAAATATAAGAGTAATACTACACTTACAAAGAATTTTACAAAGATCTCCATACAAAGTGATGTGGCAAAAAATCAATGGAATAGTGAATTTAATGAGTTTGACTTTTTGTTTCACTCTTCCATTCATTTTTTGCCATCTCACTTTGTATGGAAATCTTTGTAAGATTTCTTTGTAAGTATAGTATTATTGTAAATATAATCTAATTAATAAAATAATATAGTCTAAAATATAATTTTATTATATATTACCTTCGATTAATCCTTAAGGCTATGACTGTTCAAATAAATCATGGACAAATGTACTACTTTTGTGATTACTAGATAATCGAATCTGGGACTGTGAGTTCTATCAATTTGCAACCCCCTTGGTTCGCACGGACCATTAGGCTACCTATGGGTGGGTAAATAATGCTTTTTGATAATGATATAATAACCAGAAAATTTTCGAATGTATTTATTAATTCATTTGTAAACTCATATGGGCATGCAACGAAAGAGATGGTAGTCAAAAGAGTAAGTAACTTTAAGGTTTGTTAGGTAGATTAAGTCTATAGGTATGAATAATTAATCTGAAATTCAATGACATAATTATCTAATTTCTTTGACCACCAAACTTTGCCGCCGACGGTGGCTGGACAGACTCAACCAACCGTGGCTATTTCTTTTCATATGTTATGCTTTTTATTCTTTAAATTATACCTTCAAACGTATAATTATTTAATTATATTTTTTATATATATAAAAAAATCCAACTTATCAACTAACCCCTTCATTCTAAATATTCTAAAATGTTTTATTTTAAGGCAAGTGAAAGTCAGTTTTGAAGGTTAAAGAAGCATTAAAATGTTAATTGTACATAGAATGAAAATGTTTTAAACATAACTGCCCTTGGGTGGTCAGTGGGACGATATAGACCTTGGTGTATTAAGAGATCTTGATTATTTCCTCTCGTTGTTATAGGGATGACTCTGGAGGTTATACTCGTCGTTACTTCACAAGCCACGAGTAATCAGTCAAGATGCGCGTAAATATTGGCCCAACACCATGTTTATCAAAAAAATAAAAAATTAAACATTTTTATGGTTATTATTTAAACCAATGTTTCTTAAAATAAAAATTAATTTCATCATAGATAAAGAAGCCCAAAAAGCTCCTTGACTTGGTAAGTTAGAATCTATTTATACTTTGATCTATATTTAAGATGATTAAATATATAAATTCACTTTATGTTGAATTCTCCATGGGTAAAAACTGGTGTACATAATTAAAATTTAATTTTATTATTAAAAATTCTAAACTTTTTCTCTTTTTCTACAAAATATCCCTTTAAAGGCACTCAAAATTATAAAGTGAACTGATGTATGTGAATGTGAACAAAGTGGGTTTCAATTATTTGGGCAAAATTTACCACAATAACCCAAATTTCATTACAAAAGACTTGCCTCCAAGATACATGTTTAATATTACTTGTTAATGTGAACACTGAACACAGTCCAAGATGCAATATTTTAATCATGTCCAAATACGAGGATGATCCCTTAATATTTTGGGTAAAAAAGTCAAAATCCAACAACTTGATTTTACAAAGACAATTTTTTTAAAATAAAAATCGCAACCTTCATATGGATTATCATGATTACTTTTTTGTAATAATATCGTTCAACAATCTTCCAATTCAGTTTACTAATTATGGTTGGTTTTTGAGGATTATTTTTTAATTAATCAATATATAAGGCTATATTTTTGAATCTTTTCATAAAAGACAAACGGAAAACATCATATGTGAGATGTTTATTTTTATTAATGAAAATTTAAACCTAAATTAAGTTTTAATTAGTAAACTTACCAAACATTATCTATGTATAAAAGAAATAATTAATTAAATCTTCATCTTTAGTCCATGCCACACAGAAAAAATCAGTAGTGAGGCGCCGATAAGACAACCGATATACTCCTTAAAACTTAATTAAACTGTAATTAGCAAGGAAGACACTGAATTTAATAATTGTCCTTATTATTATCTAACATTTATCCATGAAATAATTAACTACCGACCGTCCGGTGATTATCCTCTTATTAATTATGTCTCTAATACAAGATAATTAAGGGTTTAAAATATTGTAACTTCTCTTCTCTGTGGCATCTTAAAGAGCATATAATGTTTGGTTTTCACATTAATTATTATTATGTATTGTTTTGACTCTTTTCTATAAACTGATGGACACAATATATTAATAATATTCCCAATATTCTCAGTTAGTCAGTCGCTTATCTGGGAATCTTATGGCCGTGATTCAAACGAGGCAGAGAACTTTCAAACCTGCATTTATAATATTGCATATTTGTATTATTCATTAAAGTTATATGATAATCTTGAATTGTTACGAAGAATTGGATAGTGACTTAGAATTGTGGATCACCAGACAATTCTAAGGACAAAGAGATAAAAAGAATAACAAGTGAATTGAAAGTCTCTAGTTACCATAGAATCCCTTGGATCATCTGTCGACCGCTCAATCAATTACTTCTTTTGGCATTACGAGAAAAATGTCTTTTTTTCGATGACATTTTACTGACTTAGAAAAATGCGGATATGAAGCTTATTTCGATACAATAGTTCGCAATCTCTATGGCTCTTTTATGATTTTATATGATGTGGGTATACAATAAACCAGCAACATCACTATAGAGTTGCAGTACTCATCAGAACGTCCATCTTGTTGAATCCGAAGACAAACACTTATAATAAAGTATAAAATAAAATATAGAACACACACGATTTATCGTAGTTCTTTCAATTAAGAACTACGTCCATCATTCAATAGAGAATTTTTTATTGAGTATCAGAATTCTGCAACAATTACAATGACAACTCATTCTTACTCTCTATTCTTCAAACATTAGGTTTCGCACTATTATAGAAGACATATAAATAGAAAACCTGACTATTTTTAGACTTATTCCATCTAACCCCATTTGGGACCTCTAATACATCTTATAGACAGATAACCCATTAAAGCTAAGAGTAGTTACACCATATCCACCAACTCATCGTTACCATATCCAGCACACTCACCACATGACGCCAACCCAGATCTGTTTTTTGAGAACATATACGTATCAATATTTTATGTGGACATCTTGAATTCCTATTTAAATTTTTTTAATTCAAACATTAACTTTGATTAACAGAGTTAACTCCTACTTGTAAGATTATAGGTGTCATAGTTCCTGACCACGTCAGAATATACACCATAAATAATGTCAAGTAGGGTTTAAGTCATGATAAAATTTATGTGAACATATTTCAGATGAAGTTGGCAATTAGTAAACAATGGTCCATGATCTGATGCTTTGAAATTTTTCTTGACTTATTGCTCTGCCTGTCGCTGGTATTAATATATGATACAGTTTTTATCACCAATAGACATGAAAACACTGTAACATCTAAACTATATATGTTTAATAAGAAAGTTTATCGTTTAGTAACACCATTTCTTTTTCTATCTTTTTGTTACTCCTTTCTTTTTTTTTTTTTTTTCTTTTTTTATTCTCTTTTTTTTAATATATATAATATATACACACACACTCAATCTCTTGTGAGATGTAACAAAGTTTTTAAAAATCAATTAATTATATATTGTTTTGTGTTTTAAGTACATAGATAGTCGATTCGGATGCTGATGTCATATTTTTTTTAAATTGAAATATTTAAGCTAATGACGTCAACTCGACTAATCCTTCAAGAGGAGTTTATCTCACAACATTTACCGTTATGATCTCTAGTAAATTATGAGCAATACCACTACCTTTGTGTCTAACGGAGTAATCAAACTTGAAATAGTAGGTTCTACCCCATTTGTAATCCTCTTGGTTCTCTTTTTACCATTGGACTACCTATGGTTATAGGTTGACATCAAAATTTTTTAATGTCACACAAAGATTAGTTTTATTTACATAGATTTTTTTTTTTTTTTTTTTTTTAGTGATTTAAGTAAGTTTTTCGTATTAATAAGTTTGGAAGTTAATTATAATAAGTCTTTATAATTTCAGAAACAATATTCCAATATACTATTCAAACTATTTTTTCTTTCTTCTTCTCTAGAACTTTAGTTCTTTCCAATCATCTATTAGGTTCTCTACGCATCTCAACATCCTGTGAATATACGGTTTGATTTTTTTGTTAATTGATGACGGATTAAATCTTTTCATGACGAAAGCTGATGAAAGAATGAAACAAACATATATTGTCTAGAAGTCTTGAACTAGATCTATTTAAAAGGGACTTGAAAACACCACTCATTGGGCTAATTCAAATGTTGGGGACTTAAAATTAACTAAACTATCACTATATTTAATAATAAAATACTCTACCTGACTCTAGGTCTTCCAGTCGTGACCAAGTATAATTTATGTATTAAAGTTTACACTAGATTTCAACGAAGAAGACCCCGTGATAGCCTAACCAAATTTTAATTTAAAATGAAATTGGTTCTGTTCCAGTATATCATATATCTATTCACCTACTCGAAGAAAAAGTCTTGCAAGATGAAAGGGATATTATTTAATTTTCATCCATTCAAACCACCAATCATGAGTTCATTGATTTTATTATCCCATTGGTTTAATAAACAGAAAGAAACTAGCAAAGATGAAATAGTGTTAAATTCATTTTGGCAATGTAAAAAATTTATTATAATTTCCCTATTTTAATAAGAATCTTTCAACTTTAGAAGGATAATTGCCAAGAAAATTTGATTTAAGAGCTATAATCTTCAACATTAACATTGATTTTTGACATAAAATTACCTTATTTTTAGTAGTAGATTGAGACTTTTTGCCAAATTAGAAAAATACTTCTAGAAAATATGTACTCATATTTTCTAGAAGTATTTTAACTTTCTGTTTCTTTCATATAATTTTTAATGTTCTTAAGGTGAGAATTTTGATATCAAACATAGACATAGACATCCTTAATCTTGAATAATATATTCTTCTTAATTCATTGAAAAATAATATTATTCAATAATCAGTTCTCATCATAATCCCCCCATGGACCTCTCACCCATTAATAAGCAGAAGTTCCCACGTTTATACATAGCTTTTACATGGTTAAAAGTGCTTCTTTTTCAGGAAAAATTGAAATAAAATTGTGTTCACATAATAATATTGGCAAATGAAACCATCCCATCTCAAAAGTCATATTTTAAAGTGAATAAATATATTTTCAGGAAAATTGAGAAAGAAATAACATAATTTTTCTATACCAACAATAATAATAATGATAAGACTAATAACACGCATTGACTAATTCCTTATAGCTTTGAAATTAATGATCGAATAAATCCTCTAGTGGCCACCCTTATTAGCAATTGAGAAGAATCGAACTCAAGACCTTTTGAATAATACACTCAAGAGTCTCTATTGTCTCACCTGGTCACCTAGGGGTGGTTCATGAAAAAAAATTACGGTGTGAATGAAACACATTTTATGAATGTTACATATATATTTTTCCCATCGTTTTCTTCAACCCCTTTTGACTTTACTGATTGATGAGTTTTGAAGTAAGTTAAGAAAGATTGACAAAAAATGTCATTAATTAACAATTACAAATGTCAATCTTAATTTAGATTTCAAACCTTCGAAAACCACTTCTTGTTTAACTAATTAATTATATCTAATTATGTGGCCAAGTGCCCTTGATCACCTATTCAATCACATGAATTAATTGAATTGAACCAATTTTTTTACTCATCTAACTTTGAAATTAACCTACGAAAGAAATTTCCATGTTCGGTGATGCCAGCCATTTATTTTGGATGCACAAATTCTTGGTTCATATTAATTTAGAATCCAATCTTGTTGCTAATTAAATTAATTGAACAAATGTCAAGAGTAGTAAATTATATACAAATTTAAATAATATTTGGGGGGTTTAATAAACTATATATTTTTATTAATTTATTAGGATTATTAAAGTACTTAAACTGTTTAAAAATACTTGATTATTCATTTAATAACATTTGAAAAATAAATTAACATGCTTTTTTAAAATTAGATATCATTCTCTCTTATCCAGATATTTGCTTTTTCATAAAATAAAGATTCAAGTTCAATACCTTTATTTAAAAAATAATAATAAATAAATAAACTAATTCAATGAACAAAATATAAACTCTATACATAAAGAGTTAGGTAAACTTTCAGTCTATTAATAAATTATTTACATGTGTATATAGAATTTTGGTTTGAATTTTACGGAAAAATTCTTGATGTGTGAACCTAAAATACACATTTATGACTTAATTCTTGTTAGTGAAAATTAAGTTTCAGATTTTAAACAATCTTGATGTTTACAAGAGAAACTAACTGATGCAGGGACCCCACAGGATGAATAGTATCGATAGTGTTAGAATACTATGATTTTTGGTGGGGTACTCCGAAATGGCCAAACAAGTTAGGATCGTGATAACACGAGTTTTATCATTTTTTAGCCTTTTGGATGTTTTTATTATTTTTAGGGTGTTTTTGCAAGTTTATGGACTTTTTCAAATTTCTCCCATAATTGTTTAATTTTTCTTTTTTCTTTGATTTTTTTGGATTAGGTGTTTTTTAGGAGAAGTATTTAAAGGTTGGTTCAAGTAACAGGAGGTGGTTTTTTATTATTATATTGAATGAAATATTTAGAACCTTGTGTGGTTTTTTTTTTATCCAATCCAATATCTGAATCTTGTTACAATTCAGTGATGTTTTTTCGTATCACTTGTTGATTTTCGGGTTTTAGTCACCTCTGTTATTGTTTTGGCATCACTAACTAAAATTTTACTTAGATATATACATATTGAAAGAGACAACTAGTAAGTAATTTTTAGAAAACGTTTTTAGGTATTTTTGCAAAAAGAAAATGGTATGAACAAATTCATATTGTATGAAAATACTTTCGACGTACATATATATTTAACTATATTACTTTTCATCATATCCTATAACATTTATATTCTTAATTTAGTTCTTACAATCACGATATAATAGCTTAAAATTTTGATCTAAATTATTAATATCTATCCAAGCATATTGGTTCGTTGCAATAACAAGGTAGTGACGCAATCAAATCCCCATATAATCTCTAAAAATACCAAGACACAGAAAGCGTGGCGAGGCCAAAAAGCACTTTTGAATAATTGAGGTGATGGAGAGTCAAACTTTCTTAACAAAAAAACAAAGATGATCTCTCAAAGGTTCAAAAAGAGAGAGAAACGTGAAGAATATAGAAATGACTTAATGCTATATTAGTTCTACATAATGGCACTAATTATATATGTCTAAGGTTGAAGATAAGTCTTCAAGATTATTATTAAAAAAATTATTGGAAAGGTGGACCAAAATCAACAACCCTTTTTCCCTCATTTCAACTACCAATTCACAAGTGTTCCATTCAACAACTCCCACTTAATCAAGTTTACTTTCTGATTTGGGTGGGTTGGGTAACCAATGAATTCACAATGCACCAATCCCATTTTATTATTTTATTTTATTTTTTGTGTATAATTTTATAAATTGTTTTAGGTGGGTGACACATCAAGTAACACTTCTATCTATTGGAGAAGTTCATGAATTAATTTTAAAATAATTCGAGGCACCCCTTGTCGATAGTTGTATATTTAATATTAAAACAAAAAATTATGCAAGAAATTTGGTTGAAATTGTCTTTCAGTACATAACTATTGCTAGGAATACAGTGGTTAGAGAATTTTTGTTTGAGAGGTAATACCGACATGTCAATAAAGTAGGTTAAAGGTTGTTTAATTAACACAGAATTTCCCAAAGTAAATTTTAGTTTATGTTGTGAGAAGTATGGCACGATAAAATAGTAGTAGGTATGGTATTATTTTAGTTCTAGCAATTCAATTTTAAGTATTGTATAGGTTTGGATGGGGTTGAGGTTGAGAGTTCTTTGACCATGCCGAAAACGCATATTGTTTTAAATATTGAAAAAAATAATTAAATCCTTTAGTAGTAATCGAAGTATTAGTTGGATTAAATGCAACATCTTTGTCTTTTGTTGTCACATAAATTATCATTATTTCTTCTGAATTTAGCAAAAAAAACTACATATATAACAATTCCCATGAATTTTCAAAATAAAAAAATAATTATAAAACTTCTAAAATATTAATATATGAAAAAATATATATAAATTCTAAATTAATAAACTAATATTCCTTACGAATTAGAATTATTTTTTTTCTGAAACTAATATTGAAAAAAATTAACAATTTAAGCCTAAAATAGAATTTGATTGGAATAAAAGTATATTACAATATGATAGTAAATTCAATTTGAGCATTCTTAGACTATTTCTTTGCTCTTCGGGGGTGTTTGGTTGGGGGTTATCTTTCGTTACTGAGGTAATATCATCTTATATTACTTAGATTACTAAATTTGATTGTCAAGTAATATAAAATTTCGGTAATCTTTTAAAACCAATAGTAATTACTGTTGGTTATATCGGTGGTAATCTAATTACCTCAATTTTCTTAGGTATTTTAAGATTATTTGGTAATGTTAATTTTGTTACAATTTTACCTCTTATTAATAATTTTTTTAGAAAAAAATGCCCTTATTTTGAAAGTACTTTACATGAATCTGTCATTACAATTTTACCCTAATTAATTAAGTTTTTGGACAAGAATACCCTTTTATTTAAAACAAATTGTAGGCCAACGAAGACCACCACTGCTCACCAGCAACCACCGCCAGCGGCCATTGCCGGCTGACGTGGCTGGAACGACGCACTGTTGGCAAGATCTGGTCGACCGTGTATCGATCTAGCCGAAAACAATCAAAGATCTAGCCGTTGACGGCCACATTCAGGTTGAGATCTAGCTGTTAACAACGACCAGAATTTGGCAGTCAACTGCTAGATCTCTGGCCATTTTCGACTAGATCCATGATAGATCTAGCCGGAAACAGCCATCTCTAGCCAGTCATGCGCCATTTCGGTGACTGCCATCTGGTGGTAGTGGCCGACGGTCGGCTATCCTTTTGGGTGGCTGGGGTGCTTTAGTTAAATTTTAAACTTTTATTGTGGGGGTGTTTAGCTAAATTAACAAATGTAGGGGTTAAAAAAAATCTAAAATAATATTAAAATAGAAGGGCAATTTAGTAATCTATATAACATACCTACCAATTTATTCCAACCTAACTAAACACATTTCCCTAAACATTCCCAGTAATCTTTAAAGTAATCTATCTTCCTATTAATATAACATTCTCAATAATATAATATTCTCTAAACCAAACGTACCCTTCATAAATATTAATATCTTTTTAAACCGTCCCTTCAACATAATTAATCTTATATTCTGTAATTAAAATTGAAATCACAAAGAAATTCCCTGTTAATTTCCTCTTGGATTTATCAACAACGCCAGCAGATTCCTCCACAATTAGAGCCAATGAATTCCAATGTAAGCTTCAATTAATGGACGCTTGCCTGCTTGATGACAGCTTTTCTTAGTTTGATTGACTTATTCAGTTCTTACAACAATTTATCTGTTAATTTAAACAAACAGTGCAGCAAGATTTTGTTTTTTATTTTTCAAAATGTTTTTAATGTCATGTTCTATATACACCAAAGAATGAGAATTTTCTATAATTAATCTAGGGTTCTGTATCTGAGAATACACTTTTATAGATTCAACAAGCCGTTAAATCTTTATGGAATTGACAAATTCAAAATTATTAAAGTATATGGTGTGGTCAATTAATATTTCTTCAACCGGCTTGCTTGTTCTTGCTATTAGAAACATATTCTTTTGGGATTATTGTGAATTCTTTGCACTTGGCAATTTCGGATACATCCCTTTTGCTAGCTATTTTTTGTCCCCATTTTGATGTCATTTTTCTACTACATAATTGTAGAGAAAAATATTTTAAAATTGGTTCTTTAGAATGAAATTTCCAAGAAAATTTGATTAAGAGCTATAATCTTCACATTACATTGATTTTTGATAAATTACCTTTATTTTTGGAGTAGATTGAGACGTTTTGCCAATTAAAAAATACTTCTGAAATAATTAACTCCTATTTTCTAGGAAGTATTTTAACTTCTGTTTCTTTCATCATAATTTTGTAAATTTTTTCAGGGAGAATTTTGATATCAAACATAGACAGAGACATCCTTCATCTTGACTAATATACTTCCTTCTTAATTTCAATTGAAAAATATATTATTCAAGGAATCATTCTCATCATAATCCCCATGGCCTCTCACCCATTCCATAAGAGAAGTTCCCACGTATACATAGCTGTTAACATGGTGTAAAAGTGCTTCTTTTTTCAGTAAAATTGAAATACAATTGTTTTCATTAATAGATTGGCAAAGAAACCATTCCCATCGTCAAAAGTCCATATTTTTAAAGTGAATAATATATTTCACAGGAAAATTAGAACGAATTAACATAATTTTCTATACCAACATAATAATAATATAGACTAATAACAGCTTGCTATTCCGTAGAGCTTTAAAATAACGATCGCATAATCCTTATTACCACACCTATTACAAATTGAGAAAATCGAAACTCAAGACCTCTTGAATAATACCTCAAGATCTCTATCGTTCACCTTTTCACCCACGGGTGGTTCATGAAAAACATAGGTGTGAATGAAACCCTTTCTGATGTTACATATATATTTTCCCCAATCGTTTTCTTCACCCCCTTTTTGACTTTACTGTTGCTGAGTTTTTTTGAAGAGTTAAAAGATTGACAAAAATGTCATTACTTAACAAATTACATGTCAATCTTAATTTAGATTTCAACCTTGTCGCAAACCACTTCTTGTTTAACCTAATTAATTATATCTAATTATGTGGCCAAGTGCCCGTGATCACCTATTCAATCACATGAAATTAATTTGAATTGAAACCCCTTTTTGTACTCCATCTAAACTTTTAATTACCCTACTACAACAAATCTCCATGTTCGGTGATGCCAGGCGCATTTATTTTGATACACAAATTCTTAGCTCATTTAATGTAGAATCCATCTTGTTGCTAATTAATTATTGAACAAATGGTCAAGAAGTAGTAAATATAATAACAAATTTAAATAATATTTGTGGGGTTAATAACCTATATATTTTTATTAATTTTATAAGATTATTAAAGACTTAAACTGTTTTAAAAATACTTGATTATTCATTTAATAACTTTGAAAAATAATTACAATGCTTTTTTAAATTAGATATCATTCTCTCTTATCCCGAATTTGCTTTTTTCATCAAATAAAGATTCATTCAATACTTGATTTATTTAAAAATAATATAATAAAATAAACTAATTCATGAACAAAATATAAACTCTATACATAAGAGTTATGTAAACTTTCAGTCTATTAATAATTATTTATCATGTGTACATAGAATGTTGGTTTGAATTTTACAGGAAAATTCTTGATGTTGGTGAACTAAAATACACCTTATGATTAATTCTTGTTATGAAAATTAAGTTTCAGATTTTAAACAATTTTATGTTTACAAGAGACCTAACTGATGCAAGGGACCCCACCATGATGAATATTTTCGATGTTAGAATACTATGATTTTTGTGGGGTAACCCGAAATGGCCAACAATTTTAGGATCGTGATAAAACGAGTTTTTAATCATTTTTTTTAGCCTTTGGATGTTTTTTATTATTTTTAGGGGTTTTGCAAGTTTATGGACTTTTTCAATTTCTCCCATAATTGTTTAATTTTTCTTTTTTTCCTCTGATTTTTTGATTGGTGTTTTTAGGAGAAGTATTAAAGGTTGGTTCAAGTAACAGGAGGTGGTTTTTTATTATTATATGAATTAATATTTCCACCCTTGGTGTGGGTTTTTTTTATTTCAAAATCCAATGTCCGAATCTTATTACAATTTTTTGTGGTATTTTTTTGTCTCACTTGTTCTTTTTGGGTTTTAGTCATCTCTGTTATTGTTTTTGTCATCACCACCTAAAATTTTTACGTAGATATATAGATAGTGAAAAAGACAACTAGTAAGTCATTTTTAGAAAACGTTTTAGTTATTTTTTGCAAAAGAAAATGGGTATAACAAATTCAATATTGTATGAAAAATACTTTTCGCCGTACATATATATTTAACTATATTACTTTTTCCATCATATCCTATAACATTTTCTATTCTAATTTAGTTTTCTTACAGATCACGATAGAATTCTTAGAATTTTTGATCTAAATTAATTAATCTCTCTCCAAGCCTATTGGTTTCGTTGCCATAACAGGTAGTGACGCATCACTCCCCCGATAATCTCTAAAAATAACACGACACAGAAGCGTGCCGTCGGCCAAAAAGTACTTTTGAACAATTGAGGTGATGGAGAGACAAACTTCTTAATCACAAAAAAAGACAGATGATCGCTTCAAAGGTTCAAAAGAGAGAGAACGTGAAGAATATTGAATGACTAATGCTATATTGTTTTCTAATAATGGAACTATTATATAGGTCTAAGGTTGAGATAAGTCTCAAGATTTTATTAACAAATTATTGAAGGTGGTACCAATCAACAACCCTTTTTCCCCTCATTTCAACATACCAATTCACAAGTGTGTTCCTTCACACTCCCCACTTAATCAAGTTTACTTTCTGATTTTTGTGGGTTGGTAAGAATTGTTACGAAGAATTGGATAGTGACTTAAGAATTATGGATCACCAGACAAATTCTAAGGATAAAGAGAGAAAAAGAAGATAAACAAGTGAATTGAAAGTTCTCTTTGTTACCATAGAATCCCTTTGATCATCTGTCGACCGCTCAATTAATTACTTCTTTGGCATTATGAGAAAAATGTCTTTTTTCGATGACATTTTTACTGACTTTGAGAAAAAATGTCGGAATATGAAGCTTATTTCGATACAAATAGTGTCGCAATCTCTATGGCTCTTTTATGATTTTATATGATGTCGGTATACAATAAACCAGCAACATCACTAGTAGAGTTGCAGTACTCATCATAACGTCCATCTTGTTGAATCCGAAAGTAAAATACGTTACAAGTAAAATATAAAATAAAAGATAGAATACATAATTTATCGTAGTTCGTTCAATTAAAGAACTACGTCTATCATTCAAATAGAGAATTTTATTAAGTACCAGAATTCTACAGTAATTACAACAACTCATTTTCACTCTCTATTCTTTCAAATATTATGTTTCTCACTATTATAGAAAATACATAATAAAAAACCTAATCTCTTTTAGGTTTATTCAAATCTAACCCCATTTGGAACCTTTAAATAAGCCGTTATAGATAAATAATCTGTCAAGAATAAGAGTAGTATACACCCTATCTAGCACAACTCATCACTGCCATATCCAGCACAACTCATCACTGAGGCAACACAGATCTGTTTTTTAGAGCATATACGTAATCAATATTTTATGTGGACATCTTGAATTCCTATTATTTTAAATTCAAACATTAACTTTTCTTAACAGGAGTTAACTCATACTTGTAAGATTATAGGTGTCATAGTTCCTGACCACGTAAGAATATGACACCTATAAAAAATGTCAAAGTAGGGTTTAAGTCATGACAAAATTTATGAGAACATATTTCAGATGAAGTTGGCAATTAGTAAACAATGTCCAGATGATCTGATGCTTTGAAATTTTTCTTGACTTATTGCTCTGCCTGTCGGCTGGTATTAATATATTGTTTTTATCACCAGATAGACATGAAAACACTGTAACATCTAAACTAATATTGTTTAATAAGAAAAGTTTATCGCTTAGTTACAAACCATTTCTTTTTCTATCTTTTTTGTTACTCATTTTTTTTTTTTAATTATATATATATGCACACACACGTCAATCTCTTGTGAAGATGTAACAAAGTTTTTAAAAATCAATACAATTTATATATTGTTTGTGTTTTAGTATCTAGATAGTCGATTTCGGATGCTGATGTCATAATTTTTGTTTAAACTGAAGTATCCAAGCCAATTGACGTACATCTCGACTAATCCTCAGGGGGAGTTATCTCACAATAATTCACCGTTATGATCCTCTAGGTAAATTATGAGCAAATGCACTATCTCTGCGTCTAACGGAGAATCGAACCTGAGACAATGGGTTCTATCTATTTGCAATCCTCTTGATTCTCCTTACCGCTGAGCTACCTATGGATATAGGTTGACATCATAAAATTTTTAATGTCACAACAAAAGATTAGTTTTATTTACATATGATTTTTTTTTTAGTGATTTAAGTAAGTTTTCGTATTAAAAGTTTGGAAGTTTTATATAATAAGTCTTTATAATTTCAGAAACAAATCTTCCAATAATACTATTCAAACTATTTTTCTTTCTTCTTTCTCTAGAACTTTAGTTCTTTCAATCATCATAATTAGTTTCTTCTACGCATCTCAATCAGCCTGTGATATAATGGTTTGATTTTTTTGTTATATAGATGATGGAATTAAATCTTTTCATGACGAAAAGCTGATGAAAGAATGAAACAAACATATAGTCTAGAAGTCTTGAACTAGATCTATTTTAAAAGGGACTTGAAAACACCACATCAATTGGGCAATAATCAAATGTGTGGGGACTTAAAATTAACTAAACTATACTATATTTAATAATAAAAATACTCTACCTGACCATCTAGGTCTTCCAGTCGTGACCAAGTATAATTTATGTATTAAAAGTTTACACTAGATTTCAACGAAGAAGACCCCGTGTAGCCTAACCAAAATTTTAATTTAAATGAAATTGTTCTGTTCCAGTATATACATATATCTATTCACCTACCTCGAAGAAAAAGTCTTGCAAGATGAAAGGGATATTAATTTAATTTTCATCCATTCAAAACCAATCCAATAGAGTTAATTGATTTTATTATCCCATTTGGTTTAATAAAAACAGAAAGAAACTAGCAAAGATGAAATAGTGTTATAATTAATTTGGCAATGTAAAAAATTATTATAATTATCTTATTTTAATAAGAATCTTTCAANTCTTATCCGATGGTATTTTAGGGTCTTAAAAGATTTGTTAAAGTGTCCGTAAGCTGGCCTAGACAACCCCAGTCATCAAAAAAAAAAAAAAAGTAAATGATATATATATATATACACTAAAAAATTCCTATTCCTACTCTTTCAAATCTTATCCCATGTTTGGCTAGTTGACTTAACAGTGACCTATATAGCCACCATTTTAAGGATTTGGTATTATAAGAAAACATATCAAGCTTCTCAGAAAGAGGAAAATAGAAAATAAAAAAATAAAAAGGACCAAAATATATTGGAGCCACTTGCACATGGTCTACTGGTCTTCGAAGGTGTTCTAATTAAAGAATATATATAATAGAACCTCTCTATAGTCATAATGTTGGATCAATTAAATTTATTACTATAAGGGGGTTATAATTTAATGAAGGTGTAGTTACAAGAATTATTGATTTGATTTCTTAATTTATAATTCATGTTTTAATAGTATTATGACTTCAATTCATTGTTTTCATAGCATTAGGATAATGCATAAATGGATATCAAAGAGCCACTGTAAAATTGAGTAATCAGAATTGACAACTTCACTACACTAATTAAATAGATATTAATGTTTTCCTCAATCATCAAAATGAGCACTAAGTTGTGTATGTTTTAATTAAAGAAGATATCATTATTGGAATTAGACAAGAAGAGGAAAGAGATAATCATGAGGATGATAGTATGGAAATATAAAAAATTTCATGCCAAGAAGCTCTAAACATGCTTGAGAACTAGAAATATTTTGGCTTCAACAAGAAGGTGTCCATGCTGGTGGCTTATTACATACCTACAAGATAAAATATGTGATAATAATTCTAAAGCATAAATCATTATCCCAGACAACTTTAGATAAATATTTTATTTCATCTTAAATCTTTAATGTAACATAACATATATTTTTTGTAATATACATATAATTATTACTATGTAAAAGTAAGTTCCTTAAGACTTGACTTAGATAAATTATAACTTATTACAATGTAAAAATTATTTTTATTTATAATTGGCTAAAGTTGAGACTATAATTTTTTATGACTACATAAAAGTTATTCCTATATAGAATATTACTATATAAATATTTTACTATATTAATATATACATGCCTCAGCTCCATGCTCGTAATATTCGAATATTGCATAGTGTCCCAATGAAAAAATAAAATAATTAAGAAAAGAACTAGTGATAATGTATAAAAGAAATTGTTTTGGTTACTACGTAGAGACAATTTAGTCCACCTACTTTGTTTTTGTAATTTAATTAAACAACCTAACAATTAAATCCTTCAATGAAACCCAACAAAATATCTATTTTTCGCTTTGTTGGAATTTCGTTGAAATCATACTTATTATGGAAACTTTTTTTTTTTTTTTTTAGTGACCGAGGGTGTTTGGACCAGCTTGTGTACACCTTAACTAATTTTTCGGGGCCTTAAAGTTAACGACCAAGTAAACCCTCCAATGGCCACCCCTATTAGCAAACAACTAATTTCCCAAGATCCTGAAGTTAACGATTAAATAAACCCTCTAATAGTTACCCTAGTAGCAAACGACTAATCTCCTGTGGCCCTCAAGTTAACAACTATGTACACCCTTCAATGGCTACCCCTATTAACAAACGACTAATCTCTTGAAGCTTTGAAGTTAATGACTGGGTAAACCCTCTAGTGACCACCCTTATTAGCAAACGAGGGTAATCGAACTCAAAACCTCTTGATTAATATACCCAAGAGTCGGTATCGCCTCACTCAACCACCCAGGGGTGGTTTATTTATTTATTTATAATATTATAACATGCTAGTCGTGATGCATGACTTACTATTGGATACCATGAAATTAATCTATTTCAATTGTAAGTTGTAAGTTGAATGACNCAATCAAGCTAACAATAAATTAAACATACAATGTTCAATTTATTACAAAATGTTTTAGATCAGAGAGTAGTTTTTGTCTAAAAAATTTTTAAAAGATTCTATTTCATTAACAATTCCTACCGTAAGTAAACAATAGAATCCTATTTTATTCTCCTCTTTTCATCTACCATTCCCATTCCAATTTCATAATATTCCATGAAGTAAACATGGCCTCAGTTATTATATTCATACTAGATTTCCCCCTTTCTTTCTGCTCTACCTAGTTTATCCTCGGTTTTTTCTTCCCTATTTCTAGGGGTGAGTGGTTCCAAATACCCTACATTTTTTGAGAGAACCAGAACCGAAATTACGCAATGCAAGTTCCTAAAAAAAAGAAATCATTACCGGAACTGCACAGTGCAGGTTCTTAAATTCAAAGAACAAACCTAAAATATAAGTTCCAGTTCCTTTCTCGAATACCCTATAAAAAATCAATTACCCCCAATTAGTTTAAAAAATGACAAAAATTCCTTAAAAGTTTACAAATACACCCGTAACAAATTTTAATTATTCATTTATGTCCAATGTGACTTATAAATCCTCTAATATCTAGGCAACACTTGAATTCAATCAGTTCATCACAATTCACATTAAATTCTTCAATCAAAACCAAAACACAAACAATTAATTAAATTAATTAAACAATCATTCTATAAATCTATAATTTAATATTATAATTAATTAATTTCTAATCATTAAATTAGTATTGCACTAATGTTTATAATTGAATATTATAATTAATTAAATAATCATACTATAAATCTATAATGTAATGTTATAATTAATTAAATTTTTAATTATTTAATTAAGTAATGTACTATTGAAGTAAATTACTACTGTTTACAATGTAATGTTATAAATTTATAATTAATTAAGTAATCATTTAAGTATGTATTGTTATAATTAATTAAGTGATTATAATTTAATGTAATGTTATAATTAATTAAGTAATTATTTAATTATAATGTAATGTTTTAATTAATGAAATTTCTAATCATTTAACTAAGTGTTATACTAATGTTTATAATAGAATGTTATAATTAATAAAATAATCATTTAATTAAGTAATCATTTGTTTATAACATAATATTATAATTAATTAAGTAATCATACTATTAATTTATAATGTAATGTTATAATTAATTAAATTTATAATCATTTAATTAAGTATTATGCTAATGTAGTAAGTTACTAATGTTTATAATATAATGTCATAATTAATTAAGTAATCTTTTAATTATGTAATGTTATAATTAATTATGTGATCACACTATAATGTAATGTTATAATGAATTAAGTAATTATACTATAAATATTTAATGTAATATTATAATTAATTAAATTTTTAATCATTTAATTAAGTATTGTACTAATCTTTATAATAGAATGTTATAATTAATTAAATAATCATTTAATTAAATAATCATTTGTTTATAACATAATATTATAATTAATTAAATTTCTAATCATTTAATTAAATAATGTGCTAATGTAGTAAATTACTAATATTTATAATATAAAATCATAATTAATTAAGTAATCATTTAATTATGTGATCATATTATAATGTAATGTTATAATAAATTAAATAATCATACTATAAATCTTTAATGTAATATTATAGTTAATTAAATTTTTAATCATTTAATTTAGTATTATATTAATGTTTAAAATATAATGTTATAATTAATTAAATAATCGTTTAATTAAGTAATCATTTGTTTATAATGTAATGTTATAATTAATTAAATAATTATATTATGAATCTATAATATAATATTATAATTAATTAAATTTCTAATTNCAGTGTTTTATCGCGAAAGAGCTGCCGGAATGTACTCTGCATTACCTTATGCCCTTGCACAGGTAAGTCTAAGGAACTGAAATTAGGTGTCAATACTTAGAAACTTTTTCTGTGTCCATATTCAACAACTTAACTCAATTGCACTTATATTTTATGCAGGTGGTTTCTGAGATACCATACGTCTTCATTCAAACCATATATTATACCCTCATTGTGTATTCCATGGTGAGCTTTGAATGGAAAGTAGCCAAATTCTTTTGGTTCTTCTATGTCACATTCTTCTCCTTCTTATACTGGACATACTACGGAATGATGACTGTTTCCATCACACCAAACCACCAAGTAGCAGCTATTTTCGCAGCAGCATTCTATGCACTCTTCAATCTCTTCTCCGGCTTCTTCATCCCAAGACCGGTATGTTAATCAGCTTACTTGACTCTCAAGCAACTATAAAAACGCAACTTAACCGTATGCATTCTAACATAAAGTACTTGTTGAAATTTCAGAGAATTCCCAAGTGGTGGGTATGGTACTACTGGATTTGCCCGGTAGCATGGACAGTTTACGGATTGATCGTGTCACAATACGGAGATGTCGAAGACCTGATTCGAGTGCCCGGAATGGAAACTAGGCCTAGCATAAAGTGGTACATTGAGGACCATTTTGGGTTTGATCCAGACTTCATGGGACCAGTGGCTGCAGTTTTGGTTGGGTTCACAGTCTTCTTTGCCTTCACGTTTGCCTACAGCATAAAGACTTTGAACTTCCAAACCAGATAGAAGAGAATTCACCATGGCCAAATCTTGTTGAAGCATGTGTCACAGATCAAATTAATCAGCGTAAATATAAATATTATTTATTAAAATCAATTAGATTATGGTTTCAATTCTGCTAAGCGTATGAACTTTGGAATCTGTAAAGTTGATTTCAATTTGCAGATGGTCATTGTAACCATTTAGATAATGACGAATATGGGTTTAGTTTACAAAGTTTTGGAGTTTGGATATGTAAATGTAAAAGATTACTATATATTTAATGAGAAATGCATTCATTTTGGCATAAAATTCTTCCATTTCTTTTTATATATCCGTTCACATTCTTACGTTCCATTTATGTGTTAAGAGTTATCGTAGCATAAAACAAGAGTTAACGACTGTTTTTCCTACCTAAATAATAGTTTAACGACACTTTCCCATCCATCAACTTTAAAATAACATCCAAATTTATATTTTGGTAGCAAACCGAGGGTAAATTCGTTCTAGATTGTTAAGATTTTTGACAAGGGGATGTCAATGAGTCTTTTGCTACAAGAAAAATGGCTTTCGGCTTCTAGCAAAATTAGATGCAGATCGTTCAATTTAGATGCTGATTATCTTATGCGTCTAAATTTACGTAGTCACCAAATAGTTGCAGAATCGTTGTCACAGAAAGAATAGACAACTAAATATTAGGTTAGATGCGGAAATTTTTTTTAGCGACTAGCAGTTTAATTACTAATTGCTGTTTGAAATAGTCCTCTGCCTTGGACATAGAATGTGTAAGGGTAATTCAATATAATTATATCGCGACTAATTAATTAGTTGAAAAATGTATCTTTTAGAGAAAAAAATTAATTGTGAATTCCAAAAAATTTAGACCCTGAATGTAATTCCAAAAAATTTAGACCCTGAATGTGTAAAGATACTTTGGTAAAAGTGTTTCCCAACTACTCTATTAGTTGAAGAATATGTCTTTTAATGCGAAAAAAAATTAATGCTAAATTCCAATAATTTTAAACGATGAATGTTGAATCCAAATATGATAAATTACTTTCTTTTACTATGAAATTAGTTGCAAAATATGTGTTTTTATGAGGAAAAAATCAGTGACAAAAGCATTTCTTTTTTAGTTAGAAAATGTGTATGCCCAATTTGGTTTCTTACCTTTCGTAACTAATGATTTAGTTATTAAAATTAATTTTTTGCATTTAAATAATATATTAATCGATAGTATATGAGTTTTGTAATTGACCTGGTTTATATATTCAACATCAACAAAATAAGAGTGATACGATATAAAAATCTGGATCAATAACATCAAATATCGTCATTGCATATAAAATTAATAGCCCATACATGGATTTTTGTTTTGCTAAACTCAGAGAAATCCCTAATTAACCCTGCAAATGAATGTCAGCAACATTTAAGAAGTAATGGGATTCTCCGCCTTCTCCACTAATAACTCCGACATCAATCCGTGATCTCATCCCTGAAAAACATTGCTTAGAGTATTACAATTGAAAAGGCATATGATCCAGTGAGCCATTTGAATTCTTCTACAGGTAAAAGCTTTTCCACCCTTTTTTTTTACTTTGAAATGGCATGGAGTTAAAAAGGGGCAAGTGATACCTTTGACTATGCGTTCAATGGCTTCGTGAGGATCATATTTCCTACCAAAACAGATAACCACAGAAAACTCAGATCTAAAGGGTATTATTTATCCAAAAAGCCCACCAAATCAAAACCAAATTAGAGGGGGACAAACGTACCAACCAAATGTTCTTGCAAAATCAGATCCAGTGCCTAAGGGGCTGAGCTGTAGAAAGGTACAACATCATTATAGATACCCTCGAGAAATTCATTGCAAGGAGTCAATGAATCCACATGCATCACTTGGCAAAATAGAAAGCATAAGAAGCAGTGACTAAACCTATTGAATGCCATGGAAATAACTTACACCGAGAGCAGTTGAATGAGCAGACTCTCTATTGTGACTGCTTACAGTTTTTCCAGCCCAAAAGAATCCATTAACAACCTGCTGATCATAAAGCAAGATGCAACTATCTACCAGACATACAGACATTAGTAAAAAGCAATGTTGAAGTCCTGACACCATTTTACTGCTTTTTCAAATACTTTTCTCAGTCCAAAGCTTACAATAACATATTTCAGTTCAAACTTGGTTTAACCAAGGCACATGATAACAAAATACAAGGCCATTTATTTGAATAATTGTTGAACATATTCCTTCCTTGCTATCTATCCATCTAAGCTCACATAGAAAGTTCAATAGTTACCACTACCAAAAAATCAGTGATCTCTTACTGAGTTGCAGAAGAAAAAAAAAAATCTCACGCATAAAATAATGAAATTAACATACTATTTGAAAGAGAAACAAACTGCACCTCATGAAGAGTTCCATCTCCTCCAACTACAATTACAGTGTCAGCACCCTCCCTTATAGCCTGCACACCATGGGACTTGTAAATATACACTACAGAATTTAAACCAACCTCTTAATGAAGAACCTGAACTAACTTCAAGGGCAATCTAGAATGACTCCAATACCTACCTCCCTTGTTATGTCGATCGCATGAGAAGGACCAGAAGTAAAGGATTCACGTATTTGTCAGGTACACGATACACTAACTAAGCAAACATATTCAAACCCCTAAAGGAAATATCAGAATTTTCATAAATATAAGCTAAGACATCTCTTAAAATCATTCATATTTGCAGCCTGAACTTAAATAATATCAATCAGAACAGAAATAGGCAAACTCTAAGGCATAAAGAAACAAAAACATTTACAACCAAACCATACTACAAAACAACTCCAAAATTATTTTGAAATTTATGGTTGTACACCTGATTGAAAAAAAAAAAAAATTGAAAAAATCAAAGCCAAATTAATTAGACAATTCAAACCATTGGGAAGTATTTGGGAACACTATATATCCAATCTTTTCTTTTTCTTCATTCTTTTCGCATAATAAAAAACCCTTCATCAAAAGATTTGGTCCCAAAACACAAAAATCTAAAAAGTAGATTCAAATTCACAACTTGAGGTTGTTGCATTAGTTACTGGGCCAAGCAAATACATGAATAAATGCAAAAAATACTAATTATTAATAAGTCAAATAGGAAAAGAATGCATGATACAAGACAGAGGAGTGTGCAGGGATCTTATATTCCAAAGTAGCTTCAGGACAACATTGATCATAACTCTCATACATCATTTGTGAGTTGAATTCTTTCACTTATTCATGCATATAATCATCTGCAGAAAACTGTATGATCTTTCACTACTCAAACACTGACATAGCATAGTGATCCAGAATTCAGATAACTAAAAAAAAATTATTAAAAGCAAAGCAGTATATGCTACTTCATTTAGTTTTCCTCACAATTTCTCCTTGGGAAAATAATTTGGATTTTGTAGTGCATCATATGACGAAGCTAACATCGCAAGCAAAACAAAAAGAAATTTACATCAATGCTTAATATTTTGTTTGAACTAATATAAACATTGCAGGGAAATCATTTCAAGACAAACCTGTAAGGACAAATGCGTAGCCCATGCTATTTCTTGCTTCAAAGTAATTTCAGAATCCATCCGAAGGGTCTCATCTTCTGAATCCAAGTCAATCCACGAACTAATTTTTCCTGAATAGATTCAAGAATATACTGGGAGAGTTCCACGAGATTGTAATGCAAACAGAACCTTTTATCACTTTTTACCAAACCAAATTTTTTATAGAACATCCGCACCAGAGAAGAACTTTAAGCATAAATCATACTATGAAGTTGAATTTTTACAGGCCCAAACAAGTCTCTCGACCCGATTTTCTAAAAAGCAAACTCCTAAGGGAAAGACTTTGCTAAAGACAAAATCTTTCAAACAAGACTACAAAATCAAATGAATATATCAATTTCTTCTCCCAATATCTTTATTTTCTTTTAAAAACTGAACTCTTTATGCAAGATGTGTGCTAAAAATCAAAAACTTTTTGAAGCAAATTAAAAATGTCATCTGCTAGAGAGATTAACTATCCTCATAAAATAATTCTCCTGAGTAGAAACTATCACATGCTCCAGCATCAAGATAAACAAAAAACTGAAACACATATATGTGGTTAGAGGGTGTACTAAGTCATAATAGACTCTCTTTTAAGTAGGTGGACATAAATTGTTACTTTTGTGAGTTTAATTAATTAGAAAAATAACCCATCAAATTTGACGAGCAGCTTGTACTTAGAACTATTTCTGAGAATGCTTATAGCAGTATAGAACTTGTCAAGCGAGAATTGTATTTGGAGGAAAACTTGACGAGCAGAAAAGTTGGATTATCTTCTCATTGAATGTTATGTCCTATAGAGCTGGGATAGAATCAAAGGCAGACCAAGGGAAAATAAGTTCTAGACATTTTGGAATAAGCAATGGAATTACAAATCCCAACAACATTGCACCCATGCAAGGAAGATTAACAAGGTGAGCACTAATAATCAGCACTATAGCAGAAAAATAAAAAAAATATAATAACTAAAACACCATAAATTTCACTAATATATATATATATATATATATATATATATGTGTGTGTGTGTATGTGTGTGTGTGTGTGTGTGTGTGTGTGTGTGTGAACCAACTTCCAAATACAACAATAAACTAAGGCAAAGCAACTAGTAAGCCCTAATTTTGAATTGGGTAATGTATGTGAATGCCAGAGGTTGGGTGTGGAAACGGCCCTTGGGTACAACCAAAAGTTCAACGATACAAATTTCCTTGGAGCTATCTACTTGGGATATTATATCACATAGCTCTCATAGCTACCAACCTTGTATACTCTAGAAAGACCCTCATTCTTTGACTCGGTGAACACAGAGAAAAGATCAAGGGACTTTTTGGGTGAATATATGTATTATAGGAGCTAGCACATTGCCAAGGTGTCAAGATGATAGCACCACTACAAAAGGGTTCTAATACAGTTGTTTTAACACCCTAGAGAGCCATTCCCCAAAAAGACATGACCACCTCCCCTCAAAATACATAAAATGATGTGCATAGTTAAGCTCTGTTAAACTGTGCGGTACTATTTTTAATGGAAAAATAAAAAATAAAAAAAAATATCAAAACTTTGCACAAAAAAATTATTATATTCACACAGTTTCTCGTTGAAAAACCAAGTAACATAAATGATGTTTTTCCAAACCAAACACATAACACCTTTAATTAGCTACTTTAAATATTAGACTAAAAACATCCACAAACCATGTAATATAAAACGAAGTTTTGCCAAATCTAACACATAACACCTTTGCTAAGCTACTTGAAATATTAGACTAAAAACATCTTCACAACAGAATGATCAATCCATTTTTAAACAGAACAAACATATACCACACCAATTTCTACAATAGAAGTCATAAGATAATTATCATTTCTTTTATAACTACACAGTCAGTAACATATGCTACTTCATGCAGCAAATGCAATCAATCATTTTCTTTTTGCAATCGAACATGAAATGTATTCATTATAAATAAGTTTGATCCAACATCAATCTGCAGACTCCATAACATAAAGAAGTATAATTCAATACATACATAAGAAGACCAAATTAGACAGAAAAAATGATAAGACCTGTTTTCTCTATCTCGATCCCTTAACTTCCTCTCTTTTCTCTTTCCCTAAGCTCCTGCTCCCGAATCCTCTCTTTTTTCATCCTGGTCGCTTCGGTGCCTTTCTGGTCGACTCCCACTTCAATGTGACTGCTCTCTCTCCTTCTCCTTCTCCACACCAACGGCAACAAGACCAAGAACGCAAAGGAAAGTGGTTGGGTTTATATTGGAATGGGCTTTTAGTAATTAACTTAAAACATTTGGTCATTTCTTTAGCTCATTATTATTTTTTTAACTAATTTTTTAGTTACCGTTAGTATATTTCATATTTTGTAAACCATATTTGGCAACTAAAATTTTAGTCGCCAAACAAGTTAATTTAGAACTAATTTTTTGTTGTCAAACAATCATTTTAATTGTCTATGATTTTCCTTCGATGAGAATACAAAAATTGGGTGGGAACATGAAAATTTCAATTAATTTTGGCCACTAAATCCAATTTAATTGCTATAGATGTTTTTTTGCAACTATTTTTAATATGCACAAAATGATTTGTTGCTAAATATACTCTGGCCTTTTATAATTATTGTCAAAATCTTAGATATTTCGGTAATTTTGTTATTCTGTAACCAATTTAGCTACTATAGTGTAGTTGCCAATAATTGTTTTCTATAACCAAAAATTTAGATGCGAAGTCAAATATCTAGATAGGGGCGGAGGGAGGGGGGGTCAAGGAGGGTCAGTTGACCCTCCTTGACTTTGAAAAATTATTAAAATTTATATTTATATATATTAACTTTTAAATTAATCAAATATATGAAATTAAATTTTTAGTTTTTAAAAAAAAATCTCACAAATACATTTAATAAATTATATATATATTATTTAATTGTAAAAACAACAAAATGAAGAAAGTTTGTATATCTTTTCATATATTTTATAAAATAAATATTATTTCTAAAATTTGTTTGTCAAATTAAATTACTATAAATTTTTTTGTGTTTCAATATATACAACCCATCGTATACGGCCCCCGCTTAAATTTCGGATGCTTAAATGGAGAATCGAACCTAAGACTGTATGCTTATCCACACTATCCACAATTTGTTCTAACCATCTAGACTACTCACACATGGGTTATATCAAAATATTGAAGTTAGGACAAAAAGATAAATATAAAAAATATATATTTTGATGCATTATTTTAAGGGATCGAAACATAAAAGTAAAATTACAACAAAAGTTATAATATTTTATTATAAAAGCTAGATAAATCTTTGAATTATCTATGAGTAGAAATTTTACTATAGTTTAATTTGGAGGTGTTGTTATTTGTGTTGACTTAATAACTTGTTCATTAGTAAATTTTTTTAGTTTTATTTTACACTCGTTAAAGTATTATAAATTTATTCGATATCGTCAAACACAATTGTAAATATATTAATTATAAAGGGCATTATAAATAAATACTCATATTTTTGTATAACTTATACCATATATATTATTTATTATAAGTTTATTTATAATTGTATTATTAAGTTTAATCAACGTCTTGACCCCCCTAAAATGAGTTTCTAGCTACGCCCCTGTATTTAGATACCAATTGTTCCGCTTTACCTGGAAATATTTTCGAGCAAAAATTGCCAACTAAATAAATTAATCTACAACTAATCAAATAGTCACAGAATATTAATTTTAGACACCAAACGTGGGAATAAATAGCCCCCAAAATTTTATCCCCCTTCGTCGACCAATTGCATTTTGTTTGCTAAATGTGGAGTATCTGCAACTAATAGTGGCCAGTTGCTAAAAATTTGGTTGCAGAATGTACATTTTCTTGTAGCTAAATTACAAGATTGATCGGAATTTGATTTGGGAGGGGCGACTACGCAAACCCTAATCACTTGATTGTTTGCCGACGATTAATGGGTCGGCAGGTAGGGACGTAGCCAGGATTCTGAGTAAATGGGTTCAAAATATCAAAGTTGATAAATTTACAATAAAATATATACAATACTTATATTTAACCAATACAATTAAAATGACACAAAAAAAAAAAAAAAAAAAAAAAAAAAAAAAGCAATTACAATTAAACAAAACAACACCACAAATTTATCAAAATTCAACTCATAACTTGGGTTTTTCAAACAATTTCTACTAACCCGGTAAAATATAATTCATAAACCCATGAAAACTCATCATCCCCAACTTTAAATATCAAGCAATTAACCAATATATTGATATTAAACCAAATCCCCAAATCTCTACAATTTAGGGCTTCATCAATTCTTTAAACCATTCAAAATTAACTCAATAACAAACCAAAATTTATCAAACCCAACTTAAAACAACAACTAATTAACCTATACTTCAATGCAAACAAGACTAAATCAAAACCCACATCAAAATCTAAGAATTTAATCTTCCAATTTCAAACCTATTTATTAAACTAAAAAAAACTCATAGCTCATGATCTTTCATTAATTAAGAAAGCTAAAAAAAAAAAAAAAAAAAAAAATTTAAGTAAAAAGAAAATTTAAAAAAAATGAACATCATCTTACCTTGTAATATAAAGGAGTAGCCTTTCTTGAGTATCCAACCAAAGGAAAAATATAATATGAGCGAAAAGGAGTGGAAATGAAGAAGAGAGAAAAGTTAAGAAGTGTTAATTAATAATTCATTTTGTGGGGTTAACACGAAGTTAAGTGGGGTTAAAATGGTAAAATCTATAAAACATTAAGACTTTTTTAAAATTTTTAAAAAGTTGAGTGGGTTCAATTGAACCCACAACTCTCTATGTGGCTATGTCTCTGTCGGCAGGAGTAGGGTTGGAGGGGTTTTGGTGAGTGATGATTGAGGAAAAAAATGTTGGTGGTGTTGGGTCGCAATGATGTTGGAATCAGAAACGGAATATAAATTTTGGTAGTAAAGTGGTACTTTAAAAGTCTATGGGTGGGCAAGTGTCATTAAACCATTATTTAGGTGGGAAAAAAATCGTTTACTCCATAAAATAATTACAAACATCGAGATTTAATATTTGTAAAATTAAATTATATGTATAACATAAAAAGACACGAGAATTTACATTGTTCGGTATAATCTGTCAATCTAACACAATTTTATGAATTATTTTAAATTATAAATGAAATTTTTTTGTCTTTTAATACATTCTTACAACTAGAAATAAACTTCAAAATATTTGGATTAATTAATTAATTGGCTTAACAAATAAATCTACTTTCAATAACCTTTGTAATTGTTACCCACATGGTCCTGGTAATCACCAAAATATTGTTACTTGTTGCTAGGGACAAAAACCCACAATTATAATTTATGTATTAAAAGTTTACATTAGATTTCAACGAGTCGAGTTAGAGGATGGTAACAGCGATACCCCTTTTAATGAACACCATACCCAACGAAAACACATTTCAACGCCCAAGGAGACAACTTGTTGCGTTGATGTTTATGAAGGTGTACAAATGCAACACAGCCAAAAACATGAGGTAGTAAGTTCATGACCGCTGGAGCATTCACTGCTTAACCAAGAGCCTGAAATGGTGTCTGGAACTCAATTGAGCTAGAGGGTATTTGGTTGATTAGGTATGCTGCATAAGTAAGTGCTTCTCCCCAAAAAGATAATGGCATGGTAGCTTCTATTAAGGATGCACGAACAACTTCCAATAAGTGCCGATTTTTTTTGCTCAGCAACACCATATTGTTGGGGTGTGTTGTGTAAAACTCAAAGAAGAATAGACGATGAAAGAGAGAAAGAATCTCTATTGATTTTTCATTAAAAAAAAAAATCAATTACAATTAGCTCATGTTTTATACTCAAGATGAGCTAAAGCAAAGATGAGCTAAAGTAAAACTGAGCTAAAGCATCGTTACAAACAATGTAAAACACCAAAAGCAAAATGACACCGTATACAAGAGATGCAAAAGACAAATTACAAGGAGATCCTCAACTCTTCATTTTATGACAAACACTTCCCCTTAAACTATACGGCTCTGTTTTTCACCAAGAATTACTAACATCCCCTTGTATACCAGACCACTCAACAACTGTGACTAACATCCCCTCGCAAATCAAACCACTGGTCTTGTTTCAATAAACTGTTCTGTTCTAGATTTAGTTTATGCACTTCTCTATTCTCTATTTGGTTCTTACTCAAAAGTAGTATGTTCTCCATTCAGTTCTTATTTAGAAGCTGCTCTGTTCTTTCTGCAGATTCTGCACTACTCTATTCTCATTTCAGTTTTTCATCAGAGCTTTAAAAAATGACATGCTCAACAGCAATTAAAACAGCAATAACCGTGGATAGAAAGCATGCAGTTCTTACTCAGAGCTTGGTTCCTGCACTGAGCTTCAAAAGACAACTATTCAACACAAATTTGGTTCCTGCACTGAGCTTCAAAAGACAACTATTCAACAGCAACAACCAAGCTAAAATCAAAACCTCAACTTATGCAGTCATACCAACTTGGTTCATGCACTGAGCTTCAAAAGACAACTATTTATCATACCAAATTATGGGAATAGAGTTCAATTTCACATCTAATTCAGAGAACAAGCTATTCAGCCATGCTAATTCAGTTGTTGTTTGAGCTAAAGCCCTATATTCAGCTTCGGTAGATGAGAGTGCAACCACTTTTTGCTTACGAGAACTCCATTGCACTAGATTGGGACCAAGATACACGCAATACCCGCTTGTGGATCTTCTATCATCCAAATTACTACCCTAATCAGCATCAGCATAACATTCAACACATAATGAGGCAGATGGTTTGAAAAAAAGACCATGAAATGAAGTGCTTTAATGTATCTCAACACATGTTTACAAGCTTGCCACTGAAGTTCTGTTGGAGCTTGAAGGAATTGACTTAGCTTATTGACTGTAAAGCTAATGTCAGGCCTTGTTAATGTTAGGTATTGTAATGCTCCAATGGTGCTACAATAGAGACTAAGCTACTTAAATAACTTACTATCACCAACAAAAAGTTTTGTTCCAACAGCCATGGGAGTAGGACAAGAATGAGCATCTTGCATTTTTGTCTTGACAAGTAAATCAGTGACATATTTGGACTGCCTTAAGTGAATTCCTTCATCTGTTCTTGTCGTTTCCAACCCCAAGAAATATGTGACTGATCCCAAGGTTTTTAGTGCAAATTGATCATTTAAATCATGAACCAACTTCCTAATGGAAGAGTTGTTGGATCCAATTATCAAAATATCATCAACATAGATGAGCACATAAAGAACTTGGCTTCGCTCTTTGAGAATGAACAAACTAGAGTCAGAAACTGAATTTTGGAAACCTTTTTCCAGTAATGCTTGCTTTAATCTGTCAAACCAAGCCCTTGGAGCTTGTTTCAGGCCATACAATGCTTTATTGAGCTTGCAAACATGTAAAGGACAAGTTGGACTCTCAAACCCAGTAGGTTGTTGCATGTAAACAATTTCACTCAATGTTCCATTCAAAAAGGCATTGTTTACATCAATTTGATGTATGTCCTAGCCATAAGAAACAGCAAGCGTAAAAATAATGCGAACTGTGCATGGTTTAATGATTGGGCTAAAAGTTTCAAAATAATCTAACCCAGGAGTTTGCTGAAACCCTTTTGCTACCAACCTAGCTTTATATTTTTGTAAAGTACCATCAGCATGAACCTTGGTTCTAAACACCCGCTTATTTCCAACAACATTCATATCAGGAGTTTTAGGAACAAGAGTCCAAGTATTGTTCCTTAAAAGTGCATCAAACTCATCTTGCATAGCATTTTTCCACTCAACACTAGCCAAAGCTTCAGGTATGGAATTAGGTTCTGGTTGTATGGTTGATGATTTGGAGGAAAGTAAGACTGTGGTTGTTTGTCCAGCAATCTTTGAACAATTGAGCATAGAATGAGTATTGGAAGATTGAATTTGATTTTGTTGTGGCTTGTCAGGGCAGGTTGGTGTTGTTTGATGTTGGTGAGGGTAGGCTGGTTCTGTTTGATGTTGGCAAGAGTAAGCTGGTTCTGTTTGATGTTGGTGAGAGTAGGTTGTTGGATTTTCATTGAAGGGTGTCTGATTAGTTTGGCTTTGTAGATTAGAAACTGAAGTAATCTGATTAATGTGTTCTGTTTGAAGCTGTGATGGTGTTAGATCAACTATAAGTGGACAAGAGGATGATGCCCCTAGGTTGGTTGATTGAGAAGTGGGAATATTTGCTGGTTTGTAACAGGTGAGATCAATTGTAAAAGAACAATTTGTGGGTGATTTATGAAGAGCAGATGGTGAAGATTGTAAAACAGTTTGTGAAGTGGTTAAGTCTTGAGACTTGTCTATTTTTGAAGAGACATTATCATGGGTTGGAATGACTGATTTGTTGAAATTATCACTGCAAGGATCAGCTAAAGAACAGTCATGATGCAATGAGGATTGTCTGTCGGAGTTGTGATCAGTTGTAGTTGGCATTACAGTGAAAGGAAAATGTGTCACTGGAACATGAGAATTGACATGGTTGACTTATTCTAAGGATGTTTTTGAAGGAGACAGACCAGGAAAGTGGGACTCACAACCCTTCTTAAATGGAAATTCAGACTCATTAAAGTGGAGATTTGGGGTGATAAACATTTTACCTTCAGAATTGACACACTTATATCCTTTGTAAATAAGACTATAACCAACAAACACACATTTGGAAGAATGAAAGCTCAGTTTATGTTCATTAAAATCTCTAAGATAAGGAAAGCAAGCACATCCAAAGGTTTTAAGAGAAGAATATAATGGTTTTGATGCAAACAAGACTTCATATGGTGAAAGACAGTTCAATACAGACGTAGGCATTTTGTTTATAAGGAAAACTGTTGTATCAAATGCAAGCCACCAATAATGCAAGGGCATGGATGCATGAGCTAACAAGGTAAGACTAGTTTCAGCAATGTGTCTATGTTTTCTCTCACTTCGTCCATTTTGTTAATGAACATATGCACACAAATGCCTAAACTGAATGCCAACAGTGGTGAGATAAGAAATAAGACCATTATATTCCCCACCTTGGTCTGATTGCAAGCATTTGAGCTTACAATTGAACTGCCTTTCGACCAAATGAAATTTGACAAACACAGAATAGACTTCAACTTTTGTTCTTAAGGGAAATAACCAAGTGAAACGACTATAATCATCTATAAAATGGACATAATATCTATATCCTTCTAAGGAAATGACTAGAGATGGACCCCAAACATCACTATGAACAATTTCAAGAGGATGAGTGGCTTTAGAGTGAGAAATTGGGAAGTTATTCCTATGAAGTTTACCTAATTTACAAGCATCACAAAAAGGTAGCTGTGACATATGACTAGCAGGATTTTTATGCATAGAAGATAAGATCTTATGTAATGATTCAGCATGCGGATGTCCTAGTCTATTGTGCCAAAGTGATAGTTGATTTTATGAACTATTACTGACTTGAAAAGCACATGATGTATTATGCAATGAAAAAGTATTATGTAATGGAGTTGCATTATGTAGGGAAGATGCATTATGGGTGGTTTCATTCAATTTATCACAATGCTGAGATAATAAGCAAGGTAATTGCAACATTGTTTTATTTAAAGATGACACATTACAAGGCAGAGATAGTTTACAAGGGTTTGAGTCAGTGGCCTCTGACTTACAACTGCTATTAGAAGATTGTATTGCAGTCATAGTACAATTGTTATTAATCGAACTAGCCTTATTTTCTTCATGTAAAGTAGGTCCTAAGGATGTTTTTTCAACAGCAGTAACATAAGTTTGAGGAACAGAAACAGATTGACTACTAGATGCAATAGCAGATAATAGCAGGGAAGGAGAAGTATGTGATGACAGGTTAGAAGGTATTTGTAACTGATACAGCCCAGCCTTAAGTCCTCCCTGCAACAGACTGTTCTGGAAGCTTTGTCCTTTATAGTGCAATAATCACAATCAAATTCAACAACAACATTATTATCTTTGGTAAGTTTTGAGACACTAAGCAAATTCTTTATAATCCTAGGCACACAAAGCACATTCTTTAAGTAAACACATTTGGATTTCAAGGAACTAGGAAGCAAAGCAAAACCAACATGAGAAATGTTTAGAGACTCACCGTTGCCTACTTGTAGTTGATCATTACCATCATAGTTGCGGCTGGCTGTTAACTGATTTGGATCTGATGCAACATGATCAGTTGCACTAGAGTCCATATACCAGGCTAGATCAAGAGGTGAATTGGAAGTGATGATAATAAGATGAAATGAGTTCATGTTTGGGAAGGATGTAGCTGAGTGGGCAGCAAAGAAGGCTTGGTTTGGAGGTTGCATTTGTGGATTGGGAACCCTGAAGCCTAGCTGTTGAGTTAAGTAAGAAGGTTGCTTTTGCTGATCAAACTAATATTGTTGAGACTGGTGATTGTGGCTTCCATTTTGTTGTGTATGATGGTCATAGGAGTTATTGCCAGGACCAAACATATGGCCAAATGAATTAGTGTTGACGCTGCCAAGACCAGCACTAAAATCTTGAGAAAAACCATTAAACTACTATGGTGAATTGAAGTGAGCTGAGGCACCACTAGTATAACTGGTATTAAATTGTGGTGAAGAACCATTATAGTTGAGTGAAGAGCCATTGTAGCTAGTGTTGTAACGATGATAGCACTGAATGGCTGTGTGTCCCATTTTGCCATAAACTTGACAAATTGGTTTGCCTCTCCCATTGTTTCTGCCCCTGCCTCTGCCATTTCCAACATATCCAAATGGTCTATAGGCAGGTAAATTTGAAAACTGACTTATAACCTCAGATAAGAGATGAGGAGGGTTCTGATTTATTGACAGACCTCTAACAATCAATGGATAACTCTGTGAAGGTATAGACAGAGCATTCTGCAGTGGAACCATATGGTTGACTGATCCAAAATGTCCAGATCTAGGACTTCTAGAAGAACCTTTAACAGAGTTTAAATGTACTGATGCTGAGTTGTGACAAGGAAGCTGAGACTTAGTTAAGTTGAGACTGAGTGATGCCATATTGACTGAGCAATTTGGAAAATCAGGAGAATTAAATTTCTCAAGTCTCAGTTCATATTTCTGCAACAGGAATTGAGCCTCTTGTAAAGTAATTGAATTAAACTTGGACTCAATCCTAGAAGTCAAATTGACAACAAATGCATCAAACTCTGGACCTAATCCATCTAAAACATACTGTAACACTTCTTTATCTGAAACAATCTGACCACTGAACGATAAACTCTCAGCAATCCCTTTCATTTTCTTCACATACTCACTAACACTCAGATTGCCTTTTTGTGTGGTTTGAAGCAGGTTTTTCAAATTCAGAGCTCTGGCTTTAAAATTTGCCAAGAACTCATTTTCAAGTGTGAACCAAATATCAGTAGAAAACTTGCATTTCGACACTTGACTGAACATGCATTCAGAAATTGACGCTAGGAGCCAGGTTACAAGAAAATTATTTGTCTTTTTCCAGATTATGTACTCCGAATTAATCTTTTATTTTCCTAGGGTTTCCTTAATCTCACTTGAGCTTAGCTCTTTCAATTCATCATCACAAACAATAAGAGGTTCTGGACATGGAATCAAACCTGTTAGTTGTTTTTCAAGATTGTGAGCATCTACTGTAGAAAGAACTTAAGACCTCCAAAACCGATAATTGTCTCAGTAATTGTCTCTAGTCAATTTTGGAGTGATGACTTGAAGACTGGAACTGAAAATCGAAGAATGAACACTGGTTGAACCGTTAAGCATCTTCTTTGTACTCTTGTTTGACATATTGTTACCAGGAACTCTAGCCATTGACGTTAGTCATTTGGCTCTGATACCATGTAAAACTCAAAGAAAAATAGACGATGAAAGAGAGAAAGAATCTTTATTGATTTTTCATTAAAAAAAAAAAAAAAAAATCAGTTACAATTAGCTCACGTTTTATACTCAAGACGAGCTAAAGCAAAGATGAGCTAAAGTAAAACTGAGCTAAAGCATCGTTACAAACAATGTAAAACATCAAGAGAAAAATGACACCGTATACAAGAGATGCAAAAGACAAATTACAGGGAGATCCTCAACTCTTCATTTTATGAAAAACATGTTGGGAGAAGTAGTTTGATGAATAATACCATGTGCGGTCAAGTATTGCTAAAGATCAGAACTTTGATATTCTCCACCATTGTCACTCCGAAGAACCTGAACGTGTGCACTATACTAAGTGCAAATCATTTTGTGAAATCTTTGAAATATCGAATTAACCTCCCCATTAGATTTCATTAGACATACCCAAGTCATCCTTGTACGGTCATCAATAAAAGTAACAAATCAACGAGAGCTACCTAACGTAGTAACTTCTGATGGTCCCCAAACATCAGAGTATATAAGCATAAAAGGACTTGGACTTTTGTTTAATTTTATTAGGAAGGAGACCCGATGGCTTTTTGATAGTTCATAAACATCACAGCAGAAGTTACTAATATCATTTTTTTCAAACAAACTTGGAAAATGTTTCTTCAAGTAACCAAACGAAGCATGACCTAGATGTCAATGCTATAGCCAAATGTTAGATTTCTATTTATCCTTTTTTGAGTAATCTATTGTCATAGCTTGCTGTAACATGGTAGAATGTTTTGACTCTAAATCCAAGTAATATAATTGTCCATGTCTATTTCCATAACAAATCGTCCATTTTGTTTAAATGCTTTTAAACTCACAAAATTCAGGCCAAAAAATCACCAGACAACATAATACTTTGGTTATTTTGGAGACAGACAACAAGTTATAATTTAACGATGGAACAACTAAAATAGACTCTAAGTGGAAAGTGTTGTTAAGGGTTAATGATCATTTCCCAAAGACCCGGGTGGACTCACCATTGGCAGTAGAAAAAAATTTTTGTGAGGGTGTTTTAAGGTTAGAAATATGCCTAGAATCAAATGTCATATGATCGGTAGCACCAGAATCAATTATTCATGCACTATTAGAAACAGATATAGACATATTTAAAGACTTACCATCATTTCCAGTAGTGGCTACAAGTGATGAAGACTATATGACATCTTCTTCCTTTTTCACAATAGCAGCAATAAAACTTCTCTTCTTGTTGTTGTTGGACTTGTTAGGTTTCGTCTGTGCATGCTGACTCTCATTCTGAGCTACCATTGCTAAAGTTTCAACGAAATTTGAAACCGGGTTTCTGCATAGAATTTCGCCACACATCCTTTTTTTTGTTTTACTCTGACTTTTTTTTACTTTTACTTTGACTTTCTTTTCCTTTTTTTTTTTTTTTTTTTTTTTTACCCTTTGACTCTTGACCTCTTTTTTAAACCACAAAGTCACCTTTTTCTTAATCACAAACTTCACTCACTTGTGTCTCCCTTTTTTTTCTTCTTTTTTTTTTTCTCCGAAACACAAACTTCACTGGCGTCTCTTCTTAGCAGTGGACAGCCAGCGTTGATCGAAGGATGGCAGCAGATCAGTGTAGTAATCAGCAACAAGATTAGATTGGTTTGGGATACCGGCGGTGGCATCTCTTCTCAAAAGTGGCCAATTGGCGTCGTCGATGGTAGATCAGTGACGGCGAGTTTTTCTCGGTTGGGTTGGCGATGGCAACGATTAAGACAACAACAAATCAATGGTTCTTTCACGACCGGGTTAGCGATGACAACGGTTGAGACAGTAGCCAATCAGCGGATCTTTCGCAGTTGGGTTGGCGATGGTTTGGCTGTTGGGCTTGGTTGTGTATTGATGATGGTTTATTTTCTTTTCTAACACTAATCTGGACTTGATTGATGGTAGGATTTTTTTTTTGTTTTTTCTTCGATTGACCATGGTGTTTGTAGTGGCCAAAGTTGGTGGTTGGGTGATTGGTTTTGATTGGAGATGTTTGATATGGGAGATTTGTGTATGGTGGGTTTGATTGATTATCGTCAATATGGTGGTTTGATTTGGGTTGATTTCCGGCTTTGGATGTGATATGGTGATTGATTTGTTGGGTGATTTAGTTTTGAGATGGAAATGGCAATGGTGGTTTGATTGGTGGCTGGCAAGTTGGTTGGCTAGATAGGATGGTTGGGGCTTAGGTTGATTGATGGTAGTCATTTTCTCTTTCTTGGATTGACAATGATCGGATGGATGGTTACTCACAGATGAATTTTCCGGCGAGTACTCTACAATGAGCAATTTTTATTTTTTTTATCAGAGAGTGGCTCTTAGTAAAGTAGTGAATGCTCCAGCGGTCATGAACTTACCACCTCATGTTTTCAGCTGTGTTGCATTTGTACACCTTCATAAACATCAACGCAACAAGTTGTCCCCTTGGGCATTGAAATGTGTTTTCGTTGGGTATGATGTTCATCAAAAGGGGTATCGTTGTTACCATCCTCCAACTCGACAAATGTTTGTGACGATGGATGTTGTTTTCCATGAAGAATTGATGTATTTTTCTTCTGAGTCTGAACTTCAGAGGGAGTATTATCAGGAAGAAATTCAGACTCTTGATTGTGCTGTTTAAGATATGAAAGACCATGACTCACAAAATAGGCCTGTTGATCAACAAGAAGATGAAATGGATAATGAAAATATGGAGGTAGATCTGAATCTGCTCGAAGAGTCTCTCAATCCAGTCCCTCATACCTGATAGACCATAATCATCTCTTGTTGAGAATCTCCCTAATTTGAAGTCTGAACAAATTGAGTTTGAACCAATTAGGAAATAGTTACCATCACGTAGTACTAGAGGGTTTTCTAAACCAACATATCAACCTGAACTATCTAGTAAGGTTAGATACCCTATGAGTCATTATATGTCTAACCATCATTTGTCAGAATCAAATATGTCATTTGTAAATCAATTATCTGCTGTATCTATTCCTAACAGTGTGGAGGAAGCCTTATCTGATCCAAAATGGAAAGCTGCTATGAATAAAGAGATGAGATCGTTACAGAAGAATGAAACATGGGAACTTGTTGATCATCCACAAAGAAGATTGTTGGATGTCGATGGGTTTACACTGTGAAGTATAAAGTTGATGGTACAATTGAGAGATTCAAAGCAAGACTAGTAGCAAAAGGGTACACCCAAACCCATGGGATAGACTATACAGAGACATTTGTACCCGTAGCTAAAATCAATACGATACGTGTCTTATTATCTTTAGTTGCAAACCTAGATTAGCCCTTACAACAATTTGATGTAAAAAATGTTTTTCTACATGGAGAATTGTCAAAAGAGATCTATATGGATCCTCCACCAGGGTGTATTTCACCAGAGAAGCATAGCCAAAAAGTATGTAAGTTAAAGAAATCCTTACATGGGTTGAAGCAATCTCCGAGGGCATAGTTTGGGAGGTTCACAAAAGCTATGACATCTTTTGGCTACTATCAAAGCAATTTATATCACACACTGTTCCTTAAAAAACAGTAAGGAAAGATCACTACACTTATTGTATATGTGGATGATATTAGGGGTGTTCAAAAGCGGTTTACCGGCTTTTCTGAACCGAACCAAATTTTTGGTTCAGAAAAATTTTCGAACTGAAACCGAACCGGTTTTAGAGAAAACAGGTTTTTCGGTTAACCGTTTGTGAACCGATTTTCCATTTTTTTATAAAACTTTTTTATTTTATTTTATCCTAAATTAAATTGTAAATAACTAAATATAGACAATACATATCCAAATAAAAATTAAATATTTATACATATCCATTGACCACTACTAACAATAAATTAAAAATTGATACAAATAAAAGTCCGAAATGAAATAAAAATAAAAGTCCATAATAAAACAACAAAATAAATAAATAGGTCCCAATAGAAAACAACAAAAGCAATTGGGCAAATACAACTCCACAAATAGAAAGCGGAAACCAACATTAAGTCAATACGAGTAGATCTCCTAATATCTGCCCAAATAAAAATTAAATGTTAGAAGTTTATAAAAATTAAATTATATTTTTTTTCATTGCCTACAATAAAAAACTATTAAAGAAATCAAACGTCAATTAAATGCTGCAAAACCTTCAATCATCAAGATGAATACGAGTAGTATTTCCCATTGCCGAAGACACAAATTCTATAAAAAATAGGTCATATAAATAATGGTTAAATTTAAAATTCAGTCAATAAATCCAATAAAGACAACATAATAACTAATAATTGAAACTAAAGCAAAAACTTTACCTGACTCAAGCTCTGCTATCTCTTCCAAGCTCTCCTCAATCATGAATGGTTCACGTGTAGCCCGAATCCAATCTTGTGTGCAAATAAGAGCCTCCACCGTCTTAGGAGTGAGGGAGCTACGAAATGGATCTAATACACGACCCCCAGTGCTAAATGCTGACTCAGATGCAACAGTAGAAACCGGCATAGCTAACACCTCTCGTGCTATCGAAGAGAGAACTGGATATCTATTTGAATTGACTTTCCACCAACTCAAGATATCAAACATGTCGTCCTTATGATGTTGCTCACATTCATCCTCTAAATATTTATCCATCTCAGATTTGGTTACTGTAACCTCCTGTCCAGCCATTGCCTCATCGTACATACAATACATCAATTCTTTGGGATCAACATTTACATCTTCCACATTAACTTGACTTGCTTGTTGAGACTGTTGACTAGATTGCCCACTTGGAGAACTATAAATGAGCTTGTATTGGTCAAATAAAGAATACAAAGTTGTATGCACTTTTATCTTCAAAAGTTCAGCATTAGCATCATCATAAGATTTACTAATAACCCAATTCACATATCCTAACTTGAATCTAGGATCCAACACCACTGCAATGAATAACATTAAGTTGATATTATCAATATTTGACCAATATTTATCATGTTTTCCCTTCATTCTCCTAGCCATAGTACTTAAGCCAACATCATTACTTCTAGACCATGTTGAAATCTGCATTCCAATGGCAAAGATCTCGCGCATGTATGCATTACCGATAACAAAAAGTGAGCCTGACACGCGTAGAGTAGCATCATAAAAAACTTTCAAGAAAAGTAACAAGTAACGGGCATACTCCCAATCACTAGGCATAGGCAAACCCCTTGACTTTTCCCCTCTAGTAAGTTCATCTTTATACTTAACGTCTTGGATTTCCAACAACTCAAATGCTTTCTGAAATTTTAAAGCCACATCCAACATTAAGTACGTAGAGTTCCACCTTGTTTCTACATCAAGAACCAAAAGATTTTTTTGTTCAATCTTTTCTTGCTCTACACACTCCTTAAACCTTTGTAATCTCACCGGAGAAGACCTCACATATCTCACTGCAGAGCGAATTCTAAAAATGGAGTCCTTCATATCTTTTAACCCCTCTTTTACAGTAAGACTCAATATATGTGCACAACACCTCATGTGCAGAAAATCACCACTCAAAACACTACCCTTCCAACTTTCTAACCGGTTCTGGAGATATTTTATTCCAACATCATTAGAACTTGCATTGTCAACAGTAATGATGAAAACCTTAGAAATACCCCAATCAAGCAAACACCTCTTAATTGCCTTACCAATCAATAAACCTTTGTGACTAGCAATTAGACAAAAATTTAAGATCTTTTTGTGTAATTTCCAATCATCATCAATGAAGTGAGCCATCAAACACATATAGTTAAGGTTTTGGCAAGATGTCCATGTATCCGTGGTAAGACTTACTCTCTTACTAAACTTACTAAAAAAGGCCTTCAACTTATTTCTCTCCTTAACATAAATATTAAAACAATCTCTAGCTACAGTAATACGAGAGGGAACTTGAAATAAAGGTTGTGCATCCTTCATCATATCGCGAAACCCCTCACGTTCTACATGCCTAAAGGGCAACTCATCAACAATTATCATTCTAGCTAGAGACCGTCTAAGCCTATCTGGATTGAATTTCCAAGTTGTAAATGAAGATTGTGTGGAGGTGGCAGCAGTACCACTTGATTGGTCATTTGATTGTGTCTGTTGAAAAACTAAGATCTTTTGTTTCTTATCTATCACATTCAAAGGGTACTTTTTACATCGACTTAAGTGATTCCGTAGACAACTAGTACCACTTTTACTTGGACATGCAAGCACATTCCCACAATAATCACATGTTCTTGTCCTATCATCCATATTCTCACAAGGATTTACAGTAAAATGATCCCACATGTCAGAAGTATTTTTTCGAGTATTAGAACTTACACGTTTGGGGACTCGTGGTGGTTGTGGTTGTGGATCAGGATCCGTAGAAGGCTGTGGGGCTACCAATAAGTTTGGAGTTGGATTCCTACTAGTTGGTGTCTCCGGACTCTCATCAGTATTAGAATGGTCAACAACCATGGAGTTAGATTTGGACATCTGTAACATCAACACGAAGATCTTAATGTAAGTGAAAGGACATTCCTAGCAGTCCATACAACTAAAAAAAAGAACCAAATTTCAGAACAAGCAACATTAAGATGCATTTCGCCTAAAGAAGAATTTCATTGAATGGTTACATACTTGACTCTCAAACTAAGACTATAACAGTCTAATTGCTTTTGAACAAATACACAAAAAAAAAAAAAAAATTATAATTTCTTAGTGTTTCTGTATCCAGATCCAGTGAAATGGGAATATTGCTGTTATGTTTCCTCTGTCTAGTCTTAAAATCAAGACTTTACAAGTGAATTGATAACACATAAGCCAATATATCATGAAAGACTAAAGAAATTCATGAAATGGGAACCTGAAACTAATGTGTGTATAAAACAAAATTTCACAAATGAAGGTGACAGAAATTGGAGCTTTATAAAGAGAAATATAGTCAAAATGATATTTGAAAAAGGGAGATTCCAGGTGAAACAAGAGTGCCAGGAAAATAGCAGTATGTGATTTCATTCACCAAGAAACATTTACCAAATATAAATATTCAGAGGGGTGATGGCTTTCCTACTAAGGTGTTCTTCAATGGAGAAGAATGTACTCTTCCAACGGAATTTCCTATAAGAGATTCAGGGCATAGATCTCCAGTGAATTTCGTGCTTGTTATGTTGATCGGGGTCCTGACTTTCGTGTTGATGCAGGATCAATTCCATTTAAACTAGCATCCATTTGGGGTTATTTTGTCTTCCTTTTAAGTCTGTTCTTGTAGGAAATTCGTAAGATTTTCAGTTACTTGTATTTAATTTATTTAAGCAATATGAGCACTGTCTCATGGAAATTTTATTTAAACTAGTAGTACTATTCTTTAATCCCCACATACAAAGTGTTATTGTTGTTCTTGTTCTGTCAGCAGAGGGGAGATGTCTACTGACTTGGGCAGATTCAGAACAATGAATGATATTGCCACCAATACCATGAGCAAGGCCTACTTTATAAGTTTAATTCAAATGCAGTGCCAGGATTGTAAAAGTTGATACAGACATTATTTCTTTTCTATGTATTTTGATCAAATTTTTAATAGTTATTAGTTATTATATAATACTTAGTGATCTTTTGTTAATTCATCCTATACCCATCTCCATCTTTTTTTTTCACTTCTCATCACTACCCTCTTTACAAACATCATTGCACACAATATAAACTTTCAAATTTTATCGAGGATCCAGATATTACTACACCATTAATTATTTACAGATACTAATTAATTTATTTTGTGTTAATTTAAAAACTAGACATCTAGAACAAGCGAAAGACAGTTAGAAGGTTCAAAACAAGCAATTATTTTAATACAGAAAATGAAGACAGCAATAATTTCCTATCTATGAGTTATCTCTCACTCTTTTCTCTTTAAGATAAGGTGTCAATATTATTTAATAAATGATAAAAGGGAAGTTCTTACCTTGAAATTGTTGCTGCGCCTTTGTTTCTTGAGAATGGATGAGTAGAAAAGCTTATTTATAAACTGTGAAGTAACGTGGGTGCTTGTTGGTAGAAGGAGCTTGAAGAAGGAGAAGGATGATGCAGCTTTGCTAGAGCTGGAAGAAGGAGAAGGATGATGCAGCTTTGCTGGATCTAGAAGAAAAATGAAGAAAATCGGGTATTTGTGAACTGAGAAGGGCCTCGGGTGCTTGCTGGAGCTGGAAGAAGGAGAAGGACGCCGCGGCTTTGCTGGATCTGGAAGAAAAATGAAGATAATCGGGAATTTGTGAACTGAGAAGGGAGAGGCAAAGAGCTACGAAAAAATTGGTGGGTTGCGATTTTAGATTTGAGTGAAAGTGAATGTGAATTAGGGATAGATTTTTATTTATTTATTTAATATAATATATATATATATAATTTGAAAACCGGTTCATAAACCGGTTAACCGTTTTTAGTTTTTCCCGAACCGGTAACCAAACAGGAAATTCGATTTTTTTAATTTTTCGAACCGTAACCGAACCGTTTTTTTGGTTAACCAGTTTTTCGGTTCGGTTCGGTTTTTGCATTTTTTTGAACACCCCTACTTATAGGCACGCATGATATGGACTTTTTCTACCGACAAGGAATATTTCCATAAAAAGCACACGCATTTTTCTATCAACTTTTTTCCATAGTCAATTCAATATGTCCTTCCAATGTTATCAACTATTCTATTAATTCAATTTATTATATCATGAAAGCCCTTAAATTAATATTGTTTTGTCTTTTTGGATTTTGTACCAAGTTTGATTTTTGTAATCATGGGATATAAAATTCTTATTTGGTCAAAACATTATTTACAAAAATGTATTAAGATGTATTTTCTCAATGCCCTTTTTTCATTTTTCAATGATACTAGATATTTTACTAACTTATTTCATTAATTCTTTCATGATAATATTATAAATACAAATTAATTATCTAGATTATAACTTTTTAATTATTATATTATTTATTCATATTTAATAAGCATATTGTTGTATGTGCTTTTTCCTTCAAGCTTGGAGAATTGCGAGGCTATAGTTCGATCCAGAGCTAGCTCGACTCAATTGTTTGTCCAACCCAGCATAAGCTCGTTGAGTTGTAGCTCAACCTAGCACAAGCTAGTCGCAACCAATCCTTATAGTTGTTCAACCAATTCACAAATAACTTCAGATCCTAGGTATCTTGGAAAGGATTAGATTGACAACAATCTTTGCGCAATCATAACACTCAATCGCGAGAATATCGGAGTTGCATTTCAAACTTATTTGTAATCCTTTTATTTTCGCTATTTCCTTTGTACAAAATTTGTATATAAACCCCCTCCAATGAGGAAAAAGGGGTTAGCTAATTATTGTAGGATTGTTATTGTAAGCTCTCACCGCAAATACAAGAACAGTGGATGTAGGCTCAAGAGTGCAACTCGCCGAACCACTTTAAAAATTTACTTGTCATTTTCTTTACTACATTTATTGTTTATTCATTGTTGGTTACTTGTAATCACGCACACATTAATTCTGATCCCGTCAAGGTCGATCAGATCACTCTAATTAGCGTATTTTTGCATCAACATTTTGTCCTAGAAGGAGGGTCTCTGCCAAAATCTCAGAATTTCTGGCAAACAACCTTGTGACCCAATCACTCAAGGCCTAAAATGATGCATACACTATCGAAAACCACCACCGGAAACCACGACAACATGGAAACCACCCACCAGGAGGTGCATCAAGACATCGTTGGGCGTCGACCACCAGTGCTGCCAACTTAATAGGCCGCGAATAACCAAGGACATTGAATCTCGAAAATGGCAAATTGGTGGAGATGATTAGAACAATGGTTGTGCAAGCAATGCAATAGAATGTGGTTGAGTTAAGAAATCAGCAACCATTCGTCCAGGACCTTGACCAGCCACGGTTCATAGATATCACCCCGAGGGTCGAAATTCAGTCGGCAACCAGTCTGGTTCATCCGCACCAAGGGGAAACCGACATCCTCAATGTCACAGAGTTCATTCCACTTATGAACGTGAGTCCCGCGGGCAAGCTAACCCCTAGAGGTGACAATGAAAACAGCCAATGGGGGAAATGAAGGTAATTGTCACTCACAAAACACTAGACTTGCCCTACAGTATCCCCAGCATCAGCGTGCTAGTTTTAACCTATGCCCGAGGTAGGCTCAGACCTCACAAGCTCGCGAGGCGAGTCATGTGCACCAACTGGCAATGACCGACGTTCTAGTTATAACCAACGTCACGAGCAATGCACTGACGAGCATGATGACACCTACCAACCTAGCCATCATGACTCAACCTAGCACATCAATGCACATAATGGAGGGGGCTCACAAGCAACAAATTTGCGAACTCACCTGCTCAAGGTAAGGCTGAACAAAGCCAGTCAGGGCAATCCTCACAACAAAGACTTGGATCGAGTGTAGAAAATGCTTAACAATCTAATAACCCACCAGAACAATGCAGTAGAAGAGATAGTGAGCTTTCCCTTCATAGAGGAAGTTCACCAAGCCTTGCTTCCCCAAGGATTCAGAGCACCAGAAAGTAAGTTCGATGGGAAAGAAGATCCCAAAGACCACCTCGACACTTTCAACGACCTAATGGAGTTGTACCAAGTTTTTGACTTGGCAAAGTGTCGCTACTTCGTGGTCACATTGGTAAGGGATGCCAAGAGATGGTACAAAAGTCTCAAGACAAACTCCATTAGTTCTTGACAACAATTCTCCTCGTTGTACTTACAACAATTCTAAGCAAGGAGATAGGTCGCAATGCCACTCAGCTACTTGAGCAACATTTTTCAGGAGAGAGACGAAACACTGACCTTGTATTTAACGAGGTTCCAGAACAAGTAGGCAAAGGTCATGGATGCACCTGAAGAGTCAATCCAAACTTTGCTAATTGCAGGCATCAAGCCGCAAACGGAGCTATGGAAAAGTTCGAAAGTGAAGACCATGTGAGCCTGACAAAGTTTTATTAGATGGCTGCTAAGCATCAGTGAGTGGAAAGCTCGCTAGCTACCCTAGCAAGAAGCTCACTAAGAAGAGCCCCAGACAAGTGACAGGATTGCCCAACAGACAAGTAGAAGGGCCAAGACCGTAATGAAAGGGATCGACACAAGTCCCAAAAGAGATTGAGAATAGATGACCGTAGGGACAAATAGCCTTTCCCACAATATGCAGAATACAACCCCCTCACTCAAGACACAGCTCTATATGAAGTCTCCCTTGAGGCTGAGAGACTACCATTCCAGAAAGGATGAGGGGGGTTCTAAGTAGAAGAGATCGGTAAAAATATTGTCGATACTATCGGGACATTGAGCACAACACCAATGAGTGCTAAACTTTAAAGGACGTCATTGAAGATCTTATCCGAAGGGGCCACTTAAAAAGAATTTGTTAAAGAGGCAGCAGCTCGCGAAAGTACTAGTGAGCAGAATAACCAGATCCAACAAGCCCCGGCCAACTCCAATAATGAAGTCCTGGTAGGCATGATCTACGGGGGTCTCGACATTGTAGGGAGCTCAAGGAGCTCTCGCGAGCAATATGCTCAAGAGGCTAAAACAGACTCGGTCCCCCCGAGTAATAAGCTATGAATAGAGACTGCCAAAGCAGCCCAGACAGGAAAGTGAGGTGATAAGATTCATAATGGATGAGTGTGAAGAATCTCCTCGCCACAATCATGATGCCATCATGATCGCAGCAAGGATCGACAATGTTTGAGTGCTCAAGGTAACAATTGATAACGGTAGTGTAGCAAATATCATTTTCTTGGGAGTCTTTCGATAAATGAGGTTCATAGAGTAAGATCTAAAGACGTGTCCATCGCGTTCTATGGGTTCACCAGGGACAGCCTGGTCCCCAAGGGAACAATTGACCTACCTATGGCCTAGGAGAAGAACGCAAGATCAGAATGGTGATGGCAAAATTTTTAATGGTAGACTGCCCGACTACTTACAATGTCATCTTTGGAAGATGATGCGTGTTTACTACAACATGCAAAACTAGCAAGTGCACTAGTCGCTCAAGTAATAGAGTGATAGGTAGGATATCGTTCCCACGAGGACTGGTAGCAAAGCACTAAGTTTNCAGCATAACTCTTCTGTCTGTCTTGGGCTTACTTCATTCTGTTTCGGATTAATCTTACGTCATCTATCAATTTCCGAGTCATCTCTGGCCCAAGAGCTGTACTCAACTCACTCTTTTCACCGATCTCATCCCAATGTAGTGGAGACCTACATCGTCTACCATACAAAGCCTCGTAAGGCGCCATTTTTATTGTAGATTGATAACTGTTGTTGTAGGCAAATTCCACTAAAGGTAACATTTCATGCCATGTCGTTCTATAATCCATACAGCAGGCTCTCAACATATCCTCAAGCACCTGATTTGTTCTCTCTGTTTGGCTATCTGTCTGAGGATGATAGGCTGTACTGAATGCCAAACGGGTACCTAAATTTCTCTACAAACTATCCAGAAAGCTGAAACAAATCTCGAATCTCTGTCTGACACTATTGTTTTGGGCACACCGTGTAATCTGACTATCTCTTTCATATAGATCTGAGCCAACTGATCTGAGGTGGTACTTTCCTTTACTGGAAGAAAATGGGTGGACTTAGTTAATCTATCCACAATCACCCAAATAGCATTATAACCTCTCTATACTCTAGGGAGACCTATGATAAAATCCATCGAAATACTCTCCCATTTCCATTCTGGAATTCTAAGTGGATGAAGCAACCCTGATGGCCTTTGGTGTTCTGCTTTTACCTGCTAACAAACCAAGCACTTAGCTATAAATTCTGCAATATTCTTCTTCATACCTGGCCACCAATAGCTTTTCTTTACATCTTGATACATCTTGGTTGCTCCAGGATGAGCAGTGTATGGTGTGTCATGAGCCTCTGTAAGTATTCTTTTCTTCAACTCATCATTTTGAGGGATACATAACCGATTCCTGAAATAGAGAACACCATCCTGTAAGTGGAACTCCATTACCTTGCCTTCATGCTTTTGCTGAATTATTCTCTGACACCACTCATCAGCCACTTGGTTAACTCTGACTTCCTCCAGTAAGGTGGACTGGACCTTTAACCTGGCAATCCTTTCCGGGATTACTTCAATCTGTTCCTTACACAACTCTTCTATCAACTCTTTCTACCTAGTGAGCCGGGACAAATAAGCTTTTCTACTCAAGGCATCAGCTACTACGTTGGCTTTCCCTGGTTGACACTTAATCTTACACTCATAATCCTTAACCAACTCTAACCACCTTCTCTGTCTCATATTCAACTCCTTTTGAGTGTATAAGTACTTTAAACTCTTGTGATCGGTGTAGATATTACTCTTGGCACCATAAAGATAATGCCTCCAAATCTTTAAAGCGAAGACCACGGCTGCTAATTCTATTTCTTGCGTAGGGTATCTCGTCTCATACTCTTTCAATTGCCGAAGGCATATGCTATCACCCTACCTAGCTGCATTAACACAGCACCAAGTCCTTGCAAAGAGGCATCCGTATAAATATCATAATCTACACCCTCTTGAGGCAACACTAACACTGGAGATGTTGTTAACCTCTTCTTTAACTCTTGGAAACATTCCTCACAAGCTTCTGACCACACAAAGGAGTCTTCTGTTTGGTAAGAGCTGTCAATGGTTTAGCCAAACTGGGCGAACCCTTCAACAAATCGTCTGTAGTAACCTGCCAGGCCTAAGAAACTTCGGACCTCTTTTACTGTCTCGGCCTTTGCCATTCAAGAATTGCCTTTATCTTGCTCGGATCTACTGAAATCCCTTCCTTCGACACAGTATGGCCCAGAAATATCACTTGATCGAGGCAAAACTCACACTTCGAAAATTTAGCATACAACTGCCTTTCTCTCAACCGTTGCAACACTATTCTCAAATGTTCCCTTGCTCTTCTTTCGACTTAGATAAACCAGGTATATCTATGAAAACCACTATAAATTGATCCAAAATCATGGAATACCCAGTTCATCAAGTCCAAAAGACGGCTGGGGCATTAGTCAAACAAACGTTATCACTACAAACTCATAGTGCCCATACCTTGTACGGAAAGCAGTCTTAGCTACCTCCTGCTCAGCCATTCTTACTTGATGGTACCCTGACCTCAATTCAATTTGGAGAAACACCGCTGCTCCCTTCAACTGATCAACAAAGTATCTATTCGAGGTAGCGGGTACTTATTCTTCACTGTCACCTTATTCAGCTCTCTGTAATCAATACACATCCGTAGTGATTTGTTTTTCTTCTTCACAACAAAAATTGGGGCTCCCCAGGGAGAATGACTTGGTCGGATAAAGCCTTTATCTAAAAGCTGGAGTTGTTTCTTTAATTCTTGAAGCTCTACTGGGCCATTCGGTAAGGGGCTTTAGATATAGGTGCTGTTCTGGTGCAAGTTCAATACTAAACTCAACCTCTCTTTCCGGCAGCAAGCCGGTAAGTCTCCGGAAAACACATCCAAAAATTCTCGAACTATCGGCACACTTTGAATTTCTGACTGTGGAACATCACCACTCTGTACTACATGAGCAATGTTCCAGAACACTCCTTTCAACATCTTCTCACCTTTACACTACTAACAACATGCTCAACGATGGCCCTCTCAAAACTAAACTTATCTCCATTATCGAGATTAAAACTCGCTTTCTTTTTCCGACAATCAATTCTACTCCATTCCTCCCTAGGAAAACATGCCAATATCACATCAGAGTCGGGCATATTAAAGACTATTAAGTCAACTACCAACTCTCGACACAGGATCACCACAGACTCTCTATCAACAATCTCTTGAGTCAACACACAACCCCATCAGGCAACTTACCTTAATGGGTTGACTCATTCTAACAGGTTTCAAATTTAATCTCTCTATCATTCCATGAGATATAAAAGAATGAGTGGCTCCAGAATCAATCAAAGCATATAAGAAACATCATGAATAACAACTGATCAGTTACGGCTGATGGACGGCTCGGCCTCACCTGTGCCACTGTAAATACTCTGGCATTTGTACCTCTAGGGATCTGAGTCGTCGGTGGAAGGGGGGCTTTACAATCCCTCCACATATGCCCTGGCTGTCGGCACCTGTAACACACGTTTTGATCCCTCAAACACTCTCCTGGAGGTTCCTTCCAATTTAGCACAAGGGGGAACCCTCTGTCCTAGGCCGCTTGTACGCCGATCTCTCTATTCTTCCTGGTTGAAACGTTCTTGGCCCTTACTTCTCTGTTCTTTGTGACATATACTCTCTCTCTGTAAGGTGGGTGGATGGTCACTAGTACTGTTAGAGCCAACCCTTCTGCAATATATTTGTTCACATAGATCTCTGCCTAAAGCCCGTGCTAGAGCTTCACTGTAGGTATAAGGGGGCGACTCTGTCATTACATCTCAAGCAATATCTGATCTCAACCCTTGCACAAACTTGTCTCTCCTTAACTGGTGTTATACATTATTCCGGGTGCAAAGCGAGCAAGGGAGTTAAATCTTACCGAATATTCCTTTACAGTACTAGGCCCCTGCTTCAGGTGAATAAACTCTTGGACTTCTCATGTACTCACTCTCTGTTCGGTACTCAGCCTCAAAAACCTTCTGAATTCCTCCAGGTCATCGAGGCTATATCATGAGTCTCCTCCATTATTCCTACACATATCGGGCATCTGCCTTAAACAAGAAACTAGCATATCTGATCCTCTCTTATCATTCAGGGGAAACAGTGCCGCCGTCGCTCTACGGACTTAAACCATCCTGCCTCTAGCAGGTCCCTTGTACCCTTAAATGTTGGCGGCTGGTGCTGATTTGCAAGCCCTGAATTGGATCACCCCGAGTCTGTATTGGCTGAGTACCGACCCTTCTCGCCTCTGTCTTGGAGGCGGTACTCTACTGGGAGTCTCGGTTCTCTCTGAACAATCTCCCCTGACTCTCCGCAAAACCTGCTGTACAATGGCTCGAATCCTCATCTCATCAAGGGTAGGGGGAGTCAATTCTGGGGTGGAGGATTCTCCTCATTCATCACACTTTTACCTTCCTCCTGTTACTACGCCTCATCTACAAAACAACCATCCTTAATCAATTCAAAAGAACACTAAAGTAAGGAAAGAATTAACTTACACAGTCGGCTATCAGATGTCATGGCGAGGAGAATGGGACACTGTCAAATCCAAAATCTCGGCTCTGATACCAAAAATGTAATAGCCACTTTCTATCAAATACTCATAATGAAATACATATAAAATAATATAAAGAAATTGGGCCCAAAATTTTCTTTTATTAAATATATATATCTTACAAAACCTCTATATTTACATAAAATTATAATGTGTACAAAAGTCATCAAAACATAATAGACAGTGTAAACGCTTCTCCTAGAGCGCCGACACATCCGACCGTGTCCTTACCTAGATCCTGCAAACATAGGAAAAAACGGGGGTGAGACTAAAATATGCTCAGTAAGTAAATCCTCTACTCATCTATCCCTTAACTCTCTTCTCTCTAATTCTTTCTACAACTTTCATTCAATTTCTCTTGGTATTCTCTCTCTCTTTCTCTTTCTCTTAGAACTCTTTATTAAATCTCTTTAGTAAGCACGGCCCCATCTTACCGGGGGCACGACCGAGACTCGCTCCCATCTACGTGACCTCTAATCATTCTAGCCGATCGGACTCGGTTATGCATGGATTCGGAAACCTTGGACATGTGAGTGTATAATCTCTCTCTCGGGTACTCGGATATAGCCCTCGCATGCACTCTCACGAGCTACACCACTTCTCTATCTCATACTCAGGCGCTCTCTCAATGCGGCGTACATGCGGGAATACTCTACCCATTACTCACGGGGTCCCCATCGCAAACCTACTCTATTTTCTTTCTCTAGCTCTTAAAGTAGCTTATACTCAAATTCTCTACTAGTCTCTAGCTACTTCTTGAGTGCATAAAAATGGTATGGATAGCTTATGCTCACTAATGCACTTATGAAATGCCAAATACAGGATTCCCTCAAAACAGTCATGCACAGGTCACACTAAAAAGACCATAACTTGCGTTATACACCTCGGATTGCTACGGTTTTGATCTCGTTTTAAAGCTTAGAAACAGGGATATAACTTCTATGTTTTGCTCTCAGCCCAGTTCAAACGTAGATGCCCAAACATTAATTTGAAAGTCACGGCAGTGACAGGGCAGATTTCACTTAGGCATTTCATCAACCAATTTTGTGCATAAAAACACTCTACTAAAATTACTACTATACTTCATTCTTAGCCATCAAATTCGGAGAAAACTCCCTCAAATACTCCTAAATCCCTGTCAAGAAAAGCACTTCCAAATAGGTTACACAACATCTCTCAAACTTCATCTCAAATTCCATTTCTCATAACATCAAAAACACTTCTCATAATACATATTCATCTCAACTCAATTCTCAACATCATAACATACTTATACAAGCATACATCTCTACTCAATCTCTAAATCTTACTCAAAAGCTTATTCAAAACTCAAATTGGTTGGATTTACTTACCTGTGAAAAGGTGACTTCTTTAGCACTTTCTTCCTTTGTTGTTTGTCTTCTTCTACAACTCAACAACAACACCAAATAAGACTTCACTTAACTAAAAGAAAACTCAAATCTAAAGCAGAATCCTTACCTTAGGATGGTTAGATGAAATCTCTACTCAAAAGCTCTCCAAAATCCCTTAGAATATTGGAAGATTGGAGGAGACATTGAGAGAAATTAGGCAAATGGAAGAGGCGGTGGAAATGAATGAATAAAGAGTTTCTTACACTTTAACTCTTTTAGCTCATTATAAGCATCATTTCCCATTTTGTCCTTGCCCTTCCTTAGAAATTCCATTATATCCTTGATTCTTATAAATACACCCCCATCCAAACACAATCTCTACTAAATTTCCTTACAATTTACTCCCCACTTTTCCTACTAATAGGGGTAGAATGGTCATTGTGCCCCAAAAGAAGAATTTCTAGAAAACTCAAGAAACTTTTTATAGCTCGTCGTCATGGTGAAGCCTTTCCGTCGCCCCAGCGAAAAAAGGCAGAACCTACCCGTGGGTGCAGCTCCTCTCGCCGCGGCAAAGTTCTTTTTGCGCCGGCGAAGATTGGATTTCCAAACTTCACCAAAACTCAACCAATTTCAAGGCAACCATTCAAGCAACTCAACATACCATGATAACAAACAAACTCAATTGAAGCTGAAACAGTAAACTTTTAACTAATACAGTAAATCTCAAATACATACCTCAAGTGGGATATTGCACATTAAAACAAATGGGTACAGTGAATATATCTATTTGTATGAATCAAAATGAAAGAGTAAAGTAGCTTTAGCTTAAAACGACACAGTATTACAATTGTAGCCAAAGTTATTAAAATTACAATTGTAGCCTTTTGACACATAAGTCAACAAACATTTTCCTCCCACCTTATTTATTTTTTTTTTTTAAAATTATTACTAATTCACATTGATGATGTTCCAATTACAGCAAAAAGATAAAGATGATTGATAGCAAAGATCTTACATCCATTGATATTAAGATTTTAGCGACTTCATTGGGAAAAGAGTTCCAAGTATTGCATCCTTTATCCAATGAATGCTGCATCTATAGGGTTCCTCAGAGGATACGTAAGTTCAATGAAGGGCTCTACACTCCGAAAGTTGTCTCCATTGGGCCGCTTCACATGGTAGACAAGAGTTAAAAGCTATGGAAGAGTTTAAAAGAAGATACCTTCAAGATTTTCTTAAACAAACCAACATAACCATGGAAGATTTTCTTACATTTATAAAGGATAAGGACCCACGATTGTGAAATTGTTATGCTAAAACCATTGGGCTTGGACGTGATGATTTTGTAAAAATGATTTTATTGGATTTTGTCTTCCTCATTGAGTTCTCATTGAGGACAAGCATCGGCCATCACAAATTGAATACTGGTGTCGATCGAATATTTACAGAACCGTGGATGAGATATGATGTGGAAAGTGACATGTGTCTTCTAGAAAATCAACTTCCGTGGTTCATTCTTGAAGGCGTGTTTAATCTAGCCAAAAGAGAAATGCAGTCTAACATTTACGAGCGACTTTACATGAGCAAACTTACATGTGATCTCTGGAAAGGGATATGTTGAGTGAAGCTTCAAACGATGTCGCATTACACTAGCTTATACGCTGCCATTTTGGAGTTATTTTAAATGACAAATCTCAACCGTTGAATCCAGCTTAATCTAATGGTGAAAAACAGCCCAAACAGTCAACCCATATAAAGTTGAGTTTCAAGGAAAGAGCACAACAGATCAATACACTCTCTCTCTCGCGTTCTTCGACTATGCTAGGGTTCTTAGTGTAGTTTCTCTTCAATTGTGTAACTGGATCACAATTTGGTGTTAATTTTGGGTAGAAGAAATAGGTTGTTCTTCTGGTAGAGGTACTTTGTATAGGGTGTCATGTTATTGTGATTACGGGTTGTTTGAAGGTTTTGTACGAGTGAGAGATTTGGGTTATTTTGTGTTGATTGATTTATAATTTGTAAAGAACTTGATCCTTATAGTGTAGTGAGCCCTAAATTATTTGGAGCTCAACGTGGACGTAGTTTATTCCATTGGGATAAATGAACCACGGTAAAAATCTTGGGTGTGTTCTTGATTTTTCTTTCTTGGTTGATTCGTGTTGTGTGTGTGTGTTAGTTGTGTTTGATAGAGAAATCAATTAGGTTTGAGTTTGATTGAAACCCAACAGTGGTATCAGAGTCAACATTAGGGGGTTTTCGGTCTATCTTGGGCTGTTCATGAAACCTAGGGTTTATACAAATTGGGGGTTTCTTGATAATCAGTCATATTAGTGTCCTAGGGCATGAAAAACCCTAGTTTATCCTGTCAACTTCTTTAAATTGGTTCGAATTCGATCTTACTTTTTTTTTTTTTTTAGGGTTTCCTGTGTCAACCCTAAGTCCAAACAATAACCTTCACTATGACTATTACACGAGTTGAAATCACCCAATTCGATGGGAAAATTGATTTCAACAGTTGGGAGAAAAAGATGAAGGCCTTATTATCACATAATAAGGTAGCCTTAGCCCTAGAGAAAGACATAACCAAATGGTCAGAGGAGAAACTGAAAAGGAAAGCAGAGGTGGACGAGGAGGCGTACAGCCTGATCATTAATTATGAACCTCTCCGATGGTGTCTTGAGAAAGGTAGACGGTTATGAAACTCCAACTGTTGTATGGGTAAACTCAAATCCCTTTATGCTTTACAGTCTACTTCTAATTTAGCTTACTTAAAAGGTGTTCTGTTTGCATATAAAATGGATAGCTCTAGGACCATTGATGAAAATCTTGACGAGTTCTTGAAAATGACCCAAGTGTTGAAGGGTACAGATCAAGAACTCGAGGACCCTAGCCTAGCTATGATCTTGCTGAATTCCTTGATTGAAGAATACTAGGTTGTAAAGAATGCCCTTCAATACACTGGTACTGTCCTAAGCATGGACTTAATAGTCTCAGGACTAAAAGCTAGAGAATTAGAGCTTAAGGTACAAAGAAGAACCAGTAATAATCTGTTTGTTAAGGGAAATGGTGAATTAAATCAATTAGGCAATGCTGCCTTGTCTGATAATGACCCTAGGAACAAGAAAAAAGGAAAAATGAACCGTAAAACTAAGGGAGAAACCAGGAAGTGTTTCTTCTGTAATAAAACTAGTCATATAAAAAAGAACTGCTATGCTTGGCTTAAGAAACATAAACAAGGGAACACTGAAAGCAACCTAACAACCTCTAAGTCTAATATTGAAGAATCTGAAGTCTTAACTGTGTCCAAAACTGATAGTATAAATGACTAGGTAATGGATTCTGGGTGCTCATTTCATATGAGCCCCAATAAAGAATGGTTTCAAGACTTTGAGGAGAACATGTTAGAAACTATGTATATGGGTAACAACAATGCTTGTAAAGTCCAACGGATAGGTAATATAACCCTAAGACTAGACATTGGTAAAACTATCAAGCTGACTAAGGAAAGGTATATTTAGAAATTAAAAAGAAACCTAATTTCATTAGGTACTTTAGATGAATCTGGATGCTGTTACAAAGCTGAAAATGGGTGCCTTAATGTTTATAAGAATAACAGTGTATTGCTTAAGGGGGTAAAAAGGAATGGACTATATATCTTGTGTGGAAATTACTACTCTGATTGTTTAAATTCTGCATTGTTTTCTACTAACCCAACTGCTATAAAGAAATGGCACCTAAGGCTGGGCCACATGAGCCAGAAAGGCCTTGACATCCTGCACAAACAGGGCTTATTTGGTAAGGATCCCATTGAATCCCTTGAGTTTTGTGAGACATGTATCATGGGTAAGCAACACAGGCTGAGTTTCCAAAGGGGAACTCACCTGGCTGCAAATTGCTTAGAATATTTGCATGCTGACTTGTGGGGACCTGAAAGGGTAAAATCACATGGAGGCAGTGGCTATTTTCTATCCATAGTGGATGACTACAGTAGGAAAGTGTGGGTCTTCTTACTTAGGACTAAGGATGAAGCCTTGAATAAGTTTAAGAGTTGGAAGGTTCTTGTAGAGAACCAAACTGACAAAAAGGTTAAAACCCTTAGGACTGACAATGGTTTAGACTTCTGCAACCTGGAATTTGACTCCTATTGCACTGAACAAGGTATCTAAAGACATAGAACAGTTAGGAAAACCCCTCAGTAGAATAGGGTTGCTGAAAGAATGAATAGGACTCTCTTAGAGAAGGTTAGATGCCTTCTCTTTACATCTTACCTACCAAAGTCTTTTTAGGGAGAATCTCTTAACATTGTTGCCTACCTTATTAACAAAAGCCCCTCAAGTGCTATCAACTTCATGTGCCTTGAGGAAAAATGGAGTAATAGGAAACCTAGCCTAGGACACTGGAGGACCTTTAGATGTGTTGTTTATGTCCACATCAGTGATGGGAGGTTAGAGCCTAGGTCTTTCAGGTGTGTCTTCTTAGGTTATCAAGAGGGAACCAAAGGGTATAGGCTTTAGGAAAGGAGTGCCCCTGGGGTTAGGATAATAATCAGTAGGGATGTAATTTTTAATGAGAATGTATTTCCTTGCAAAATTGCTAACTTTGATGCAGGTTCAACTAGCAGCCACCCTATGAATCATGATCAACTTGAGAGAGTCCAAATTGAGGTGGTGTAACACCCATATCAAGGTATATAGCTTTATTTATGCCCTAATACCCTTAGTTGAATCTAGTTAAAGTTATCTTCAACAAGTGTGAAAAATATTCTTTAAAATGTTATTAGGGGTAAAATGGTCATTTCACTCATATTTAGATGAAAGAGTAGGGAGTGAAAAGAAATAGAATAACATGGAGAAGTTAATAAAAATGAGGGCATTCTTGTAATTAACTAAGGGACATAGATGAAATTTTTAGAAAGTGCAAGGGTAAAATGGGAAACTACATATATATATATATATTATTATTATTATTATTATGTAATAAGAGTTCAAGAGGAGAAACCCCAGCCACTCTACCCCTCTATTCATGTCATTCTCTACTCAAATTCTCTCAAATTTCTTCACTAAATTTCCAAGGAAATTTAGTGGATTTTGGCTAGATTTTGATAGATTTTCAATCCTAAGCATCCAAAGGTAAGATTCTTGCACCAAGAAGTGAGATTAAATTTTAAAGTTTTGAATTCTTATGGTTGTATATGCTTAGGGTTTAAGAGGAAAGGGAATTCTACCAAAGAGAGATTATAGTGTTGGAGTTGCTTAAATTCAAGGTAAGTAAATCCAACTTTAGCCTTGATTTAATCACAAGTTGTGTAGAGAAATTTATTTTATGTTGTATGTGTGTTTGGATGATGAGAAATTATGGATTGAAAATTGAGGTTGTTTGATATGTGAATTTCATGACCATGAGAAGTAATTTATTAGTATATGATGGGAAGTGAATTAGTAGTATGTGATGAAAAATTGATTCATTAGTATGTGTAGAGAATTGATTTATTAGTATGGGATGAGAATTGATTTATTAATATGTGATGAGAATTGATGTATTTGTATGTGTTGAGTTGATGGAATTTTGGATGAAAAATGAAAGTATGGATGTGGAAAGGTGGAGGATGAATTTCAGCTAGGTTGATTGTTGGCTTTGCGGAGTTCTTACTCCTATTTTGGTAGCTTGAGAAAGATGTGGTAGTGTAGCCAACCTAGTATTTGCATGTGCATATGAATTGTTTGATGAAAATCCTAAGAGAAAACATGTTACCATGGTTGCCCTGTCAAATCCATGGCCTTCTGAGTGATTTTTGAGCATCTTACATATCGAACTGGGTTTAGACCTACATAAAAGTTGTAGTCCTTTCTCTAAGCTTTAAAATGAGACCAAGATCATAGCAATCCGATGTGTATAACTCGAGATATGCCTCCTTGAATATAACCTGTGCAGAATAACTACCTCAAAAGTGTTTCTAATTTATTAGTTTATTTTTAGTCTAATAATCTATGATTGATTTCAAGTATGGGAATATTGTTGGTAGAGAATACTAGTTCCCTAATAATATCTTTTTATGTCATAATGCATTCTCACATTCTCACATTAGCATTTAGAAAGAATAGCAAAGAATAAGCATATTTCCATGCACATACACATGTATGAGAACATTAAAGAATAAAGAGAAAGAAAGAAAAGAAATAAATTGTAGAATCATCCTCTAAAGAATATAATTAAAGAAGTTCAAATCTGAAATTTTATTTAAAGAAATGTAAAAAGAGAACAGAAGAGAAGGTTGTTGCGATGGGGAACCCGTGAGTGACCGAGAAGAAGAATAGCCCACATGCACGCTGCCTTTAGTGAGTGGCCTCAGAATAAGAAAGAAGAATTTGTATAGTCCGTTAGAAGTGCATGTGGATGAAGACTGTACCCAGCAAAGCATACCTACATGCACACCACTTTTAGTGAGCGGCCTCAGAATAAGAGAGAAGAATTTGTACACTCCGTTAGAAGTGCATGTAGATGAGGACTGTACCCACTCACACGGTTAGGGTTCTGAATCCATGCCTCAACCGAGTCCGATCGGCAAACAAGAATAGAAAAGAAAAGAAAGAATAGAAAAGAAAAGAAAAGAAAGAAAATAATAGAAAAGAAAGAAACAATAGAAAAGCAAGAAAAACAGAAAAGAAAGAAGAGAAACATAAAAGAAATAATAGAAGCAAAAAAGAAAGAAGAGAAATGGAAAAGAAGAAGAGAAACAGAAAAAGAAAGAAAACAGAAAAATAGAAAAGAAAATCCAATGCCTAGAAAAAGTTTATGCATTTGTGCATATGCATCATCCCATTTCTACTATCCCGAGTTAGTTTCCCTATTTGTGCTTACATTCGATAAGTGAGAATCTAGAATCTTATAAAGGGGATAGAAGAATTGAGAAGTTTGGTGTAAGGAAAGAAAATCCAGGATCTGAGTAACAGAGAAAGAATAGAAGTATTATGGGTTTACTTACTGAGCAATTAGTGCTCACCCCGTTAATTTCACTGTTTTTTCAGGTAGTAGATGAGATGCGGTCGGATCGGACGTCAAGTAGCGGAGGAGAAAGGCAACACTGTCTGACTGTATTTTGATTTATTTTTTAGAGTATGGTACTTGATGTAGAGATTTGTATATAAAGTCAAATTTATTTTGGGCCCACTATTGCGTTCTTATATACATATATATTTTCTATAACATGTTAGTGAGTTTTACTTATATTTTTTCCAAAGAACTACTAGCTAGAAAGAACATTACAGGTGGAGCCTGCTGCACCTCAACCTAACTTGGAGCAATTGGAAGCTGAACCAATTGATCAAACTTGGACCCTGAGTTGGAAGAGGAACATGCTGCAGAACCTGATGAACCCCATCCTGACCTCTTAGCACAATACCAGCTGGCCAAGGATAGAAGCAGGAGAGAAATCAAGCCACTAACAAGATAATCATATGTTGATCTCATCTACACAGCCCTAGTGGCTAGGGCACAACTACAAAGGACAGAACCAGACTACTATGATGAAGCAGTCAGATCCAAAGACAAAGAAAAATGGCAAGCTGCAATGAAGGAAGAAATGTTGTCCCTAAAGGTAAATGGAACCTGGTCTTTTGTTCATAACCCCAAAGACCAGAAATTGATTGAATGCAGATGGTTATTCAAGCCTAAAGAAGGTATAAACTCTTTTGACCCTCTTAGGTATAAAGCTAGGTTGGTAGCCAAAGGCTACACACAGCGGGAGGAAATAGATTTCAATGAAATTTTTTCCCATGTTGTGAAATACAAGACCATTAGGATCATGTTAGCCATAGTTGCCCATAAGGATTTAGAATTAGAACAACTTGACGTTAAGAATGCATTCTTGCATGGGAACCTAGAAGAAAAGATTTACATTAGACATTCCATTGGTTTTGTAGAAAGGAACCTGCCTAATCATGTGTGCCTTCTTCATAAATCCTGATATGGATTGAAACAGTCCCCCAGGCAGTGGTATAAGCGTTTTGATGCATTCATTCTTATCATTGGCTTCAATAGAAATAATTATGATAGCTGTTTTTATTATGCTCTCTCTGATGACATACATTTATATTTGTTGTTGTATGTTGATGACATGCTTTTAATTTGCAAGTCTAAGTCTAGGATAAAAGAGTTAAAGAAAAGATTAAACTCTGAATTTGATATGAAGGATTTAGGATGTGCTAAATGGATTTTAGGCATGGTCATAGATAGAAATAGAAATAACCATGAGCTAAAAGTCCATTAGAAGCCTTACTTGCAAAAGTTAGTGTCTAAATTTGGCATGGCAGGATCCAAAATAGTGAATGTACCCTTGGCTGGACACTTTATGTTAAGTAAATCACAATGCCCCAAAACTGATGCTGATTTAATTAAAAAAAAAAACATCCCTTATGCAAGTGTAATTAGGTCAGTCATGTATGCCATGATAAGCACCAGACCGGATCTTTCCTTTGCAATTTCCCACTTAAGTAGATTCATGTCAAACTCTGGCTTTGAACATTGGCTTGCTCTTAAATGGCTGCTTAGATACATTAATAGTTCATTGCATGTTGGCTTGGAATATGGAAAAAGATATGACTCACTTGATCTTGTAGGTTTTGTAGATTCTGATTTTGCAGGTGACAAAGATTCAAGAAGATCTACCACTGCATACTTGTTCACCTTGGGAGGAAACTGTGTAAGCTGGAAGTCCCAACTTCAGCCAATCGTTGCTTTGTCCACAACTGAGGTAGAGTATGTGGCTGTGATAGATGTTTTCAAAGAAGCTTTTCAGCTTCAAGGGCTGCTGCCAGAAGTTCAACTACTTGAGGGTGCAGTCACTGTCTATTCAGATAGCCAAAGTGTCATATATTTGAGCAAGAATCCTGTATACCATGAAAGGACTAAACATGCTGATGTCAAATACCATTTTGTGAGGGAACTAGTGGATAAAGGGGTGATCATTCTGAAAAAGGTGTCAACCGAGGACAACCCTGCAGATATGGGAACAAAAGTGGTCTCTCCAGCCAAGTTCAAGCACTGCTTGAACCTACTGCATATTGAGTGAGCTACAACAATCGAGCTATGATGGGTGATTTGTAGGTGAACTGCACTGGTAAGATTCTTGATCGGGTGATGTGTTAAAGCTTTAAGGTGGAGATTACGATTACGGGTTGTTTGAAGGTTTTATGCGAGTGAGAGATTTGGGTTATTTAGTGTTGATTGATTTGTAATTTGTAAAGAACTTGATCCTTATAGTGTAGTGAGCCCCAAATTACTTGGAGCTTAAAGTGGACGTAGTTTATTCCATTGGGATAAACGAACCACGGTAAAAACTTCGATGTGTTCTTGATTTTTCTTCCTTGGTTGATTCATGTTGTGTGTGTGTGTGTTAGTTGTGTTTGATAGAGAAATCGATTAGGTTTGAGTTTGATTGAAACCCAACAGGAAGTATGAAGATCTCTTGATAGAGGATGACTCGTTAGAAAATCACTTCCATGAAGCAGAACATTTTGTTGATTTGATAAGAATTTGTCTTCAGCCACCAGATCAGACATCCAAACAAATTGTTAAAAATTTAGTCACGCCTACTATAACGGAACTTCAACAGGCTGGAGTCAAGTTTAAGTTGGGGTCAAGTAACAAATTATTTGACGTAAGATTCGGAAATGGGATTCTGGAAATTCCAAAACTAATAATAAGCACGAGAATTGAATCTTTATTTAGAAATATTGAGGGCTTTGAGGTATTGAATTGTTCAACCAACCACATGAATGATTACATTAAAATAATCAATCACCTTGTCAACATATTACAGTTGAAAAACAGAGCACGAGAAAAGCAGGGAAAGGAACACCAGTGTCAACTGAAATGATTCATTCTCATTGTTTGTGAAAAATGGGCACAAATAGCATGTATTTATGCCTTATGTACAGAGGATTCTAGAAGAAAGAGAATAACAAACTCTACCACTAATATTTGTACAACTCAGCAACAAAAAAATAACTAACTAAAAAGGAATGCACAGCAGATCAACACTACCCGTTTTCATCAAGAAAATGCCGAGAGCCCTTAGGTGAAGTAGTGGTGATGTCCAGCTGTACATGGGCTTCATTCTAAAAAGTATTATCATCCAATACCCCCTTGGAAGATGGAGAATAGAGGTTAACTATTCCCATCTTGAAAAGAAGAGTATTAAGCACATTAGAGGAGAGTGCTTTGGTGAAAATGTCAGCTAACTGGGAGTGGCTAGGAACATGGGCAGTGGCAATGCTGCCCTCTTGAATTTTGTTGCGAATGATGTGACAATCCACTTCTATGTGTTTGGTACGCTCGTGGAAAACTGGATTCGCAGCAATGTGTAAGGCTGCTTGATTATCACAATGAAGGATGGCCGGGGTAGGATGTGGAATGTGCAAGTCATCAAAGAGTTGGCGAATCCATGTAAACTCACAATAAGTTGCTGCCATAGCACGGTACTCAGCCTCGGCAGAAGAACGGGATACCACAGATTGCTTTTTGGATTTCCAGGAGATGAGTGACTGTCCAATGAATATGCAGAAACCAGTTGTGGACTTTCGGGTATCAGGGCATGAAGCCCAGTCTGAATCGCGGTAACCATGTAATTGAATTGGAGAGTGAGCCGAGAGGAGAAGACCCTGACCTGGATTGCTTTTGAGATACTTCAAGATTTTGTGTGCAGCGTGTAAGTGAAGGTCACTTGGCTAAGACATGAACTGACTGAGAAGTTGGACTGAATAACTGATATCAGGCCTGGTGATTGTCAAGTATATAAGCCGACCAATGAGGCGCCTGAAAGGACTAGGATCTGAAAGAGGAGTACCAGAGTCTTCACTTAGCTTGAGATTTTGATCCATAGGTAGTTTAGCAGGTTTGGAGCCGAGAGTGCCAGAGTCTGAAAGTATGTTAGGTGTGTATTTCCGCTGACATAAGTGAATGCCTTTGGTGGATCTTGCTACCTCAAGTCCAAGAAAGTATCGAAGAGGACCTAAATCCTTAACTTTGAAGCAAGTGTTCAGGAAATTCTTGAGAGACTCAATGCAAGGAAGAGAGTCGGAAGCAACCACAATGTCATCAACATATACTAATAAAGCTGTGAAGGAGTCTTTAGTCACCATGGTAAATAAACTATAATCTGAAATGGACTGTTTAAAACCATAGTTAATGAGAGAATTGGAAAATTTGGCATGCCATTGTCGTGAAGCCTGCTTGAGTCCATAGAGACTCTTGAGAAGTTTGCATACCTGACCAGGTTGGCCCTTTGTATAGCCGGGGGGTTTTACCATATATATATCTTCATCCAAATCCTTGTGGAGGAAAGCATTATTAACATCAAATTGCTGCAAGTGCCAACCCTTGATGGCTGTTATGGCTAAGAGGCACCGAACGGTGACAATCTTGGCCACGGGAGAAAAAGTCTCGTGATAGTCGATCCCTGTTAGTGTATATTAGTGTATGCCCTAGAAACCATTCGTGTTGTCAGTTTCAGAGCATTTTGTCTTGTATCTATATATATCATAAATAATAGAAGAAAGAGTTCTTCAATTCATATATGTAAATTGCTTCCTTTATTCAGTCATGCATTTAAAATAAAGTATGTATATGAATTGTCCAGATGATTCATTTAATAGGTAAATGAGTTATCGAAAAGGGTTCCTTACGGAAGCAATATAAATTTGGGCAACTATATTGCACAGTNACAAAAAACAAAAAACAAAAAATGTATTAACCATAATCCTTATTAATGTTCTAGTTTGAAAAGGATTATAATTCTATATAAAATAAGGTAATTCTATTTATTAAAACTTTATGTAAACAGTATAACCTGAGCAACAAGTTAGGCACAAATGAATTAAACAAAGTAATTGAATATCATCCTCTTTAATCTACTATATTTATCATTAATTTTAAATTATCTAATTATATTAACACACATCATTAGAATTAATCAGTTTATAAAAAGAGTTTTTAAGATAATATTATTTTTAAAATAAAATTACTTTAAAAAACAATGAAATAATGATAATTCAAAAAGGGTATTTTTTTTGTTTTTTATTATCTTAAAGAAATCCTATATATATAATGAAATCAAGACGTCAAATTGACAAATCGAACGGTCCTCTTATTTTTTTATTTAATTTTTTTTCACCTAAAAATAATTTTGTGTAGTTGGGAAATTCAAATAACGAGGCAAAATCTGATTGGAAAGGATAAAACCTTAAACAAACAGAAGTATGCTAAAACCAAAGACACAACAGGAAGTAACCCAACAAATCAAACCGTACCTTTCGTGATCTAACCTTAAAATTCATGTCCAAGTTCTCTTCTCTTCTATAAATAAACCAATAATAACTTCCCTTTTCTTTCTCTTTTAATTTTCCCATATCTCAGAATCCTTCAATTTCTACAAATTTATACAAAGTTTCCCCTTTTTTTAAGGGTTAGGGTTTTATTAGAAAATCGGGAAAAAAAAAAAAGGAAGAAGAAAGAAAATGGGACCAGAAGGGGATTCAAATTCGAATTCTAATGATTCAGTTCGTGGTGGCGAGGGAGACGGAGTTGCGATAAATATCAGGTGCGCCAACGGTTCAAAGTTTACTGTGAGAACGAGCCTTGAATCGACGGTGGAGGCTTTTAAAGCTGTTTTGGCTAAGAATTGTGACGTTCCAGCTGCTCAGCAACGCTTGATTTATAAGGGTCGCATTCTGAAGGACGATCAAACCCTTCAAAGCTATGGTCTGTTTCTTTTATTTATTTACTTATTGTTTTTGAGTTTTGATTTTTGGCATGGTTGATATGATTTATTTATTTATTGGTATGCAATTTTTATGTCAAATATGATAGTAAAGAAATATAAATTGTACACACTTTCATTTTAGTAATGTAACAGTTTTGAATTTGTAATTTGTGTGACAATGTTAGGATAAAGTTTATAGAGTGTTTGCTGTTTTTGGTTGAATTGTTAGAAATGTGAAGATTTGTAGTTGATTTGAAGTACGCGATTTAGTAGGTATGTTTATAATGATACCACAATTTTTTTATTGAATGTGGATGGGGTAGAATTGTTGTTGTTTCATTTGAGCTATGAGTTCTTTCATAATTAGGTTAATCATAAAATTATCCAATTGTTCATGAGCACTGTGAATCGTAATGCAAGTAGATTATAAGCTTCAAATTATCATATTGTTAATGCTTCTTACTTATTACCTTCCGTTTTTCTTGGTCCTTTTTGTCGACTGTTACAATTTTAAACGTATCATTTTATTGGTTGGGCTCATAATCTTTTACTGAAATGAAATGGTGTTTTAAAGGTTTGCTTCTGCCTTTTTTAACATTGCAAAAATTCTGTTTTGGCATGCTCGAACATTACTATTTTTTTCCCTTCTCTCTTGTGACTGATTTTTATTTACATATTTTTTTTGTTTAAGGTTTGGAAGCTGATCACAATGTCCACTTGGTTCGTGGTTTTGCCCCAGCTACTCCGGTTTCCTCTGCTGTTAGTGCAAATGCTGAAACTCCTAATACTGCACCAAGTGTTACACATGGTGTTGGTTCTGATGGAAGTGGGGGTCTTGGTGGTGCCAGTCTTGGGGAATCTTTATTTCCCGGACTTGGATTAAATGCATTGGGTGGGGATGACCCTGCTGGCTTGCTGGGACCTGGGAACCCAGCGATGGAACAAATGCGACAGCAACTTATGCAGGACCCCAACATGATTACAGAAATGATGAACTTGCCTCCCATCCAAAACCTGATGAATAGTCCTGAGCTAATGCGCAGTTTGATTATGAACAGTCCTCAAATGCGTGATATTGTTGATCGTAACCCGGAGCTTGCGCATATACTCAATGATCCTGGCATTCTTCAACAGACATTAGAAGCTGCAAGGAACCCAGAACTGATGCGTGAGATGATGCGAAACACAGATAGGGCCATGAGTAATATTGAATCTTCCCCTGAAGGATTTAACATGCTTAGGCGTATGTATGAAAATGTTCAGGAGCCTTTTCTAAATGCTACAACATTGTCTGGAAATGCTGGAAATGATTCAAGGTCAAACCCATTTGCAGCTCTCTTGGGGAACCAGGGTGGTGCACAGCCCAGGGATGTTTCTAACAACCCTCCTGCCACTGGTTCTGAAACAGCTACTGGGCTTACTGCCCCAAATACTAACCCACTTCCTAACCCTTGGGGCAATTCTGGTGGTAAGCTTAACTCTATTGAGACCCCATTATTTTAAGCATGCGGGACATGTCTCTATTACCATGCATCTAACTATTATTAGTATCTGGAGTTTACAATGATAATTATTTAGGTTTTTCATTATCAAAATGTCAGGAGGGACGGAAACAAATGCCACTGCAGGGTCAAATCCTGCTGATGCAATGGGACTGGGTACGGGTGGTTTTGGAGGACTTGTTCTTCCTGGTACAGATCAGATGGTTAGTGGTATGCCTGATATTTCTCAGTTGAATCAGTTGTTGCAAAATCCAGCTATATCGCAGATGATGCAGAGTCTTCTCTCCAACCCACAATATATGAATCAGGTACTGTTAATAGCAAAAATTGTTATATCATCAAAAATATATAATATGCTTTATTTGCTTCTAATAAAATTGTCTTTGAATGTTAGATTCTCAATCCTAACTCCGAACAAGGTGGCATGTTTAATTTGAATAACCAAATGAGAGAAATTATGCAAAATCCAAATCTTCTTCATCAATTATCGTCCCCTGAGACAATGCAGGTATGTTGATTTAATCACCTGGCATTGATGTGCCCTCTTTCTTTTAACATTTAGTGCAGACAAATCCATTCAATTAGACATTGATTCATTTTGTGTATATGGTATATTAAAAAGCTTGGTGTAAGTTCTTCAGTAGTTATTGTCTCTTGGTTGTGGTGTCTAGTTTAAGTAATAAATCCTTAAGCATACTAATACGCATAATATGTATTGGTTCCACATTATTATCTGATTTGATGGTTGATTTTTGTAATATTCCATCCTGATGTTAAGTTTCTGGTGGCCTTTGCCTGACCTTTCATTTCTATGTTCTTCTTGCAGCAAATGTTGGCTATGCAACAGTCAATTCTATCGCAGGTCAATCGACAGCAATCAACCCAGTGAGTTAAACTTTTTCTATTTTGTTTGACTAGGTAGTCATAAAATGGTGTTGTTTTCTGTTGCACTGATTGTTGTTACCCTTATTACTCAATATATGTTGTTCGCTTTGTTTCAGGCAACCAGCTCAGACTGGTGCCACTACAGGTACCTAAGAAAACAAGTTCACCCTTTATTCTTCGTTAACTTTAATCTTAACACTTGAAATAAAACATGTCATTTATACTCCTGGATGGCAGGGCCAAATAATACCGAGCTGGAGATGCTGATGAACATGTTTAGTGGTCTTGGAGTCGGTGGCTCAAGCATTCCAAACCAACCTGATGGTTAGAATTTAGTTACCTTTTATCGAATTCTGTGTATTTTCTTCATTATGCTTGTGCATTTCTTGGTCATCATTGAATTTATCCACGTTTTTGTAGTACCCCCTGAAGAACTGTATGCTACTCAACTGTCTCAGCTTCAAGAAATGGGTTTCTTTGACACTCAAGAGAATATTAGGGCATTGCGTGCTACTTCAGGAAATGTCCATGCTGCAGTGGAGCGACTTTTGGGAAATTCTGGGCAATAAATTGTGAAGTTTCATGGTCTTTTAGTTGATTAAAGACACATTTGAACATGGTGTTTTCTCAAGTGACAAACCGTTAGCAGGCACTTGCTGGTTCTATTTCAGGCAGGTGCATGCCGTGATAGAGATGCAAACTTGTGGATTATACACTTGTGCATACTTGACGATGTTTGCACCTGAAAATCCCTTAGCGTCATCCTAACCCTTGGCGGCTTCCTCCCTTGAAATGTGTTATGTACATAAACAGTTTTTTTCTTGCTCCTTTTATGAGTTAAAGGATATTTGTGGATTTATTCCTTGGCTATTGACTTTGTCTTGTTGAATTGTGATTACAGGTTTGTTTCTTTCATTTAATAAGAGGACCATTTTATACTCTTGGCCATAAAGAATTAAATCATTTGATATGATTTCCATTTGTATAAATTCTTCATAAACTGCTGAACGTTGAAGGTTGAAGAACCCTCCCTCTTAACCCTAAGAAGTTGATTTAGCGGTCAAGGAAGTTTATTCCTTTTATTGAGGTCTTAGGTTTAAACCTTGAGGTCATCTACCACTTTGTGATTTACTTGGTCTTTTAAGCTTGTAAGGTGTTCGTTGGACCTTAGAAATTAGTTAAAGTGCGTGCAAACTAGTCTGAATACCCTGTTACAAAAAAAAAAAAAAAAAAAAAAATCTTCTCTCATTGATTATTTAATCACAAGTGTTATAAGCAATGTTTTAAAACCCAACTTGGCCCAACCGAGACTCGAAAGCTTCACCAACCAGGTTTACATTTTTCCTATTCATCCAAAACCTTAGAATTTGGGATGATGATCAGTTTACAATTGAAGGCCAAGATGTTGGGGCTTTTGAAGAGCAAGTGTTGCTGAGTGCAATGGTGGCAATAGAGTTGATTTTTTATGAGCAAATCGATCAGAAATCCAAAAAAATTAGCAGTGGTGACAACTGACGATTAGCTAGGCTAACGGAGGTGGGGCGAGGTGGGTTTTCGTCAGGAGGAAGAGGGGAGTATTTTCGGAGTGATGGGGAGGGTTGTCGACACCGACATCGATGAGATTTGCCTTGGAATGCGGATGCCAGCGTTGATGAGATCTAGCCGAAATCGAACCAATATCAGCCAGATCTTGGGTAGATTTTCAGGAGAATGGGCACAAGGGACAATTGAGGCTGCATTTGGGGTGTCGCCACTGCCAACCAGTCGTCGGTCGATTTGTATTTGGGGTGTGTCTGCTAAATTTCAAACCTATAGGGACTTAATAATAAATGTGTATTTTTTAATTTTAAAAGTTTTTGTTAGCTGGTTTGACTGGCGGTCAAACTAGTCAACTTGAGACCCAGCAACTTTGCCCGGTTTCACTCCAGGTTGGGTTTTAAAACATTGGTTATAAGATCACGTGGTAATGTGAAATTTACATCCTTAGTTATATTACCTAGTTAGTAAATACGGGTATGACAAAAAAAAGGATACGGGAATTTTATGGGTATGATATGATAAATGGTGAAAAATACGTCTGTAAAAATTTGGTTATAAAATTTGGATACGGAAAAAATACGATACATGTATATACGGGTTTAATACGACACATTATCAATAATACGTTTTGAAAAATACAGCAATATCAATCTAATTTTAGCACTTTTCATGGGCCATTTGGTTAGAATCTATACAGCATTTCAAATATACGGGTACGGCAAAAAAATGGTATTGGAATTTTATTGGTATAATACGGCAAACGGTGAAAAATACGTTTGTAAAAATTCAACAAAAATTTGGTTACGGAAAAAATACGAAAATAATACGGCTAAGACATATAATTCGCGAATAATACGACTAAACTGATAAAATGCGGCAATTCGTGAATAATATGCCGAATTTTCTAACTAGACTTTATACCATAACACAAGTTTCTATTTGTAAAACAATTTGAACATTTCTTTTAAACTCAATAAATGAACTTATTATTCACATTCTAAAAAATATACTAAATATAACTTATTTTATTTGTATAAAACAATCACTTAGTGATGATTAGAGCCCTTTAATTTTCTTCCCAAAAATAAAAAATGACAACAATAATAAAAGGATAAAAAAAAAAAGGTAGCCAATAAATGAATAAAAAACAGTAAATCTTAATAACCTCTCCAAATTGCGCCAAAAATAGGGTTTTTAAACTTTACTGAGGGACTAAAAAAACAATTAAAAAAGAATGAAGGACTAAATGAAATTTACATAACTTCTAGAGGAGCCAATATTTCCTACTTTTGAAACGAACCCCTCTCCCTCTCTCTCTCTCTCTCTTTCGGTCTGAGCGGTTTCAATGAGCTGAGCTAGGTAATGCCGCTTCCCATTCTGCTGTTATTCCATGTTTTCTTCATTACTTATCTTCCTTCTAACTTTAATTTGTTTAATTACTACTTCTTTTACTTGTTTTGTGCAAATTTTTAAGTATAATACATCAGCAAATCTTTATTAAATTGATAAATTTTCGATTGTTATTAAATTTCTGCGCTTGCGTTTGATGGGTCTTGCTTGTTTCACGCAATTTACATAACCCATGTCTCAAAATTTTGATTAATTCATGTTGTCAATTCTGGGTGTTGTTTATTTATTATTTAATTATTTTGGCTATATTTTAATGAATTCAAGTGAAAGATCACTAAACGGTGAAATAACAGTGAATCATAAGTGTTTTCATAATTATTTTTTGTCATTTGCTTAGTGATGTTTTGGAATTTTATCATCATTTTTTAGTTCTTGCATCACTTGAGTTTGAATTTGTTGTAAATATGAGTTAATGATCTTTGCTTTGTGCTGCTTTTTTTAATTTTACCATGAATTTGACGAATAGAAGTTGACTTCTGTACTTTGTGGCTTGTGGCAAATGCACTTGTGATTACCATTGATTTAATCTCTCATACGTAACTACAGATTCTCTGAACTTCTTTAGCAGAAATCAAATTACATCAGATGGTTCAACAAACAGTAGATTCTAAGTTCAATGAATATGGGCTGGGTAGTCCTGAAACTAATTTGCCCACTCGTGATAAGCAACAGCCAGTTGCTGTAAAGAAGACAGCATTGAGAGAACTGCAGAATGAAAACAGAATCGTGGTGCCAAATGCTACTGGAAATTCTCCATATTCAAAGGATAGAGGACCTGTTAATGATGCCATTAAGGTTTCTGGCACTAAGAGACCATTACATGATTCCCCAGTAAGCCCCTCAAGAGACCAATCACTGAGCAGCAATGCTACAAATGGGCATCTTGTATATGTTCGTAGAAAATCTGAAACAGAATTGGGAAAGATCAGCATGTCTGACAGCACAACCATTAGTACTGATTGTATGCACCCAAAGCAAGCTGGTCAATCTGACCGCATCCATCAACAACCCCAGATAAAGGAACCAAAGGCTTCTTGTTTTCCAGCATTTGCACCTTTACCAATGACTTCCTTCATGAGCTCATCTGGAAAACCATCAGTTCCTCAACTTGGGAGGTCTGTTATGAAATCTCCGGCAGAATCCAATTATCATCCTATTGGTTCTGCTTCCCTCTTGGATGATCCAAGGCAAATAAAAAATATGCTCTGGGAAGAACGTTATCATCAATTACAGATGCTGTTGAAGAAATTGGACCAATCAGATCAAGAGGAATATGTGCAGAGTATGTTGTTATTTTGCAAAAGCCAACTTATTTTGCTCTATTTTGCTTCTGTTAAAGTTTTATAACACTGATATACAAATTGGTTTCTGTGATTTCACAAGTGCTTCGGTCACTTTCCTCGGTTGAACTTAGCAGGCATGCTGTTGAACTGGAAAAGAGATCAATTCAGCTTTCATTGGAGGAAGGTGATTCCTCCACAGCCCCCGCGCCCCCCCCCCCCCCCCCCCCCCCCCCCCCCCCCCCCCTTTTTCTTATTCTTCCCTCTTCCCTTCTTCCTTTTTTTATTTTTTTTTATTTTTTTTTATATATATATAAAAAAAAATTTGGAATGGTGTGCTTAAAGAATCTCTCCTGATTTGAAATTATTGGATGAAAATTGGTGTTTATGTATGGTTTTTGTAGTTAAGTTCTAGATGTATGACTCATGTTCTTGCATAACTTTTAGTGGGAGATCTAAAATAATGTGCAATTTTGTCAACTGACATGTTTGTCTGATTGCTTTGATTATAGACACGGTTTTGCTATTGTCCGTATTGTGCATATCCATCCCATATATCCTCTGCTACCTTTCAGTAATCTGAGACAACAGAAAGCAATACAAGTTTTGCTCATTTCTTTTTGCATTATTGCAGCAAAAGAAGTCAACCGTGTTGCAATGTTGAATGTGTTAGGAAAATCTATCAAGAATCTGAGAGAACCATTGACACATTCAGACCAGCCAAGCAAGTAAAAGACCATGAAGATGAGACAGTGTTTTCATCATTCTTGTCAAGGCCGAATGCACTCACTGATTCATGTTTTTCCCTGTATTTTATGTGGTGGTTGTCTTCTCTCAAGTTGGCTTTATTCACTGTAATATTCTACCTGGGACTTATTTTCCTCACTATTGTCAAAAGCTGTTGACATTATCGAGTTCCAACTTTGTTGACTGTCATATAGTGCTAAAATGATCAATTGCTCAGCTTTACTAATTCTAGCCATTCTGTTTAAATTTCCCTGTTGTATTAGTTTTCTGTTTTCATATTGCCAAACTTTTGCTAGGGATTCTCTTCATATGTATAGTTTTTTGGTTTATTATTAACAAATATATTATTCGTTTAAGTGTTTGCAAAAGCAATCGAGAAATTTGGCTGAAAAGGATTTGGTAAAGAATTGTGATCATTGTTCTTTCTATCTTTTAGTAAGTTACTTTTTATCTTGATATAGTGCTGGCTCAAGAATAATAGGTTTGTATTAGTAGCTATCCAAATTTTACAGGAAGTTTGATGTGGATATTTGCTCTCATTTGTAAGTTGCTTAACTCCAAGCCCTTGATATACAACGAGGAAGATGATCATTTGGGTTCAATGGCACATTCTCTTGCCAAACAAAGCAAAGAGTGATAACAATGAAATGATTTCCAAGTTACAGGTTTCTATCAGCCTCAAAAATCACAAGCTGAAAAGCAATTTTCTATGGGTTACAGAGTGACCTTTTAACATTCTAGCATGTGTGTGCTACTTGGAGAAGTAGTGGGTATCTTTCAATCACATTTTGCTACCCATTACCTTCCCAAAATGAAAGCAACAAACAATGACCCTGTTGTCCTAAACTTCAGGAAATCTCCACGTTTCAAGTAATTAACCAAAAGACATGCCTCTTCACAACTTGTCTTTTGGTTAATTAAATTATTTGTCCTGTTTAGTAATTCCATTTATTGGTACAATGAATAGATTAGTGGGTGCATGCATATAGCTCCACTATTGTCTTCCACATTAATTACCATTAAACCCTTTTACACCCTGTAATATTACCCCTGAACCTGATCTAATTCTTATGGATAACCATCACAATGCACCAACTGAAAAAAACTGCCCATTTCAAAAGCCTTTTGTGTCTCATCTGAAACAAATAACCGCTCAAACTACAAAAGCAACACTCCCATCATTTGTTACATTTTTTTTTTTTCTCTTTTTACAAAATTTTCACTCTCAGTGATGACCAACAACACAGTTTCCGACCCCGAATTTCTCTTCTCATCTTCTCCATCCCACCAGATCATCACAAACTTTGCTTCTTCTCCTAGTCCTGATGCCAACTACCATCAAAATCCCCGCAAAAAACGGTCCAAAATGATCAAGATTGATCCCAGTTCTATTCCATCTTGTTCCACTAGTGTTTCTAGGCCAAAATATGCCAAGAAACCTGACCCTGGTGCACCACATATCACCAGGCCTTGCAGTGAGTGTGGCAAGAAGTTTTGGTCCTGGAAGGCACTTTTTGGGCACATGAGGTGCCACCCTGAGCGCCAGTGGCGGGGCATTAACCCTCCCCCGAATTTTCGCAGGCCAGTTTCACCGGTTAGAGACATAAGCAACGGTTTGAGCACAATGACAGTGGCTGACCATGAGGTTGCAGCATGTCTTTTGATGTTGGCTAATGGTGACCAGGGTGATCAATGTGGTACTTCCAGTCCTTCACAGGTGCTTCTTCTTCAAGACAATGATGTCAACATGGGGAGTTTGAGTTGCACAAGGTTCGAATGCAATAGTTGCAAGAAAGTGTTCGGTTCCCACCAGGCCCTAGGAGGACACAGGGCTAGCCATAAGAATGTGAAGGGGTGTTTTGCCATAACAAGAAGCGATGGATGCGAGATCGATCAGGATCAAATTGTGGAGGATGAAGACAAGAAGATGATGATGTATTTGGGGCACCAGTGTAGTATTTGTTTGAGGGTGTTTTCAAGTGGACAGGCACTTGGTGGACACAAGAGGTGTCACTGGGAGAAATGTGATGATCCATCACAAAATCAAGGCCTTAATAATCTTCTGGACCTCAATTTGCCTGCCCCAGTTGAAGATGATTCTGCCTCTTCTTCTTATTCTTCAAGCCTCACTCTAGACTTGAGGTTGGGCCTTTGAAGTGTTTGATTCATTTGTTAATTGATATGTGACTTTTAAGCTAGATAGGATTAGTATATATCTACATAATATTTATGTACTTGCATCATATATAACTATATATTATATATTTGACTTAGAATTAAAGCATTGTTACTTGCTGGCACCATAATTGGGAGACCAAAGTATAGTTGTAACTTGTGATGACTTAATAAACTACAGTCTTAATTTCTGAAATTATATCATATTGTTAGCTTCAAAAGATGTGTGATGTGTATATTGATATTTTATTAACTGATGACCCTGAAACCTGATTATGATAAGAATTCCAACTCCGGAATCTTAAGCAACAAGGCATGTGAGCAACTCCTATTTGATTATTTTACTGATACGGTACTGCGTCCCTATTTGTATGCAGCTACTCGTTTTTATTTTCAGAATATTGACTTCCAGCTATATGTATGTGGTCCTGACATATGCTTAGTTCAGTAGTCAGGTTCTATGCGGCGACTCGATGAATAACTTGGTGCTTGCTGATCTGTTGAGAATCTGTAGTTTAGGTATAAGATTTGCAGGCCTTGAATAAAAATCAGTATAAGTAATATTCCATGGACTATTATAAAGTTTCAATAATGGCAGAACATGATAAGCAAGTTCATTAATAAACTTTAAAGTGTTTACTGTGTAGACCCTCTTGTGGATTAGTTGGCTTCTGAGTTTTGCAATCTGACTACCAATAAATGAACATAACTAATTATTTAAAAGCAATCTTAGAGCTTTTTATTTCATGTTGCAGGTATAATGTTGCATAATCTTCTAATGATCCAAGGCTGCATTATTGTAATGGGAATTTCTGTAGACCACAAGGAGTGATGACACTCAAGTACACATATGTCTATGTGCTTTTTTTTTTTTTTTTTTTCAACTTCTTGTTATAAAAAGAAAGTATTGTTCCTTTATATCATCATGTATGGACCTTGATTTGATATTTTATTTAACTTTTTTGATCAAAGTTTCATTTAGCTGACAATATCCTAACTCACATAATGGTTTATAATATTCAAGAGATTGACTGGATTATGAATTTTCTTCAAGGGAAGCACTGAGAAAGACAGGTTTGATGTCACCTCTTACGTATTGTTTTCAATTAAAAAAATAATCCTTATTGAAAACAAAGTTTTATGTTCTCATACAACATGCGCTCCAGAAACACAATCAAACAGAAGCACAAATTATTACAGTGGAGTTGGTTGAGTACATTTTACGCAGCTTCTGAGTTCTGATGAAACAGAATGTATGGTTATGGTTCAACTGATAGATTTTGCAGGAATTTGGCAACTCAAATACAAGGATAGCAAATTTACAGTTAAGATTTCGATGCGGAAATCTTGAATCGTTTGAGGAAACTGTCTGTCAATTAGACTTGAGGACCTCATTGTGAAGAATACATCAAGTTCAGTAGCTTGCATTTTCATCAAGAAAATGAAATGAATTACTGATAACCAACCTGGGAACAATTACTTGATTTGGGTGCAATTCTTTATAATAAATAAGTTTAAATTTAGCCGACAATTCTGAAATTAGAAGAGATTAACAAATAATAATGCTGGCAGTTGGTGCGCGTTTTCTGCAGGGAAGCATCCGAGGAAAGCTGTGATGGTTTGTAAGGATTTCGAGATTGTGCAGAGGAAGATTATGTCATCTATTATGTAATCCTTCCAATTAAAAACTCAAAATCTAGTACTTCAAGGTTCTCATTCTGAGTGTAACCAGCAGCTTTCATGTTCAATATTCATATTATGCAATGGCTCTTTTTATATATTATTGTGACCTTAACCAGTTTTGTGATGACACTTGTTTTGGTTCGAATCGATTTGATAATCCTGAAACTCCAATGGGCACTCTTGAACATGATAGAAAACTCAAGTCACTAATCATTGAAGGTTCACATGGAGGCGATGTCACTGCAAAAACCTGCAGCACTTTTAAATAATTCAATGCATTGAAAGACTAATAAATATTCAGAATTCCCATTAATATTATATGGTATGTCACGCTAATTCAAGCCCTCAAAGGTTATGTTGGTGGCTTTTGCAATTAGTGCTGGAATCAGAAGTTGTGCAATGCATAACTTCCTAGTTCTTCTGGCTCCAGTGTTTGTAGCACAAGCTGGCAAATTTCGAATGACCAATGACCTCCAAGAACCAAAGATTCAGATCATCTAAAGAAAGATATGATAGACATTACTTAGAATTACAGTTTATCAGTGGATGTTAATGGCAACAGGCAACCTTAATGGCCAGATTCTTCATGTCAGAAAATCATGAAAGTATGTTAGTCATACACAAGAAGTATGAAACTTTTAAGTTGTTATTTGGAATCTTGTGTGATGCTTATATTCAATGAATCAGGTGTTGATATCCTGATTTTTTTATCTTTCAACACCAACTAGCGGTAATCAATGTGATTTTGGATGTCGAATAAAAAGAGAGTTATATTCAATTCACCATCTTCAACTTCATAAAATCCTTGATAATTTGATTTCATTTAGCAGCCATTGACTCTAGTATCCACCATTAATCTAGTTTTTGGTACACCAATCAAGACTGTGAATCCGCAGAACAAGAATAAGTCTCTTCCTCGTAAAAATACCCAGCTTGCAACACTAAATTTTTTCTATGTACTTTTTTTACAGCATCCATTGTAGCTAGCTTACCAACTCAAAACTCTGCTCGCGTGCAATGTTTAATGACATCATTGACACCTCTGTTTCTGGTTTTGATAAAACTCTACACACATTAAATCTTTGCCTCCTGTCCATTTGATAGCAACATTAATGTTTTTCTATGTAGTTTTTTTTTTTTTTTTAAAGCAATAATATTAATCTCCGAATCTTTAGATACAGCTCAAAAAGTCAATGAATCTTCTTTGATTCTATATTTAACAGGTTCTGTGGATTATGAATCCTTCTGGTATCTTCCCTTTGATTCAATCAGCTGATGTTATCTGATTGAAAACAAGTTGTGAGTTGTACACTTACCTTTATTGTATATGATATAAGCAAATTTTCTACTATAGTTCTGAGGAAGGTAATAGTCATCGATTCATGCTTAAAAATTAATATTTCGACCTAGTAGAAAGTTGTAAATTATTTTCTTTGATAATGAAATCGAGGATAATGAACGTGATTAACAGATAAACGACACACATATATATATTTATTTCATATAAAGTTTTGACCTGGAAAGCAATAATGCGTTATGCTTGGGCGGATGTATCAAACCATCAAGTTTGATGAAGAGAAGAAATTAAGGCTCCACAAGTGAAGGCTGCACTTGTATGTAGAATATTGTAAGATGTGACTGTTTGAAAGCTCCATTTCTGCAGAATTAATAAACAGACTTTGAACTATTCCATGTCAACTCTGCCTTAATTCATCTGGTCATCACTTCCTAGCTCATCTGATAATTAATCTTCCAAAAGGCTGAGATGGTATCTCCAACATGATCCCACATCAGATGTTCTCTCATACTTCACCTGCTCATGCCCGACAGCATTAAAAATAAACTCCATTGACCACTCCTTGTAAGTATGACTAAATATATGTATTTAAGTGGAAGAATCTCAATTAGAAGTAAACAAATCCTTTGGTATCTTGCCTTGAATCTATTGGCTCGTGTAATCCACAGCCTTATATATTAATTTTTCCAGAAAATTGAGTTATGACATAATCAAGACTATTAGCAGCATATAAAATATAGCCTCGCCACCCCAATATATTATATTAATAATTCTGGTGAATGTTTGTGTTAGGAAGCAACATTTACGTCATTGAAAAAAAAAAAGGGTTGGAAATTTAAGCACTTCAAGAGTCCTTTTCTGGAGTTTTCACTGTGTAGTTAAAATTAACTTATTGTTTTGATTCTGTGCATTCAAAACCTGTTGAAGGTTGAACCTATTTTTGTAACTGCAAATATGGTCATGGTGGAAGAATGGAAGAGCTGCAGCATTGGAAGAAGAAGAATGGAGGTTGCAGCTTGAGGTCGTAGCATAGAAATAAGTCCGCCGTAGCGAGTATGCGAGATCTCTTAAAGTGTTTCAATTTTATGAAAATATCTGTTTTAGGAGATAGGTTTTTGGGAATATTTGTTCTTCTTAATTAGGATTTTATTTTGAGTTAAAATCAATGTTTTAAAACCCAACTAAGGATGCAACCCGGCAAAGTTGTTGAGTCTCGGTTTGACCGGCCGGTCAAATCGGGTGACAAAAATTTTGAAATTCGGTAAATACACCCCTAAAAAGTTGTTAAATCCCTACAGGTTTGAAATTTAGCCAACACACACCAAATACAAATTGACGACTTACTGGTTGGTGGCAATGACACCCCAAATACAATCTCAATCATCCCTTGAACCCATTCCTTAGAAAATCTACACAAGATCTGGCCAAAATCGGTTCAATTTTGACCATATCTCACCAACACCAACATTGACATTCCAGGTTAGATCCCACTGATGTCGACATCGACAACCTTTCCCATCACCCCGAAAATACTTCATTTTGCCTCCAGACCAAAACCCACGTTGCCCCACCCTCGTTTGCCTCGCCAATAGCTAGCAAAAGTCGGCTGTTGCTGCCACCTATTTTTTTCGATTTCCGTTTGATTCACTCACCGAAAATCAACACCTTCGCCACCATTGCACTCATTGACACTTTCTCTTCAAAAGTCCCAACATCTCGGCCTTTAATTATTCGTTGATCATCATCCTAATTTTTAAGATTTTTGGTGAATAATGAAACAAGTAATCTGGCCCGGTGAAAGCCTCGGGTTCCGGTTCAACTGACCGAGCTGGCCAGGTTTTAAAACAATGGTTAAAATAGGAGAGTAAAGTTAAAATAGGAGACTATATATCCTTTTATTTAAGGATAAATAATATAAGTGAGAGATTTTGTTTCTTCTAATACTGTCGTCCTTGGCTGCTTGATTGTTTATTTTTGCTGCCAATTTCAGCAAAATCACCTAGTAATATTTAGCAAATAAAGTACAAATTTGATATGAGAATATTGCGTAACATCTTAGGTGAACAGGTCCAGTTAAAACTTTTGATCTGCAAATTTGATGGGGTTTTGAGAATCTGTTAATTCATGTATCTACCAAATACCGTCTACATATTCGATCTGGAAAATCAGATCTGCAATCTTTCTTATCATATAAAAATTTGATAATTGGCTAAACCTTTTGTCATTTTATAACTAAAGAGACACAGTATCTGTTCATAAATTAAATTAATATGGCATATTATGTCAGTATGGATCTCTTTCACGCTAAGTATATCTATATCTTGTATATATATGAAAAAATTTCAGTAATCAAAGTTTTCTTGTGATAGAAGAAGAGATTTGAGTTAAATTAAGTATTTACATTATGCATGATAATTTGTCTTTCATATGAAAGCCCTCACTTAAATCGCAGATACTTAGATAAGAAATCTGTTAGGATCTTACACATGTTACCACTAAGTGTAGTACTTAAGCCTAAGAAGTTCTCCTACCTATCAGATCGGTTTTTTGGGTTGACTTCTCTCTTGAGCTTGAGTTACAATATAATCGAACCTGAGAACCATGGTCCTATCCACACTATCTCCAATTTAGAGCACCCATGGATGGGTATAAGAGTGGAAGATGATACTTATAGAACCGATGTCATAATCACTTAGTCAAGAACAACAAATTCATTCAAAAAATGGAAAGAAAAAAACCCTAAACATAATTAAATCTTATTGAAGTCTTTGAATTTTGTCATAAACCACTTAGTTGAAAAATGATGCAAGAGGGCCAACTAATAATTGGACACAAGTTGGTTAAGTGTAATTAGTTCTAACTTCTTCAAATAATTCATCATCACATATAAAGTCAAAAAGAAACAAAATAAAAGAACCTCACAAGCAAAAGCACAAGGTTCCCACTTGTCTGTTTGAGTAACAATGAGCCAAAAACCATTGTGTAATCTGACAAGATGCTAATGACATCGGAGAAGAAAACTATTGGCTCAAGTATTCATCCAGTTGGGTGAGTCGCCTTCAGCACATTAACCACAATACAGTAAATATTATTGATCTTTGCTAGAGCCTTTGTGTGGAAAGCACGTAAGCCTGACCCTTCATGTTGAGATTGTGGAGTCAAGTTCAATCCAAATTAGAGTTGGACTAGGACATGAATTTTTCTAATATGTGTTTATGTAGAATTGTTTTCCTTTAGAAATAGAATTATAATTGTATTAGGAATTAAAATAAAATTCCTATTAAGATATGAGATTTGAGTCCTATTAAGAATAGTGTCCCATATATTACCTATAAAAAGGGGTTAAGTCCTAAAGTTAGATATCACAAATTGAATAGAAGGCAAAGACACAATTAAAGAGTGAGAGCCACCAAATAGGGTTTAGTGAGTGAGCCAATTTGTGAGGCTTGTAAGAGATTCTTGTAATTTGTTTTCTTTTTCTTCATAGTTAAATTTTATAGTGGCAAAGTGGACGTAGCTCTCACACGGAGAGTGAACCACTATAAATATTGTGTTTGTGTGTGTGGTTATTTTATGTTCTTTGTTCGCATTATTTTCACTTTCAAGGATTTAGGATTTGTTACCCCAACCTGGTATCATAACGCGATGGTTGGAGAACAAGGAGGATCTACACCTGGGATCAACAAGTTTGATGAAACAGATTATGTATTCTGGAAGATGCAGATTGAAGATCATCTGTATGACAGAAAATTACATCTACCTCTCTTAGGAGCAAAACCCGAAAAGATGTTAGATGAAGATTGGGCACTCCTTGATAGACAAGTATTAGAAGTCATCCGATTGACGTTGACCAAGAACGTGGCAAGTAACGTGGCGAAGGAGACAACCACAATAGGGTTGATGAAGATTTTGTCCGATATGTATGAGAAGCCTTCTGCGAATAACAAGGTACATCTTATGAAAAAATTATTTAATCTTAAGATGAGAGAAGGTGCTTCCATGATAGAGCATATGAATGATTTTAATACAATTATTAATCAACTGTCGTCTATAAAAATTGATTTTGGTGAAGAAGTTTGAGCCCTAATTCTTATGGCATCCCTACCAAATAGTTTGGGAGCCTATGAGAGTAGGAATTAGTAATTCAATAGGTAGTGCAAAATTAAAACTCACAGATGTCAGAGACAAAATTCTCGCTAAGGAGGTTTGCAGGAAAGATTTGGGTGAGATAACATCAAATGCTTTGAATGTTGAAATAAGAGGCAGGGGCTACAATAGAAGTTCAAACTAAGGCAAAGGAAGATCAAAATCATGAAACGGAAGAAGCAAGTCCAGGTTTGGAAAAAAAAAAATAGAGTGCTTGAATTGTGGCAATAAAACCACATACAGAGGAATTGCAAAGCACTAAAGAAAGAGGAGAACAACAATAATGACTCCACCAATGCCGTAACTGAAGAGGTACAAGACGCTTTACTTTTATCTGTTGATAGTTCTATTGACTCTTGGATTTTAGATTCAGGAGCTTCATTCCATATCACTGTATATCGTGAAATTCTAGAAAATTATGTGGCTAGAAATCATGGAAAGGTATACCTAGTAGATGGAGAACCTCTAGATATTGTAGGTATGGGTGATGTTAGGTTGAAGATGGCAAACAGATCTGTGTGGAAAATCTAGAAAGTAAGGCATGTACCAAAATTGATGTACAATCTAATATCAGTTGGGCAACTTGACAATGAAGGGCATAGTATGTCTTTTCTAGGTGGTGCATGGAAAGTTCCTAAAGAAGCCATGGTGGTTACTCGTGGAAATAAAACTAGAACTCTTTACATGACTTATAGTTGCAGAGATTCAGTTGCAGTCACAGATATTAGTGTTACCTCGGGTTTGTGGCATTGTAGACTTGGGCATATGAGCGTGAAAGGAATGAAAGAGCTTCAATCAAAGGGAAAACTACCAGAGTTGAAGTTGAAAGCCTCGGGTTCCGGTTCAACTGACCGAGCTGGCCAGGTTTTAAAACAATGGTTAAAATAGGAGAGTAAAGTTAAAATAGGAGACTATATATCCTTTTATTTAAGGATAAATAATATAAGTGAGAGATTTTGTTTCTTCTAATACTGTCGTCCTTGGCTGCTTGATTGTTTATTTTTGCTGCCAATTTCAGCAAAATCACCTAGTAATATTTAGCAAATAAAGTACAAATTTGATATGAGAATATTGCGTAACATCTTAGGTGAACAGGTCCAGTTAAAACTTTTGATCTGCAAATTTGATGGGGTTTTGAGAATCTGTTAAGTTCATGTATCTACCAAATACCGTCTACATATTCGATCTGGAAAATCAGATCTGCAATCTTTCTTATCATATAAAAATTTGATAATTGGCTAAACCTTTTGTCATTTTATAACTAAAGAGACACAGTATCTGTTCATAAATTAAATTAATATGGCATATTATGTCAGTATGGATCTCTTTCACGCTAAGTATATCTATATCTTGTATATATATGAAAAAATTTCAGTAATAAAAGTTTTCTTGTGATAGAAGAAGAGATTTGAGTTAAATTAAGTATTTACATTATGCATGATAATTTGTCTTTCATATGAAAGCCCTAAGCCCTCACTTAAATCGCAGATACTTAGATAAGAAATCTGTTAGGATCTCACATCAAGATCTCACACATGTTACCACTAAGTGTAGTACTTAAGCCTAAGAAGTTCTCCTACCTATCAGATCGGTCTTTTGGGTTGACTTCTCTCTTGAGCTTAAGTTACAACATAATCTAACCTGAGAACCATGGTCCTATCCACACTATCTCCAATTTAGAGCACCCATGGATGGGTATAAGAGTGGAAGATGATACTTATAGAACCGATGTCATAATCACTTAGTCAAGAACAACAAATTCATTCAAAAAATGGAAAGAAAAAAACCCTAAACATAATTAAATCTTATTGAAGTCTTTGAATTTTGTCATAAACCACTTAGTTGAAAAATGATGCAAGAGGGCCAACTAATAATTGGACACAAGTTGGTTAAGTGTAATTAGTTCTAACTTCTTCAAATAATTCATCATCACATATAAAGTCAAAAAGAAACAAAATAAAAGAACCTCACAAGCAAAAGCACAAGGTTCCCACTTGTCTGTTTGAGTAACAATGAGCCAAAAACCATTGTGTAATCTGACAAGATGCTAATGACATCGGAGAAGAAAACTATTGGCTCAAGTATTCATCCAGTTGGGTGAGTCGCCTTCAGCACATTAACCACAATACAGTAAATATTATTGATCTTTGCTAGAGCCTTCGTGTGGAAAGCACGTAAGCCTGACCCTTCATGTTGAGATTGTGGAGTCAAGTTCAATCCAAATTAGAGTTGGACTAGGACATGAGTTTTTCTAATATGTGTTTATGTAGAATTGTTTTCCTTTAGGAATAGAATTATAATTGTATTAGGAATTAAAATAAATTTTCTATTAAGATATGAGATTTGAGTTCTATTAAGAATAGTGTCCCATATATTACCTATAAAAAAGGGTTAAGTCCTAAAGTTAGATATCACAAATTGAATAGAAGGCAAAGACACAATTAAAGAGTGAGAGCCACCAAATAGGGTTTAGTGAGTGAGCCAATTTGTGAGGCTTGTAAGAGATTCTTGTAATTTGTTTTCTTTTTCTTTATAGTGAAATTTTGTAGTGGCAAAGTGGACGTAGCTCTCATACGGAAAGTGAACCACTATAAATCTTGTGTTTGTGTGTGTGGTTATTTTATGTTCTTTGTTCGCATTATTTTCACTTTCAAGGATTTAGGATTTGTTACCCCAACCTGGTATCATAACGCGATGGTTGGAGAACAAGGAGGATCTACATTGGGATCAACAAGTTTGATGAAACAGATTATGTATTCTGGAAGATGCAGATTGAAGATCATCTGTATGACAGAAAATTACATCTACCTCTCTTAGGAGCAAAACCCAAAAAGATGTTAGATGAAGATTGGGCACTCCTTGATAGACAAGTATTAGAAGTCATCCGATTGACGTTGACCAAGAACGTGGCAAGTAACGTGGTGAAGGAGACAACCACAACAGGGTTGATGAAGATTTTGTCCGATATGTATGAGAAGCCTTCTGTGAATAACAAGGTACATCTTATGAAAAAATTATTTAATCTTAAGATGAGAGAAGGTGCTTCCATGACAGAGCATATGAATGATTTTAATATAATTATTAATCAACTATCGTCTATAAAAATTGATTTTGGTGAAAAAGTTTGTGCCCTAATTCTTATGGCATCCCTACCAAATAGTTTGGGAGCCTATGAGAGTAGGAATTAGTAATTCAATAGGTAGTGCGAAATTAAAACTCACAGATGTCAGAGACAAAATTCTCGCTGAGGAGGTTCGCAGGAAAGATTTGGGTGAGATAAAATCAAATGCTTTGAATGTTGTAACAAGAGGCAGGGGCTACAATAGAAGTTCAAACTAAGGCAAAGGAAGATCAAAATCATGAAACGGAAGAAGCAAATCCAGGTTTGGAAAAAAAAAATAGAGTGCTTGAATTGTGGCAATAAAAGCCACATACAAAGGAATTGCAAAGCACTAAAGAAAGAGGAGAACAACAATAATGACACCACCAATGCCGTAACTGAAGAGGTACAAGACGCTTTACTTTTATCTGTTGATAGTTCTATTGACTCTTGGGTTTTAGATTCAGGAGCTTCATTCCATATCACTGTATATCGTGAAATTTTAGAAAATTATGTGGCTAGAAATCATGGAAAGGTATACCTAGTAGATGGAGAACCTCTGGATATTGTAGGTATGGGTGATGTTAGGTTGAAGATGGCAAACAGATCTGTGTAGAAAATCTAGAAAGTAAGGCATGTACCAAAATTGATGTGCAATCTAATATCAGTTGGGCAACTTGACAATGAAGGGCATAGTATGTCTTTTCTAGGTGGTGCATGGAAAGTTACTAAAGAAGCCATGGTGGTTACTCATGGAAATAAAACTAGAACTCTTTACATGACTTATAGTTGTAGAGATTCAGTTACAGTCACAGATATTAGTGTTACCTAGGGTTTGTGGCATTGTAGACTTGGGCATATGAGCGTGAAAGGAATGAAAGAGCTTCAATCAAAGGGAAAACTACCAGAGTTGAAGTTGATTGATCACATTTTGTGTGAAGGTTGCATCTTTGGCAAATAGAGAAAAGTAAGTTTTTCTAAAGTAGCAAGGGAACCAAAGGCAAAGAAGTTGGAATTGGTTCATATAGACGTGTGGGGACCCGCTCCTGTGTCATCCTTTAGAGGTTCAAAATACTACGTGACGTTCATTGATAATGCGAGCAAAAAGATATGGGTTTATTTTTTGAAACATAAATCGTATGTTTTTTATACTTTTAAAAAGTGGAGAGCCATGGTTGAAAATGAGACAAACCTAAGGGTGAAGTGCTTGCGATCTGATAATGGGGGAGAGTACATTGATCAAGGGTTCAAAGAATATTGTACCAATAATGGGATCAAGATGGAGAAGACCATTCCTGCAACTCCTTAACAGAATGGTGTCACTGAAAGGATTAACAGAACCCTATATGAGCGTGCAAGAAGCATGAGATTGCATGCTGGACTACCATAGACATTATGGGCCGAGGCAATTACTACTGCAGCCTATTGCTCAATAAAGGACCCTTTGTACTGCTAAATTGCAAGATCCCATAAGAAGTTTGGAGCGGCAAAGAGATAAATTATCATTTCTTAAAAGTGTTTGGTTGTTTAGCATATGTTCACATTGACTCTACTCTTAGAAGTAAGCTTGGTACTAAATCTAACAAATGTTTTTTCATTGGTTATGGTGACGCTAAGTTTGTTATCGTTTCTTGGATGACCAGAACCGCAAGATTATAAGGAGCAGAGATGTCATATTCAATGAAGAAGTAATGTACAAAGATAGACTCAACATAAAGTTTGAAAATCCAAACACTGTAATGAAGAAGCAAGAGGTAGTTCTTTTGAAAGACTTCCCAAAGAATGACATGCAAGACAATGAACAGGAAGATGAAGATAATATAGCTCTAGAAGTTGAACCACAAACACGTGTTCGAACCTAGAAGATCTTCCAAGATTATAAGACCATCATAGATGTATTCCCCTTCGTTGAATTATATTTTACTAACTGATGGTGGTGAACCAGAGTGTTATGAGGAAGCAATGCAAGTTGACGACTCAATTAGGTGGGAGCTAGCTATGGAAGATGAGATGGACTCATTATTAACAAATCAAATTTGGCAGTTGACAGAGCTACCACAAGGGAAGAAGGCATTGCAAAACAAGTGGGTTTATCAGGTGAAAGATAAACATGATGACAATAAAAGATATAAAGCAAGACTAGTCGTGAAAGGATTTTAGCAGAAAGAAGGCATTGACTACACTGAAATTTTCTCTCCAATTGTCAAGTTGACTACAATAAGAACAGTTCTTGGGTTAGTGGCAAAAGAAGACCTTCACCTTGAGCAGTTAGATGTAAAGCAACATTTCTTCATGGAGAACTGGATGAACAAATTTATATGCAGTAGCCATAGGGTTTTAAAGTACAAGGAAATGAGAGAATAATGTGCAAACTTCAAAAGAGCCTATATAGGCTAAAAAAGGTGTCTCGATAGTGGTACAAGAAGTTTGATGGGTTTATGTGTAATAACAGTTTCCTCATATGCCAAGCAGACCATTGTTGTTATTTCAAGAAACTTTTATCATCCTATTATTATATGTAGATGACATATTGATTGCAAGGGCTTTTAAATAGGAAATAGACAAGTTAAAAAGGCAATTGTCAAAGGAGTTTGCTATGAATGATTTGGGAACTGCAAAACAAATCCTTGGTATGAGGATTACCAAAGACAGAGCCAAAGGTTTCTTCAAGTTGTCACAAGAAGAGTATGTGAAGAAAGTACTCAATAGATTCAACATGGATGAAGCAAAGCTAGTAAATACTTCTTTGGCTAGTCACTTTAAACTATCCAAAGATCAGTTACCTACAACAAAGCATGAGCGAGACTACATGGCCAAGGTATCCTATGCATAAGTTTTTGGTAGTCTTATGCATGTCATGGGGTGTACAAGACTAGACATAGCACATACAATGGGAGTTGTGAGTAGGTACATGAGCAATCTAGGAAAGCAATATTGGGAAGCAGTAAAGTGGATTCCCAGATATTTGAAAGGTACTACAAATTCAGTATTATGCTTTAGGAAGTCAGACTTAGAGCTACAAGGTTATGTAGATGCTGATATTTATGTAGATGCTGATATGGCTGGTGACATTGATAACCGCAAGAGTACCACATGTTATGTCTTTACATTGGGTGGTATAATAGTCAGTTGGGTTTCAAAGTTATAGAAGATTGTTACTCTTTCTATTATAGAGGCAGAGTATATTGCTATGACAGAAGCTAGTAAGGAACTAATATGGTTACAACGATTCCTAGAAGAATTATGTCCGAATTGTAATAGACATGCTTTGTATTGTGATAGCCAAAGTGCAATTCACTTGGCAAAGAACTCAGTTTACCATGCTAGGACAAAACACATAGAAGTTTGTTACCATTTCATACGCTTAGTTTTGGTAGAAAGAGTTATAACTCTCGAGAAGATTCAAGGAAGTAAAAATTCAGCTGATATGTTTATGAAAGTGGTATCATTGAGAAACTGAAGTTGTGTACAACTTCGTTAGACTTCTAGCTTGAAGAAAGAAACGTTGATGTCGCTGCTGATGGAAGTGAAGAATTGAAGACGTGTTGAATTAGTCTCCAAGTGGGAGATTGTTGAGCCAAATTCAATACAAATTAGAGTTGGATTAGGATATGGGTTTTCCTAATATGTGTTTATGTAGAATTGTTTTTAATCCTTTAGGAATATAATTCGGAATAAGATTATAATTGTATTAGGAATTAAAATAAAATTCCTATTAAGATATGAGATTTGAATCCTATTAAGAATAGTATCCCATGTATTACCTATAAAAAGGGATTAAGTCATGGAGTTAGATATCACAAATTGAATAGAAGACAAAACCACAATTAGAGAGTGAGAGCCACTAAATAGGGTTTAGTGAGTGAGCTAATTTTTTAGGCTTGTGAGAGATTCTTGTAATTTCTTTTCTTCTTCTTTATAGTGAAATTTCGCGGCGGCAAAATGGACGTAGCTCTCATAAAGATAGTGAACCACTATAAATTTTGTATTTGTATGTGTGGTTATTTTGTATCCTTTGTTCGCATTATTTTTACTTTCAAGGATTGAAGATTTGCTATTATTCAATTCAATTCGCCCACGACACTTCCTTGAATAACATCATTTTACTTACATAAATCTCTTTATTTTAATTTGGTTTTGTGTTTTGTTTAATCGCAATGTGCGCTTTACAGTACATCAACTGACTGGTTATGGGGTAACTTCATTTCATTTTCAATGACCTATGTAAACTCATTAAAATATACACTACCTGTCTTATAATATGCTAATGAAAGAGATAATTGATCGTGACCTCATCAACTCAACATCAGACTTTGCTCATACGAAATCTCTCAAGTTATAGTTCAACTATCTCAATTTGAAACAACCCTTCAGTTTACATAGTTGAAATGAAATATATACATGATGTATATTCAATTATTTTTAATGCAAAGGCTTGTGTATTTGTTATAATATTCAAAAACTGTTTCCAAAGTTAAAAATTATTATAAAAAAACTACTAAAAAAACAAAAATTGACTTGTTTTGTTTTTTGATTTAATCTGTCGAAAACAGATTTTAGAAACATATTAACTCATTTCTACAAAACACTTACTCAAAATCGAAAAACCGTATATAAATTCTATGTAAAAGAGATTCAAAATTATAGATTAATTGTTATATATGTATTATTTATTAATCAAAAGGGATGGAATTATGGATACAGGATCTGGTGATAACAATGATATTGACTTGCAGGTGAAGTATGGAGATGAAGAGTGAATAATTGATTATTCAAGTTGATCTTAGTGATAAATTTTAATTAATAAAGCTTAATTAGAGTTGATAAATTGTTTGTGTTTCCTTAAAAGCAACAAGAGTAGGGCCTGGATGGGCAGGCTCAAGCAATCAGAATGCAGCAGTCACTCCATACAGAAATCTGTATCTTCTCTTTCTGCTATTTGGAATCACAAACTCATGACTCATCAGGCCATTACCAGATTCAATTTATTATTATTTACATTAACGTTATTCATTGGATTAATTAATCCTACTTAGACGAGGCGACTCGAGCAGAACCTGCAGGAACTAGGAAGGGGCCGTGGGTGCCCATGGCCCCCCAAAATTCTTAGAGGCAGTCTAAGGACATTAATCTTCTCTGCATAAACTGACCCTTTACAAGTTAATGCATTTAATTAAACAGTATTTAATTAATAATAAGCATGCACATTTAATTTAGACCATAACTACTATGTTAAGTGTCAACATGGGATTGTTGTGAGAGCAATAACCAGACTATTAAAACAAGTAACTTTCACTAATCCGCCGTAAAATCTGACTTCTTTTCATCCAACTTGAAGAATTCATACGTTAAAACTTGTATTAATTAAAGAGACTGCCAGTTTAAAATCCAACATTACTTAGTAGAATGAACAAAGAAATATATATTTTAACTCATATCATTTTCTGGAACAGTTACATTGAATGAATATATAGATGATACTATAAATTCATTGAGAGACAACAAGAAAATTTACTTGATTTAAAACAAAAATTAGAACTTTTTTTTTTTTTTCTAGAGATTAAATAGATGCACAAATTTATTTTAGATCGTTGAAAGTTGAAGTAATAATGTCACTTTTCCTGTAACACATGGATTTCTTAAAAAGATGAGATCAGCATTGAATAATTCAGATGATGAGGATCAGGAAGATGGGTTGAGATGATGACGCGTATGGGTTACTATATATAGAAGCCGGTTATACTAACCATGGTTAAGGTTCTGACTGGCTTTTTTATGAGGTTGTCTTGTCTGAGAATCTTCAAGTCAAATGAGAACTTGCTCCCGCATGAACACAGGTTAAGTTAAAAGAATCCTCACGGGCTCTAAAAAAAGAGGTGGTAAAAACATTAAATAAACAGAAATCTGCAGAGTCAGCTTTTTGTTATACTAAAAAAATGCAACTGGGCAGAGCCAGAGAATCTCTTTGCACTCACAGACACCAATATTAAAACATTGCTCCTGTTTTAAAACATTCAACTAAAGCTAATTTCTTACATCATCATCTTTTGCTCCTTTCTTTATGTATATTTTTTTTATTTATTATGTAAATGCAAAATCAATTTCCAATCTGTCTAGTCGATACCTTTAAAAACTTCATTACATTTGTACTGAGAATTTTTATATATGAAGTTTATGGATTTGATAATGGCAGTGGTGATTCTAAAATGAAAAACAGAAGAGTAAGTGATCAAGTTAAACTTGTTTTCCTTAGAATCAAAGCGGGGGTGTGTGTTTCAGACTCAGTTACAAGGATGTCCTGAGCTGCAGTGGGAGTTAATTCTTGTAGGTCCCACCAATATCTTTTTCTGGAGAAGATTCTTCACGCGCATGGCTGGAAACTATAATAAATGACCCCCAAAAGCGATGTGATAATAAATCACTGTGAGAGAATTGTTTTCTAATTAATTGTACTGTACTTTGTGTTCTCTTTTTATGTGGTTGGGCTTCCTTCATTAAACCAAACAGAAAACTCAAAACTTTCACTGAAAAAAATCTTCTTCTGTTGATGTTTTTTGTGTTTTGCTTCTTATTGACCCAGTTTTAGATTTGCTTCAGTGACTCTTACATACCCAACTCAAGTTTTTCAAAGAATCTTCATAAAGTGAGTCACTTTCTCCTTTCTTCTGTTCATGTCATACTGAGTTTTTTCTTTCTTTCTTTCTTGTTTTGTTTGAAATTATTGTGAGTTTGAAGTTTTGGTTAGTGAGTTTGTGTTCTTTTTCATTTAAATTAGTTGTTTAGTTCAATCTGTGAATCCTGACATCATTGCCCAATTGTTAGTTTTGGTGTTTCTCAGTGAATTGTGTTTTTCCATTTCTTGCTTTTCTGTTTTTTAATTGTTGTGTATCTAATTTCAGGCTTGCTGTATATAATTTTGTAGTTTACTGATGTTATTATTGCCTTCAGCATCAGAACTCTTTCAGATCAACCAGAAATGCTAGGTTCTTTCAAATTTATGATCGAAATCTTATTCATGGTTTCCATTAGTATTGAGTGAAAGTTTAGCGTGTTGTAGAACAAGATTTAGAGTAAACCACAAGTTTAGGTGTTTAAGCTTGTGATTAAAGACTATATTGTATGTTTTATGTATGAGTTGAATGAAAGTGTGTTAGGTATTCTTCCTGCTAAAATGCATTTCTGATTGCAGTTGACAAAAACAAAATTTTGTTGACGATGTTTCTGCGACTCGGACAGATTGGGTTTTTGGATACTGGCAAAAGCAATCCTTCCTGGAAGTTCCTCTTTTTGTTTTTCATCTTTACTGTACTATTGTGTTTTGGTTCATAATACCATTTGACATTCGGATTTACTAGTCTTTGGTAGATGCAAATTTGAAGAATTATCGATATGGATGATGGTACTTCTTCACCTAATTCAATGTTTGGAGCCCTCCCGGATACTGCCATGGATTTGGATTTCATGGATGAGCTCTTGTTGGAAGGATGCTGGTTAGAGACCACAGATACATTCGACTTTTTACAGCCGGGTCCTTCAAGTTCCAGTGCTGTTCCACAGTTTTTGCCTTATTCAGAGTCTAATACTGGTTTGAATATAAACCTACATCCTCATCGACAAATCTATCAAGAACAAACAGAAAGGAAGTTCTGTGGAAATCCTTCACTTGTTTTTCCAAAAACAGAAGAGCTTCAGGAAACTGATTCTCAAAACCCTGCCGGTTTTGAGACTACTACTTCTGTTCAATATGGGAATTTTCCTGTTGATGGTCCTGAATCAGGCAGAAGTTTGTGGATTGCACCTAGTGCGAGTTCGAGTCCTTCTTCGTCAGTGAAGGACAGATTATTTCAGGCTATTCTTTGTTTGAAAGAGTATGTAAAAGATAGGAATGTCCTTGTGCAGATATGGGTGCCTGTAAGAACAGAGGGCAGACATGTCCTTACTACTGTTGGCCAGCCATATTCTCTTGATCCAAATTGCAAGAGTCTTGAAAGTTACAGAAATGTTTCAGAAGCCTATCAGTTTGCAGCTGATGAGGATTCTAAGGAATTGATTGGGTTGCCTGGTCGAGTTTTCTTGCAGAAGTTGCCTGAATGCACTCCTGATGTTCGTTTTTTTGGAAGTGATGAGTACCCACGGGTTGGTTATGCACAACAGTATGACGTTCATGGATCTCTTGCCCTTCCTGTTTTTGAACGAAGCAGTAGGACTTGCTTGGGTGTTGTTGAGATTATCACAACCAGTCAAAAGACTAATTATCGTCCCGATCTTGAAAATATTTGCCAAGCTCTTGAGGTCTTTTCTTCTTTTTCCTTCGCTTCTCTTCTTTTAGTTCTTTTTCGTTTTTCTTGCATTGTTTCAGAGTTCAAAAGTCTATTCTTAAAATGTGAAGAGCTGCAAACTTTACATTAATTTGTTGAATGAAAGCAAAAGATGGCTACAAACTGCTACATTTCATGTGCCAACGTGTAATGGATGACCAAAAGTATATGCCATTTGCTTGTAAAATTTATGATTGTCTATACATACATAGACACCATTCATGACTCCATGAGCTATCCCTGAATGTGCCTGCCCCGCTTTTGAAAACTTTTTCCTCATTCCATACTTCTTGATGGATGTGACAATAAGTCTGCTTGGTCAAAATGACATTAGACTCTAGTGTATTCTGTTACCAGCTTTTATATTTGCTTGGTATCTTTGTATATTGTCATAGTCTACATTTTGGTGGTACTTTGTTGAATGCCTTGGACATTTTTTTTTTTTTTTTTTTTTTTTTGGGTCAATTTTGTCCCCGAAAAGACCTTTCAGAAGAACCTCTGGTTATTGCTTCTCATTCTATAATGCTTCTCTTCCATCACCTGTATAGTAAACTACCTTGTATTCTAGTCTAAATAAGAATATTCATTTGCAGGCTGTTAATCTTAGGAGTTCACAAAATTTCAACATGCCCTCTGCAAAGGTAGGTAGTTGGTTAAGAATTATATATGTTCCATAATGTTATGATGATTATCTGAGGTCACTGATGTTCTTACTTTTTCATAGGATCGCGGCAAGTCATACCATGCAAGATTGCATGAGATAGCAGAAGTTTTAACTTCTGTCTGCCAGAGACATAGTTTGCCTTTAGCTCTGACGTGGGTCTCATGTGATGGTGAAGGTGAAGGTGGATATGTGCAGTCTGATGAGAATTATGCTCATTTTTTTTTTACTGTGGAGTCTGCTTGCTTCGTGGCCAATAAAAAACTATCAGGCTTTCTTGATGCATGCTCTGAGCACCAGCTCCTTCAAGGCCAAGGACTAGTTGGCAAAGCATTTTCAACAGGAAAACAGTGTTTTGCAGCTGACATAACTGCATTTAGCAAGTCAAATTATCCTCTCTCTCATCATGCTCGGTTATTTGATTTATGTGCTGCTGTAGCAATTCCACTACAGAGCACAAACACTGGACCGGTTGAATATGTCTTGGAATTTTTCTTGCCAAAGGAATGCCAGGACACTCAAGAGCAAAAATGGATGCTGAACTCGTTGGCTATGTTTATAGAAAAATCTTGCCAGACTTTAAATCTTTCCATGGGCAACGAGCTGGAGGAAGTCATATTGCCCATTAGGGAAACGGGAGTTGCTTCAGATGTTTCTTCCCCTTCAAAAGAAACATCTCCAGAACAGTCATCGTGGGTTGCACACATGATAGAGGCCCAACAAAAGGGTAAGGGTGTCTCTGTCTCATGGGATTATGATAAAGACCCAAAAGAAGAGTTCAAGGTGACGACACATTGGGATGATGCTCAGGCAGAATCATATGATAGGCAGGTTTTTCCAGAGCTTGGGCAATTTCAACAGAACTCTGTGGCCAAAAGTAGTGTTGAGGGTGGTGGAGACTCTTCTTCCCTTGGTGGCCGTCGGTTGGAACGAATCAAAAAGGCAGGAGAGAAGAGGCGGACCAAGACAGAGAAGACGATCAGCTTGCAAGTTCTTCGACAATATTTTGCTGGGAGCCTTAAAGATGCTGCTAAGAGTATTGGCGGTAGGGAAATTTATAATTACTGTTGGAAATCACATAATCTTGTTTAAATTGGATATAAATTTTGAATATTTGGTTCAGATAATTAAGGCCTAACTTGCTGCTATCTTTGATTTTGGGGGAACCAACTTGATACTTATGAAATCCTGAGAGCTTGAATATCAAGTTTTCTCATTAATCATAATTAATTTTGTTCATTGCACGTAGTAATAGCATTTTGAGCCAATGTTCTTCCAAATCCTTGCTCTCAATGGGGTCGTCTGAACTCCAGTTATTACTAGTAGCAGAACCTTTTCTCTACTTGGGAGAGACTTTGACATAATCTCTTGTTGGAAGAGATTTCTACGACATCTAACGGATATGACAGTATCATATTATCTTGTAATCAAATCAGCAGTGGGTTGAAACCAAGTCTTACAGAAGCTGTGTATTTACAGTATGAAAAGGGAATTACTTTGACCAAATAAATTGAAAATGGCAATTTATGTTTAGGTCTTTCAAAAGATACTTCTGATTCATTCCAAGTGCTCCATTTTTTACGAACTTAATTACCGAACTCTTTCTCTTATAGTTGCTATGCACATTCACTTCCATTCTGAGTATCCTTGAGGATGGAGTAGTAGCGTGTCGTATATAACAGTCAGTGATCTTTCTACATACAGTGTGCTGATTGTTTTCCCTTGTTCGGATTGCAGTGTGCCCTACAACTCTGAAAAGGATATGCAGGCAACACGGGATCACCCGTTGGCCTTCACGAAAGATCAAGAAGGTAGGTCACTCTTTAAGGAAACTCCAACTTGTGATTGATTCAGTCCAAGGTGCTGAGGGTTCTATTCAAATTGGGTCCTTCTATAATAGCTTTCCAGAATTGAACTCCCCAAACTTCTCTGGGAATGATCCTTTTTCATCAGTGAAGACAAGTGACCATTTGAAGCCTTTAAATCCCCAACCTGACACTGGTTTATTCAGGACGGGTGTTACTGTTTCAAAATCCCCATCCTCGTCATGCAGTCAGAGCTCTGGTTCAAGCACTTGTTGTTCCACTGGAGCAAAACAGAATAGCACTACTGTCAATGCCTTGAGTAGTGGAGATGCACTGAATGTAGAAGACTCTGGTGGGATGCTAAAGCGAGCTCGCAGTGATGCAGAATTATACGCCTTGAATCAGGAAGAACCAAAGCTTCTTGCAAGATCACAAAGCCATAAAATATTGGGTGAGCATGTTAATCTTGAGTCCCTACCTCCCTTGCCAAAAGGTCGAAACCACACTCCACGAGATAGCAGTACCTTTAGAATCAAGGCAACTTTCGGAGAAGAAAACATACGGTTCAGCTTGCAACCAAACTGGCGGTTTAAAGATGTCCAACAAGAGATTGCAAAGCGTTTTAGTATAGACGATTTCAACAGAATTGATCTCAAGTATCTGGATGATGATCATGAGTGGGTTCTTTTGACATGCGATGCCGACCTAGAGGAGTGTATAGACATATATAAATCATCTCAGAGCCACACAATCAAGATCTCCCTCCATGTAGCTTCTCACCTGAGATTAGGAAAGGTCGTGCATAGCTCTGCACCGTCCTAGAATAATGGTTGATTTCCTTTTGTTCACGGTGGCAAAATTCAAAGAGTATATATGGTTAGGATGTTGTGGAGCTAGCAGCTTGTGAAATGGTGGGAGATCTTGTTAAATTATTAGTAGATTAGGAATTATTTCACTTTCATTTTAGCGTTAACAGCCATGGAATCTACTTTTTATGGATCATTGGGTGTTTTGAAAGTATTAATAAACTGTAGAAACTATGGGGATCAGAATAAGGAATTTGCCTGCATGTGAATCATGTAATTGCCGATGTTTGTTAGCTGGACAGATATTGGATTAAGAGGATTGATGGTGTGGATTATCACACCTGCTTTCTTTATTATGTCTGTATATGATTCTAAGGATATAATACCTGAGGCTTGAAAGCTTCAATGGTGCCCCAAATTCACTGTAACTTTCCTTTTAATAGTATCTGCATTGAATGTACGGTAAATTATCATTCTCTGTGAACCTCATTGAACACAATGTAGTCAAATGAAATGGGAATGATAAGTCTATATCAAAGTTTTGTTAACCATTCATAATGAGAGGTTTTTTGCAACCAATGGAATGGAAAAAATAAATAAATAAACAAGTTAATCAAACTCCACTATCAAGCTTCTTGACAATCTTACCAGAAATCTTACTCATAAGGTTCAAAGCAATGCAAGAGATAAAAGATGTTATTGATTGTTGTGTTGAGAGGCATAAGTGGCAACCAAGAACAATAAGAGGGTCCATGATTCAGTTTCGAGAAACACAAGTGGAACAAGGAATAATTGAGGTGTAAATGATGGGACCAAATCAAGTCCCAAGCTTTAATGGGATATTAATCACTATAATATCAGAAACACGCACCGTTGCAGGGAACCTGGAAGATGTGCTTTATAAAGTTTCAATACCTACTTTAAGTACCATTTAAGTGGGACAGCATCTTGTTTCCAGGGAGCTGGCCTGCTACTGAAAACCTGGAAAAGATTCTAATAATAAAAAGCGGAATCATGTCCCTGCGCATCACTTTAAGTAGGCCATTAATAAAACTAAAGCCAGATGAAACTACGGAATATTGGAACCCAATTAAGGAAAAAAAAAGGAAGGCAGAAAGAAGCGTTAAGATAAATCAAGATATTTGCTATTTATTTGGAAATTCTATTTGTTATTCTGGATTGTAGATCATGTTGTTTTTGCCTAAATCAACATGCTGACATTTGGTCAATTTCGGCAGAAGTGTAGTATATAAAAAGTAAAAGTATAGCAATTAAGCAATATAACAAGTGAACTTTGAGTCAGTATCGGAAACTTCCTCAAGGCACAACAAGCACATCAAGAAGCAATGAACCTGCAAAAGATAGAAGTGATGATCATGAGTGGCCAAAACCAACACACTTAAAAATACGAAGGCATAGTAAGAATATATGCTAGACAACAAAATGCTGGTTCCATCTACCTTGCCAGATGTTATTTACAGCAAGAAAATATGCTTGTGTTCCATCGACCTTGCCAAATGATTTTTACTACAAGACCAAACACAAAAAATAAATAAAACAACAAAATTGCTGTTAGATGTTTACTGAAAACTTGTGGTAAAAGACAATTGCACAAGAAGGGGAAGAAAAGATTCATTACCGAATGCTGGTGACACTGAAGCAGTGTACTGGAAGAGGTGTTCAGAATGCAGTCCTTCACAACTTGCACCATATCATTTGCTGTTTTGATGCTTCTAATACCAGCATGTGAGGAGACCCTGATTTCAACAATCAGAGGAACAACCACAAAATGAAAAGCTACCTCTGAGTCTACAATAGATGGAGGACAAATTATGAAGTGCTGCTACGAATGGCAATTAAGTGAAATTAAAGCACTATAACCATACCTTAGTTCTAACAAATGGTCGTTGATCTTGGCATTCAGTTGGTCCTCTCAACAGAGAGCAAATAATGAACACAGATCTTGAGGAATTATGAAACTCCATTACCAGCGTCCCAATTATCAAGGAAGTTATATTTCTGGGGATGGAAACTTGGTAAGCTTCCTTGACCCCAGCCCTTCTGTACTCGCCTAAGAGTTTTCAATGCAATGCCACTGCCATCATCTCTGTGAAAGATTAGGTAAAATGTACAACATCAGTAAAAAAAAAAAAAAAAAAAAGAAAAAGAAAAAAAAAAAGGAAGAGGCACAAGCTGCATAGCCATCTCCAGCAGTAAAGCTTGATACATTAAAGTGAATTAACCCATTAAATACAGAAAAAGAAAAAAAGAATCAGATATGAGGATCACCTAATTAATTCCCACTGAGTTAATTTATACCCCTCCATGCTACTAGATAAATATATCAGAATGCAATTGGCATATTATTACTTTACCCAAAATTTTCTCAAAAAAGACATCATGCAAACAAATTCCTTCAAAACTAAATCATTTAGCATTATCTCAAGAAAAAATAAAAGATTAATTGAAGTCTGAATTTAGTACCAAGAACCAGAAGGATCAATGAGATCAGAGCAGAAAAGTCTGAAGAATTGAATCACAAAGTACTTTTATCAACCATACCTGTGCAAGATTGTCTTCCAATCACTTCCACCATGCTTATTTTCTTTTCTGTCAACTAATTCCCTGGTACTTTGATGAACCTTATTTACCACCTTACTGTCTGTAGCCATCTCCATCATCCTCTCTGCAAGTTCATCAGCCTCATGTTTGTTTCCCCTTTTACCCAAAGCATCAATTACGGGCATGAATGAAGCAGGATCAAACCCATATCCTTTATCTATCATCTTATGCAGGATGCCACTAGCTATTTCTAACTTATCATCCTTAGCAAGTATGTCGATGAGATCTTTGTATAGGAAGTTTCCCAAATCAAAAGATCTATCTAATGAAGGTTCAAATAACTCTCTAGCTGAGGTGATTTCCCCTGCCACAAGTAACTCATTGAACATTAAGCTATAAAGGCCTTCTTTGTGGCCACATACGCTCAAAGCAGTCTCAAATGCCTCCTGTGCTAATCTAAAATCATTTGCTTTACTTAAGGATCTTATTAGCATTTTGAACGAAGAAATTTTAGGAGGTATGCCCTTTTGCAGCATTTCATCTAAACAGGAAGTGGCATCTTCTATTTTACCCCCTTCACAGAGACATCTAATTATATTATTATAAGTGCAAACATTAGGAGAAACTCCTCTTTCTCTCATCTCATCTATCAGTCCATAAATTTCAAATATTTGATTCTTACTTCCTAACCCCAGGATCAATGAATTATAAGTTTGTACACTCTTTCTGCAACCTCTTTTCTCCATGTCTTTAAGTACTCGAAATGCAGATGATATCTTTCCCTCTTTACAGAAACTATGTATAAAAGTATCATAAATCACCGAATCAGGTTGCAAATTTTTCCCCATCATCTCAATGAACTTCTTTTTAGCATCGTCAAGCCTTCCAGCATTGCATAAACCACTAATTATGGTTGAATATGTAATCAAATCAGGCAAGCATTTCTTCCTGCTATTACTATCATCAACTAGGCCAATAAATGAGTTCCCCAAGTTAAAAAGAGCGGCACTTCCATGATTCCACATCTCATTTACAATTTCAATTGCTCTGTCCAGTTTTCCACCAGTACACAGACCATGAATGACAATATTGCAGGTCACGGTATCAAAACCATAACCTCTTTCATTCATTTTTCGCAGCAAGTCCTCAGCTTCTGATATCCGCCGTTCAATATAAAGACTATGCAGCAGAATGTTACATGTATAAGTAGTAGGAAAACAGCCATTCCTTATCATCTCATGCAGAACATTGTTGGCCTCAAGTACCTTCCCATTACTGCAGTATCCATGGAGTAAAGTGCTATAAGTTATTGTATCTGGGGAAATACCACTGCTTCTCATTAAACCCATAACCATCCTTGCATCAGAGAGCATTCTATTCTTGCATAGCCCATCCATCAATATGTTATATGTATATATATTAGGTTCTACTTCACTATCTACCATCTCTTTAAGAACTACTTCAGCATCTAGAAGCTTCCCATTCCTGACCAAACCCTTCAGCCAAATATTATAACTCTCCAAGTTCAATAAACCACCATTTTTTATAATGGTCTCAACCATGGTCTTAGCTTCCTCCAGCATTCCTTCCCTGCAGAATCCTTCAAGCATCAAATTATATGTTACAGAATTAGGCCTTGGTAGTCCTAACTCTTCATCTATCTGCATATCTCTAAATATCCTAGAAGCTTCAAGAATCTTCCCCACCCTACAAAGAGCCGATATCCTAGAATTGAAAGTCACAACATCCGGAGACAAGCCATCCTCTCTCATCTTCTCTACCAGTTTTTCAGCATCATCAGTCTTACCATCCCTACAAAAACTTGAAATCAAAGTATTATACACAACCCTATTCGGAGAAACCCCCAACACCGTCATCAAATCCAAAACCTCCAAACCCTCACTAGCACGGCCAGCTCTACAATACCCACGAACCAAAATCGAAAAACTAAACTCATTAGGTATACAACCCTTCTCAGACATTTTATCAAACAACTCCCTCGCGTCCTCCAAATGACCCGAATCACAAAGCGCACGAATCAAAAGATTAAAAGTATAAGTCTCCGGAGAAACCCTAGCAACAACCATATCTTTATACAACCACAAGAGACAATCTATACGACTTTTTCTAATACAACCTTGGAAGAGAACATTATACAAATAGATAGAAGGCGGGCTTTCAGGCAAATGAATGCGTATGGCTTTGAATTGCGTATAAGCTTTATCGAACAAATCAGCTTTAGCCAAGATCTTAACAAGTGAAATAAGGGAAGAATGAGAAATTTCTTGGGGTTTTAAAGAAAGGAGGAGATTGTGAAGTGTGTCGAGTTCTTGAAACATCTTTGAGGAAATGAGGATGTGGGCAATGGCAGGAATGGAGTTAAGAGGGAGATCGGTTGTGGGTGAAGAGAAAATACGCTTGAAGAGTTGCCATGCTAGTTTTGGATTGTTCCTGTTCTTAAACAGAGCTTTTGTGAGTTTGGTGCTCTGCTCCATTGAAGTCTCACGGACTGCTGGGTCTCCACAGTTGAAATATTAGTTTGTTCGTTGGTTTTCTTGGGTTGAAGTGGCGCGAGAGAGAGATTGCGTTTCTATGATCCTTTCCTTTTAATTTAATTTAATAAATAAATATGATTAAGTATTGCCCGTTTAGAAAATGAGTATTAATTATTAAATCTATTAGAGGGGATATATTTTATGATAGGAGGTTTTAACTTCCCAGTCAATTTAAATATATCTCAACTAATTGATCCCTCAAAATCATGAAATTATAAACACACGTCTCAATTAATCCTCTGAAATCATAAAATTACAAATACGTACCTCAACTAATCTTTCAAAACCCTAAAAATGTAAACACGTATCTCAATTAATCCCCAAAAACCTTATAAATGCCTATCGAGTAAGAATTCAATGACTATCCCAGTTAATATCCAAGGAAAAATTTGAAGAAATATCAATCGAATAAGAGTTTTAGTAATTACCCCTATTAACACCTGAAGAATAACTTGAATATAAGATCTCTTGAGTAACATACCCAAGAGTCCCTATCAAATCACTCGACCATCCAAAGATAGTTAAAAATTTATATTTTCTTCGTAATAAAAACGTCAAATTTGTAAAATATTTTATAAATCTAATACATAGTATTAATATTGAACTATTGCAATCTGATTCCTACTTTCCTTTATATGGACTTAAAATTAATACATCGAATTGAACATAACAAATAGTTAAAAATATCTATAATCTCTTTTTTATAATAGGTAAATATTGATCTGTGAGAGAGTNCGAGGAAAAATTTGAAGAAATATCAATCGAATAAGAGTTTTAGTAATTACCCCTATTAACATCTGAAGAATAACTTGAATATAGAATCTCTTGAGTAACATACCCAAGAGTCCCTATCAAATCACTCGACCATCCAAAGATAGTTGAAAATTTATATTTTCTTCGTATTAAAAACGTCAAATTTGTAAAATATTTTATAAATCTAATACATAGTATTAATATTGAACTATTGCAATCTGATTCCTACTTTCCTTTATATGGACTTAAAATTAATACATCGAATTGAACATAACAAATAGTTAAAAATATCTATAATCTCTTTTTTATAATAGGTAAATATTGATCTGTGAGAGAGTATGAAATAAAAGAATGTCCCAATATTTAGGTTGTGAAATGTAGACTGTCTTTCTTATTTACATGATAAAATGTAATGTGACTCATTTGAGTTGTAATAACAATACTAAAATGGAACATATCATAAATTAACTCAAGCTTGCAGATGTAGAGGGCTCTTCAACTTCCACTTTCTCAACAATTACATGCCTTGATGGTGGACCAAACAAACTCAATACCACCTGCAACCCACAAAACCAATGTTATAAATTTTTTATCTAACCAAGCTGTATGGCAATGTTCTTGTATAGTTTCAGGCATAAATTTGATGAGACAAAGACAATTACTTATTCAATGATCAAACAACTCAAAGCACAATGAAATGGGAAATCTGAGGGCACTGATATAATCTTAGCGATAAAGAGCTGATGACGGGTAAAGTGTGATTTACTTACCGGTAAAAACACAAGCCCGTGCAAGAAACCAATGAGAACCAAAGCGAGGTACATTTGGAAGTAATAAACCTGCAAAATGACAAAAACTATTTTTAATCCACAAGGATAGCAAAAATGAATGGAAACTGAGAGGGAAAGATCACAGACCACAAAAATTTCAGATCTTGCGAAGCAAAGCACAATTACTCCAACAAGTTTTGTGAGCGTAATTCCACTGCCAAGTCCAAGCCAAAGTAGAACTTTTAATTTGTAGGGAGTAAAAATGTAAAAACGAAATGATAACAAAGCCAAGGAATTGTGAATTGATCATTCTATAGGAAGACAATTCCAGTTCCGCTCAAAGCCATGGCCAATAGATCAAGAGTTACTATGATTAAGTAAAACAAAAGGTATTATAAATATGTTCAAAATTAAAAAAGATGAAAGAATAGCTCATGTAAAATAGAAACTGCATAACATTTTCTTTAGCGTCCTGCTGTCCCGCGTGGAAGGTTTGTGGAGGTAAAATCAGACTGAGGTAAAAAATTCACGACACCTAAAGGTTTCGATAACAGACTTAAAAAGACACAATCTGGTACAAATACCGGACAATTAAAGTTATCCACCAAAAAGGCAAAACAACATAATCAAGTGTACAAATTGCCACCTATAATTTACACCAAATATATCTTATCACATAAAAAATAAAAAACAAAACAAAACAAAAGATGTAACCATATCATCAAGCTATAAGCATCAGCACAGGTTGGACAAAGAAAATAAAATAGATGGTTAACCTGAAGACGGAAGCTCCCATTGTACTCAGAGCCTCTTTCATTCGTTGGTCCCTATTCCCATGGCTTACCTGCATAGGACAGCAGCGAATTGTAATATCACTGCATTATAAGTAATCAATGAGATCTATATTATTGCAGTGTGAAAATGTTTGTCAAGAGATACATGTTAAATAGGAATTTTAAGAGGTTTAGGTGAACTATTACGTGTGAAGAAACATGATGCTCCTCTTTCATACCACAAAAATTGATATAATAACAAGACAAATGAAAACTTCAGACAAATTGCATAGGTACACATGACTAAGGATAATACAACCATGACCATCTCCATCCTCTGAATGAAAAACTTCAATATGTAAATAATAAGAGGCTTAAAAAATTACTGCTGTAAGCACTGATACTAACCAAGAAGGCGTGCACTATATGCACACAAAACTCAACAGCAATCCCTATTGACATTATAAGGTTTACAACGGAGACTGCATTCAGTTGAATATCCAGAATTGCCATGACGCCCTACAGCATCCAATAAGGAATAAGTCTTCTACAAATTGAAAAATATATGGAACATTATGTATAATAGTCAAAGCAGACATTTACCAAGAGATCCACCACAATCATGACCAATACAAGTAGAATGATTGCTGAACTCCACGGACTGATTTAGACAGAAACAAACATTAACAAAAAGTGAAAATATGTAATTTAAGAAGGAAAAACGATTTAGATGTAAACAATGTAAAATGAGGACCAGGAGAGGATATCAGACCTGGATGTAATAATCAGACAAACAATAAATATAGCACCTGTTATTAACAGATAAGATACTCAGTTAGATAAAAACAAAATTAATAAAATACTAAAATATGAAAATGCAACTTGAACATATAAAAAAGCAATAATACAAAGATAATAAACAAAGATAATACAGTATAAAAATATCTCGAAACAGAACTAAAAAGATTAAAGAAAAGTAATTGAAATCTGGATAGCAAATACTTCCATGAAAGACACAACCTTCATGACAAAGATTGAAAAAGAAAAGTTATGTTAAAATTACAAGATGAATATCATGAGCAGCATCTTGATTAATCCAGCAATACGAAGCACCAAAAGACTAGACCATATTGCGGTATCAGAATGTAATAAAAGAATGAGAGTTGAAGAGGATAGTTAACACAGTAATCTAGAAAATCTATTAATATAAAATAAAACTAGCTTTGAAGACATAGAATTGACACTATAATCATTTGCAATACTGACCAAGTGCTATAGCAATGTTGATCAAAGCAATCCTCCAAATATCCAGATATTGCTCAAAGAAGATATAGAACACAGAATATGGAAAGATCTCGATCTACATCAGAAAAGAGATGTCAGTACAGCATTACAGCAATAATATTGCAGCAGACCATTTCCACAGAATTATGGGCTAACATGCAAACAACTGATGCAGCACCACAAGAAAATTATTAAAACAGGAACCATAATTATATACTATCTCCATGTACTGTTATAAGTTTTTTTTATTTTACTTGTATTTATGAAAATTGGCATAACTGCAGAACTCGCAACCAGGGGTACTGCAGTTCAACATAGTTTTAGAACATGGGAGGGACTACCAGCAGAATGGGCTGGAAACCTCTAATTAGAACTCAATTTACAAGAAACTGATACAACCACCTTCCAGTCAAGGATAGGCACACTTTGTTCGAGAAGTTCATAAGAACTTAGACACAGAAGAAACTAATTAACCACCTCAGCGACAAGCACAGTATGTTATATATGCATAGGAAATTAAGCATGAGAGGTGGCTAGACAAATCAACCATTAACCATGTCGAAAAGATAGACCTCCAACATGATAGCATGTAGAGTATAGATGAAATAAAAATCAATCTAGCCACCAATATATAGGCATGCGAAACTAAAGATGAGAAGCAGCCAGAGAAATTAACCCTTAACCATGTTGAAAAGATAGACCTCCAACATGATGGCATGTATAGAGTATAAACGAAATGAAAAGTAAGCTAGCCACCAATATCATCATCTACTAGCCATCCTTGATGGAAACAAAATAGCATACTATACAAAAAATTGCTCCAAAAAGACTGCACAGAGCTTAGTCCTGGAACAATGAAGGCTAAAACGTATAAAATTGCTCTGGAGAGTTAATTTTAAACCTTTAAAGAATCAGAAATTTTTGAGCTGAACTCCCTTGCTGCTCGCATTGAACTAACATAGTCACCCTGAAGAAAATCACAGTCCAACAAAAGTGAAACATTCAACATCATCTATGCAAACAGAGCAAATACAATTCTAGTATCAAGGTGCTGCCATACTTGTTTGTTAAGTGGTGTGTGATATGTACGAAACTCTGATGCTCGTATAACACCACTCTCATACCCTGTCAACAAGTTAGAAATAAAAAAATTAAAACAACCCACTCATTTGATTAGGGAGGCTTTGGGTCTACATAATTACCAAATAAGAACCAGAAGAAGATTATCTAAATACAAAAAGAAAAAACTTCTTGTTTTACTAACCAGTTAGATCCACACTGTTGGTGTAAGCCCCATGACCACCCTTTGCACAATCAGCAGATGGCAGTGCGTTGAGGAACCACGGAAGCTTCTCCCTAAATTGTGCCGTAGACGGGCGATCATTAACCAAATCTGAGTGGCGAAAGCACTGGAATCGAACCAAAAGGAAGTCCTTTAGAAGAAACTAAAAGATATCATTACTTGAAAAGATTAAAAAGAGACAAGGTGTCCACAAAAGAAAGAATCCATCTAAAGGATCACAAAAGTCTATACAGTAAAGTTTGAACAACTAAACAAAAGCTTATACAACTCAAAAATCAATGTCAGTAGCACAAAATTAAACCAAAACCCCTCCCCAATCTAGGTGAATAAAGAAAAAGGAAGTATCTTGAAAAGCTTTAGAGATCGAAGCCCAAAGAGAAGCTAGCAAACTAACTCTATCCCACAAAATAAGAGTATCTTCCTCACATTATCTTCTTTTGTTTCTTCTTTAAAACCTTCAATTTGATATTACTGAAAAGTAGATTAAGCAAGCATAAAGCAACTTGTATTTGATAATGCTTCTAAAATATAAAAAGATGTCCAGCCGTTCACACAAGAGGAGAGGATTACCGTTGTACAGTCTTTGCAGACTCCACCTATGCCACAAGGTCCTTCATCAGGTGAACAGCAAGGTGGCTGGAGAAAAGAATTAATGCTTTAGTAATCTAATGGTACATCCAACACTTATAAACCAAATTGAACCAGGTGAATAGGGCTTAAAGTTAGAAAATAGAAGTTATGAAAATCATGCTATGAATATAAGAAACTGATTAATAATTTACAAGGACCATAGTAATGCACAACACTAACTAGATCATTGACGTATATATGCACTGTAGATTGGTATATGGGGTGTGGAATAAGATAATAATGTCGAATGATCAATTTTAAAGTGGCACATTTGACAGGAGCGCAAACCTGATCATCAGGTGGACAATAAGTGCCGTTCAAAAATTTCCTACAGCAGCCAAAAGCCTCTGGAGATGTCCATACGAGAAAGTCATCAAGCCATGAAGCAGCTGGTTTAGCAATGTAGCTTGACTCTGGAATTAACGATGCTTTTGATATCTGAGAAATGGAAAAAATACATTGAATATTAGTACACAAGAAAGAAAAGAAAAAAAAAAATTTGAACTATAGTTAAACATGAGAAGAAAAAATTATCATCAAATTACAATTGCAGCCTATGACTTTCTCATATGTTCCATCACCTATATTCTGATTTGGTAGAGGACTCTGAATACTAATAGGCAACAAAACTATGCTTAACTTTCAAGCAGTATATACAGTGTGATTTTTGGAACTTAAACACCAGTAAGGGTATAAAACTACTCAGGCAAAATCTTGATATGTATGTCACATGTCTTAGGAGTAAAAGGTGACGTTTAAGATCCAATATTTAAGTGAAAATATTACCTCATTCAAAAGAGAGTTTGAATCACACTGGCTGATGGAGCATAACTGGTTTGTCTGTCTTGATTCCAAGCTGAGTATGAAAGCCGTTTAACATCAGGAGAAGCTTTATGTCAATTATTGTGCTTGGTTGGGTTAACAATAAAACAATAGACAAACATTATTTAAAGGACACAGAAACGACTCAACCAAGCCCTAATACCAACTACTTGGGGGTGTCTATAAGAACTTTTTCCCGTCATCTTTACATGACTAAACTCTGAGTCAAATTATCAGCAATCATACCTCTGTGTTCTAATCTATGTTAACCTTGTATATACATCATTCTTTTAAAAAAAGATGGCATAAAATAGGATCAAAGTGGACAAAAAAAGTGTATGATATAACAACCAGACCAATACCTGTAGTTGAAATCCTTCACAACAAAATATAATGGAGGTCCAACTCTAAGATATTCAGAGACATCATTGAAATATCCCTGATGCAAATAAGATTTTGACAGTAAGTAGGAGGTCCTGAAAAAGGTGAACATAAAAATAATAAAAAATCAAATGACATAAATAGGCTAAGAGTACTCTGAACCTGAAGGTAAGAATCCCGAGGAAGCACGATCTGTTGCTCCAAACCAGCTTCAAGCCTTGTAGATAGTGCCTATTAAGAAAAAATGAAAAAAAATCAGAATGCTAATATAAAATTTTCAAGATACCAAATATATATATATATATATGAAAACAATAACTTACTAATACAAAAGGATTAGAGAAAAGTAGCTATGTAATCATGAGCAACTTACAATGCTTGCCAGAGTGAAAGCAAGAAATATGGCAATGACTATCATTTTCACTCCCCAGAATCCAAGAAATGGAGCGTGAACTTCCTACAATATAGTAATAATTATGTTGATAGAGACGACACAAAAATATAGATGAGTTCCCATGTTTTACCCCTAAAGAAATTACTACTCTCAACATAATCCAATAGAATATATTTTGATCTTTTCAATAAAGCTACCTTTTGCACTTAAAATGAAGAATAAGTCTCTGTGGTTACCAAGGAATATTCATTTAGAGATTCCGTGATACATACCTTCATAAACCGTGCCAGCAGTCCAGGTGCTCTTGGATTCATGCCTACACTTAACCAAAATAATTTGATCAGAGCTGATTGTATTTAATAAAAGAGAAATCTAACACTATAATTTAATATTAACAGATTTAAAGAACACATGGCAAGGACGATGTGATTGCTTAAACAATTACCTTCATCGGATTCTCCATAAGCGGAATGAATTTTTATACATGGAAAACAGTCAATCCTACCATCTTGAACTCTCAAACAATCAAAAACTATCAGTGCAACGAAGGCAGTAACTTGCAGAAGAAAATCCAGTAGAACAGCCAAAGCTACAGGAACACCAGTGTTAACAGAGGTCAAGCGCTAAGCATTTAAAGGTTTCAAAGTTAATCTATCAAGATTAGGAGAGAATATTTGGACCTGACCTGCAAACATGGAGAAGACACGGCATGCGGGCATAGGAATGAAACTTCCAACTGCAAAGGCCAAAAATTCAGATAAACTAGCTAGTGTTATGGATGGCCCAACTTCAACAAGTGCATTGCTTATTCGTTCCTCTAAAGGTAACTCCAATGGCTGACGTTTAACAGCATGAACCAATATACACATGTTATCCACTCCGACCTGATTAAATTTTGAAGGAAGCACAAAACATATTATAATTGGAGATGGCCACAACATGATAATGAATTAAATCAGGCAAGTAAAATCTATAAACCAAAAAATAAGAAAACAGCAACATTCAAAATATTTGGAAATAAACTTACAGCTAAGACAAGGAAAGGAATAACTTCCATTATTATTAATGTAGATTTAACTCCAATGGCACTGAAAACTCCAACAGATCCAAGGACAGAAAGCATAACCAGTATAACTCCAGAAAGACCAAGCAACGCCTGTATAATGTATACCATTAGATCAAATGTGAGTTGCATATACTAAACACCACCAATAATCTTGATTACATAGATACAGATACAAGAAAATGTTAATTTACATGCACATGCTATGCCAGCATGTGCGCATAAGTGTGAATATGTTTTATAGAAGATGTTTTCGACAATAGAATAAAAAATTCAGTAAAGGTTTTTTTTAACCATTTATTAATATACAAAACAATGATGTCAATGAATTTTTTCCTTCTAATAAAAAATTGCTCACCTAGGGGTAACAATTAAGCACAAAAGAACTTCATTTCTCCATAAGTTTGATCACAATACTTTACCAAGACCATCTCTAAAATCTTCTATATTAATTATAGTAGGCTATCCCATGCTTTCAACATCTTAAACTAGAGCATGGGTGAAAATCTATATTACTTTACCAAGACCAAATCTAAAAAATTCTATATCAAAATATAGTGGATGATAACTTTAGGCCAAACTGAATTCATACCTTGGATGAGATATAGAAAGTAGATAAACGAGATGCATCTCCCAGTGCCACAGATATATAGGCAAACATCACAAGATAGCTTGCCTGAGATGGAGATGGAGAAAATGGGAGAAAAGATGAGAAATCGAAGAGTACGACCAATCGACAAGTAATAATAGGAATTAAATGGAAAAGGGTACTCACAACAATAAATTGACTAATATGAAGAAGACTTTGATTGTGACTTACCAATATTGTGATGACATCTGCTGTACTTTCTCTTTTAAGTTCTTCCTCAATTGAACTTTCAGATGAAAATGAAAGAGTAAGATTCCTAGACTGCACCATTGGTAGCAGCTCCTCCTGTCAATTTTAATTCATCAAAATTTAATGGGCATCCAACCATCTAAATTGAGTATATTACGTAAAAAAATGCAAGCAAATTACTGCCAAATCAAACAAATTCAATCACGCTCTAGTCACAACATTACCTTCATCAGCGGTAAACAATTGAACATCAATAAACAAAAATGCAACAATATATCATATCATGGAAGTTCAATAACAAAATATTGCATTAAAAAACTCCATTACTGCAACAAATATGTAGACCCTAAATTTATCAAATAATACTTTAAATTGAACACGTTAAACAAATTTAGATATCATTCATAAGGAACACAAAAAGGAATTGTGCAGTTCTCAAACCTTCGCTAACTGGATGAAAGCTTTTTCCCAAGCCACTGCCTTTCCATTTTCATCTATTGCATTATTAACTGGATATGTAACAACAAATGCAGAAGCCTGAAATTGAAACAAAAGCAAAGGATAAGAATATAATCAGATTTTTAGGAAATGGATAAAGTTATTACCTCTGAATAATTGTTCCCAAAAAATCCTCCTAACACCGTGCTTGGATCAAGTGGGGCCTCAAATGCACTCAAACATGTGTCTGCCGAAGCATAATGCTAAAGGTGGGAAGATGGACAGAATAAGAAGTCAACATACAATTAATATTCCAGTACAGTAAAAACCAGTATGTCATATAAAATAACAAGCTTTAAACAGGCCTCAAGTAATAAGATTTAAGTCTTCAACCTTCAAATCTAAAACAGAACTCTGAACTATGATTACTTAAATATACAGAACTTGAATCAAATTTTTAGTTGACAACGTAATAGCCCTGAAAATACTGGGAACACATTGCTTGAGCTCAAAATAAAGCAAGCACATTCTTTCTATTGCAATTTTAATGAGTAGTGTGACTATTTTTAGAATATTAGAACCATGGACAGCTTTAAGCCATTTAAATACATAGATCTAGAATCTTTAAGCATGTTAGTGGAGGACTTATGGATTATCTAGGCACAAATTTTATATCGAGCCATATTTGATTTAAGAGTTATCAAACAATCAAGTGTCTAAATGTCAAAAACAGTCACCAAAAAAGATACCTGAAAACAGTACTCAGCATGTGCAACTCCTCCATAGTAGTCATAATTGTCTGGGTCCATTTTGAAATACTGTCAGAATAGATTAGAAATCCAAAAACAAAGATGTCATTGCTTGGAAAGGACATGTTATTACTTACATTTATTTGCTTTAGACTGAGAAGCTCTAAGAAAATAATTTTGAGTTACAAATATATTAAAAAGCAAAAGGAAAATGATAAGCATAAATCAGCCTCACAGTAGCAAAGCTTTCCCCAAAACTCCATTTCATTACTCTACCATACATATGAATTGACACGTAATGATATACACTCAGCTGAAACCAATAAAAACGTTCAAAAACCTGCAGAACACTCTGAGTGGCACAATCCTCGCCTAGAGGCTTTAAGCAAATGTTAGATATGGATATCAATGAACCAGAATAATTTGCACGAATTTTATCAACCTGTCAACATGAGCAAAGAAAAGAGAGCTAATTATTTATTTAGTAAATACTCATAGAGAAGTAAGAACATATATAAATCAATTCAAATTAAGGATATCTCAATTTTGTTTACATATTCATATGGAATTTGAAAAGTAGTCAGTCACAAAGAGTACCTTCTTTTGTACTTCAAACAGTAATTGGATGTTATCCTCTGTGACAATACCGGGTGTTTTGTCAAGCTTGGAATCAGGTGATGTTGTCAAAATAAGCTGACGAACCAAAAGAAATGCACAATTTTTGAAAAGATATAAGCTAATCCTTGTAATAATATTCTTACAATACACAATCAAATATATAAATAAAGTCAAATGTAGAAATAAAGAGAAAACAAAACCCAATAGAGTTTCTTCTTTTCTATATAGATTGTACATAAAACATACAACAGGCAACTAAATCACAAGAAATCAAACAGATTAAAGATAAAGAAAGAGAAACATTGAAAAGAACCTGTTCAATTCTGTAAAAAGGGGCAAGGTGTTGGTCGAAAAACCGTTTCTCTTCAGCTGCCTTACTCCCGGGACCTACCCACAACTACATAATTACATCTGTCAAGCCCTGACCATGATTTAAATTGAAAATGAAACATATTTATAAAAATTTGGAAGCTAGAACACAGAGAAAAATAGAAACTGGAAGGAAACAGTAAAGAACTTAATTATCTTGATTTTTAAATTTTAGGACCTAACCTTATTTGCAATAAGCTTTTGCTTTTGTACAGAAAATTTCAAGAAACATTGTATACAGGTTAGAGCTATTCATTAATATCACAAGCTAGAGCGATATTTAAGAATTAAGAGGCAGTCACAAACAATGAAGGCCACTCAAAATGGACAAGTTTTGCTGTAAAAAATACAAGACAGGAGAATTAGTAATCATGATAAACCGTTGACTTTGGTGGTCACATTTACACCTGATTATGTACAGAAGGGACAAAGAAGGTGAACTTAAAATACATGAAACAACAGAAATTTGTGTGCTTCCCTCCTCATAAGGATATGTAGAAATTTGTGCGCCACTCAACTTGCTATTATACTATAAAACAAGTCAAATCCAACAAAATATGATCTTCAGCTGGGGAACAACTATTTTAACAAGATCAAATAAGGAGGAAAAGGAGCATCAAACGCAAAATTCAGTCATCTGGAAATTGATCATAACATTTAATCCAAAAATAATTGGCACATATAATTAGAAGGTTGCCAATCAAAGAGAGTCAAAATAAAAAAATAAAAAAAGACCAGTTGGACCATATGCATTACAAGGTGCCTGATCAGCTCCCAGGAGACAATTTTATCATAATCATGGAATAAAAAATTAACTCAAGCATATACAATGAGGATCTTGGGCTTTGATTTTAACAAATAGTTGGTAAGTCACATGAAAAACTCTTTCACATAATAAAAAGATACAAAAAGGTCAATATGATACCTTCTCTGGCCGTGTCTCCACATTGAAACGAATTAGACCTAAGCAAAGCACAAGAATAATTGCCAATGACGTGCTCAATACAAGAGTGGGATTTCTAGCAACCCATTGTCCATAAGTCCTGGACATATTAAAAAAAAAAAAAAAATTATTCAGCATATCTATCTTATCCTAAAAGTAGAAGTGTTGTAGTTGACCTGTAAAAGCTCGACATGTATCCTTGAACAACAGAAAGCTGTTCCTCCTTTGTTAGCTGCAGATACAATAGAAACGAAAAATAGGATATTAAACGAAAAGAAAAAAGTTAAATTAAGCACTCATCCCAACCAACAGCTAAAAGATACAGTGATTAGAAAAAAGAAAGAAGTTCAACACCAATAAGTAATAGTTATTGCTGTAGGTGAAATACCACATGTTTAATAACATCCAAGCCAATCATATCAAAAAATGGGAAAAGTTAAGAGGTTGGAAAACTGTAATGCAAAAAATCTACCTTTAAGGAAAAATTCTTAGCCTCTTGCACATTACTAGAATCAGTTCCTCCTTTATTCATCAATAAAGGTTCCGTGCTAGATCCAGGTATCCTCCTTTCTCTTGTTCGCCGAAACAAAACCCACCCAAAAAATGTAGATACCAGAAGAATATAAGCAATCACCAACAAAAAGTCGACACATTTGACCTACAACATCAGTCAACGGCACCAGGTAAATTATAAGCCCTGATTGGAAAATTTAGTACATGGATTTACCAACAGAATAATTCACAACATAGTCATTAATATTTAACCAGGCCAACGTGATAGTAATAAGAAAATAATTTGACAGTATTATATCAACTCCAACCTTAAGAGATCCAATTCGAATTGAGCAAGATTCTTTCTTTTGTGGATTAGGAGGTTCAGAACTAGAGCACATGGGTGACAAAGGACAGTCACCGCAAGAACAGCCAAGGGAAGTGTCACCGCATGTATAAACAGACACATTCATGAGCTCCAACCCAGCTGACTCAGGAGTGCTTAACTTAAACTTTATGGCATATGGTGACCCAGGCATTCCAGGGGCAGCTTTTTGACCAATAAAAGCAAACCATTCTGGCAAAAACAATAGTCCACAAAAGGATTAAAACTTGGAGAAAATCAAACAATTACTCGGTACAAACAGAGATAAGCATGAGACTTTACCAAAAAAAAAAAAAATGCAACAAATTTCATAGGTTAGTCAAACACAAACACACACTTTTCTGCCCCCTAAATCCACATTTCTATTGATAAGGACAAAGAACGATTCGTATTAGTACAAAATAAATATAAATAGGTGGCAACATGAAAGACATTGATTCAAGATGAGTTTTGGTGGTTTGGAAGAAAGAAATATGCAGCTCATAGAAAGAGGAGACCGTATAAGAAAAAAGAAACTTGGAGATTTGAAACTGAAAACATGGCAACTTTAACAGCAACGACAAAGTTAACTATTGAAATTTGTGCAGAGACTGTTGATATAGCCGCCCACAGATAGTAGAATCACCTTTAAAGTTTTTAGCACCGGCACCAATGAAATCTATGGCCCGAGTATTCATAGTACCAAACTTTACATCCTTGCAAGAACTATACAGACCTTCCCCAAAAGTTTTGGTTACAAAATAGTCAATTCCATCCACGGTTAAACTGCCATTGACCTGGAAAGAAAAAAAATTCACAAAGATGCAACAATAGTGAAATATAAGTGGACTTCATATTATACAGAGACCAGCACTATTAATAGCAAGGAAAAAAATGACATAGTTCAACAATGATCTTACTGATTGTTGCTTTAGATCAAATTCTCATTTTGGTGATAGTAGTGTTCATAAAACAGAGTATTTTGGAATTAGGAAATAAGAATACCGTTTTCAAACTGTTTGGTCCCATTACTAACACGGAAACTACTAAGGTAAGAAATATAAGCAAGCATCAGATGAAATAGTCTCCTACAAGTGATTAAACTAAAGGCTAGAGAGTATTATCATGGAATGAGCTCTGAATGGCATCATCAGTACGCCTCACCTCAGCAACAGAAGTCACATTGATGAATAGGCTTTGATTTGGAGAGCAGGAAAGCTCGCAGAAAAGGTTTAAAAAGTTCCTCAAGCATGCTGGACAGCCCACAAGGAAAGGTATAGCCTGCAATAGATTGCACATTATGGTATAGAGTTACAAAATGATACCACATAGAAATTGGTCAGGTGAACAATAATAGAAACCAAAAACATGTGCTTGGTCTGAGATAAACATTAGCCTATTTGAACCACCCAGCCAAGCATACTACACATATAACTATTTTGAACAACCTCATTTAACACATTCTTACCTGTTGAACCTGCGCTCTCAGCGTTTCAAATTGAGTCTCTGTACAACAAACATTCCCACTTATTGATGGACACAAGCTTTGGATTTTTGCAGAAAGCAACTCATCGGGCTGGAAAACATATAACATGAATTGAGAAACCACAATTATGCTGTTAGAGAAACATGTGAGGAGAGAACTTCTAAAAAGAATGTTACTTGATCAAGCAAGAAGTCACCTTCACAGAAGGAGAACCATAAGGACAGTTCAGAACTCTCCCATCACTGGTTTCTCCACATATGTCATACATTGCACAATATTCTTTCGAATGCTTTTTCCTGACCAGAAGGCCCAAAGTAAGTGATTGCTCTATAAATAAAAAAGCAACTTAAGACTTTTCGGAAAATTTAGAAGCTAAGACAGAGATCATTTTCATCAGGTCGTCGGCCCAACTATTGCAGTGCTAGCAACACCAAAACTTATGATGAGATGAATAAAAAGTACTACTTCATTTTATGAAATGTTTTTAATTGATGCAAGACAAGAACCAAAACCAAAAAAGCAATTCAGATTGCAGCTAAAAAACACAAAAAATCATTAATAAGATTAACTTAAGAACAAATATTGATGAGAATTGCTACACATAAATATAACATCTTATTGCTAATTAATAAGACTTTTAACCAGTTTAAACAACTTAAACTTAGAAGTGAAGAAGCCTTACCCAACAGTGACATCCTCGCTTAAAGGATTCCATGAATTAGTCTTCCCTGCACTCACTAAAGATGCTAAAACAACAACCTACAAAAAACAAAATACCCACTTTACATTAATTCTAATACCTTATGTTATGCATCATCCACTTGCACTGACCTTATATAACATATAAACATTAAAGGGGCAAAACAACATTTCTATGCAAAAACACTCCTTCACAATCTTTTAAGTTCTAAATTCAACTCTCCTAATAGTAAAGTTCTGAAAACTGATCATTTAGACTTAAAAACCACATAATTTAGTTAAAGAAAATAATCTTTTACCTGTAGAATAACATACGAAGTGGAGAAACTCGTAAAGGAGACCATGTTTGCAGTGGGAAAACTAGTTTTAGATTTGGTGTGGTGGGTTTGCTTAGCTGCAGAGAAATATTGACCACGGTGAAGTTGGTTTGCGACTCGACTTGAGTCGACTCAGTGAGTCAGTAGCTTTTTACTTTATCCCGCAATTATGATTAGTTATGAGGATACGACACGTAGCATTTATTACAATGAGTCATTGTAAATCTAATAGTTTAATAACTACGATAACAAGGAGTTAAACGCACCGTTTTCTCTCTTTCACTACCTGACTAGTGTACGCACCAATAAATTATTACATCATCAATTCATCATTAAATATAAGATTAAACGGCATTTCCCCATTCAACTTTCTTACCCCAAAAGTCTCAAAATTCAAATTTATTACCCAAAGTTTATATTCCAACCAATCGCTAGCCGATTATGATATTGTTACGATCTCATATCACACTATTCTCTTCCTCGATCATAAGTCACTAAAACCTCTTAAACCTTCTTTTTGTCAATCCCGTCACCGACAATCAAACGATTTGTGGAACGTATAACCGCCCCTTCCAAGTCAGATTTTGATCAATCATGATTACCAAAACCTAACTTGTCACCACCGAAAGACTTACTGGCATCCTCTGTTCAAAAACTCCAACAACCTAGACCGAATTTGCTCTCTATTTGCATAAAGTCGTTTACTCTTAAAAATAAATAATAAATTAACAAATTTAACAATGAGATTTAACTTTACAGAAAAAGATAACCTATAAATTATTACATCATCATTCAAAATTGCCCAAGAACTGATCCCTCTCATCAATCTTCACACAACTATGCAACTCCTTAACTACAGTGTCAATCTCACAAGCCTGTGGATGTGACTTGTCTCCAGCAACAAATTTACAAGCCTTGTTATCAACATGCACCAAGCTATAACCACCAATAACCCNTATATGACATATATAGCCTCTGGTTCCGGTTCCTTCCATTTTGGGTGGGTACCCGAAAAGCCCAACCATTATATGTTTTGTATAGAGTCATTGTGGGTGAAGGTTGGTTTCACTTGTCATTTAATCCCTTATAGAAGCCCATAATTTGAAGTGATGAGTAATAAATGACGAATTGAAATAATTAAAGATAGCTCCACTTCTAGGATACCTTGTTAGCAACCGAGATAGCTCCACTAGCATTAGGGTCACCTAAAGTATTAGGCAATTTACAAGTTTTTTTTTTTCTTTTTTGGTAACTTGGGATACCCCTATTAGCAACCAAAGAGAATAGAACTCATGACTTTTTGAGTAATACATCTAAGAGTTTTTGTCGTATCACTCCGTCACCTAGGGGTGATTTGTAATATACCTAAGAGTCTCTATCGCACCATTCAATAACCCATAGTGGTTTGTAATACACTTAAGAGTCTCTATCACATCACCCAATTACCAGGGATGGTTTTTACAAGATATTTTGGTTTTGGGTATAAGTTTATTAAGTTGGGTTTCTTGACAAAAATAAAATGAAATTGCCATAATTGTCCTACAAATAGTGGGTGGCTTAGCCAGATGTCATATTTTACCTTTAATAATAATTATAATTTGCAAAATTGTACAGACCATGTTCATCCTTCATGTAAGTGGACTATATTCTAAGCATACTATAAATATGAACAATTTATGTGAATATAATAAGAGTAATGCTACATTTACATTACTCATTACACCATTTTTATTACACCATGATGTGATATATCCCACATCCATGTAAATTTTTAATTATTTTTAATTTTTAATATTATAATAAAATAATTATTAGTAAAATGATGATGGTGTAATGAAAATAATGTAATGGATGGTATAAATGTAACATTATTAGTATAATAATAAAACGTAGCTATCTAACACAGTGAATTTATTTTGTGCCATTCATTTGGTTCAACGCATTGACCAGACCAGAACCCTTATTTACGGATTGGGCCATGTCAAATAAAGTGTATTTTTCACTACTTTTGTGTGTGTGCGCTGTAGAATATAGTTCCATTAATTTGACCCTAACTGAACATGAAGAAAAGCTAAAAAGTAAAAAGTAAAAAAAATTATCTTTTCTCATTTGGATGGGTATAATATTTCATAATTGGGATAATATTTTTTTAATTTATCAGACGATGATATTTGGTTGGTTTGTAAAAAATTATTCTCAAAATTTTTTTTTTTTTGGGGGGTGGGGGGATTAAAACTTACCCAAGGTAATCTAATTTTATTTCTCATATTACCCCTAAACAGTTGAGCATTTAGTCCAAATTAGTCTTATATTTGTTAAGATTTACAAAACACTAAATTCACTCATACAGACCCTTTTGTCCTCACTTTTTAAATTTTTTGAACGACATTGCCCTTGTTATTGTCATTATTTACAAAAATATCATTGTACCAAGAATTAGCCACCACCGCCAGCCGTCGGAGGCTGTCAAAAGTCGTTATAATGGCGTACGATCGATTGTATATGGCCGACTGTGCGCCGGTGAGGCCTTTTTCGACCATGGATATGTGATCCATGGTCAGAAATGGCCAGATCTGACTGTTTCACAACTAGATCTATTATCGTTTCACGGCCAAAGATGTGTCTGTCAAACAGCCACATCTTTAGTCACGAAACAATCGTGGCCAGATCTATGACATTACCGGCTCACGGCTAGATCTGTGGCACTGTTGGCGGCCGCCGATGGTGTTGGTTGGCTGTCGGCTGTGGCTTGGGGTGGGTAAGGGTGTTTTTGTTGGTTGTTAGGGTGTTTTTGCTAAATCTGAAAAGTAGAGGGTTAAAAAAAATTCAAAAAATAATAATAAAAAATACTATTATATCAATATTTAAAAAAAAAAACAATTTAGTAATCTAAATAACATACCGACTCATTTATCCTCTCAATCAAACATATTATTCACCAATTTATTCGAACCAACGAAACACATTTTCTAAACATTCTCAATAATCTTCAAAGTAATTTTTTATTCCATTAATATAATATCCTCTATAATGAACTATTATAAGATCAAAACGCTCCCTTAAGGTGAGGGTGGTGACAATTGTTGTCGCAATCGTCATTAGTATTATTTGTGAAATTTGAGGTTTAATCAATCTTTCTACACTATTTTCTATAGTTTATGCGTACCATACTACCATTATCTACTAACTAATACTGAAGCATAGCCATCTGAGTTGAGTCAAGTTTAGTTTAACCCAAGTCAGCCACGTTTATTGCATTTATCACTACTGAAGTTAAAATTTTTTTTTTTGTTTAGTACATAACATTTTGTTAGTTTATTAAAATTCCAAGTTCTTTTTTTTAACTAAGTTATATCTAAATAAAAAAAAAAAAAAGTATTCATATATAATTCTTTTACCAATTTATCATAATATGAATACATAAAAAAGATAATTATTCTAAACCCATGAGGTTTCACCAATACACTGATAACTTCTTCAGGTTTAGGTAATAACTCATGACCTTAGGAGTGCGTTTGGTTCATATAATGTTTTATTAGAAAGGGATGCTATATTAATAAAAAGATAGATCACCTTGAAGATTGCTAAAATGTTTAGAGAAATGTGTTTAGTTGGTTTGAATAAATTGGTAAGTATGTTATATTAATATGTTTGGTTGAGAAAATAAATGGGTGAGTATGTTATATAGATTACTAAATTGCCCTCCTTTTTAAATATTAATATAATATTATTATTATTATTATTATTTAAATCATTCTTTTAACCCCCTATATTTGAAATTTTGTTAAAACACTTCAGCCATATAAAACTTTAATTGATGGCAAAATCACCCCTACCCACCCCAAGCCATTGCCAATAGCCAGCCACCACTGCTAGCAGTCACTAGTCATGTGTCAGTAAGCGTTTTCAGATCTGGTCATTTCTATGGCCACAAATCTGGCTGTGAAATGGCCAGATCTTTGGCCGTGAAACGACAATTGTTTCATGCCCAGATTTGTCGTCGTGGTTGAAAACGGCTTTACCGGCACACGATCGGCCAAATCCAATCGATTGTGCGCCATTACGATAACTACCACCATCGGCCGGTGGTGGTTTTGAGTGGTTGGGGGTATTTTGTTAACTTTTAAACTTTTTTTATGGCTGAGGTGTTTTAGCTAAATTTTCAAATGTGGGAGGTTGGGCTAATGATTATTTGGTAGACATTTAAGGGCAACGTGTCGAAATTGTATTTAATTAAGGCAAAATAGGTATAAAAATCACATTACCTTGTAATCTTTTAATAACACCTCCTTAGGGTATCTAATATCCTCCCCCCCCCACATTTTAGCTAAATTTTCAAATGTGGGAGGTGGGCTAATGATTATTTGGTAGACATTTAGGGCATTGGTCCGAAATGTATTTAATTAAAAGCAAAATAGGTATAAAAATCACATTACTTGATGATAATCTTTTAATAACACCTCCTTGGTGGGATCCCGTCCCCCCTTCCGTAATATTTTTATTATTGCAAACCAAACAACGGAATCTTGCAAAATAAATAAAAATTACCCCCACTCTTATTATCTTATATGACCCCGAACCAAACAAACCCTGATTGTTATTTAGGGTGCAATTGGTTTTAAAAATATTATATTATGGGATATATTATAGAAAGACGAAGTTATGTTATGATGACTGGGGTTGGTGACCCCACTAACAAATTTTTCGTTAGTTTAGTTTGATATTGCTTAACTCCTTATTTATATTAATTTTTCTTGATTGACCCCCTCGTTTATTTTCCCTGTTTTTTTATTACATATTTTTAAATTATCCCCAAAATTCATTCTTGGGTCCGACCTTAGTAAAGATGGAAGGAATAACATATAATAAATATAAAAGAGGTATGTAAGTTAAAGATGCACGTATTGCTAGTTTGGTTTAGGGTGAGAAAAGAAGTATGTTAATGATATGGGAGAAACAAGTATTAAGTCAACCTGGGACTAAGCATGCTATTGTTAACACATGATTATTGGATAACAAGTAGTATCAATTCAACCTTAGGATAACAATTGGGTGCGTTTGGTTCATATTTTGATACTTTTTAGAATAATATTTTTAAAAAAATTAAAATTGGTGGTGGTTATTACGAGGTATGACTGAAAATTAACAAAAAACACCCCCTAGGTTTGTTAATTAAAACAACTCCTGTAATAAAACATTAAAAATTAATAAAAATACCCCCACCGACCCATTAAATACTAGCAGCCGGCTACTACCGTCGGGAGGGTGGTCAAAATTGTTGTATCGGCGCATGATCGACTGGATTTGGTCGAACAGTGCTGCACCAATAAGGCTTTTGTAGTCAATCCACCATGAATCTAACCGAAAAAAATGTCAGATCTACGGCTAGATTGGCCATTGATGGTCAGATCTGGCCTCGTTTGTCGTCAATGATGGCCAAAGATCGTGTTCATGGTCAACGATAGCCAAAGATCTGTCGTGTAACGGCCATATACTAAGCTGTATATCTGGCCTTTTCCAGCTATATCCACGATGGATCTGACCGAAAAAGGATAGATCGGTGCACTACGGCCAGATCCAGCCGGTAATGCATCATTATACCAGATTCTGGCACCTTCTGATGGTAGGGTCGAAGTCTGGCAAATGTGGGTTGGTGGAGATATTTTGTCAATTTCTAAACTTTTTTTTTTTTTTTGGTTTTAGTTAATTAACAAACCTAATGGGTTCAAAAAAATTGATAAAAAATATAAAGTATTTTTCAGAATAGGAAAACAAAATAAGTATTTTGAATTGGATAGGAATAAGATAGGGGAAAAAATTTAGAAACAAATGCACCTTAATAATCCAACCTACGATTATGCATGCTAACTTATGATTTGTAAACTTTGATTGTCCTTTCAAGAGAGAGACCAACACCCTCGGACCACAACTGGTCAAGTTTTGTCGTTTTAAATCCCCACTAACTTAGCAGGGATTATGAATGATGGTTAAATTAGTGTTAGACTACACTTAAATGACAAAACTACCCATTTTTGCTCTCATTCTTTAAGCTTTTCTTTGCGGCCACAACAAGCAGTATACATATTTTCCTAGATCGAATGATAGATTTACACGCAACAGATAATCACATGATGCATGAAACCCATCAACTTTCGCAACAACCCTCCACAGACAAAGTAACACCCACCGTAGGCATAGCATCTCCTCTCTCTATTTCCTTCTCTTTAAAAAATATAGCTTTTTTTTTTCATTAAAAAAATAATTAGTTTTATTAAAATAAATAATAATTTAAATTTGCATTCATTTTAGAAATAAGAATATAGAAATTATTAACAATTGTATTTCATCTCATATATTTCTTATATTGAATAACTGTAATTTATCAAATACATGATATATTATTTTTAGTACGGTGTTTTGAATATATGTGTGTAAGACATATAAACCTTTATGACTTTACCAAAATAAACATTTTTCATGTACTATACTTTAGGTAAACACAATAAAAAAATTAATGGACATTAATTCTTTAACATAATAGTCACACAATCATAAGTTAACCAAGTTTTAACACCATAAGTCACTTATACGCATGTTTATGTGTAGGCAATTATAAAATTCAATCAAAATTGTTTAATGATATAAGGTTATTTGAATTATAATGTTAAACTAGTGGCTTATGTGACAAGTATCACTTTTTAGGACACCATTTAGAGTTTCAAAATGAGTTTTTATTCTTATAAAATGTCATACCAATTTGTTTAACTTATGCCTTATTTGATCTTTCAAGAGAATAACACTTTTATAATTTACTCATTACTGATTGTCCCAACCTTTATTTATATGATATTCCCATAAATAAATAAATAAAAAATCTATAATAGATTACTTATTAAAAAATGTTTCATAAACTATGGCCATGGCCAAACGAGGAAGAGCGAAACTGTCGACACCATCGCGTAATTAATCGAGATTCAAAGAACCTAATCCACTAACCAAGATTGTGGCTCATGGCGGGCCCAGGTTTAAGACGCGGGGTTTCAAGTCCGTAAGAATTTCAAACCTAAACCAGTGCTTAAACATCCAGGGAAGGAGCATTCTACAACATATCCTTGCAATCAATTATTCGTGGGTTAATTGCAATTACATAGACTTGATGTTGAGTTTGACGTTATTATACCAAACACCACCGCTGATATTTTGAAACTAGCCTTCCGTCGTTATTAAATTCCGTAAGATATATTTTCACCTTGTGATTTTGTTTATTTTTAAAAAAATTAGTTTTTTTTTTTCTTTTTCTTCTTTCTCTTTAGCTTTCTTTTAATTCAAAACCCTAGTAAAAATAACCTTTGGGTGCGTTTGAGTGTAGTTTTGGATAGGATTTGAGGATAATATTGGGTGTGGATAGGGGAGTATTACGAGGTAAATTTGAAAAAATTTATGAAAAAAGCCCATAGTTTACTAATTTAATACAAGGACCCACTCTATATAAAATGACAAAAACACACCCCACCACTGCAGTGTCGATTCCGGCCGCCACCGCGGAATCTGGCCTGAAAAATTTCGTTACGGCAAAGACCCGATCGGATCTGTACGTAACGCCATTATTGGCCTTTCGGCCCGAGCACACGGATCTGGCCGGAGGGAAAGGTCAGATCTAAGGGCCTGTTATGGCCGTCGACGGCGGAAAGGCCAAAACGAAGGCCAAAGATGTGGCCGTGTTTCGGTCAACGACGGCCAAGATTGGACGTCGTTGACCGTCAACGGAGGACCATTCTTTGGTCGTCATGACGGCCAGATCTGGCCTTTTCCGGCCAGATCCTGGGGATCTGCCGGAAAAGGCCAGATCGGTGTAATTGAGCCAATTATGGTCGAAATTTAGGCCGTTGTACAGATCGGCTATCACCGGCGGTGGTTGCCGGAATCTGACCAAATTGGGTTGATAGGGGGTTTTGTTAATTTTTAAAAAAAATTTCAGGGGGCATTAGTGAAAATTAATAACCTTATGAGGTCTAAAAGTAATTAAAAAAAAAGAGGTAATTTTCTAGAATAGGTGCCAAACATATGGAGAATGGATTGGGAATATAGATTAAAAAGAGAGCCAAACGCACAACCTTTTTTTTTTTTGCTTCCTTTTCTTATAATGATTATTGATTATTTTTTATCACTGGAAAGGGTCAACTAACTGTGTACAACTTCACTAATTCCGGACGACCAGCAAAAGCAAGATAGCCAACCCGTCTTATTCTTCATTCTTCCTTCTCCCCTCATCTCTCTCTCTCTCTTCAATTTAAAACTGAATAGATCTGAAAAAAAAAAATAACTAAATCTGAAATCTAAAAAACCAAATTGGCTGATTTGTTTTTGTGTTGATTTAGTAGTGTGGATGGAGGCTGCTGTGATTGTTTGGGAGTTAGGGTTAGAGCTTGGTAATGATAGTGGAGGCTGCCATGGTGGTTTGTTGGTGATGGTAGGGGTTGCCGTGGGGATGAAGGGTTTTTGCTTTGTTGTGGGGTAGTTTTTGAATATAATAACCGCAAACTCAGCAACTAGTTTCAGTTTTTGAAATTTGGGGCTGTACGTGCAATTAGCCCAATATTTCATGGTAAGAAACTAACAAAGGAATTACTTGGGAGATTTCAAGTTTAAAAATGCTTAGGATCATACATACATGTATTGGAACAAAACAGTAATCAATAATCAAAAGATGAAGATGAGAAACCCGCAAGCTTAAACAAGTGATTTCATAACTATAGCTATCAATGATCTGGTAACTAACTGTGTCGACGATGTGGCTCAAGAAATCGTTGCATAGTAAAACAAGGAGGCCATGAATGACGAGTGAAGGAATATAAGTTGAGTTTTGAGTTATGTGAAACAAACAATCCCATATGTATGAGTTTGATATTCTATGTGAACTATTCCATTGAATGTGTGACTATGCAATAACTTGTATAGAGAGACTCATTTACCAGCAAGAGCTCAATCATACTTCAATTTATAAGTTACAAGGGATTCAAGAGAGACACAGGAATCCAAACAACCTATTTGATGCCTCACAGATTTACACAAGAAATAATTTCTCCATATAAACTAGTAAAACAAGGCCTTCATAAGATACAACAACATAAATCAGATCAGACAGACAAATTCACATCTAAATATAAAATTATCGGAATTCATAGATGATTATCAACCAAACATAACAAACAGGACAGGTAAAAATATGATCGAAACGGTCCAAATGCATTTAACAATAATAAAAACATCCAAAATTACTCATAAAATCACAGTATTCAACCACTTAAACAAAAATATCATAAAATTACTAAATTCAAAAAACCTAAGCAGTGAGCACAACAGCCCCACCAGCTTCCTTAATCTTCTTCTCCGCATTCTTGGAGACAAGCTTGGCCTTAACGACAACAGGTTGATTCTCAGGCAAAACACCTTTACCCAAAACCTTAAAGTAACCGTACTGTGTGACGTCGATCAAAGGAACGTTGTCTTTGTTGGCTTTACTTTTGACATCTTCAGGAACCATGGACCAAAGCTTGTCGATGTTGACAATAGGACAATAAAACTTGTTACGAAGTTTATGGAAGTACCTCATGCCGACTTTACCGAAGTAACCGGGATGGTACTTGTCGAAGAGGATCCTGTGGTGGTGCATGCCTCCGGCGTTACCGCGACCGCCAGGGTGCTTTCTGTGCTTCCCGATACGACCGTGCCCGGCGCTCACGTGACCTCTCTTCTTCCTGTTCTTCTTGAACCTAGTCGTCATTTTTTCCCTTCACTCTTCTCCCTACCTGCTTGCTGCGGAGAAATGGCCTGTTGGAGCTGCGCACATTTGTGATTTAGGGTTTCGTATTTATATAGGGGAGCGCTGGTTAGAGAGTTTACAATTTTGCCCCTCCCCTTGGTTTTATGTTTTCCATTTTTCTTATTTAGAAATGTTTCTAAAATTAATAAATAAAAACATTTAGATATTTATAATATTATTTTATCAAAAAAGAAACAAATTTTGCAAAAAATTATTGAGAAAATATTTTGATGGAAATTGTATTTTACTTCGAAAATATTACCTACTGACCCATAAAAAAAAAATTAAGCAATTAATAAATAGAACAATGGCTGTAGTTGTTACTTCTAAGTTCTAACCTTCATCAAAATATCAAGTGGACAATTTTTGCAGTCACAAGAGTGGCAAACTGCGCATAATTAAAACTCATTTTTTCTTTCACCAAAAAAAAAAAAAAAAACTCATTTTTTCTTTCATGAATTCATTATTTGTTTCATCAAGGATTTTAGCCGGTTGAATCCAAACATTCTGTCGATTTCACTAGTAATGACTATTTGAAATATTGTATATTTATCAATCAAAGAAAGAAATATGAAAAGATTGAATTATTTGAAACCCTTCATTTGTTTAAATAGAACAAATATAGATAGAACCAAACCAATTTCCTAAGGGGTATGCTTGAAAGTTTCATGGTAGCGATTATGGGGGTAAACCACCGTACCGATTTTGCCTTGTAAACCACCGTAACGATTTTGAAGGGTTTTCAGTAACGATTTTTAAAACACCTAACCAACGCTTGAGAGTTTATTTTTCAACAATTCTGACAGTTTTTTAAAATGATAAATCTATATATATGTCCATAAAAATACCCCAACTTCAACCAATACTTGGAAGTTTTGTTTTTTCAATTACATACAAGTTAAGAGTTCTTTATTTGTTTTTAATTTATTAATATTTTATAACTTTAAATGTGATAAAATCTTTTTATCCTTCTTCGCCATTCTTTGCAACATCTGAAATGATTGAAAAATTGTAACTCTACTTTTTCAAGAAAGCTTCTAGAAATGAGATTTTAATAATTTTTTTTTTTATGCTTGCTTAAAATTATTTTATATTTAATATGGTTGAAGATGCGAAAAACATATTAATAAAAGAGTACAAATGTCCAGGTTCACGTGATAAATCATGTTATTAGGAGGGAGTAATCTAATTAGATGGGGCATAACACCATGGATTAATTATTAAGAGAGTACAAAGTATGGAGGGATATTTAATACTTAGTTTCTACCCATTAGAGATGGTCTACTTATGACTAAAACAATTGCATAACTATAAAGTACATATGTATTCAATAACCGAATGTTGCACTAGATAAAAATAAAATTAATTAGGATCTACATCAACTAAATCACATAAAGTCAATATACTTAATAAGCAAGTATTCTTGTTTTCATATTCATTTGTACATAAGTGAGCAGCCCCTAGAACTGGTATAAGTGGTTATCACTAATAAAAAGCAACAGCAAAAACTCCCTAAATCTAAAATATATACCTGAAAGTAACATCTTAAGTTTCTTCAAGCCAAACAATAAAAAAAACTAATAGCTATGGTGGGATTTACCTTTGTAAAGGAATTAAGTCGCTGCATTTTCAAGTATTTTCAGTAAGATACTCTTGTGGCGATGTGCTGGAAACAAGTAAAATACACGTAGCTTCATGGGATTTTCAAGAAGGAAAGTCTAAGCATGTAGCAACTCATCATCATCTTCAATCCCAATCTCAACTAAATGCTCCAACAATTCATTGTCCTTCAAAGAACATTTATTAGCACACAATAGTAACACGTCACCTAGGTAATGTGTTGCCCTATCCACTGCACTAATAGCCTCTTTTATAGGATTACTGTCCTCTTTAACCTTGCGTCTATTCTTCAACTTGCGTGATGTAACTTCGGATTGGCAACCTGGAGAAGTCAAGTCATTCTCACTTCTTTCAACATTGACATCATTCAATGAAGCTTGATTTTGTGCTACCATGTTATCAATGTCCTTAACTGAATTAGGGCATTCTACATTGTTTTGAGATAAATGAGCTATTTTTCTGTTCATCTCCCTAAGGGTGTCACCATCTCCCCCATTAACCCAATCTTTTGCAAAGAGCTCACATAACTTGTCGTAGTTATATACATGCTTGCTCCCCTGTTCAACAGCACTAGGATTTGACTATATAAAAATACACACATTCTAAGTAACAATATAATTTCTCCAACAAGCATATTTAAAGTGTATGTAAACAATTAAACAAGAGCCCACCTCAATAAGTTTGTCTCACACTTCTGGTTCAGCATGCCATGTCAAAGTAGTTTGATCATATGCAAAACCGCTCAATCCATCCTTAAAAATATCAAGACAAGATGCCCATAATATCTTGATAAATTTCATGTGATTTTGGATCTTTTCTTTCTCCCATGCGATATTTGGAAACTTTTTTTTCATTGTTTGCAATATTTGGTCATGGGCTTGTGATGTGAAGGTCCCTCCCACCCTGTTTCCTTGCACATCCTCATGCAAATAGGCATCAATGAGAATATCATCCATTGATTAGTTGCAGCGCATATTTGGATCTTTCTTCACATTGGGAGACATCACTTTCCTGTAAGGAATAGTTATTCAAAAAGAAAAAGTTTACAAACAAACATAATTTATATTAGGATTACAAATCTTACTTAATACAATACAAATGATAACATTTATTATAAAGCAGTAATAACAAGTCATTACACCACATCACACCACTTAATGTCAACAAAGAATTACATTGAAAAAGTACAACACAAATGTAATTGACATTCAATGTTGACTCAAATTATATGCTTCCCACATTGCATTTGCTATTGAGTTTCAAATTAACTCTCCTTTTCTTGCATCTTCGTGATTATCTAAATTATGGTCATGGTTTGTATGCTCTATAGGTTCCTTAGCAATTTCCGCATCAACCTCGGCAATGAGACCTTCATTCGGATCCACTCCCATCAGAAAATTATGAACTATGCAACAAGTAGACACAATTAGTTTTAGTGTTTGAATGTTGTACATCGATTCAGTCCCGCTTCCAATAATGGGGAAGCATTTCTTGAGTATAGCAAATGCTCTCTCTATTGCATTGTGCAATGAAGAGTGCCGATAATTGAATAGCTTACAAGCATTTCTAGAAGGGTTTCATTGTGAGTGCTCTTTAATGTGATAACACTCTCTTCTATAAGGTGTGATGAGACCACTTCGAAGCATGAAACCCGCATCAACAAGATAAAATTTTCCTACATTACCACCTATATTGTCAACATAATAGTTCAAATATAAAACAAACCAAGTTTTTAAGTAATACCTATTGGAATATGGAGTGGATAATCTCGTGTGAGGGCATTTTTCATTTTCCTAGAGTCAGAAGCAGTTCCTTCCCACCTAGTCAACACATCTGAATTTCAAGTCAAATGTGCAAGCAGCCAAAACATTCATAGTTGGATATTCCTTCCTCCTATGATACTTGGCAGCATGTACAACTAGTACTTTAACACGAATATACATGTCATCTATTGCCCCAACACAATCGTGCCATTATTTATCTAATTAGGTAAAGGTAATAGTATAAGTATTTAAAGTGTTGTGTTTCCAATGTACACATTAAAGTATGGATGAATCTACTGTGGTTTTGTATTTCAAGTGGCACTTGGAGTCTATTTGGTTGTAAGAGATATTTGTCCTCTAACTCTATGATCGTTTCTAGCACTTTATGAAAGTGACAACTGATCGTCTCACCTGAGCAATGGAAAAGCAATGAACAAGTACTATGCCTAGTGTTTTGACCTATAATCCAAAGGAATTTAGCAACTTGTTGTTCAACTGTAGCTCATTGAGTTGAATGAAGCCCCCCTTCCATTGCTAAAATTCTATAAAATTCTACAAATGTTGTGGGACTCATTCGAATCAAATATCGACCACTTGGTCCAGCAATATGTTGCATTATTTCATCCCGAATTCATTCACTTTGCAAGTGTATTGCATGATTAATTCTATTCAAATGTGAAGTAGTTCGTGTTGTGGGTTGTTGTGCTAAAACACATCCAACTAGTAGTAAAAACATCATATGAATATGATGTATACATGATCAAATCATCATTATTGAAGTAATCATGGTCAACCATCTAATAAATAAGAACGAGCACACAACAAAAGAGTTATTATCAAATAGTAAGTAACATGATCAAATCATCATTCTAATAAAATGTTTTGCTAAAGTGCATATAGAACCCTTCAAACCACCACTCTATAGAAACTTTATGCAGAAAATTTGTAAAGCATCAACTCTAAAGCAAAGATCCAAAGAAACAACTCTAAAGCAAAGATCCAAAGAAACATAAATCATAATATTGCTGCTGAAATGCAATCATAGTATGACCCAAAAACAAGTCTTCTTTATATCCATAATTTCACCAAAATAAAAAATCTAAATAAACTCCACACTCTATGTCATCTTCTAGGGATTAATTTTCAGCCTTCCAAGGATCAATTTTTTATTTGCATTTATGTTCAACAGCATCACACCAACAATCATGCACCATATAACCCATCTAAAAAAAAAAAAAAAACACTTTTTAACTATCAAAAAGACCCTTATTAAAACCACGAATCCATTAAAAAATAACAACAATAAGTAGAGGGAAAAAAAATTAAAAAGAATAACTTTTTGCAAATCTAGGGCAAATCAAAGTAGTATCCGGGAATGAAATAAATTTTAAATTGCTTATAAATGTCCAAAAAAATTAAGAATAGCGCATCATTTCAGTCAATTATAAAGCACCTAATAATAAAAATCAAAAAAGGAAAACTTGAATGATTTTACCAGAGGATCCTTCCCTCATTTAAGCATATGCCATTAAACCCAAACAAAAAACAAGAGAGAAAGAGAGAAAGGCGCGTTGTTGAGAGAATTGAAGAACCTAAAGAATGAATAATTGAATGAAAATAAGTCAAGTCTTTTTCTCGTTCCTTCTGTTTTGTGCATTTTTTATCGACAATATTGATTTTTTGATATAATTAGGATAGTTTTGTAGTGAATAGAGTATTTGTGGAATAAAATTTTAAAATCAACCAAAACACCCCTATTTGGGGGGTGGGTTTCAAAACCAGTGCATAAAAAATCTGGCAAATAATGATTTTAGAACACCTCAAAACCAGTCTAATTAAATATCCCCTAAAACTAATGAAAAAAACTCCCAATGAGACCTTAAATGTCTTTTTGGATATTCCTTAATGTTCTAACTATTCATGGAATGTGAAAGACAAATGAATGAACATTTGCTTTAAGAAGAAATCAAAAAATTTCTTAAAAATCTTATAAGATCCAATCACTATCTCAGATAGTTAGAACTTTATCTGTGTTCAAATTCTACTAAAACCCATAAATTGTTGAAGAAAGAAGAAAATATTTCTTTTGCCCTTTCAAGAGATTTGGAAAAAAAAAAAAAAGTAGTTAAATATATTCAAGTTAATTAAGAATGACCCAAGGGCTAAAAATGTACTGCTTCTGAATACAACACTTATCATCCATTTCTTGCCCAAACACATGAACGACACAATTAATCTACAAGCATATTTATGGATCAGGCCAAGCCATTCTGAAAAAAAAAAAAAAAAAAAAAAAATTGGCCTCTTACTTACCCATCACTAGCAAGCGCAACATTTCGATAAACAAAAATATAATGTTTTAAAACTCAGTCCGACCCGACCGGTTTAACCGGTTCAACTGAGACCAGGAAGCTTCAACGGGTCAGGTTTATGTTTTTTCTATTTACCCAAAACCTTAGAATTTGGGAGGATGATCAGCGAACAATTGACGGTTAGATGTTGGGGCTTCTGAAGAGAATGCGCCGGTGAATGCAATGGTGGTGACGAAGTTGATTTCCGGTGAGTACAAGGCAAAAATAACACGAGCCAGAAAAACCACCCACCAGCATTATAAAAACGACAACCAGCAGGCAGCCATGAAAACACCTTCTTAAAATAACAAAGGGCTTAGGCCGCCCACTCACCCAGCAAAACACGCCAAACAACATAGAAGTAAAACCAGAACAAGAAAAGCGGCCGCAGCACACTCAGTGCAGAAGCAGAATCCTGAAACTGCAAAAGAGAATAAACCTGCAAAATCAGTGAAGAAGATGAAGAAGTACAGTTTCCGAGTTTCGCAGCTTTCGCTCGTCGTCGAAGTTGAAGAAGATTCGATTTCCATCTTCTTTAGACTTTACAGTTCAGACTTTAGAGTGAAGAAGAAGAAGAAGATTGAAGTGACGAAACTTCACCAATTCTTCCTCCAATAAAGTGCCTTTCAACTCTCCGCCAATCACACTTCTCCTCATTCTGGACCGCCATAAATCAAAAACCAAAACCAATTTAATAGTATCACTTTCTTTCGTTTCGGTTTCTGATTTTTATTTTCATCCTAGTATGGCGTCGGTGAGCCTTCGGTGCAGCGGAGGAGGAGCGATGGCTTCAGTGAGTCCCGCCGGAATTGACCTTCATCGCGTTCAATCGTCGATGCAATTACGGAGATGGAATTTGAAGGATAAAGTGACGCAATTATGGAGATGGAATTTGAAGGATAAAGTGAACGAAATCTGTAAAGAATGAAGCCCGATTGAAATGAAATGAAGATGCAAATTGGGAATCAAATTTTTTAGGGATTACTGTAACTCATAATTAGTGAACCGGTTTAATCATCGGGTCGGTCGGACCAACGGTTCAATACTATTTACCGGTCTATTACCGGTTTCAAACGGGTTTTAAGTGATTGACGGGTTTTATAATGAACCGGACCGAAGTTAATGCCGATTTCCAATCGAATTGGCCAATCCAATCTGACTTTTAAAACACAGGTTTCACTCGGGTTAGGTTTTAAAACATTGCAAAAATATGTAAAATTTCAAATCACATAAAAGAGGCAGTATAGCATCTCTAGCCAGTAAAATTGCTATGATTTGACAAAATAATTATCAAATTTAAGTAACTCAAGATCTAAAAGTTCAAACAATGGACCAACTTTGCATTGATATCCGTATGAATTGCTATAACATGAGTTTCTTATAAAAATTTATCAACCAGTTGATACAAATTTTAACTAAAGCTAATGGCAATATCAATAAATAATAGAACAAGCTATATTTGCCACATGAATTCTATTCTAGAAACTAGCCAACTTATTCAAATTCAAGAACGGGCCTCTGCATCAACAATATCACCCACCACCCAAATTACCACGCCCTCCTTGAACCTAAAGGAATAGTATTAGACTCTGAAATCGAAGATCGGTGGGCAAAGCCTCCTCGTCCTCGGGAGCGGAAGTGTCCCCCAGAACCTACATATCAAGAAAAAATTGCTTATTATCCCAAAATACACTGTGCCATTAACTAAATCTAATTAAGGAAACAAAGTATTACCGCCAAAACTAGAACCAGAAGAACGTGCCAAGGATGACAATGAGGGGTTCACAATTTGTCCTGCCTCTTGCAAGATCTTGATTAGATCCCTAGCAAACTTTGCATTTGAATGTGTAAAAAAGGTAAAAGCAGTTCCTTTGGCCCCAGCACGACCAGTTCGGCCAATCCGGTGAACATAATCCTCAAGGCTGGATGGAAAATCATAATTGACCACACATTTTATATCCTTCACATCTACAGCCAATAAAGGTAGAAGTTAGGCCAAATAATGTTTGTTATACAGAACACTGAAGAAACATAAGCTACAAGACAAATCAAACTAGTTGAGCTTTACTCAAGTTTGGCTCGGTAAGAAGCTTGGTCAAATATCAACTGGGGGAAGAATTAGCCAAATCAAATTTAAACTCAAGTGAGCTTTCCCTAAAGATTAGCATAATAAAAATCTCAATCAAAAGAATTCATAGGACAAGGTAACTGAACCAAGCTTGAGGAGTCAATGCTCAGAATGACTCAGCTCATATACAGCCCTAGAAAATGACAAAACCCCCTTATCCCTGCACCCCTAAGATCTGAGTGGTCAAATTTAACAAAACACATTCATCAAATAAATGTGCCCACCTTAACCTTGCAGGGATAAGGAACAGCTTCAACACCACCATTTTCCAATAAACGTATAAGCACATGTGAGTCAACCAGGCTGCCACAAAAAAACCAGCTACATAACCGTGGATGGGCAACAATAACTTCAAATATGTTACTTAAGACACGTGATGGAAGGAGCCATGGCATTTCAGGCAACTTGCGCAAAGAATATAACCGCATGTGAGCCAGCTTTTGACAATATTGTATCCCTCACACTAAAACAGAAAAAAAAAAAAATTCCCCGACAGACTGCAGTGGTCTGCATAATATTATGCCATAACTCTTCATGAAATCTTAGTCTATCACTCAGTAATATTACTATAATATGCACCACGTGTCCATGTAACAGGAGCTGCAAGAATAAGGTAGTACCCAAAGAGATATTTTACAGGATATTCTAGTAAATAAGAGAAACCAAAATGACTCTCATCCAACCTGTAAATTCCTTGAAGTAAAGGATCATGCTTATGGGTTAATAAAAAACAATCAAGAGCCATTAGGATGATGGCATGCCTCTTTGCACCCAGACCACAAATTATATTCCTAGGAAATTGGACAGCCCGGCAACTCGCTTTCAAGACCTAAAAGATTAGACCTAAAACTCCTAAAACACAGTGATCCTACCAAGACCCCGTGCAGCAACATCAGTAGCAGTCATTATAGGACTTCTTCCACTTCTAAATTCAGCGAGAACCCAATCCCTTTCAGCCTGGTTTTTATCACCATGAATGGACAGAGCCGGCCATCCATCCATTCTTAGTTGTCTTGTAATTTGGTCACACCCCTTTTTGGTTTCTGTGAATATTAGAATTCGATTCCCATCCATCGCTTCTTTCAGTAGTTTGATCAGCCTGCATAAGTTGAAAATGCTAAAAGATCAAATCAAGAAGCCAAAACCTCAAAATTTATCTTTTACAAGTTGCCAGGACAAACCTGTTGTACTTCTCTGACTCTGTCAGAACTTCAACAACTTGATTTATAGATTGGTTCGCTTTTAGATCTGTTGATCCAATGATTACCTAAACACCATCACAATTACAAGTAAATCGAATACACATGTTGGAAAAAATTTGAGAGTATATCCAATGTGCACAAGCAATACTATCATATGAAATCGCATACAACTACAACACAAACCTTGTATGGATTGCGCAGAAACTGCCTTGCTAGAGTTTCAACCTCCCTTGGCCATGTAGCACTCCAATACAAAGTCTGCCTATCAGGTCGGATCTGTAACAAGGGCACACAATTTGTATTCAGTTTAAAGCTCTTCTTCAAGCATGAATTCAATGCAATGCTAGTATAATTTCATATTAGTAAAAACCTCAGAAAATCATCTTTTTGACAAAATCATAATAACATAACGACCTTTAGAACAGCAGATGTCACTAGAATAAGCCAGTGAAGAAATATTGATATATCAGTAATATATAACCAATTTAATAGCACCTAGTGCTTAGTGACAAACCTTTAAACAAATTTGTTCCACAGTTTATGTAGTATTTACTAAGCAGGTTCTCCCTTGTACAAGTGAACGTTTTCTTTGTACAAACAAGCATTTTCTTAGAAGTTTTAGGGCAAGGAAACCTATCCTGGTCCCATGCTTACAACGAAGAACGAAATTCTAAGTTTTGAGTTCAACTTATTTAGTTCATCAAATCCATCAGAAAGTAGTGGGAGGGTAAAATACACTCTATGTAATAGATGGTATACTAACACTAAGACTAAGAGACCTATAATTGGGGAGCTTTAGCTTAAAAATTAAATAACTCAGGGACAGGTTTTACATGAAATTTTACTTGGTTATCTTTTAGACTATAGATTAGAAACCTAAAAGATACTTTACAGCAGACAATTGCTACAGTTAAAGACACAGAGAATAGAGAGCTGATAAATGTTTAAGAGAATTCTCCAACTGTTATCAAGCTGAACTTAAGGAAGGAGAAGTGAGAAATAGAAGTACCTGAGCAACAATTTTCCTTATCTGAGGCTCAAATCCCATGTCCAACATCCGATCAGCCTCATCCAACACAAGGTAAGTCACTCTTCGCAAGTTTGTGTGTTGAGCATCCAACATATCTATCAGTCGACCAGGGGTTGCAATGACAATTTCAACACCTGGAAAAAACTCAATTGCATATCAATTAATTACTCTGCTAATTTGGCAATGAAGTCATCTACAGAAAAATAAATCTATTCTCAAAAGAAGCCGACAAATACCTCTTCGAAGATCACGAATTTGTGGCCCTTTAGGAGCACCACCATAGATGCAAGTACTTCTAATACCTGCCCGTAACCCAAATTTCAGAGCTTCTTCTTGTATTTGAACAGCTAATTCTCTAGTAGGTGCTAATACTAACACAATAGGACCTTCACCTTGAACTGAACAATCACAGCGAAAACATACCAAATTAGCCAATAACTTTCGTAAAACTCAACAAAAGAAAGAACCAGTGTGTAAGAAATTCTAACCCAATCTTGGCTGAGCACTGACATGAACCAAAGCAGGTAACAGATATGACAAAGTTTTGCCCGAACCAGTCTCTGCAATGCCAACTAAATCTCTACCCTTCAAAGCCATAGGCCAACCCTGAGCCTGAATGGCCGTTGGCTCAACAAATCCTAATTTTGCAATGACCTCTAGGCAGTAATCTAACAAATGAAATCACAATAAAAATTAGGGAAAACAAATATGACAATAATAAAAAGCTTGATAGAATTAAAATGGGCGACATGTACCAGGGAAATTCGCCTCGTGAAACATCCGAATCGGCCTAGGAACATCATGACCTTCAATGGTAATCTCCCTCCTAGCACGATACATCTTAACCTCCGTTTCCGTCATCGCACGTACAGAAGGGCTTTCAACATAGAAGTTCTTCTCAAAAGGAACTAAATTTCCGAAATCTTGTTTCGGAAGCGAAATATTATCCAAGTCATCCCGATAAGAACCACCACCATGTCTACCTCCTCTTCCACGAGCTCCACCAGCTCTACCACCACCGCGGCCCGAGTCAAAGCCTCTCCCTCCACTGTCACGACCACGTCCACCGCCTCTTCTATCTGAACTATGGCCTCTACTACTACTAAATCCCCTTCCACCGCCGCCACGACCAACATCGAATCTACCGACTGGTTGATACACACCGGAAACGGATCCGCCAGCAACTCCAGGACCTTTTCCAGAAAAACCAGCTGCCGGCGGAGGACCCCCGTACGTAGAAGGCCCGTCCCGGCCCATTGGCCCAATTTGAGGTGGTGGGCCCATTAAATCGCTGCAAGTAAGTAATTAGATGGCGTAAGTTTTAAATTAGAGTAAAGTACGAACTAGATCTGGATAACCGAAAAACTGATTAAAAGCTTTACCTACGCCGTTGTCGGTAAGAGTTGGGGTCGGCATATCTGTGATCGTACGGATTCATCGTAAACTAACTGTGGTTGACGAACTTCTCAAAAAAGAATAAAAAAAAAAAAATACTTTGCCTCTTGCGCTGTTCTTCGAAGCGCTTGAGGATGAAGGGAAGGTGCGCGTTAATTCCTCTTGGGAGGGAAAATATCTGTGAATAAATAGACACACGCGGCAATAGCTTTTACTTGGGCTGGGTCTGAAGGATAATGGGCTGAAAAAGCCCATTAGGTAGTGGAAGCCCACCCTTAAACCTGGGCCCTAAAGGCCCAAACCACATGGCACGAACCACCAAAGTGGCAAGGAATCGACCAATCCTTGTTTTACTATTACTAATGTGTTTCGTTTTTATAAAATAATAATACTGTATTATTGTTATTATAAATTTAATTATTTAAGACCAATAAAACATTATTTTTTTACAAAAAAAAAAAAAAAATACTAATTTATCGAAATTAACCGTCTAATGGTCTTAATTTTTTCGATATAGAGGTCCAATATAGTATCTAATTACAATAAGAAGAAAATATATAAGGTTTGAAAATGTAACGACTAATGACCATCACATTAATATCGATGTTGTCCATTTTTATCTTACAAAATATTGTTCGTCTCCTCATCCTCTGTTAAGATCATGTGTGGTTCCAAATCATCAAATAAAGATATGTAGGAGTTGAGATCAGTATAACCATGGGCATTATTTCTACAGTTCTATTTGTTCAATTGATCTAAGGGCTGCTTCTACTTATACAGAAATATTCTTGTACATTGGAGCATGCATTTCAGCTCCGATCAAACTTGCCTGAAAAGCATAAACATTCGAAGAAGTTTCGCTGAACGGCACGAGAAATCTGTAGCCTTCTAGGTCTAGAAGGCAACGATGAATGAACCTCTGCTACCTCTTGACCCTCCTGAACCTTCTTCCCATCATGAACAATGCAGACCTCACAATGGTCCGGAGCATTCTTTTTGACGAATTCTCCTTTTCCCAACTTTTTCCTTAATGGCCTAACAAAAGAAGAAGCGACCACCTCATAATTTATTAATTTTTTTTTTTTCCAAATTCAATATATCAAACAAGCAAGAGATCGATCATCGACATCATAAAGAAAATGAAGGAAACTTTAGTTGTACCTGGAATAAGGTGGACGTTTTCTTCCCACGACAAGGATGGTAATGTTGAGAACAGAAATGAGATCAAGAATTGCTTTGGCTGTCACATCGCTCTCAATGAGCATTGTCTCGGCCGTCACCTGCGTTACAGGGGAAATGAATCTAGTAATGTCAATTTTCATGGTGCTTTTGGGATTTGGTTATAGTTTGCAACCCAGAGTGGGTAACGGATCACCTTGGCGTCAGTACACAGACGGATGTATTTATGCAAGAGGTTTCTTCTTCTGTTATTCTCTTCGTTGATATAAACCCTCACCTGCTCGGCGTTCAATTGACTCCTTGCTAATCTTCCAACTATCACAAACAATTCAACACACCAAATAAATTTAATACATAGACTTACATCATACGCCCAATAAAGGAGGGCAATATCTTTATTTAACGCTTGCACGTCACATATTTCTATCAAATTTCTTCTTAGTGAGTAGTAGATGTGGTGTTTCTAGCAGATCCAATATCACTGGCCTAATCAGATTGCCATTGCGTCAGCTGATACCGCGCTTGTATTTTTGTATTATCTTGACTCTTGAGAGTGGTTATTATGCGGGTTGATGTGGCAAAGGCATTTTTAGTCTTCCAAAAATTAGACGAAACACCAATTTCATCACCTCTGAAAATCGGGAATGGAGGTTAATTTTTGTTTTTTTCTTATATCTAGATTGTTGGTGACAGAAGAGGTGAATGATCAGCCAGCCTAACAGTAGTTCTTTTGCAAAAACTTACACACATAATGTCCAGAAAGAATGAGAAAACTTACTGTAAGAATCTAAATTAATCAACAGCAGGAGAAGAAATCCATTGTTTACCTGGTGTGTTGATGTAAGTTATACGAGGAAAAACATGGACAAGAAAAACGCGAGCTCCGGGAGAAACAACATGATCAAGAGCCCATTTGAGGACATGTAAATCATCTTTGCCAACAGCCACATAAACATCAGTGGAAGTAGCACCAGTTGTAGTAACGCTCAAGCTATCTTCTCCTATCTCCACAATCTCCGGTGACATAATTCTTGCACTACAATATTGCTGTTGCATAGAGTCTGCCGGCATATACTTATCTTCTTCTTCCATAATTAAAAATTTTCTTTGGCTGTCTTACTCTCTCTCTCTTTTCCTCACACACAAAACATAAAGCCGTTAAGAACAAAAAATAGTAAAGAGAAAATAGAGGGTGTAGAGGTAGATATGGAGCGAAGATAACAAGATTTTGGTGTTAGTGCGTTGGCAGTTTTATAAGGAAGAAGTCGTTACTCTCAAAGCCCACAAAAGCAAAAAGAAAAAAAGAGAGATTCTCTTTTGTCAAGGTTTGCAGGCTATTGGATAGGTCACAAACCACTCTTTCTCTTTTTCCATTTTTATTTTTTTTTCTCCCCCATTTGTCTAAGTTTTTAGCAATAGTGGGGTGGGGGATTATCGTAGCAACTAGGAAATCCTCTGCAGTGTGCAGAGTGTTGAGTGTCCCCATAATTATTACAGAAAATGTGCTTCACATTTCAATCACAAATTGTAAAAAGAAATGTTGATTGGTATTTTGATATTTTCTTTCTTTCTAGTGCTCTGTCGCCATCTAAAACGTTTATCATCCAAGTGGTGCATGTGAAATGAAGATGGGTCTATCTCTATAATTCATTTTGATCAAACCTTGTTTAGATCTATGTGGAGGAAAACTTATCTTTTAGTTTGTGTTGGTAGATTTTTAGAAGATAATGATCATTCACTCACTGTCTGTGTATGTAAATACTCAAAAGAAAAAAGAGGTATTGTCTATTTCCTTGCGTAACTTTTCCACAGACATAATGAGCTAAGAAACTGAAGGTTGGGGAAGGCCCATACTACGAAGATGAAAGGACTTCTCGTCACCGCCATTTAAACTGAAAAATTTGTCCATTGAGAACACAGATTGATTTAGTGGTGAGAACTGAGAAGTAGCCAGTCTTTTAGATAAAATCACGAATTGCCATTTTTTATTTTTATTTTAGAGGCCTTGGCAGGTTGACGTTAACGATGTGCAGCAAATTAAAACCATTTGTGTGTAGCAATGACAGATTTGAGAGATTTGTGTGCTAGAGAGAATCTACAACAGCGACAGATTTGTAAAAGGGAGTGGAAAGGGGTTTTTTGGGGATAAAAGTTTTAAACCATTGAAAACACCCCGATTTGGGGTGTTTTATAAACCCCTCAAAAATACACTACACTGGTTTTGGGGGGTTTTTAAACCCCTCAAAACCAGCCTATTAAAAATCTGACAAGTGGAGGTTTTTAAATACCTCAAAACAAGTCTAATTAAAAACCCCCCAAAACCAGTGAAAAAAAAACTCCCAAACAGACCCTAAGTGTTGTGAATGGAATTATGGGTGAAAGCATTGAAAGTAACAAGTAGTTTAAAATTAAATTAAAACAACATAATTAAAATGAAACCAATAACTTATATTTCTTTTAATTCAAGCCAAGACTCACTTTAGGCAATAGATCTAGAGATAAAATCAATTACATAATCAGCATCTACAAAAAATTGCAAGCAAAAATAAAGTTATTAGTTAAATGTTTTGATTGTAAACTAAATTGAGTAATATAATATAAAATCCACATCATTTTAGAAATTTAAATGTATAATTATACATAAATTGATATAAAAATACATTCACATATTTAGTATTTATACATCGAGGTAACTTTAACAGTCATATTTTTATTTAACTTTTAACGTTATGTTTGAGTTATTTGATTAATTTAAATGTAATATATTCCTAAAATGTATTAATTATGTGAATGGAATTGAATGTCTATTTAAAATACTTCGTGAAATTACCATAGCGTGGGCAAAATGGTAATTGATGTTCGAATATAAGGCATTAAAAGAACAAGAGGATGCAAGTTGGTACGAAAGGCAATACACCGCTAGCCAGCAACACGTGTTGTGACTTTTCATTCAGACGAGTCAGCACATCGTACGCACAACCCCATTTACATTCCCACACGCACCTCCCAACTACGCTTCAGATCATCGCAGATCGACGGCTAGTAATCTCTATGCGTTCACATGGGACCCAGGAAAGAGATATAAATGTTCCGTGAAGTAAAAAGCACAGTGATAAAAGAGGACGTGTTTAAATTTGGCTTGTGAGAAACGTGTATCACGTCCATGTTTCGAACCAGCCACTGGGTTGCCTCCTGCTATTGTGGAATGTGGAATCCGTACACCGGTTTGGAGAAAGAATTTTTTATATATATATATACACGATATTTTTTATATAATATTATGTGATAAGATATAATTAAATAAAATTTTAATTTTAATTTTAAATTAATTAATTATATTTTATCATTATATGAGAAATGATCTTATTTCATTATATTTTATTAAATAATATGTGTGTATGAAAAGAATTGTATAAGAATGTTGTATGTGTAATATTGATATAAATATAATATTATGGGCGAACGACTTGTACATACCCAAAGTTTACTGTAATGACAAGTTAGTATCCAAAAGGTTTTGAAACGACAAATAGATACCTTCCGTCATATTCTGTTAGTGATTTTTGTCTATTAATAGTGAAAAGACTAAAATGCCCTTCAAAGTTTCAATTTTTGTTTTTTATAAATTTAAAAATTTCTAAAAAACCTCCTAAGTTTACAAATTTCACTAAATACCCCAATATATAAAAGTTTTATAAAATAACAAAAACACCCCCCACCGGCAAGTGCCAGATTCCGGTCACCATCGCCGGAATCTGGCCGGAAAACTGTATTACGACACAGATCCGACGGATCTGTGTCATAACGTGTCGATCTGGCCTTTTCCGGTCAGATCCGCCACGGATCTTTCCGGAAAAGGCAAGATTTGGCCGTTGAAGCAGCAGCCAGATCTGGCCTTTTCCGGCCAGATCCGTGGCTGATCTGGCCGGAAAAGGCCAGATCTACCGCCAGATCTGGCCTTCGACGCCGCAGATGGAGTTTTGCGGCGTCGACGGCCAGATCTAGCCGTAGATCTGGCCTTTTCTGGCCAGATCAGCCACGGATCTGGCCGGAAAAGGCCAGATCTGGCTGCTGCTTCAACGGCCAAATCTTGCCTTTTCCGGAAAGATCCGTGGCGGATCTGACCGGAAAAGGCCAGATCGACACGTTATGACACAGATCCGTCGGATCTGTGTCGTAATACAGTTTTCCGGCCAGATTCCGGCGATGGTGACCGGAATCTGGCACTTGCCGGTGGGGGGTGTTTTTGTTATTTTATAAAACTTTTATATATTGGGGTATTTAGTGAAATTTGTAAACTTAGGGGGTTTTTTGAAATTTTTAAATTTATAAAAAACTAAAATTCAAACTTTTAAGGGTATTTTAGTCTTTTCACTGTTAATAAACAGTAATAAACAGAAATCACTAACAGAACATGACGGAAAGTACCTATTTGTCATTTCAAAACCTTTTGGGTACCAACTTGTCGTTACGATAAATCTTGGGTATGTATAAGTCGTTCTCCCCAATAAATAAGTAAATAAGTATCACATGCCGTACGAGTGGTAGCTTTTAATAAATTTTGAAAATACAAATATAAAATTTGGTTGGTCCACTTTTTCAACAGCACTGATGTCAAGTTTATAAGAAAAAACTTGCCAATTCGTATGGACCCATCGTTCTTTTATTTTATATTACGTCCTTCCTTTTCCTCAAAAATTTACATTATAAACAATATTAAAAAGTTTAGTAAATTTAAGAGTTTGTCTGTGATGGAAATTTAGGTTGTATTGGTTTTGAAGTACTGGAATTTGTGTAAGCAAGTTATGTGAAGTAATAAATTAGGATTAAGAGAGTTGGTGAGGTTTGGTATTTAGATGACCTAGCCCATAAGCTAAACTTCGACTTTCTATTGATATTTTCAATTTCTTAATGACTGTATTTGTTTACCAATGTTAGTTAGAATACAGATCATCTGAAACAAAGATTTACGCGTTTGTTTAACTGGATGATTAACCTAATTAATACTGCACTAATATTCTAATCTTAAAACCCCACCTACCCAAGGCCAAGTATTACCGGACTCAGGCCCCCACCACCACCATAAATGTTTTTGAATATGCATTCCTGCTGACTATTCATCTGCATCTGATAATTTAATTAAATCGAATTGGTATTATTATGACAAATTCTTGATAGTTACTCCTTCATTGAATCAAATCATAATCTAAAGGCAAAACAAATGAAATTTGATCTACATATCAAATATATTATTTATTCCTCTCATACATTGTTGTATTAATGGCCAATATCATATATATTGTACATATTACATAACAAGACTCATATGCCTATATTTGTTTTTTGTTTGGGTAAACAGGACAAACATGAAGTATCTCACTCTTTAACAAAATATACATATATAGTTATAAAAGTATGGTCGACATCATAAGATGTAGACAATTAGGCTTAATTTATTTGATCAACTTATTATTGGATACTAAGGGAAGACATTCTGAAAGGGACTTGGGTCTCATTATATTTCTTTTTAGAGCAGGCGGTTTGCATGTTGAAACACACAATCATATCATAAATAGTAACCTAAATTGGACTTTCATATAACGACCCATATACACTTAGATATACTTTTGCGACCACTACTCAGCTGTATGTATATATATCAAGACCTTAACCACAAGTTTGATTTGTCAAGGGGGAAAGAAAAATAGAATACTTTTGCATTCAGTATTTAATGAATGCTTAAATGCTCATTGACATATATTATATATACCATCCCTAATTTTATAATTGTCAACTTTAAAAGAAAAGACAGGTTCCGGTTCCGGTCTCCCTCGGTGGTGAATGTAAAATAAAGGTTGGTGGACAAAAAAAAAGTCTGGTCATGCGGAAAAAGTTTCACAACTAGATCCACCTTCGGATGATAATTAAAGTTAATCTTCATCTTTGATAATGTTTTTTGTAACTTTTAACTTTTGGATTTTGAGCATGGGTTTCACATTATTTCAGCAAATTCTTTAACCATTAGGTTGGTTATTGTCAATAACTGGGGAGTTTCACATCCAAAAGGCTATCCCATTAGGTGGAGGGACTCTCCTTTATAAGTCCAAGACCTTCTTAATATGCTTCCAATGTGGATACTTCCAAAGTAGGATCCATGATATTCTCTCTCACGCACCCAATCCTGGGTGGACACCGAAAGACGGATCTGTGACACTATACTAGCAAAAGGCTCTAATATCATTGCCACACGCTAGGAGTTTTACACCTAATAGGTTAACTCATTAGATTGAGTGACTCCTCCGTTATAAACCCAAAATTTTCCCAATGCGCTTCCAATGTGGGATCCGTGACACTATACTATCAAGCCATGATTTTTTTTTTTTTTTTTTTAATTCTTCAATTCAATGGTTAATAAATCAAATTAACACATGTAAAGAGGTATGCGTGTCTGCGAAATTGGAAATTTCTTCTGGTAGGTGGCGCGCCATTTACAAATGTCTGCACTTTGAAGTATAATTTTGGCATGCTAAGACAAAAGATGATCGCTTTTTCATTTTGTGGTTAAAAAGTTAAAGAATGGATGTAGGGGTGCACAGTGGCTTTTTCATTTGAACAAAACTAGTGGTAATACTTTTAGGACATGAGATTCTCCAGCTTCTTTAGCTATCGGCAAAGAAGAATTAACAATTACCAAACAAAATGTGTTTATCTCTAGATTCTACAGGATGGAAGAGGAAAACATGTAATATTGCAATGGGGTATACGTATTATTGAGATAGGGGCTACAAGAAGCCAAGAATTATAGAATTTCGAAAGTTTATGTGCTGTACTACATGACAAGCCATAACTTCCAAAGAAAAATAAAATCAAATTATTTGAAACATAGAAGGAACTGATATTAATGCTGCCTCTTTGGCTGGCACTTCCACATAATGTATATTTAAGAGTAATGTTATAGACACCGAAATTTTACACAGAATTTTTGTATTAAAAGATATATCAATCAGTTAGATACGACTACATTGGAGTCTTTCATGAATGAACAGTTGTCTAACATTTATGGACACCCATCAATTTTTAATGGACTTCCGTTCATATTATATGGACAGATATCTATTTACTATGGACGGGCATCCATATAAGATGAACGTCTGTCAAACAAAATTTAAAAGCAAAATAATGGACGTATGTCCATCTTATATGACTGGTGTCCATATACCTGCTTCATGTTTTTACTCCTAAATTAAAACCACAATGAACAAAATTCTGAAAGTGCTAGACTACTGTAAGTTGGGGTCATCTTGATTCTTGTCATTTGCAGTGATAAGCGGCGATTGAGCGCTCACCATGCTCGACACGTCAGGTGGACACTCGTCTATGTGCATGCGCTCTCTCGCCTATTCTAATCCAATTTCCTTTTAACTTCTTATTGCCCTATAAATAATCCCTATCTAATTCTCTTTTTCTTCATCAAGAAATAGCGATAATGGGTTCGCGAACAAAGTTTTGTTTAACTCTTTTTCTCGTTTCTGTTTTGGTTCTGTGTGCCGGTTTAGCTTTGGCTAAGACAGACCCAGAGCTGAAACAATTCAAGCACCAATGCAAAGTCCAGAGGCAATATGACGAGGAACATAAGGAGCAGTGTGCAAAAGAATGTGAAAAGTACTACAAAGAGAAGAAAGGACGTGAGCAAGAGGAAGAGAAAGAAGAAGATGGACGCGAGCATTAAATAAATTTAAAAATTAAAATTTGTTAATATTAAAAGATGGACGCGGCGACCATAGATAATTTAGACCAAATATTTTAGTTTAAACTATGAATGGATGTCAATTCTAGGTGGACGATCGTCCATATAATATGAACTACAATGGATACCTATCCATATAATATGGACGAGAGTCTATTTCAAATGAACGATCGTCCAATAACAATGAATAATCATCCATATTTGATAAATGTCTGTTCATTCATAAAATATTTGTTAATATAATACATGGTTCATCTGATTTAGTAGACACATCATACAATATAAAAATTTGATACAAAGCGTGGTTGTCCGTAGCATTATTCATCTATTTAATTAGTTTGGTATTTACTGGCTCCTTTTCACTGCATAAAGTTGAAAGGTAAATCAAACTATTAGGACGTTGACTAATTCTGAGGGAGAGTAGGTAGCAAGTTTTTCTCTTAAACCTTGGGAGTCCGGGGAATTTGAATTTGAGACTATGTGACTTAATCAGAAGTCCCAACACTCACTACTATCACTTGAGCTATCCAAGAGCGGATATATGACCCAGGTAAATGAGTTTTGTATAGATTTGATATCTAATAGAATTGCTTATGATGACCTACTCAATTATATACATATACATACATTTTAATCGTAAGTACTACAGTCAAACATTTCTATAGTCATAATAGTGGGATTGATTAATTTTATTATTATGAGGAGGTTATAACTTAATAAAGGTGCAGTAATAAAAATTTCTTTATAATTCATATTTTAGTAATATAGTATTAGGATTTCAATTGATGTTTTAATACTATTATGATTTAATTCAGCGCTTCAATTGCCTACTTTTGAAACGGATAGAAGATCATATCTTGAAACTAGTAAAGATAAGTATCTTTGATGGAATTATAAATGCAGTTGATGCATGATCAAATTGATGTGAAGCCACATACTACTGCCAATTGTTTTAATCATTATAAAATTAGGATCCCCAATATCGATAAATTGCAAGTTACAAGTGAAGTGGATGAGGAGAATCAAATAGTCATTGTAGAATTTAGTAATCAAATTCGACAACTTCATTATACTAATCGAATAGATATTAATGTTTTTCTCAATCATCCAAATGAGCAATAAGTGATGTATATTTTAACTAAAGAAGAAATCATTGCTACAAATTAGAGAAAAAGATAAAGGAAATAATCATGAGGATGATAATACGGAAATACAAAAAGTTTTGTGCCAAAAAGCTCTAAACATACTTGAGAAACTAGAAATATTTGGCTTCAACAAGAAGATGTTCACGCTAGCGAGTAATTTACCCGCAAGTTAAAAGTTGTAGTAACAACTCTGAAGCATAAATTATTATCTCAAACAACTTTAGATAAATATTTTATTTCATCTTAAACCTTTAATATAACGTAACATTTTTTTTTTTTTTCAATACACAAATAATTATTATTATGTGGAGATAATTTTTCTTAAAATGGAAACTAGAAAAATTATAACTTATTAAAATCTAGAGTTTATTCTTATTTATAACTATCCCAAATTGGGAATATAATTTTTTATGACTATGTAGAGTTTATTCCTATATAGAATATCACTATAGAGAGGTTTTATTATATATGCAAATTTGTTGGAATGTGAACACTTATTGGTAATTAATGAAGAAAAGGCAAGCAAGAAGGAAAAAGAATTTAAATTTTAGGCAAATTTCTAGTTTAGGAATTTATAATTGAAAATATTTGTTTTCTTTTACTTGAGTTTTATTAGGAAAGAAGAATTAGTTTAGGATTTTATTTAGAGTTAAAATATGATAATGAATTAAATTATAGGAGTCTTATTAGGATTAAAAATATGAATACTAGTATTAAAAAAATGTCATATTTTATCTATAAATAGAGGGGTTAGAACCAATTCAAAATTATGAGAGAAGGAAGTTAAAAAAAAAAAAAAAAGAAAATGTGAGGATATAAGTGGTTCTAATGTAAGGGTATCATAGGATAGAAGGTTGTAGGTATTGGGTAAATATCATGGGGTATTAAACATAATAAGAATGGGATGTTCGACTAAAGAATTAGAGGATCCAACGATCGCTCAGAATAAAGGTTGATGGTGTGATAAACACTTGTGTTATATTTATATTATTATAGTGAAAATTCTCTCATCTGTGGATATAAAAAAGTTATGTCTAATCACATAAAATATTGTATGCCTGTTTTATTGTTGTTCTTTATTTTGTGTTTTTTTGCTCCTCCAATTTCCAATAAAATTAATGTGCTTATTTTGATTTGATGAGTCGCTGCTGCGCGCCGAATTTAAAATCTCATAATGGAATTATAAGCATGCAAGTAGCTAAAGACTTTGGAATCAATTGAATTGCGCATAAAATTAAATATTGAAATAATAAGAAGCTATGTCATTGTTATTGGTTTCCAAATATTGTCAAAATCCAAGTAGTTAACATCACATAATATTTGGTTGGTTTGGTTTGTATCGTATCGACGAAAGAAGGAAAGAAAAGTTGGTGCTTATCACATAATATTTGGTTGGTTTGGTTTGTATTGTATCGATGAAAGAAGGAAAGAAAAGTTGGTGCTTGCTCCATTAATTGCGTGGATTATTAATGCCCTTCTGGCCTAACTATATCATCCATGGAGATGGAGGAGCTTTCCACATGCAAACTGTGACGCTTCTATCCACTACAAACCACATGACCAGTTCTAAAGTACTTCTGAATAAATGAAAGGGAAAAGGGTATCTCTATAGATCTTGATCATGCATAAAGATAGAAATTAGTGATCTCCGGGCTGTTAATCATCATCCATCAGCTTGAAAAAGAAAAACTGATAAAACTTTCAAAATAACCAAAGTGGAAGCTTATTAGTCTATGCTGTAGAATGGATGACCTAATGAAATGAAAATCCAAATAAATGGAGGGAAGAACATTCAATTATTTGTGATTAGAAAAACATGGCAGTTTCCACCAAACCTCTCTCCTTATAAGTGGGATTTCTATCTACTCCACTGAGAACTGGCTCCACGCTTGCTGCATCCGAAATGGTGGAAACCAATTCATCAAAGGTTGTTTTACACTACCATCGACAGAGCAATTAACGCTGGAAACCAAGGAAATGTTGTGACAAATTAAGATTGAGCGAGACCGTGACAAAGACAGATAAATAATTAAAATTTAAAAGTATGCACGTGGACTAGTTAGCATGGCCCATTTCTGGGACAGTAGAGGACTGCTGAGGGTTTAAGTTTGGGTCCAAGTTTCGTGGGTCAGATGAGTTAGTTGTGCATTCGAGGATGAGGTAGAGTGGGCACCAAACCTTAATAAACCCAAATGATTTTCTTCTACTCAACCTCAATGCCCCGATAAAATATAGTTGGAAGATCTTTTTCTTTAAAGAGTGATAAGAAAAAGGAACTAAGCATGGATATATCTTTCCACCGAAAGCACCTGCAAGGTTGATGAAAATAGCATTGCTTGAGCGTGTGAAATTCTGGTTAAAAGATGTTCTCAAATGATGCCTACTCAGGTCCCAAAAGAAATATATATACGCAATAAGAATTTCAGGCTCATAACTTTTGAGTTGTAGAACTCTTGTTTTCCTTAAATTTTTGGTTTCGCCTGGTTGATAAATTCGACAGTAACTTCATCAATTACTTTTCGAACCTTTGTATTGACTCTTGAGCATCCGTTTGAAATTGTAAAAGTCACCATTTTAAGCAACTAAAATTGTTTCTTTCTATTGTATGTTTATCTAGTGGTTTTTTTTTTTTTTTTTTTTTTTTTTTTATGATTGGAGATGTCCAAGTCAATTTATGCTCACCTCAACTAATCTCTTGGAATTCTAAAACTATCGGCTAGGTAAGAGCTTCAGTAGTCATTCTTATTAAGAACCAAGATGAATCAAACTCAATACCTATTGAATAAACACCCAAGAATCCTAGCTGATCACTCAACCACCCAGTGGTGGTTATCTAGTGGTTTGTTTCATTTATCTCTTATGGATATCTTTTTCTATCCCTATTCAAAATGATGAAAAAAAATATCCTAGAAATAGGTTATTTGCTTTCATCCTTAAGGTTTCAAGTATATTACCGACCTCTAGTATTATGTGATATAAACAATTTAGTCAAATTGGGTAAAATTTTCAATAAAAAGTGTACAATACCCCCATTGTCTTATACACATGATATTAAAAATTAATAAAATAAAAAAAAGATACGATAGATATGACAGAAAAAGTCATTTTTTATTAAGAGTATTGATTATATATATAATAGGGACAACTTTTAGCACATTACTTTTTTTTTTTTATATATGTATATTTTCTTTATTTCTAATAGAATTAAATAATACAATAAGGGTAATCTAGAATTTTTATTGAAAAGTCTTACTGACTGAAATAAATTGTCATACCCTATAGTATTAGAGTGAGCGTGTAAATAACCCCTTTGAAATTATATTTGAACAATTGTTTTAATGAGATGGGTTCATATATGTTGGGTTTCAAAATCAGTCTTACTCCAGAGGGCCCAATCATTTCATTGCCAACCCGGTTGTACATACTAAAAGGGACAGGCTTAGTCACTAGTTTGTTTCTGTCATCCAAATTTTACTCTGAAATTATCACTGCAATATCAAAATTGTATTACCTCTTGGGTTTTATGATAACAAAATAGCCAAAAGTAGATCAATTATGAAGAAATTTCGCCTCGATTGGACCATGGCGTTTTGCGTGATAAGATGCTGCCCTCTGATAAGATTTTGGGCTTGGGTTTTAGTATTAAGTACATCAACTTCTAGCAACACTCCCAACTTTCAGTTTGCAGTTAAGCCCGATAAGTCAAAACCATGACTGACCTGTATAGATATGGGCCTTTCATTGAAGTGACCTAAATCAGTGGCTGTTAGATGTTGTCTGGGGTTTCTGGGCTTCTGTCATGGGCTGGATGATTCTTCTTAAAATGTGTTGGGGAGAATCGGTGGGGCTGATGCAGTTGTTTCGTGTAATTAAAATTTTTATGTACAAATTTGTGGTATACACAGGCTAGTTATAGTGTATATTTTTTGATGGATTTTGGAAGAAAAGAGGGGATTTGGTATTGGTTCATGAATCATGGACTAAAGTGGGGTGATGTTAGTGTCCGGGACATGCAAAAGGGGTATTGCTTTGCAATGCATTTTGTTGTTTCTCACTGCTAATTTATACGCAGGTACTCTTGGAGAGAAGCAAAATATTTTCGACATGTTCCCACTCAAGGTTTAGCGAAATCCAAGATTAGTACCCCTAGTTTCATAAATTCCAAATTCTCACCCTTAAATTAACATTTTTCATTTCTTTTAACAATTAAAGGCTAAAACAGTCTTTTACTATATTTTAAATTTCTAAAAAAAAAATTCTCCCAACGTTGTGTCTCTAGCCGACGTCGACCCTAGTCCTTGGCGTCATCTTCGGTGTCAAATCGCAACTCCCTTGCTCCAGTTCACCTCCTCGTCATTCTAGGTCTGTTCACGTCATAACTAACCCTCTTCCTCGCTCTATATTTAACAAACAACTTGATGGGCATTTGGGCAAAGATTGATTGGGTTTTTGTTTGGGGCAATTTAATAAACAGCTGGCAGGCAAAGTGGAGTGAGGGGAGAAAAGACTTATGGTGGTGGTTGGGAAAACAAATTACAACTCAACATCAAAGCCAATCAAACAAACAATTAACACACTTCCAAATCAATCAAAACCAACACCAATTAACAACAAATCGACCTTCAATTTTACCCAAAAATCAACAAAATCGGGAAACCCTAAGTGAGGTGGTGGCCGGCGAATGGTGAGCTACCATGGTCGGGGATGATAAGGGTTTTGGTGGGGGTTGGCCGGTGAACACAATGGTGTCTCAGGGAAGGTTTTTGATGACGGAATCAATCGGAAAAAGGGAATGTTCGTGTGACACAAATGGGAGGGTGGCAGTTGACCATGGTGGGTTTCAAAGGTTGAGAAGGTTGGGAGTTTTGTTTTGGAGACCAAGGGATTGAAGATGGTAGGGTCGAGTGGTACAAACGATGCCAGAAGTTAGGCTGATTTGGCCTAAGATCGGTAGTCGTGCAATGAGGAAATGAGTGCTAGAAAACGGAGGAAGCCAGTCAGATTTTCGGTTAAATAGGGCGGGGGAAGGTGCAAGAAAAGTTGGGGAAGAGTTCCCATCGTGATTGGTGAAGAAAACTGATTAGGAGGCAACCAAAAGGTCGACGACAATGAAGATGAGAAGGGGACATGAAGAAGAAGGTCTGAGGGCAATTTGGTAAAAGCCCTTCTACTTAAATGTCACAACCCATCTATCATTAATGACGTCCATTTAAAGGTGGAAATCTGAAATTTATTAAATTGAGGATACTAACCTTGGATTTCGCTAAATCTTGGGTGGGAACATGTCATTTACTTAATAGTCAAGAAGGTTTATTAACTTCCTTGAGTTTTTGGGTTCAAAGTTCAAACTTTGGGACCATTTACCACAATAACATTCTGATTTACTTGGTCTTTGGGCTTGTAGAGTGTTTAATGGATCCCGATAATTAGTTGAGATGCTAGAAGTTACTTGGACAGCCCAGTTACCAAAAAAAAAAAAAAAAAAAAATTCAGCATACTTTAACAGACTAGAGAGCGTTACTGTTAAAGTTTTCCTTGATTTTGGAAATAGTATTACTTGTAGTAAGAGGTTTATGGTTAGGACTGATAGAAGAGTTTTTTGGGATTATACTATTCCATTTTAATGTTTAGTCTGATGATTGAGGCAAGTATGTCTTTGTTGGAGAATACCCCCGAGCAAAAGAATGATTGTGATTGCAGAAAGGAAGAAAGGATTTTGACGACTAATGATTCCCCAACAGCTAGCAACATCGTCTATGGTGTTCTTGAAGCCAAAAAAGTAGTTACGAAATTAAGATGGAGAAGGCAGTTTGGGATCTTTGGGAGTAGTAGATAGACTCAGCGTATTATCTGCTATAATCCTTTTAACATGTCAATTATGTGGAGTAGATACATAAATTATCCACGCTACCAGGTTCATCTTATTTCTCGCTGGTTGGGACTATTGTTGTTGATGCGTGATTTTGACACCAACAACTCGCATGTGTAAAGTGTTAAGTTGTTCTTAGAAATTACATGTAATGTGATTGATTCAAGAGTCAAGACAAGGTTAATCAATATTATTGAATGCAAAGACTGAACAATAAATGAGAAAGATGATTTTTAAAATAGTTTAGATGCTTAAAGCGATTCCTATGTCCACTGTTTCTTTTATACATGAGAATTTACAAGAGGTCGTGTCTAACGAACAATGAACAAATGTATAACTGATTATTCAAAGAGAATATCAAGTCAATCTCTTTCTTATATGTTATATTTACTTTGAAAATAAAGATTACAATTAAAATTAGAATCAAGATCAGGATCCCAAAAATGAGAGGGGGAGTCCTCTACTTATAGTAGTTGAATTCAAGATAATTATTATAAATCTGCAAGTGAGTATGTGTCGTGTAAGTCCTTCCTTACCTCCCATTGGCTGATAACTTAGGAAATATTCTCAAATTATCTAGGGCTTGGATAGGTGTGCAGTCTTTTTTCACTTATATACAAAACCTAAATCTGTTGGGTTGATGACAATCATATTCTTTCTATCTTGAGGTGATGTGATAGCTCCTATACAGCGTAAAGTCTTCTTAAACTCTGATTGGTATTGACTGATGTAAATTTATGTCAGTCCTAATTTTTGTAAGCATAACAATTAGTATAGGAAATTCCCTCATGAATGTAAAGTATGCAGTTGGAGTTAATTTTGTATAACTTCTTGCTGTCCCAAAGTGTACCTTGGTGATATGTTATTTGTTTTTGACAAGGCTCATTTTCTAGGGCCCAGTTTTAGGCTCCTTTTGAATCCTTGATTTGTTGTCCCTCAGGCTGGTTGCCTGTGCTGCACCTGGTCTGGTTATTTTTGTCCCTGGGCCTGCCCAAGGATTTGAGATGCAAAGGGGAATCCCGTACATTTTTTATTCTTTATAAAATTATCTTTCCAAAAAAAAAATCTGGGCCGGGGTCAATTTGGATGACACATAAGCCAAATTAAGTACAGCTTAAATTGCCAACTTTTCAATCTTCCTCCCTAATCATGTAAGGAAAAAATATAAAAGTACGATCAAAATAATTTAGCAAAATACAAGGATGATGAAAAGAATTTGGCAATAACTTTATTTGCAAATATTTCGATGTTATTATATTTTGACTACCATTTAACACAAGATTTGTTTTGTGATTGCACTTTATGCCTTGATACTGTGTTGATTAAGTTACCGTTAATAACACAAGATCATTAAAGTATTGTGTTGTCTGGGAATAGGCCAGAACTCACAAGCCTGTTCCTATATTCTTCCAAATAAATAGAATTCTTTATGTATCTTATTAACAACGCCAATTAAGAGTTGACAAATAAACTTTGTTTCAATTTTGGCATTGGTAATAGCATCATCTCGGCTCTAAAATTTTGCCGTTCTCTGTATCGTTTACAAAGAAGATATGTATATCGCTGTACAAGATCCTTGCCAAGCATAAGGGCTATAGGCTAATCAGATAGTTGAACGAAAATTACTGGTTCGATTTAAAAGTCCATTCTAACCACTAGCATTTTCATCAGAATCAAATTCTAAAATTTGTCGGTCTATTTACTGAACATAAGAGCTCTCCCTTCTTCATGATTTAAAGATTTAAAACAATCCAAGTTTGGCAAACTTTCAGGATAAAAGAGTTTGCGGAGGTGGTTGTATTTATCCACATCAAAGTTGTGGACCTTCATGAGTTTGTCTTGCTTAGCCTTGAATCGTCGGTGAAAGAAGCCTTCAAAAGTAGGTTCTGTCGAGGTTCTCAGGAAGAAACCATAGGCAATCGCAAAGTGAAGCGATGTGACAAAGAAGCATATGGGCTCCATAACATCCCAACTTAGTTCCCAGAAGGTGAGTCTCATGAACCCAAGTGTTTGGACCACCAAAAAGCCCAACCCACAATACAGTTCTCCTCGAACAAGGGCTTTAGCTTTCTGGTCAATTATGGCCTTTTGCTTTTCCATCTGCTCCAGTTGTTCTCTCCTCCGGTCATTTGGGGTTGCTACAGATTCCGAAATTAATGTCTCCATTGATTTTGCCACCTGTGGTCATTACATAACATTCAAAACATTAATTTCTACTGAATCAGCCGATAATCAAGTTTCATGATAGGAAGACAAAGTCCAAATTGTCTAGAAGAAGCTTTGAAAGTTTTAAGATATTTTTTGGCACTGAGTGAGAGACGCAACTCTGTCTGAAACCGTTTAAGAATAAAAAAAACTGTTTGTGACGCCTTTCAATACTAAAAATAAGTAAAAAGGTGAAAGGAAAAATTTAATACCTGCTCCGGTCGGAGATAAACTATGTTTCCTAAAACGATGACGGTCCCAGACTCATCCAACAGCTTAGCAAACTCAGTCCCTTGGTCTTCATTCTCACAAAAATCAACACAGATCCGTACAAACTCATGGTGCGAAATCGAACTCTTCTGAATTTCTCTCAGCTTCAGTTTTAGCTTTTCCACTTGAGACAGCCGCAACAGCTTCCTCGCGTCACGAACCGTGAAGCCGTACGGAACATCCGTCGCCGGTGTGTCGGGAACATTAGGTGCGAGTCCTTCCAACCGGAGGCGATCTCCGGCAATGTTAATGCCTTTCAGTTTCTCTCTGAGCTTGTCACCGATAGGCAGGGAGAGAAACTCGGGGATTCTGGTGGCCGACTGGTTAATTCCTCTCCGCTGGAGAAATTTACGGAAAAAGCCTTTCCCCGATAATTCCGGAGACGTTATGTACTCACGGTGGAAGTTTGTTTGAAGGGCATTTGGGGGAACAAGACTGTGGGCGTGAGTTGAAGGTGAGTGTTCTAGAGTTACTGCCGGTGAGGAGAGTCTATAGCCGTAACTCTTAGTAATCAGACGCTTGACGAGGGCTTTATGAAGCTCCATTGAATATTGAGAGAAAGAGGAAGGAGCTAAGGGGGGAGGTCCGACGATCAAGGGCTTAAAAGTTTGATAAGAGGAGGTGGGGGTGGTGATGGTATATATATATAGGGTCCAAGGATGAAGGAGAATCTTGAGTTTTTCAGAATCTCAGGGTTAAAATCGCGATATCTCTTATTAATTACAAGCAGTGAGAAGAAGGTAAACACCGTGTAGATTCTAATGACTAAACTGGAAGATACCTTTTTTAATATAACGCAGTATTTTTGTTTAAATACACTTTTAAAATTAAAAATTATCGCCACGTGGGTACGTATGTTTTGATGGTGTTAGTCACGGCGTCAACATTCGCATAGTAATAGGGGTTTTTTGGGGTTTTTTGGGTGTTGGAAAATAACATCTCCATATGTCAATTGTCCGATGTGTTTCAGGAGACGAAATTACTCCTAATAAGTTACTTTTCCTATTTGGAGGCTGCGTTGCGGAAAGAGGGAAGTAACATTACCATATGTCAATTGTTTGATATGTTTACGTTTTTCTTATTTCCATCAATACACACAAAATAATAATAATCAGGAGATTTGTATAGCTAATTCTTTAATAGACAATTTATCTCTGTAAAAATTAAAGATTAATGAATAATATTATGCCTGAAAAGGCAGGACTGACGTGAAGTCTTGTCAGCATAAGATGGTCAGAACGTGAGAAGGTTTTGCAACCGTTCAAGCGCAACCATGTCATGTAATGGCGCAACCGTTCAGACGCAGCCACATCATGTAATGGCGTAAGTGGCACGCCCTTGTTAGTGCAGTGGATGAATACAAGTTAGCAGATGGTTGGAAATCGTTCATGTGTCCAAACTCTGCATAAGTAGAGGAAATCACTCGGGCAGGTGAGCAATGAGACACAGGGAAAGATTTGCACGGTATCCACTAACTTGCAGATTTAGTAATCATTACCTTGGTTTATCCCAATATAAATATGGGTCTTCCCTTCTGTTTGCGGGATTGGCTAATTTTATCTCTCCCTCTCCCTCTTGTATTATCTCTATACAGTAGCTCAACTTATTAAACGCAACCTAGCCTTTACTCTCTTATTAATACAATAGCAGTGGAAGTATGATTCGCTTTTGAGCATCCGAACCACTTTAAACATTGTCTTTTATTCTTTATTTAACTAAATATTCACATATCACGTGTGACGTCTAAGTTCGCTTAACATTTCACACATGCAAGTAATTGGTATAAAAAAACAAGCATCAACACAGACAAGTTGAAAAGTTTAAAAAGGTTGACATGGTCATTTGAGCGTAAGTAATAAGTAATCAATTTATCCCACGAGAAGATGAAAAATAAATTGAGATGGGGAGAGGAGAAATAAATGATGAAGGGGTATCTGCCAGATTTAGAGGACAGTAATAATTAACGTTACAGTATGCATAACTGGACAGGTTTATATGGTCAGCCTTTAATTTAGTAACGTTCGTGCAGAGTCAGTTCAGAGCATCGTCACCAAGCCTTGTTCACAACAACTTGCTCACTACATGTCGCTCAGTAGGCCTTTATCCTTTGCATGTTTGCCTTGTCAACACTCTTTACATGCTTGCCATTTGCCTTTGCATTGGCATTATAGGGACTAGGGAGAAGTCTTCGTCTTTACATTTACAAGGAGCAAGCAATAATAGCTAATTAATTAGCCTGTCTCCAGTCTGCATTAGAGTTAATTAAGTTGTCAAATCGCTATTTTTAAATCATGTATAATATATCATAGTGTAGGATACACCTTTTTAAAGCAATTTAATCTGTATACTAGTAATTTGAAAAAAAAGGTGTATCCTAAACAGTTTTAGCTTTTCCACTTGACCAATTACCCACAACTAGCAATTTAACCTGTATACTTAATCCAAATCCAATTATCTTTCAAAGTTTCAAACTACTATATATGGTTGCGTGAATACTAATTAATTCCAAATTTTTTGAATCATGTATAACATATTATATCGTAGAATATACTTTTTTAAAGCAATTTAATCTATATACTAGCAATTTGAAAAATAAAGGCATATCCTAAACAGTTTTAGCTTTTCCACTTGACCAATTACCCACAACTAGCAATTTAATCTGTATACTTAATCCAAATCCAATCATCTTTCAAAGTTTCAAACTACTATATATGGTTGCGTGAATACTGATTAACTCTACAGTTCTTCACGGAAGTCTCTAGTTACTAGTTCATCACTACCAAACTTTTTGTTTTTATTATTATTTTAAGGCTACGGAATATTACTGATTAAAACGTTGTCGTATAGCATCAGAAATGCTAATTACTTAATAATGGGTAAGTTAATCTACTGATTGTGATTGATTATAACCTTATTTGTGACAGTTAGTGTTAAATAAGGTAAAGGTGAAACCATTATCAGTATTTTCCACGCGAGTGGGCCATCAATAAAATCTTTGGATATTAATTAGAAAAAAGTAATTATAATTATAATATTTATTAAGCTGCATAAAGAAATAACTTATTTTCAGAATTCTTTAGAAAAGGATATTAGTGATGTCAGATAAATATTTGAGATTCTTGGTTCAAGTGTGATAAAATATTCCTAGCTCTACGAGATGGGTAGAGACTAAGTTATATTCAGACTCATGAACCAAATCCATTCAAGAACATGAATACTTTTTTAGAATTAAAGAATCCCAACAAATTGGGAATGTGGGAATCAAATTGAAATTCGTAAGAGGAATTATTGAGACACTAGTGCAACTCTACCTACTGCCTCCACATTTTCTCTTTGCATACTGTACATATATGTATATGTTTCTCGTGGGTTGTTATATTAAAATACATGAAAAAACTGTGTTATATAGTCACATTTAATCATACATTTTTCTACTATGTGTTAGAATTAAACTTATTCAAAAAAAAAAAAAAAAATTAACAGTAGATTTTAAGCCCATTCAATCTTTTCACAGAATCTTATTATAATATAAGGAAACATTGCGAAGAAAATAATAATTTCAGAAATAAGAAGGATTCGTAAGAAGCAAGTGGAAATCTAGTAACATGCGACTCCATGGCAAATTCAACCGCCCACACGTAGAAGCATTACGTGGGTTGCCTAGGTGCCCTACACTACACAAAGAATCCCACGCTGATGCTAGAATTGTTGGAAGATGTCATGCGTGAAAAGGTAGGGTTGACGTGAAGTCTTGTCAGTATGGGATGGTCAGAATTTGGGAAAGTTTTGCGACCGTTTAGACGCAGCCACATCGCATAATGACGTAAGTGGCACACTCCTATCAGTGCAGTGGGTGAGTGCCAGGTTAGCAGATGGTTAGAAATCGTCCACGTGTCCAAACTCTACATAAGTCGAGGAAATCGCGCGAGTAGGTGAGCAATGGGATGCAGAGAAGGATTTGCACGGTATCTACCTACTTGCAGATTTAGTAATCATTACCTTGGTTCAGTCCATTATAAATAGAGGTCTTCCCTCTCATTTGCAGGATTGGCTAATTTTTCGCTAAAATAGTTTATTCTCTCTCTCTCTCTCTCTCTCTCTCTCTCTCTTTTATATTCTCTTTAAACTGTAACTTAGCTCGCTGAACGTGACCTGACCTTATTCTCATTAATACAATATCAGTGGACGTAAGATTCGCTTTTGAGCATCCGAACCACTTTATACATTGTCTTTCACCCTTTATTTAACTAAATATTCACATATCGCGTGTGACTTCTAAGTCCGCTTAGCATTTCTCACGTACGAGTAGTTAATGTCAACTGAAGAATTAGTGTGCAAACACCAGCACCACTGCTAACCTCCCAAAGTTAGGGGCTGATTGGTTAGTGGGAATCCACCATGGCACTGCACCATATCCATTACAAGCCACACACATTAGTAATTGATGGTGATGGTGATGGTATATTTAATCTTGGAACACATATTTTTTCTTGCAAACTATTAACAAAAATATTTCTTAAAATTTTAGTAAATAATGTTGCTACGTAAGCCCACTGAATTATAGACTTTTAAAAGGCATGAAACCTGACCTTATATATTACTAGTTGGTGATGGCATTTAGGTGACAAAAACTAGCTTTCTTCCGACGAGGTCCACTTAAATTAGCCACTACACATTTGAATTTTGAAATCAAGAGCTTCTCCAATTGCTTAATGTTATGCCAGATATGAATTGCACCAATCCCTTTTAGCTTTCGCTTTCTTCATTATATATATAATAACGTAAGCTTCCATATCTTCTTTTTTCATTTAATCAAATATATATTAGAGTTATATATATGTAAATATATGCCATTTAATTTATTGATCATGGAAAATGATTAGGCGAGATGACTTCCTAGTAATGATAATGAAAGCAGAAGCTAGATTTTCTCTTTGGTACCTCCGGACACATGTTTCTCAAGATGACTTCAGCTATAGAATACCTTCCAATAATTAAGTGAAACCTATCTGGGGATTATGCAATCTTAAGCATATAGATCATAGAACTTAAGAAACTTAAAAAAAAATAAAAATAAAAAAAAATAAAAAAAAAAAAATTGAGAATACTGTAGTAGATGATGCCTCTAAACCCGGCTCACGTTCCCTATTGGTGGGTGAACAATCTAACACTTGGTGAATTCTGCTTCGCAATGATAGGAAGAGCCGACATCGAAGGATAAAAAAGCAACGTTGTTATGAACGCTTGGCTGCCACAAGCCAGTTATCCTTGTGGTAACTTTTCAACACCTTTAGCTTCAAATTCCAAAGGTCTACGGATCGATAGGCCATGCTTTCTCTGTACGTATTCGTACTGAAAATCAGAATCAAACGAGCTTTTACTCTTTTGTTCCACACGAGATTTTTATTCTCGTTGAGCTCATCTTAAGATACCTGCGTTATCTTTTAACAAATGTGCTGCCCTAGCCAAACTCCCCACCTTGACAATGTCTTTCGCCTGGATCGACCAGCTAAGATAGGCCTTCAGTCCAAAAAGAGGGGCAGTGCCCCGCCTCCGATTAACGGAATAAGTAAAATAACGTTAAAAATAGTAGTATTTCACTTTCGCCTTTCGACTCTCACTTATACTTTACCTCTCAAGTTATTTCACAAAGTCGGACTAAAGTCAAGCTCAACAAGGTCTTCTTTGTCCGTTGATTCTGCCAAGCCCTATTAAAGGGGTTGGGCACTTGCTACAATTTGAGCAGCGAGAAAAAATCGTCCACTAAAATGAAGGCATAGATTATATAAGAGAGGGAGAGGGGGCTTTAGAAAAAGAAGAATATTATCTACAAATAGTGTTAAGTTTCACTCGGCAAATTGACCAAGGATGAAATGAAATAGTGGGGAATCGTGGCGTCCACTGCTCCACAATTGATGAACACCAGAAGACACTATGTATTGACTCATTATTGATAACTCAATACTTGTGGTAGTCTATTTTTCATCTTCTCTCCGTACAGATTTTAACCTTAAATTTCATAGACGAGATAGTACAACTTCCGCCACGTTCACAGCATGGATTAGCTTAACTTCTCTTAGATTAACATATAAATTGAAACAATAATCGCATTAGAACTTTCCTTTTAGTAATGAGAAAGAAAGCACATTATCCCTAATGGACACTCGGGACAAATAAAATTATATATATAAATTAATCCCATTAGGGTTAAGAATTCGGCTTTGTTTTGAAATGTTAGGTCTTGAAAAGATACCACAAATAAAAATATATGAAATCACGTCACATGGCATACAATGCGATCCAAATCTGACGCACAACTAAAAAGTTTATGTGTCTGTAAATAGACAGCAGTGATGAAGATTATATATAAATAATCAAGTCCATATCAGCAACGCAAGAATCAGCTTCTGATTCAATAACAAAGCTTTTGTGTTTGGATAATCTTTCGATTCTTCAAAGAAAGATGCCCAGATTGGATGCTAAGTCGGTTAAAGGTGGCTTGAGACGTATAAATCTGCAGTAAAAAAAAATGGTCCTTCTTATATTGATGAATGGGACGTTGGTATTGTTAATATTAATTGACAGAGACTCATGTGAGAGGTGAAGTCACATGTATATATTCCTGGATAGAGTTGACATTGTTGATCAAATTGAAATGGAAAGCAGCCATTCCAGAATCGATTAGCAAGCGTAGTGAACAATGGAGCAAGACAAGGGTCACCTCTTTCAACTAATAGCTTAAAAATGATGCGGACATTAGATTTGGGGAATAATATCATTAAAACCATATGCAGATATTTGTATAATACGAGAATCTGTATAATTCTTTGTGGCACAAACAACTGCATAGATGCTGTAGGGATACGCATATATAAATTTATATTTGAGCCAGCAGCCTTCCTAATCTTGTGCAAATGTTGGAGGCAGCCCCATCTGGCATGTTGAATCCTTAGTTCAACCAAAATTTCCACTACTTTATTTATATTGGGTGGATAGAATAAATTTGGCCTGGCTACCCAGTTAGATTCATATAACGAAGATATAAGAATTGATTCATGTGTCTTAATCTTATGGATATGTTTCTCAAAATAAAAAAATATCAAACTGACAGTTGCAGTACAGTAACTCTAATGTTAGGTACTATCATCGTCACTGTAATTATTCATTTTTTAGATATTTCACTTATATATTTAAACCATTTAACTTGTATTTATATAAAAATATTAAATAAGGATAAAGTATTGCAATATTTCCGTGTATTTTCCGGACTTTCAGTTCATTGTTATAGGCGTGACAGCTACTCTTTGTTGGACTAAATGACTATCCACAGGAGCGTGGTTGTGAGGAAAGTGTATATGCTTTTTCGTGTTTGATTTTGTTTATAAAATTTTCCAAATATGTTCTTATTGTTATGACTTTTATGCAGAAAGAGTGGGTTTCAAGTTGGTGGACGGAGTCGCATGGTATACAGAGACTTGTTGGACGGGTGGGGACTTGGGACTGTCTTGGACTTGGCAATTATAAAACAACAAAGCCACCGTCCAATACTATTGAGAATTCAGAAACCACATAATTAATCAAGGCATGCGATATATCTATCATCATCCCCTTGCTTCAACCAAACGAGTAATTTTATCATTCTTTTCTGAGAAAAACGTTGGTGGAATAATGTCTAACCGCTCAATGAAACATCAAATATCTAAGAGCAATAGTAAATATATTTTGCTTTGCTTTAATGGACGGAATTTCCCACCGTACACCAAATCATTTAGGATAAAAAAAAATATAGCCGAAGAATATTAAATCTGACTCAAGTGCGCTTGTCATAGTATGCAACTTTTAGTGAAGAGATGAAGACAGAGCACTCTGCCATTGCCGATGAAAGTTGAGGACCCATTTGCCCATATTAAAGGGAAAAAAGTGCCCAAATTGAGGGAAAAGTTTAACAAAAGGTAATTGGAATGGATATAATAAGCACGTAATTTGACACTTTATTGCTGTTGAATATGATGTATTGATGTGTCCTTACAAACTTTGACCAAAATAACTTCAACTGTGTTGCTCCAATTAGAGTAAGAAGTTGATGAGAGAAAATCAATGGCTCAAAGCTGGAAAAGTATTTGATAATGCTATGAGTTGCAAGAGAAAAGCAGCAAATGAAGTGCTAATTGCTAAATTATAAATAGAACTGGGCAATAGAGGAGAAAAAGGCTGCTTTTAGTTGAACATTTCGGTGGAAGAAATGAATCTTTGACCCATTATATCCAGTGATTAATATGAAAACAATATTTGATTGTTGGCTACTCAACTTGGATGGAAAAAGCTGTATAACACGTCTCTTTATGGTTCGATGATTGGACACAAAGAAGTCCCACGTTCTGGGATCTATATTGAATATTTGACCAAAACAGCAGGAATCTTTGTCTTCTTCTTGATTAGAATAACATCATTTATATCTATCGTGGAAACTTTGCCCAGCTAAAGACAATGCATTAATGGAGGAAGAAGAAAAAGTTTGAAACTAAAGAAACGGGAAACTCCGCTTTATTCTATTGCATGGTTGAAAACTTGAAATTTGATTGTTAAAGCAAGTAGAAAAAGCAATTGATCACCAAATTAAGAATGATTAAGCAATTTGATAAACAAGAAGAAAATGAATGTTGTAAATTCATAGAACTTTATGATTTATATTCAAGAAAGTATTAGCATATACGGCACGGCACGCTCAATATATAACACTTTAATTTAGGCTACAAGCTCAAGATAAAGCTTTACCAAAGGAGACGAACGTGGGTCTAATCAACTTAATGTTCTTACCAAAAGCACTTAGTTTACAAGTTGTGCAATAATTAAGGCCGCATTTTGGTCCAGCTTCCAACCCAACTTGAATGTTTTGGATTAATCGGGTCCAATAGGGGATTGGACGGCCTTTAAAACAAACCAGAAAAAACATTGTTGACTTTAAGTTTTGAACTAGAAGCACTACGATTGTTGTTGAAAATGCATAACTTCCTTTTATGAATCTAACGAAGAATTACGATAGCTTCAACACAAAGTAATAGCAATAAATTTTACCATAAAAAAAGGGCATGGATTGATTGGAAGTAATGCTCAAGGTACACACAACTTGTTATTTCCCAAGAGGGAATGGGTAAATGGTGGAGGCAGTTGTTTTACTTTATAAGGCAAGGTTGTTTACCCAGGGGGAAAAAGGGCAGAAGGCAGTGCACATGGTGGGTTCAATTTATGGTGTGGAAAAGCTATTTCTGTTCATTCTAAATAACTAGCTTTCAACCAAACAACTTTATTGGCGTGCATTTGTCTTTCTTTTTTGACTATGCTGCTCTTACTCAATTTCTGGATTGGGCTATTGGCTCCTGTTTTTGGGAAACTATCACTTGTTACAAAAGATACAAGAATAGAATGGGGGATGGTGTTGGTGTGAGCAGAGCGGAAGCTCCTTTCCAGCTGAGCAATCAAATTCACTATTTCCACAACAAACAACCTGAACCTCTTAAACTGATCATTTCAGTTGATATGTTATAATATAAGTACTTTCAGAGGGTAATTTGGATTCATCACATGGAACCTCTTAAACCACAACTTCCAAAATGCTTAACATGCTGTATTAGATCGTATTTACAACTTCAGCCTTAGATGATAACCTACCATATGTTCCCAACCTAACTGCAATAGGATAGGCAGAAAATTGATTCCTAGTTACAAGATAAAGATTGATTTACTGTTGTTTTATTAATGTTTTGACTAGTGGCTATTACCATCATTTTTAGGTATAATTGGAGATGCATGGGGATGGGGCTCAACACTGATCCATATTTATGTCAGTGGGGTCCCATTTTGATACCAAAATCTTTTGATTTTGACTTCTTAGGACGTATGTATTATTGAATTGAATATACAATGGATCTTGTGAGTTGCGATTAAGACGGGTGTGGCAACAAAAACCATTGTTTACCTAAGCAATACTCACACTTGGTCCAATTACTATTTTAGGCAATACAATTACAGCAGCAAGTATGACATGAGTTAGAAAGAAAAGCTGGTAAACATGCTTGAATTGTCACGGGGTCATTTACGGTTTAATGTACTTTTATACATGAAATGACATCCATTTCATTTTACCATGCAAATTATGAAATGACCAATTGGTAATTCAAAAATTGATGTATCTTTATCTCCAACTAATAATAACTATTATGGGCACATAAATTATAAATACCAAGGCAACATAAAACAGGAAAAGGAGAATGGCCGAAAACGAAGAATATATACAATTTTAGGGAATCCCCAAGTCAGCAAATACATAAAACAAAGCTTAGAAAGAAAGGCATAGGGACTTCTTAAAGGTCTAGTCACCGGTTTAGGATAATATCTACAAACTAACTATGCTACCAAAAAGTAAGAACCTCTATAACTAATTAAATATTAACCTACTTACCGAAATGAAGAAAACATCCATAAACAAACCACGGATACATATGTTACATATATTATCACTACAAGGGTAGGGAAAGAGGACATTAGGATACCAGTAGCTGTTAGCATTCACAACCAAACTTTTACCATCTCCACCTCATTTGCATACAGTCTTAAGTCTCTTAGCCGCCTGAACAAACCCCACAATCACCTGCAGCTCGTCCAGTTGCTTCACCAACAAAACAAATATTAATTCAAAAGACCAACTAGTTTTTTATATATAAATATATGCGCTGACAGACCAACCTAATCACGAAAAGGCATTAATAAACCAGCTTTTGCATAGGAAGAAAAAGACAAAGAGATCTATTAACAAATTTAGAGGAATGTTTTACTTAAAGTAGAAAAAGAAAGAGGGGAAGAGTTGTTTTTGGGATTATATAGGGTGGTGTGTAAATGAAGAATTGTCTGAGAAGTTGGTAATGGGGTTTGAAAAAGTAATTGCCAGATCTTCGGACAAAACACAAGGGTGAAATAAAAGTCAGTGCACAGTCCTGCAGGTACCTGTGACATAAAATGCCTCTGAACCAGATCAATTAGTTGCTCCTTTGATGGATTGGGGATAGCATCCACCTAGAAAATTTCAAAATGTTTATTGTCAAAAGAATGAACTCTTAAGGCAGTAAGAATTTGTCATCAACTTTGCTCCATAAAACTCACAAGATTGAAGTGTCGCCAATATCTCCATAATGCAGCCATTTCCAGTTTGCTAAGGTCAACCTTCTGCAGGAAATATGTTTGAAAGAAAATGAAAACAGTTGGGAAAATATTACATTATCAATTTTGTTCGGTATTTTTTTTTAATACAGCTAGTATAGTTATATATAAAAATTGTTTATTACAGTAAATACGAATTTGAAGATTATATACCATGGACCCACGGGGAGTAGTAATAGATCCCTTTGACTGGGAGTCACAAGATAGAGACCTGCTCATAGTCTTGTGAGATGAACCAGTTGATTTATGCATTCTATGCCTTGATCTGTGGGACTTTTGAGTGTCATCGGATGCTGGAAAGAAATAGAACAAGCAAGAATTAAAAAGGGTGGTGGGGCTTTATAAAAAGATAAAGATGTGAGACAAAAAAGCTTTTAGCTATAGTGAAAGTAAAAGGTGAAGAGAATGGATCCTATGTAACAACCTCAACCACTTTTCTTAAAAATAATGCATTATTCCAAACACAATTTCTAAAGTAGAAACAAACAGTTCAGTTTGCCACTAAATAAAAGGATTGTGCCACTTACTAATAACAATCTATTGAAGCAAAATTTGAAAGAAATCATGCTTCAAGCAGATTCAATCATTCATATGTATACAATATTAGAAAGAAAAAGGAAAGGAAAGGAAAGGAAACACAATCACACAAGTTTGTAGAGTCAATTGCATTCCAAAATTAGTACTGACACCCAAAAATTGGAGAGTTCCTGCTTTACTCATGCAATTAAAAAATTGATGTCAGGAGCACAAAATTTAAAACATTAAGGAAGAAATAACTGAAGAATCAAACTCACCCATATCTGATACATTCCAAGGCCCGTTGTCAAATTCAAGGTCATCATCTTCCTCATTACCAGTAGGAGCTTCAATTACACTGAGGGCATTCCTTTGCAGCTTCACTTCTATCCCATTAGTTAGAACCTGTTGCTCGATCAGTTGAACAAACAAACATAATACTCATAGTCAAACAATCTAGTATCAGAAAATAGAAGTTCAACGGGAAATTCGACTTTTATTTGACAAATTATAAACAGTCTATCTGGAAACCAAGTCCATCTTATAAAGACATTTACTTCAATTGAAACTGACACACAGACAGTCATTAAACCAAATAGCTAAACATGGATAAGAAAAACATATAAATGTTGTTAGATAATAAAAATTCAAAATTAAAATGTGCCCTGAAGACATAGACCAGCTAAAACAGAATGCAAGCTATTTTAAACTATTAGGGAATAACAGAAAGGTAGAAAACTCCAAAAAAACTAGGCATCATTATTTCAACCCAAAACAGGTCAAAGAACAGAAAATGCAGATTTTATTTTGTTATTAGTTTAATCTTGATAAAAGAAGTGGAAATGAAGCAAAAATGAAATTAAGTTGCAATGTCATAACCAAGGATATAGGTATGTTTATTTTCAATAAGCCTCGGTTTTTTATTGTTCACCTTCATAAAGGAAGTCAATAAACAGGAGTACTTCTGAAATAAAATAGCTAAATTTCACAGACAGCGGAGGAAGCATGTAAATTAGAAATAATTATTGAGCAAAAGAAGATCAAGGATAGAACGTGCAAGAACATTCAAAAATTTAATTGTGCTAAGAATAATACATCAAAATCCAAAAAATAAAATGTTGAACTTCTCTTACAATACAAGAAAAAACCATCACAAATAAATTCCATCAAGTGCCTAAAACTCAAAGTAAACCCAATGCAAAGATAAATTCCTAACTAATATACCAAAAGACCATGCTCTGACAGTAATTAAACCTTTATCAATGAAAGTGCTAAAAATAAATTTGGAAACAAAAAAATAGTAAATAAATTCAACATAGTTACAAGTCCTCGCCAATTTTTTTTCTTTTTAATAGAAAAAACAATACCACATTGCTCAAAACCTAACAGAACTCCAGATCCATACATAAAAACAAACATGCAAGCAAAATCCATTTCCCAAACCTCAAAATTACAAGTTAAAACCCTGAAATAACAATCCAATTCAAAAAATCACAAATGAAAAACCAATAATTTGAAAATTCATCCAAAAACCAAGGTTTTATAATTGGAGAACTAATAACATTCATAAGATTAACCAAATTTAAATTGAATTTGAACAAAATATGCTGAAAAATCAAAACAAAAATGAGTAATTATTAATTGAAATGATTTAAAATTGCTATAAATAATAAACCAAAACCACCAGGTATATCCACATTATTAAAAAAATATCTTTTGGAGCTTTTAAAATACAAAATTCAAACTTCAAAAACTTAAAAACCAAAATTCTGCGTAAAATCAAATGAAATAAGAATAATTACCAGCCAATGCCAGCCACCAAGGCCAACAGCCTTCTTGACAACACCTCGAAGGCCCACAAGAACCGATTTGGTACGGTTATTTCCGGTAACCACAACCTTAGTGTGACGTGGAAGCACAGAGAGTTCTTCTTCACTGCTATCTCCACAACTCTGTAAGTGTGAAAACCCACCATTAACTGAACTCTCCATTGTTTCAAGCATTCTCTCTGTTTTGAAAATAGTAAACTTATAAAAAATCAGTGAGGATATAACATTTAGGAGTCGAAATTGTATTTAAACTGAAGATCATGCATTGGTGAGTTTAAATGTGAAGTTTTTGAAAGCAAAACAGAGAGGAATTTGGGAGAAAATTGGGATTTTTTTGGAGAGAGAAAACACACAGCAGGAGAGAGAAAGTTAAGAGAGCGCGTGTGTGAATTTTGTGTGTGAGTGTGAGAGAAAAAGAGAGAGAGAGAGAGAGAGATGAGACTTGAGAGTGACTGGTATTGTTTATTGGTTGTGTTGCTATGAATCCTGACGAGTGAGAGCAAACCAATAGAGACATGACACGTAAGGAGTGAGTGGTCTCGTTAATCATGCATTACGATGGAGCTAAGGATACGGTTTTGGATTTCTGGATTAGGGGAGTTTTTTATCACAATGGGTTGACCGTTTGACTTGTGGAAAAGCAGGTAGTGGGTATTTCGAAATGACTGTGATGACCTCTGTCTTTTCTCGTATTTTTCAAATTTTGATTCACCACTAAATTTAAGTATTCTTTTAACTTGTAATTTTTTTAAAAATTATAATTATTGATTAAACTAAAATTGTAAATTTCAATGCTGAATTTATTAATTTAAAAAATAAATAATTTTCTCTAGACATAATCCTTTTGAAAGAATGTGTCCGTTTCGTAATTTAGTTAAAGAAGCCAACACCCAACAAGAACAAATTGAGGAAGAGAAAAATAACGTAAGGAGATTACAATTTACAGCGTAACGGAAAGCCGAAATTCATGTAGTGGGTCCACGTGGTGGGCAGGCTCTACCTTCCGTCGGTGTTTGTCCTATCGAACATGGGTTACCCACTCACACGCACAATTGTCTGTCACATACACAGGAAAATACACCCATTTTTAAATTTATTTCAACTGAAATAAAATTAATTTTTTGTTGCTTTATTTTCCCACCTGATTTTCCCGCCACTGCTGAGCAACGTGAGGCGTTGATTAAGAATCATGAAAGTTATAACCGTAGGATGATTGGGATGTGAACACGGCCGTTGGATTAGAAAGTCTAGGCGGAAATAGTCGTAGAAAAAGCAGACATGTTCACATAACATGTGTAATGATCATAAAGGTTAAAGAAGAGTGGACCTTTTGGACACCCTGGTATAAAGTAAAACGATAGGGACAACAAATGAAATTTAATAAAAAACATTTGACTATTTTAATATGTGGTGAGCAGTATTATAACTTAAAGTGTACTCAATCTCTTAATTCATCTTAGCCGTAAATGTTCTAATCAGATTTGTTGTATGCCTAGTTGTTGATGATAAAGAGTTTGGACCACTATCTTTCCTGAGAGGACAAAACACTGAATCGGTTTTAATGTAAATTCTACTAATAATGCATGTAATGAGACAATTATATTAGAAGATTGGCAGAATTTTTTGACCATGAGTGCAGTGAATATAGTGGTATTTCCAAGCTGGTACTTTTAATAAGAATTGTCTTTACATAGAGAGCAGTGAAAAAGGTGTCTTATCTTTGTCAATTACATTACTAACTCCACTTAGAAGTTTCTAATTTCTATTCTAAAAAATGTGAAAATTGAAGAAGGAGGTGATGAACTGTTATAATACAAAATTGGTATTTGTATAAAGATGAAAATATGGGAATTACTGGGAATGGACATAGAGCATCGCTGATAAGGTATGATAGCTAAAGCAGACAAGACACTGGGTTCCACCACGTTAACTACTTTCTTCCTCACTAATCCAAGTGACTCACAACCATTACCATCACTTCAATTTTCAGATTTTATAGTTCAAAGTTGGGTTTACACAAATTTTAGTGATTCCTTGATTGTTTGGAATGAAAACATCGTGGATCAATTTAACATACAAATATGGTAAATCAATTGCAGTGGCCAGTGGCAGTGTCAGGGAGTCAGCTGTCGCCAGATATGTTAATGTTAGTGGGCCTTAAGAAAATTGTCCACAAGGATTTTATTTTCTGTAGAACAGATCCTGGGTGGGCACCACTCACAGCATAAAGATATTCTGTACAGTACACAATGCAAGTGGTATGTGATTACAATTACAATTACTATTTTGCTTATGGCTTCAAATTAAAAAGAGACCATAATCTCACGAGGCTAACCCTTGGAGAACATGTTAGATGCTTCCCTGTGAGGGAGCTTGACTTGGGGCCGGCCTATAGCCCAAGCATAGTTAAGCAGGCACGTGCCGCTCAACATAAATTAGGGCAGTGGTCAATTCAGGTTTCCGAGTTTAATATATTATGGTTGGTGTTGTTTAGTTGGGGTCATTTACGGAAAGCATTTGATGGAATAACAACTAGCAAGTGACTAAGTCTTCCTATCTTCGTCATCACTCGTGCCATCCAAACCAGAAGAATTTCATTTTGTCACAGCAAAGAGTGTTAGCAATACAGAATTAATTCAGTCAGTCACACCCATACCGACAAAGCTATCCACGTGGCCTTTTTTTACTCTATGTTGTCACTCATAATTGGTTTCCTTTTGCAAATGCAATGTCCCGGCCCTGCCCCGCAAGATTAAAAGAAATTTGGGTTTTGTTGACTTTCATCCAATAAATTGTTGTCAAATCGTAAGAACAGCAGTCGAGAAATACGAATGTACTTGGAAATAATTGAGCTGGATGTTTCAACCAATACAACTTTTGGAAAATTACTGCAAAGTCCCTCTGCTTGCAAAGCGCCAAGCCAATGATATATACAGTTACTTCCCCTGCTTCAGAAAACTATCAAAGTTCAAACTTTAATTCTAACAGTTAAAAGATATTGTTGTCATTTGGCACAATTAATTAACCTTAATCCCTTTGTTCAAGTCTCATCTAAACAAAAGGAAATTCCATTTGTCACAGCAAATAGTACTAGCAAATATTGAATTTGGTCACTCTCACTATTCACATGGCTTTTACAGTATGTTGTCACTCATAATATAGTATTCCCTTTCACCCAATATTTTGGTGTAAAGAGCTCCCAAACTTTTCGTAAGTAGGAAACTCAGCATAAAAATTTTGGGCAAATGGAGAAAAATGTACTTGACAGAAATTAACATATAAAAAATTTACAACAGCAGAACCGCTCATTAATATCTTTACAAGGACAAAAAAGCTCCAAGGCTCCCAATATTCTATTCAACCTATCACTGACCAGATATTTTTAAGCCTAGACTCGATATTCATTCAGGTTTTTAACTTTATCAATCAATAACAAACATAAATACTACAAATCCATTAAATAAATCTTGAGAACTCAATTGACCCTGCGACTATTGACACATTTGGGATGACAAGAGCGTTAACCTACAACTATGGTAATTTACTTGCACCCTGATGCTACGCGTGAAATGGAAGGAGTATCAGCTAAAATGGCATAAAGCAGAAATACTTCTTTTTAAGCTGTTTAATTCTCCCAGTAGGCTTCCTTTTCTTCCTGGGAATTACTATGTTTGTATCAGATGACGTGGCAGAATATTGAGAATTAGATGATGGACCTTCATTCCTGTAGTCTGCTTTCTGAACATTGATTGCCTGCTTCCCAGCCAGCTGATCTAGATTTTTACTCGCCATGGCTGAGTCAGGTACTGAAGAATCACTTTTGAAGATTTCTCCACTTGTAGACTTGCTTCTTTCTATGCTGACAAGAGACTCTGTGGACAAAGTAAAAATCAGAATAACTTCCACTTCGTAGTAGGCATTGAATTCAGCAAAACAATGAAAACGAAAAAAAGTTTTTCAACCGAGGCAATACTTCCATAATTGTATAAAACAAAGTTAAACTTCATTATTGAATCAAGTAACTCGAATGTTTTCAATCAAGTTCCAAACTCCCATCATTTAACAAAGGCCAAAGGTTCCTAATATTAAATAAAACTCTCACACATGATCAAATTGTAAATGCTCTTTCACACACAGTTACTCTTATTTTTTTATTTAGATCAAATTGAGTAACTACAATGAGGCTTGTTTGACCATCTTGTCATAAGTTTATCTTTGAACTTAAGCAAAAGATCAGCACATTGGATTTTAACAATCACTCTAATTTTCCGAATCCTTCACTTTATTAACTGGGGATAGAAATTTAAGGATACCATAGAAAACTGCCAACTTAAGCAACTATGCCAAATTTCTCACAAATTAGTCCATGAACTCAATTTGTAAACCATTTGTCCAGCAGCATAATCTCATGATAGCAGATAAATTGCTTAGATAAATCTGCTTTAATTAGTTCAGTTCCAAGAATGAGCCCACAGGTTTCTTTAATTTGGAAAATCAAATATGTTCACAAGGAAAATATAAAAAGTATTACCAAGTCAAAAAAATTCACATGGAACACAAAAGGTAAGATGACAAAGAAAAGGAATTTAAGATACCTGGAAACATAACCACTTTGTTTGGTTTGTGAGATGTTGAGAAACTATACTTGTACCCTGCATTCTCCTGAACTATGTCATCACTATTTTTGGTTTCTAGCTCTTGCAACAAAGCCAATGAATCAAAATATTCGTCTGATGACATGGTCATGCAACTTGAATTTTCCGAACTTGAAGAAGGTGATACCGGGTAGTCAAGATCACACAATTCCAGGTAGTCACCTTCAGATAAATAACTAATTTCAGACAGATTTTCCACAAGACAATTTGCCTGTCTCTCCATAGCAGCCATCTCTCTTGTCTCATCATCATCATTATTCACCTGCAAAACGTAACACAGAATAAGAATACCACCGCTCAAACACACACAGTGAAACAAATAACTAAACAAAGACCATAAAAGAAAAAGAAGCCTCTGTATATACATAAGAACAGAAAATACTGATTGATTATTTATACCATTTGCTTTACTTATCATCACCTCCATGTCATACAGGTCCTTCCACAAGACAATTAAACTCTGTGTGTGAGCACTTGTTAATCCTAAACTGACCTTTCGAATTTCACCAAATTTAAAACAAAATAAATTTTTAAGTTGTGACCCATGCAGAAGTATGCGGTTTCAGCTATGTCATGGGTGATTTGACAAGAAAGAAATAATCAGTTTTTTGTGGAACAAAACTAGATTATTGCATCCATCTGGACTTCCATTTCTAAAAAATTTCAACACACACGCTTCTTCCTCATTCATAATGAAGGGGAAGGAGTCTTGATCTGATTTGTTTTCATTTTTGAGGCTGCTCTATCAGTTCATTTATCACTGTTTTTGTTAACTGGGCTTATATGGTTGTTGCATAGATTGTTGTCCCCTATTTTGGGAGGATTCTTACTAGAAGAGAAATCTGGTCCGCTCTTGTACTTTTTCTTTTTTTACTTTTACCATACTCTTTAAGATTCCTATCCAAAAAAAGGGGGAAAAAAGGAAATTTTGCTAAGTATTGATTCTTAACAATTGAAATCTAAAACTCACCTGTCAGTTAAACAGTTAAGCCCTGATCAAGAGATCCATAGGTTCAATTGTTAGACACAATGGCAGGTATTTTAGATACAAAGCCATGCAAAGGCAAATAGTTAAATGTGATGGTTAACTGCCTGCATTAAAAGACAACAACTCAAAAGATCTACTAATATAAAATAGCTAAAACGGGTTTGAAAAGTCAGTTGCAAATTAAATTGTCACAGCACATGATGCCAAATAGTGTGATATAATTATAAACTGATAAATAGTTCAATGTGAAAGCCAACCCAGGCATCAAGAAATGAGTGCCATAATGTTAAAACTGAATACCTGGGGTTTGCTAGTAGAGCCTTGAATTCTATCATTCTTAACTACTTCAGAACTTAATTCTGTCGAGTGAATGTGGGTTCCACCACTAATGTCCGCAGCAGACTCAGCAGCCATGTTTTGCTGCTTTTCATGGCTAGGACTTAGTTTATCAATCAAGAAGACTCTGCAAAGTGAGCTAGCATCCTGCACATTTTCCAACCATACCGGTGATTTACTGGCAGGTGGGATTGAGAATAAAAAAAATATAAATATTAGCACATAAATATATAGGCCTAGCAGAATACCTCTGCCTTTTTGCTTTCACACCATTTCTTCTGTGTTATTCTGAATTCTTGCATTACCCAATCAGTTTTACGCTCATGTTGGTTTTGAACTTCATAAAATTCAAGAGTAGTTCTCCAACCAGTAATGACAGAATTTGAGAATATTTCGCAGGCCTCCCCTTTTGCCTTCCAATGCCCATTTTGTGCAATTGTTTTGTCCTTATAAGGAACCAAGAACCACAATCCATCTGGCATATAACAAGTATTTTTAATAAGTTCTGTTATCATAGAGCCAAACTGTACTCTAACATGCCATGATTTATGTGCAAAATTGTTATACATGTGAGTGTACCAGTAGTAAATCCCACATTAAAAGAGAATATACACGCGAAAACTTATACACAAGGAATCAGTTCCTGACCTATTGGCTTAAGTTTACAATATGCAAACACTTATATATAAGGCCCTAGAACATAAGCTACCTAACTTCTCATATGTGTCAATAGTATCAAATTCAATGATACAATTGAACACAAGTGATGATGGGAGCATTTGGACTCTCATGCCCTACAACCTTCTTCATGACAAGTTATTAGAAAAAAGAATAAGACAAAGTAAAAAACTCATATATCAGGAATTAGATAATGTCAGCAGTTCCTAAACCAGAACCATAATTCTTCATCTGTTAAATACTTCAGTAGCTTCACATATTAAATCATAGGTCACAAAGCCTTATTAGAGCATCCTTCCTAAATATTCCATTGAGGTTTGTGTAGAATTGAATAAATGAGAATTTCTCAAATCTAGCAATCTCAACCTGTTATTACTAATATATGTTACTATCCTATTCAGTAGATCAGTCAAACTGTAAACACTTGAATGATATAGAACTGAAGGCACCAGCAATATTTTATAGTCCAATAAATTAGATAAACAAAATAATACCAGGTAAATTTGAGGGCATAAGACTGTAAGGATCAACATCATTAATCACATTGCTTGGAAGAGGGTATCCCTTGTTCATTTTCTCCAAAGAACCAAAGAACTCCTCATAAGTTGAAGAAGTATCAATATCAGGGAGTGGGGAAGCCGCTGGAGGACACATCCTACCCCAATACAAGCAGAGGAAGTGAAACTGTAATCAAATCTGCAATAAACCGGAGGTTATGGTTTAGACTTCACATATGGTTTAAACAATATTAATAAACTCAAGAAAGCTATAATAGCCATAGGGCTTAATTTTAATATATACATATCTATAATCTTTACTCTTCCTCAAGAGCTACAATTAGTAAATCAAACTGTATCACAAAAGAAAATTTTATTATCAATTTCACATATATACATATATATGCATATACAAACTTGACACTTCCTCAAGAACTACAATAATGAAATCAAACCGCATCACAAAAGCAAAACTCATTAACAATTTTTATTTTTATTTTTTATTATTATTTTTTTTTTTATGTCTCAATGAATTGTTGATTAATAAAAGAAACCAAAGCAATTCCTCCAATTAGAAGCCAAACAAAACCAAATCCATCCTTAACCCAGCCAAACATGATTCAAACAGGAGCTTCACGTTGAGGAAAACAAAAAAAACCGAAAACATGAAGACACTCATCCACTTTATCATCAACTAAAGGATGGTAAACAACTTGAGCTAAAATTGCCGAAAAGAATTAAAAAGAAAAAGAAACAGAGTCATGAAATGAATAAAGATCCTCATCGAAACATCGCAATTAATAAAAAAAAAAAAAAAAAATATAAAGTATGTGAGTACTCACCCTGCGGAGAGGACAGACTGAAAACTGGCTACACGATTTCTCAACGAAGAGAGGAGGAAGTGATATATTTATAGTCTGTGAAGAGTGTACAGGGAAATTACTTAACTATGGTTAATTGTTTGCCGCGCACACAGTTATCAATCTGTTTGTCTGATTATGAGGTGCTTAAGCTTTAGCATTAGTAATTAGCGGTGATCAGTGGCTCCACTTGGTGCCTGCAACGTGGAGTCTCTTATTAGGCTCATGTCATGCAAATGACGGAGACTTGTTACTACTGGGCCCTTCCCCTACTTCACGCTTTTCCAATTATTTCCTGGAAATTTCCTTAAAGCACATCTCCTAACCGGGAAAGATGATCAAACCTTCCCTTTATATGGGGAGTTAAATTTTGAATTTACACCAAATTAATCTACCGCAATCGATAATACAAGTTACTGTCAATATCTTTTATACAGTTGAAATGGGTAAATTCTCTAGAGCTACTTGGCCATGGTAATATCAATTTAATTTTCCAGAAGGAATAACAGTTCACTAATCAAGTCAATTTATTTTTATTTTTTATGAAACAAAAACAGTAAAATCTTTCAAATTATTATGTGATGCATGATAACCAATCAGAGTTGGTAATGGAAGAAGAGTATTCTAGAATGTAGACATATCCACACAAAATGAAAAAGTAAGCTTGGAATTGCCTAAGTATCTATATGGCAATTGCGTGATCAAAATGTCTTCCTCTAATTTTTTGGTTGACATTGACTATGATGTGTCATATACATATTGACCCAGTCAATAAACATTAAAATAGAACCACATTAACGTATAGAATTAAAGATAATATTTTATTATTGTTATTATTTTTATAAATGTATGATGATATAATAGAAAAAACTGTTAGTTAAAAAGAATTTTGAAGCGAGATAACAATAACAAATTATTGTTTTTCAATAAATTAATCGAGGGTTACCTGTACGTGCTCGCTTCAAAACTGTTGATATTTGATTTTAAACATCAACGACTCACACATGCAAAATGTTAAGAGAGTCTTAGAAATTACACGTGATAGATCCATGAGATTTAAATATGGAGCTGAGATTACATATGTTACAGAAACATGAATAATAGACTGACAAGAGAGGTTTCTATAGTGGTTCGGATGCTTAAAATAAATCCTATATCCACTATTATTTTATTGTTTTCTGACTATTTCTATGATATTGCCTGTAAGACATACAAAAATGAAGAAATACTTTGCTTACAGAGAGAAAGAATGGAGCTCAAATCTATGTCTAGCTCCCATATGCCCAACCCCCCTTTTCGTAAAGAGAGATGCTCATTTATACACCTTTTAAGTCACTGTAATGAGTGATTCTACAAGTTGTCATGACACGTGAAGACCACTTTTTAATCCTTATTTTTTCATTCTGATAAAGTTGGGACAAGTGTGCGGTCCTCATCCACTCATCGACAAAACTTAAATCTGCTGGATTGATGACAGCCGTATCTCTTCTGTCTTGGGGCGATGTGGCAGCTCCTGAATAACATAAATTCTTCTTAAACTTTGATTGGTTGGTGCTGACATCAGTGTGATTTTTAGGCACAACAAAAACTAATTTAAAATCATTAAAATTGATTAATTTTTATTTCCATAAAATTTAAGTCATTCATTGACATGAGAAAGTAAATTTAACGTGAACCCTATAATATTAATATATAGGTTTAATTTTTATTAAAATTCAAAATGTAAACATAAAACAAGGATATTTAGGGATGAATTTTGTCTAGGTCTGGTATTGTAGTATATGAATACTAGAAGTATTTTAAATTCTGATCACTTTTAAGGAGTTTGAAATCGTTTATTCCATAATTGAAATGATAAAAATATATTAATATACTTTGGTTATTAAATTAAATATTTAGATTAAAAGAAAGCAGACGATTTAAACATTATCTATAGTGATGATATATATGCATGAGCAAAATAAGAGAAAAGTACATAATAATCCATTATAAAGAATGATAATAGCTCTCCACGGTTGGATGGATAGAAGGGCATATGGTTGAAAGGGTCCCACTTTTGAGAAAAAGAAAAGAAAAGAAAAAGATTCCCACGGGTATGACTATTTTGGTTACTAAATTAGACGTATGGATTAAAAAAAGAAAAGGAAAGAGGGTATTTATCGTATTTGTGCCTCTTAAAGTTGTCGTAATTATAATGTTTCAAATACTGGTGATCTTTAAGGATATTTAAAATACGGAATAAGGAAAATAAATATAAGCGGTATAATAATACCGAGAGGATCATAGAAGAAACCAAATAAAAGAGAGACTAGCACATTTATGTAAGTTAACGACTTTTTCTCACCCAAATAATGGTTTAAAGACACTTTCTCATCCACAGACTTTTAAAATATTATTTTATTCCTATATTTATATTTTGATGATCAACTGAGAGTAAACTCAATCCAAACTGTTAGAGCTTTTGAAGAGAGAAGATCAATGAGTCTTTTAGTGGTGGAATGTTAGATTTTGATGGTTAGAATTGATTATAGTTTGACTTGGGAGAGTGGTTGTGCAAACCTTAATTGCTCAATTGCCGGCGATTGACGGGGTTAGTGGGAGTATGATTTGAGGGGTTTTGGTGAGTGATGATTGGAGAAAAGAATGAGGGTGGTGTGGGGGTCGCAATGATGTCGGAAACAAAAACAGAAGATAAATTTGAGTAGTAAAATAGTATTTTAAAAGTCTGTAGGTGAAAAATAGTTATTAAGTCATTATTTAGGTGGGAAAAGTAGTTTACTCAATGTATAGAGCAAAAAAGGACCGATTGCCCCACAAGGTTAGAATCGGTAATTACATGGAGTTGAGGATTTATTTACCACTACAACCTTACCACATCTTGATTTCAAAGAAAGTTGGGACACTTTCAATACCCCTTTTCATATGATTAAGCCATTATTTGGGTGGGAAAACCTCGTTTACTCTTAATATAATTCCATTTTCTCATGTATTTACACCAATTTTTTTTTTTGTTTTATTCCATGTCACCTTACTCTTTCATACATCAACATCACCACTTCAATGGATTTCTGTAAGCTTTCTAATCCAGGCATTATCGACTTCAATGTATTTCTGGCGCTTTTTCTATTTCAAGCTCTCTACTTCAATGGATTCCTCCAACAAAAGTTCTAACGGTTGGGAGAATTAATTATTTCATCTAGTGTGATAAAGATCTCTACATTATAAGAGAGCGCATAACCTAACGTTTTCATACGTTAGTTTCTTCATTCTTCATTCTTCTGTTTCAAATGTCAGTCTAAGGCTTCTCTTCGTTCTTTTGTCTCAATTTCATACGTTAGTCTCTTCATTCTTCAGGCTTCTTTTCATTCTTGATTCTCTTCATTCTGCAGTCTCTCATGGATTTGCAGGAGCTGCTGGAGGATTAATGATATCTGGATTGGAAATCAAAAACTAAGATTACAAATACAAAGCAAAAGCAATGAAAACAAGGATTTTCAGGATATTTCGAGAGATCTTCTATAAGTAACATAGAAGATCTCCTGAATGTTGTTTTATTTATAATTTGGATTAGTCATTATCACAATCCAGAATTATTAATCCTCCAGATGCTCCTGCAAATCCTCCAAATAGATTAAGTATTCTACATTGCACCAGTTGTGCAACATTTCTAAGATGAACCTGTGGATAGGGAGCGCATCTTTTTTGCTATCCATCTTATTGTATTTTGGATGGTAATTTGGATGACAAATGCAGAATATGACTATGGCTTTTTTGATTTTACAGCTGCAATGTTTTTTCCAAATTGCTGTGGTCAAATTTAAAAAGGATGAGAATGTTGTTTATGTTATTAGTACTGCAGTTTGCACTGTTACTGTAGCCTCTACAATCCCTTTTTGTGAACTCTTGGCTTTATTGAACCATCATTTGGGTTTGGGTGCATACAACCATATACCTGGGGTTGTGGTGGTAAACTTCTTTTATGTTGGGGATAAACTTTGTGATAGTATCTGTAAACTTCTTTAATGATGGCCGTAAACTTCTTTTAGTGGGGTAAACTTAGTGATAATTTGTATCTTTACTTTTCTGGTGGCCGTTGATCTAGTTTGTGTAATTTTTCTATCATGTTAAACTTAAAATGAGAATGTTTATTGAAGATTCTAGCACCTTCACATTCTCATCAAGATTCATTCACAGGGTGAGTTGAAGAAAACAGAAAAACAGAGTTTTTAATAAAAAAAAAAGTGCATGCCAATAACTACAAGCCCTCTAGTTTAGAACTTCATATAAATTTCTGCATTAGTTGATGTTAAACATTATATGCTAATGCTTGAAACCCTGAGTAATTAAGAAACCATAGACAGAAAATAACTTCACCTGGATCGGATGAGGATATTTATAAGACGAATTAAGGGCAAGGAGTGTAACATATAAAATAATAAAGAATATCACAGCAACAACTAAGCGCATTTGACGGGGGAGAAGTAAGTTTCTCCATCTACCATAATGTAGATACGAGATTTGGTGATCTTTTGTCAGGATTTATTTAAGAACTGGAATACAAAGGATTGCCAAAGCAACAACAGTAGAAGAATGAACCAAACCAGAGGAGCGGGAGCCGGGAGTGGCGGAATACAATTTCACCACGCAATTTAGGTGCAGCGCATACTGGATGTACTATACAAGAAATAAATAAAAGATATCCCATGTTGTTTAAACAAAAAAATTAAAGCAAAACAAATCAAAATAATTATAGTTTAGAAAGAAGAAATATTTCAAATATAATTTCTTAAAATTAATTATTCCCAATGAACCATAAGTATAATGTTGATAAAAGGACAAAATCTAGTTCTACTGGAACTTAAGGCTTCGTAGCATGAGTCCAACGAATCCAACTCCAACCGTCGCATTCGATAAAAATCTCACCTCCAAATTTCACATGAAGCCGTCATTTAACAGTTACCCCAGGTTTCTCATATAAAGATATATCACTGCCATGGTCGTCACATCAGAATTTATAACCCCACTTTGGATCAACTTATCTTCAGTTCTCTTGGCAAGCTGATTAGTAGTGGATGCTGATGTGATGGCACCCTGATACTTGCATTCACTAAAGTATGTTCAAAATTCGTCTGATCTTTAAGGTTTAATCACTACGCCTGATATAAACTCTCTCTTTTAGGACACCATTACATCAACAAATCCATATTTGATTTCGCTCTTTGTTAGGATTTTTAATAGACAAAATAATGTCCCAATTACTGCTTATTCGGAAACAACAAGGTTATCGACAGGTAGTGGCTTCCCCTGGATTGGTTGAGGATATTTAAAAGACGGAATAAGGAAAAGCAGTATAAGCGGTATAATAAAAAAGAGGATCATAGAAGAAATCAAACAAACATGAAAGAGGGGAGATTTACTAGCACATTTACTGCCATCCTTTTCCTCTTGATGAATTTTCTGATATTCAGGATCCATGAAAGAGAGTTGAAGAGAAATTAAGAATAATAATAACAATGTATAGAGCAAATAATGTAATATATAGAGCAAAAGAGGATAGATTGCTTCACAAGGAATCCTACTTAGGTAGTGATAAACTCTTTCCCAGTACTCATGCACTCAAGCAATCGATTTATATCAAAGCAACCCAAACAATAAACCAGAAGAAGATTCAAAGGAAAATGTGTATAGTGATATCAGAAATCAGAATAATACACTTTTGGAATGCAAAATATTGTCTAGCTAACTCATACAATGCTCAAAACAAGAATAAAGACTAAAAAAAAATTAAAAAGCCGTTGAGCTTCGAGGGCTAGCTTCCTCTCCTTTCCCTTTGTCCTCACTTTTCTCAATATCCCCTGTATCCTAACATTCTTCCCTTTTTGTAATTCCTTCGGCACTCCCACGTAACAGAATGTCACTCTCCCTTTCTAAAATTACCATTTGTCTTGTACTGCTCTGTCACACCAGTTTGTAATCCTTTATTACGCCATTTTCCCTTCTTGTTGTAGACCAGCACCTCATTGGTTCTATCATTATCCTCCCCAAGGAGAGCCACCTTGTCCTCAAGGTGGAAGGAGGGAAATTGGGTATTGATTAATTGTGTGGAAATCCTCCCAAGTGCGTTCATATGTAGTCAGTCCCCTCCATTGAATAAGAACTTGCCATTGTCCATTCAACAAGAACTTCCCATTGTCCATTCAACAAGAACTTCCCATTGTCCATTCAACAATCTTCTTTTCTGGAGAACCATTTCTGGTTCCACATTCAAAACCAAGTTCTCATTTAGGTTGTCCGGAAGTGGCTGGCTGTTGGGGATGGGGAAAATGGCTCTTTAATTGGGAAACATGGAAGACATCATGTATGCATGCTGATGGAGGTAGGTCCAATTGGAAAGCTGCTGCCCTTATTTTGTTTTTTATTACAAAAGGGCCATAAAACCATGGGCTAAGCTTTTCATTATGGTGCCTTGCCAAAGAGCACAACCTGTATGGTTGTAGTTTCAAATAGGTTAAGTTCGCCACATTAAAATTGACTACTCTCCTCTTCTTATTCACATACATTTTCATCCTATTTTGGGCTTGAAACAGGTTGTTTATTTAATTCCGGGAGGATGTAGTTGCGGTCCTGGAGTTGTTGGTTGACTTCATCAACTCTGGAGGAATGTTCTATATACTTGAGCACTGTTGGAGGATCACATCCATATAAGGCTTTAAAAGGGCACATACCAGCCGAGACATTAAAGGTGGTATTGAACCAAAATTCTGCCTAAGGTACCCATTTTGGCCACTGTTGTGGCTACCCATTGACAAAACATATGAGAAAGGTTTCCAAACAATGATTTACCACTTATGTTTGCCCATCCATTTGTGGGTGATAAGCGAAACTCATATAGAGCTGAGTCCTAGACTGTTGAAACAACTCACCCCAAAAATGACTCATAAAGATTCTGTCACAATCAGAGACGATCAATCATGGAAACCCATGTAGTCGGACTATCTCTTTGATAAATAACCCTGCTACTTCCTTAGCCATGTAAGGGTGCCTTAAGGTAATGAAATGACTATATTTCGAGAGTCGATCTATGATCAATAGGATGGTGTCCACCCCTTAGGCTTTGGGAAGTCCCATAATGAAGTCATATTTGTTTTATTGGCACACTACACAAGCCTCCACATAATTCTTAATATCTTTCTGCATTCCCTCCTAATAGACCACATTACCAATGCATTTATAAGTTCTAAAAAAAATCTAAAATGGCCCCCTATGGGTGATGAATGAAATTCATGTAGAAGCTTATGAATATGAGGGCTTGTTTTAGGTTCTACTAGCCTGCCATGATAGAGTAAATGATGCCCCACAAGCTAAAAAGGAGGTTGGCTAATTGGATCGATTAAGAGCTGCTGAATAATGTGATGGAGTTTATCATCTCGGTGATTTGCCTCTTCCAAATCCTTCATACTCGCAAAACAGCCCATGGACAACGCATTATGTTCCATTTCCTCTTCTTTTCGGGAAGGGGCATCCATGGCCTTGTTTTCTAGTCCTGGCCGATATTGTAATATAAAGTTCAATCCCAACAACTTGATGGCCCACTTCTATTGACTCTCACTTAGCAATTTCTAGTTGGTTAAGAAGTGTAGACTTCGTTGGTCGGTTCTGATGATAAAATGGCGTCCCATTTTGAGTAGCTAGAACCATTGCCATGAGTTCCCTTTCGTAAACTGATTTTAGTTGAGATTTCATCGATAATCCTTTCCTCAGATATGCCAGTGGCCTTTCACCTTACATTAAGACTACCCCTAATCCACTGCTCGAAGCATTCGTTTCTATCATAAATTTTTTAGAGAAATCTGGCATAGCCAACACCTGCACACTTGTCATAATCTTCTTCAATCCTTCAAATGCTGCTTGAGCTAATTCATTCCACTCAAAGGCATCATTTTTAAGTAAAGCCATTAAGGGTGATGCAATCTTACCATAACCTTGGACAAAGCGTCGATAATAGCCTGTTAATCCAAGAAACCCGCGGAGTGCCCTCACATTCTTCGGTATTGGCCACTTGATGATGCTATCTATCTTAGATGGATTAACGACTATACATTCAGCTGAAATTACATGCCCCAAATATTCTAGCTGTCGCTACCCGAACAAACATTTTTTTTATTCACAACCAACTGATGTTCCCATAGAATTTGAAGGGTGATTGCCAGGTGTCTTGAGTGCTCGGTCATCTACTTACTATAGATGAGAATGTCGTCAAAGAAGACAAGTATAAATTTTCTAAAGTGCGGCCTGAAAACCTCGTTCATTAGTGCCTGAAAGGTGAAGGGCGCGTTTGTCAACCCAAAAGGCATAACCAAGAACTCATAATGCCTTTCATGAGTCCTGAATGTCATCTTATGGGTGTCCTCAGGGTGGACTCATATCTGATAATAACCCGACTTTAAATCTAATTTGGAAAACACCGAAGCCCCTCTAAGCTTATCAAATAATCCATTAATTGCCGGAATAAAAAACTTATCCAGTATTGGGACTTTATTCACTGCTCTGTAGTCTACGCAAAATCTCCATCTACTATTTTTCTTCTTTACTAGCAATACCGGGCTTGAAAACGGACTCACGCTAGGCTTTATGATCCTCAAGGCTATCATTTCCTTAACAATGCACTCTATTTCATTCTTTTGGTAGTATGGGTACTTATATGGCCGTAAGTTTGGGGGTTAGGTTCCTGGGACTAATTAGATGGAAGGGTCATGTGTTCTAACTGGTGGCAACCTCGTCAATGGCTCAAATACTTGACTGAATCTATCTAGCACTCCAACCAGTGTATCATCAATCCTCCCCTCTCCTTCAGACTGCCTCTGGGTCTACCCAAACTCCACTGAAAACCCTTGACCTTCACTCTATACCGTCTTAATCATCGCTTTTAGGGACACCATGGTTTTACTTAGGGATGGGTCTCCACACAACTTCACCGTCTCCCCTCCTAATCTAAACCTCATTAGTTGCTTCTTCCAGTCAATTACGGTTTCTCCCAAGGTTTCCAGCCATGACATCTCAAGTAATACATCTACACTTCTCATTTCAAAAGGAAAGAAATCCTAAACTATCACGATACCCTGGAGGTCCAATTGAATAACCCTACATTCTCCCTTACATGAAACTCGATAGCCATTTCCAACTCTAACTTTGAAAGAAGGTGTTGTAACCATCAGAATTCCAAGCCTCCCTATTGCCTCTATGCCAATGAAATTGTGAGAAACCTCACTATCAATCAAAACAATCAGGTCCTCACCTTGAATATGCCCCTTTAATTCCATTGTTTTTGGTTCGTGTATCCCTATCACCGAACTGATGGACAACTCAACATTACTGTGTGGCTGGTCAAGTGCAATCTCCTTACCTCCCTTTTCATTCATAGGGTCTGAATCTTCTCCCACTTCATCAAGCAAAATCACTTGGAAATGTCTCTCCCTACACTTATGCCCCGGTGAGAATTTCGCGTCACATCTGTAGCATAATCTCTTCTCTCTTTTTCTTTAAATTTCCATTCTGTTAGCTTCTTAAAAGGGAAATCATGTTGGTAAGTGTTGGCTCTGAAATTTTCAGTTGGAGTCGGCAAAATATGTCTAGCTAACTCATACAATGCTCAAAACAGAATAAAGACAAAAAAAAATTAAGAAGCCGTTGAGCTTCGAGGGCCAGCTTCCTCTCCTTTCCATTTGCCTCTTTTCTCATATCCCCCGTATCCTGACATTCTTCCATTTTTGTAATTCCTTCGGCACTCCCCAGTAACAGATGTCACTCTCTACTCTAAATTACATGTCTTGTACTGCTCTATCACACCAGTTTGTAATCCTTTATACGCCATTTTCCCTTCTTGTTGACCAACACCTCATTGGTTTATCATACCCTCCCAAGAAGAGCCACCTTGTCCTCAAGGTGGAAAGAGGGAAATTGGGTATTGATTAATTGTGTGGAAATCCTCCCAGTGCGTTCATATGTAGGCAGTCCCCTCATTGAAGAGAACTTCCAATTGTCCATTCAACACAATTTCTTTTCTGGAGAACCATTTCTGGTCCACATTCAAAACCAGTTCTCATTGAGTTTTCCGGAAGTGGTGGCTGTTGGGGATAGGGAAAATGGCTTTTAATTGGGAAACATGGAAGACATCATGTATGCCTGTGATGGAGGTAGGTCCAATTGGAAAGCTACTGCCCTTATTTTGTTTTTTATTACAAAAGGGCCATAAAACCAGGGCTAAGCTTTTCATTATGGTGCCTTGCCAAGAGCACACAGTATGGTTGTAGTTTCAAAAGGTTAAGTTCACATTAAAATTGACTACTCTCCTTTATCCAATACATTTCATCTTATTTGGGCTTGAAACAGGTTGTTTTAATCTGGAGGGATGTAGTTGCGGGCCTGGAGTTGTTGGTTGACTTATCAACTCTGGAGGAATGTTCTATATACTGAGCCCGTTGGAGGATCACATCCATATAAGGCTTAAAAGGGCACATCACAGAGACATTAAAGGTGGTATTGAACCAAAATTCTGCCAAGGTACCCATTTTGGCCACTGTTGTGGCTGTCCATTGAAAAAACTTTGAGGAAGGTTTCCAAACAATGATTTACCACTTATGTTTGCCCATCCATTTGTGGGTGATAAGCGAAACTCAATAGAGCTGAGTCTAGACTGTTGAAACAACTCACCCCAAAAATGACTCAAAGATTCTGTCACAACAGAGACGATTGTAGGAACCCATGTAGTCGGACTATCTCTTGATAAATAACCCTGCTACTTCCTTAGCCTGTAAGGGTGCCTTAGGTAATGAAATGACTATATTGAGAGTCGATCTATGATCACTAGGATGGTGTCCACCCCTTGGCTTTGGGAAGTCCAGACAGAAAATAACTTCACCTGGATCGGATGAGGATATTTATAAGACGAATTAAGGGCAAGGAGTGTAACATATAAAATAATAAAGAATACCACAGCAATAACCAAGCGCATTTGACGGGGGAGAAGTAAGTTTCTCCATCTGCCATAATGTAGATACGAGATTTGGTGATCTTTTGTCAGGATTTATTTAAGAACTAGAATACAAAGGATTGCCAAAGCAACAACAGTCGAAGAATGAACCAAACCGCGAGTGGCGGAATACAATTTCACCACGCAATTTAGGTGCAGCGCATACTGGATGCACTATACAAGAAATAAATAAAAGATATCCCATGTTGTTTAAACAAAAAAATTAAAGCAAAACAAATCAAAATAATTATAGTTTAGAAAGAAGAAATATTTCAAATATAATTTCTTAAAATTAATTATTCCCAATGAACCATAAGTATAATGTTGATAAAAGGACAAAATCTAGTTCTACTGGAACTTAAGGCTTCGTAGCATGAGTCCAACGAATCCAACTCCAACCGTCGCATTCGATAAAAATCTCACCTCCAAATTTCACATGAAGCCGTCATTTAACAGTTACCCCAGGTTTCTCATATAAAGATATATCACTGCCATGGTCGTCACATCAGAATTTATAACCCCACTTTGGATCAACTTATCTTCAGTTCTCTTGGCAAGCTGATTAGTAGTGGATGCTGATGTGATGGCACCCTGATACTTGCATTCACTAAAGTATGTTCAAAATTCGTCTGATCTTTAAGGTTTAATCACTACGCCTGATATAAACTCTCTCTTTTAGGACACCATTACATCAACAAATCCATATTTGATTTCGCTCTTTGTTAGGATTTTTAATAGACAAAATAATGTCCCAATTACTGCTTATTCGGAAACAACAAGGTTATCGACAGGTAGTGGCTTCCCCTGGATTGGTTGAGGATATTTAAAAGACGGAATAAGGAAAAGCAGTATAAGCGGTATAATAAAACAGAGGATCATAGAAGAAATCAAACAAACATGAAAGAGGGGAGATTTACTAGCACATTTACTGCCATCCTTTTCCTCTTGATGAATTTTCTGATATTCAGGATCCATGAAAGAGAGTTGAAGAGAAATTAAGAATAATAATAACAATGTATAGAGCAAATAATGTAATATATAGAGCAAAAGAGGATAGATTGCTTCACAAGGAATCCTACTTAGGTAGTGATAAACTCTTTCCCAGTACTCATGCACTCAAGCAATCGATTTATATCAAAGCAACCCAAACAATAAACCAGAAGAAGATTCAAAGGAAAATGTGTATAGTGATATCAGAAATCAGAATAATACACTTTTGGAAGCAAAATATTGTCTAGCTAACTCATACAATGCTCAAAACAGAATAAAGACTAAAAAAAAAATAGAAGCCGTTGAGCTTCGAGGGCCGCTTCCTCTCCTTTCCTTTGTCCTCTCTTTTCTCATATCCCCGTATCCTGACATTCTTCCATTTTTGTAATTCCTCGCACTCCCACGTAACAGAATGTCACTCTCCTACCTAAAATTACATTTGTCTTGTACTGCTCATCACACCAGTTTGTAATCCTTTATTACGCCATTTTCCCTTCTGTTGTAGACCAACACCTCATTGGTTCTATCATTCCCCTCCCAAGAGAGCCACCTTGTCCTCAAGGTGGAAAGAGGAAATTGGGTATTGATTAATTGTGTGGAATCCTCCCATGTGCGTTCATATGTAGCAGTCCCCTCCATTGAATGAGAACTTCCAATTGTCCATTCAACAATCTTCTTTTCTGGAGAACCATTTCTGGTTCCACATCAAAACCAAGTTCTCATTGAGGTTGTCCGGAAGTGGTTGGCTGTTGGGGATGGAAATGTCTCTTTAATTGGGAAACATGGAAGACATCATGTATGCATGTTGATGAGTAGGTCCAATGGAAAGCTACTCTGCCCTTATTTTGTTTTTTATTACAAAAGGGCCATACACAGGGGCTAAGCTTTTCATTATGGTGCCTTGCCAAAGAGCACAACCTGTATGGTTGTAGTTTCAAATAGGTTAAGTTCCCCACATTAAAATTGACTACTCTCCTCTTCTTATTCCTATCATTTCATCTTATTTTGGGCTTGAAACAGGTGTTTTTTAATTCCTGAGGATGTAGTTGCGTTCCTGGAGTTGTTGGTTGACTTCATCAACTCTGGAGAATGTTCTATATACTTAGCACGTTGGAGGATCACATCCTATAAGGCTTTAAAAGGGCACATACCAGCCGAGACATTAAAGGTGGTATTGAACCAAAATTCTGCCCAAGGTACCCATTTTGGCCACTGTTTGGCTGTCCATTGACAAAACATTTGAGGAAGGTTTCCAAACATGATTTACCACTTATGTTGCCCATCCATTTGTGGGTGATAAGCAAACTCATATAGAGCTGAGTCCTAGACTGTTGAAACAACTCACCCCAAAAATGACTCATAAGATTCTGTCACAATCAGGACGATATCGTGGAAACCCATGTAGTCGGACTATCTCTTTGATAATAACCCTGCTACTTCCTTAGCCGTAGGGTGCCTTAAGGTATGATGACTATATTTGAGAGTCGATCTATGATCACTAGGATGGTGTCCACCCCTTGGCTTTGGGAAGTCCCATAATGATTCATATTTGTTTTATTGACACTACACAAGCCTTCACATAATTCTTAATATCTTTCTGCATTCCCTCCTAATAGACCACATTACCAATGCGTTTATAAGTTCTAAAAAATCTAAATGGCCCCCTATGGGTGATGAATAATTCTGTAGAACTTATGAATATGAGGGCTTGTTATAGTGTCTACTAACCTGCCATGATAGAGTAAATGATGCCCCACAAGCTAAAGGAGGTTGGCTATGGATCGATTAAGAGCTGCTGAATAATGTGATGGAGTTTATCACTCGGTGATTTGCCTCTTCCAAATCCTTCATACTCGCAAAACACCATGGACAACCATTATGTTCCATTTCCTTTTCTTTCGGGAAAGGGCATCCGTGGCCTTGTTTTCAGTCCTTGCCAATATTGTAATATAAAGTTCAATCCCAACAACTTGATGACCCACTTCTATTGACTCTCACTGAGCAATTTCTGGTCAGTTAAGAAGTGTGACTTCGTTGGTCGGTTCGGATGATAAAATGGCATCCCATTTTGAGTAGCTAGAACCATTGCCATGAGTTCCCTTTCGTAAACTAATTTTAGTTGAGATTCTCAATAATCCTTTCCTCAATATGCCATGGCCTTTCACCTTACATTAAGACTGCCCCTAATCCACTGCTCGAAGCATTCGTTTCTATCACAAATTTTTTAGAGAAATCTGGCATAGCCAACACCTGCCACACTTGTCATAATCTTCTTCAATCCTTCAAATGCTGCTTGAGTAATTCATTCCACTCAAAGGCATCATTTTTAAGTAAAGCCGTTAAGGGTGATGCAATCTTACCATAACCTTGGACAAAGCGTCGATAATAGCCTGTTAATCCAAGAAACCCCGGGATGCCCTCACATTCTTCGGTATTGGCCACTTGATGATGCTATCTATCTTAGGGATTACGACTATACTTCAGCTGAAATTACATGCCCCAAATATCTAGCTGTCGCTACCCGAACACATTTTTTTTATTCACAACCAACTGATGTTCCCATAGAATTTGAAGGGTGATTGCCAGGTGTCTTGTGCTCGGTCACTACTTACTATAATAGAATGTCGTCAAAGAACAAGTATAAATTTTCTAAAGTGCGGCCTGAAAACCTCGTTCATTAGTGCTGAAAGGTGAAGGGGCGTTTGTCAACCCAAAAGGCATAACAGAACTCATAATGCCTTTCATAGTCCTGAATGTCATCTTATGGTGTCCTCAGGGTGGACTCATATCTGATAATAACCGACTTTAAATCTAATTTGGAAAACACCGAAGCCCCTCAAGCTTATCAAATAATCCATTAATTGCCGGAATAAAAACTTATCCAGTATTGGGACTTTATTCACTGCTCTGTAGTCTACGCAAAATCTCCATCTACTATTTTCTTCTTTACTAGCAATACCGGGCTTGAAAACGGACTCACGCTAGGCTTTATGATCCTCAAGGCTATCATTTCCTTAACAATGCACTCTATTTCATTCTTTTGGTAGTATGGGTACTTTATGGCGTAGTTTGGGGGTTGTTCCTGGGACTAATTAGATGGAAGGTCTGTGTTCTAACTGGTGGCAACCTCGTCAATGGCTCAAATACTTGACTGAATCTATCTACACTCCAACCAGTGTATCACATCCTCCCTCTCCTTCAGACTGCCTCTGGGTCTACCCAAACTCCACTGAAAACCCTGACCTTCACTCTATACCGTCTTAATCACGCTTTTAGGGACACCATGGTTTTACTTAGGGATGTCTCCACACAACTTCACCGTCTCCCCTCCTACCTAAACCTCATAGTTGCTTCTTCTCCAGCAATTACGGTTTCTCCCAAGGTTTCCACCATGACATCTCAAGTAACTACATTACACTTCTCATTTCAAAAGGAAAGAAATCCTAAACTATCACGATACCCTGGAGGTCCAATTATAACCCTACATTCTCCCTTACATGAAACTCGATAGCCATTCCAACTCTAACTTTGAAAGAAGGTGTCATAACCATCAGGATTCCTAGCCTCCCTATTGCCTCTATGCCAATGAAATTGTGAGAAACCTCACTATCAATCAAAACAATCAGGTCCTCACCTTGATATGCCCCTTTAATTCTGTTTTTGGTTCGTGTATCCCTATCACCAACTGATGGACAACTCAACATTACTGTGTGGCTGGTCAAGTGCAATCTCCTTACCTCCCTTTTCATTCATAGGGTCTGAATCTTCTCCCCTTCATCAAGCAAATCACTTGGAAATGTCTCTCCCTACACTTATGCCCCGGTGGAATTTCGCTGTCACATCTGTAGCATATCTCTTCTTTTCTTTAAATTTCCATTCTGTTAGCTTCTTAAAAGGGAAATCATGTTGGTAAGTATTGGCTATGAAATTTTCAGTTGGAGTTAACCCTGTGCTGGAGGCATTCTCGGTGGGTGTTCGTTTAAAGGAAGATGGTGCTGAGAATTTATTTGCTAAAGTTTTGAGTTAATGGGTTTTGTGATAGGTTGGAAAAAATTGGGTTGGGTTATGTTAGGTGGGGTTTATTAAAGAAGTTAGGTGAACTTGTTAAACTCATCAGGCCGCCTGAATGGTGGTATAATGCGAGGCCCACTAATATTTCCTCCAACTTTCATTTGTCGCCCTATTGTGTCTTGGCCTCTTCCAATATTTGGTTTCTTTCTTAATTCTTTGGGCTAGATGTAACTTGGTTTTAAGAGTCTAGATGGCCCAATATTGGGCAGTTGGAGTTTAATTTCAGCCCGTATTTCTAGTTTGACTCCATTAATGAAGGCTACCATGAGAACATCTTCTCTCTCATTGATGGTCAAGGCTACCACTTCTTCGAAACGCCGGTGGTAATTAAGCACAAAACCGACCTACTTTGTGGACATGAGCACTTTAGAGGCTGACTTCTTGGGCACCACTGAACCTCTGAGGAAGGCTACCTTAACCGCGTCCAAGTCACCATCGAGTCCAGGATCTGTCTATTGATACCAATAAAGGGCCTCTCCCTCAATGCACAGCGCCGTGGAGAGGACTTGTTTTCTCACTGATTTGGTTGATGGCAAAGTACCTTTCAACCGAAAGATCCAACCATAGGGGTCATCGCCGAAAAATTGGAGCTTCAACTTTCTTCCCCCCTCCCCCCCCCCCCTATCTCTTCAATTACCCCTTCACCGTGGTGGTAACCCTCATCTTAGGAGGTAGTGGCAGCTGCACAGGTGGTTCGTGTTCCTTGCATGTTTCCCTTACCTTGGTTTCCTGTTCTGGAGTGGTTACCTTCGTCCTGTTCACGATCCCGCGAGCTTCTTCTTCGATTTTTGACGAGTTTCTTCATTTTCATCCTTCTGCCTCTTCCAATTCTACTGTACCATATCTCCTGCATGGATGCAATAGTCTCTGTCAGCTTGGTAAGTCTCTCTGCATCACCGTGACTTGTTTCTCAACATTATCAACTCTATTCTCCATTCAGTGTTAACCATACCCTAGTGAGAGATTGCTCTGATACCACTTGATAGAATCTTTCCTAGTACACGCACTCAAGCAATCAATTTATATCCAAACAATAAACCAGAACAAGATTCAAAGGAAAATTGTATATTGATATTATAAATAGATAATACACTTTTGAAATGCAAAATACTATCTAGCTAACTCATACAATGCTCAAAACAAGAATAAGGCTCAAAGAAAATTACGATGTCGTTGAGCTACTTTTCCCCTTTCCCTTTGTCCTTACTTTTCTAAATATCCCCGTATCCTGACATTCTTCCCTTTTTGTAATTCCTTCAGCACTCCCACATAACAGAATGTCGTACTCTCCCCCTAAAAATGATATTGTCTTCTATTGCTTTGTCACCACAGTGGTAATCCTATTACGCCCTTTTCCCTTCCTATTGTAGACCATCACCTCATTGATTCTATTAGGTAACTACAGGAGTTAATTATTTTATTTAGAAATAGAATCACAACTCATCTTAACCATACTAAATCTTTATTTCAAAGAAAAGTTGGGGCTCTATCCACCCTAAAATACTTTCAATACCCCTTTCTATTTCCAGCATTGTCCACTTGAATAGATTGCTGCAAGCTTCCTATTTTTAGCAATCCTCTTCAAAGAATTAGTAGCAAAAGTGTTGCAACAGGTGGAGAAATTGATATCTCACACCTATTGTAATAAAACTTTTTACTTTATGAGTGAAAGCTCAACCTGAAAATCAACCATCTTTAGCTCATATTAACCTCCTCTTGATTCTTCAATCTCTTCATAGTTCATTCTTTGTTCTTCAGCATGCTTCTTCATCTCTTCAATCTCTGCATAGTTCATTCTTGAGCATTCTTCTTCATTTGTTCAGTCTTAAGCATTCTTCTTCGTTTGGTAAGTCTCTTCCTTATTCAGTCTCTTCATTTTTCATTCTTATGCCTTCTTCTTTTAAGTCTCTCTCATGGATTTCATTCAACATCTCATCTACCTTTTGAGAATCTTAGTGACATAGATGATCTCTTAAAATATTTGTTTTCATAGCTTTTGGTTTATTTGTAATACTAGTTTTAATAGCTTAAAATTCTAATCTAGATATCAATAATCCTCCTGTAACTTATGCAAAACCTCCTAACAAAATAAGGCAAATATTTAATAACATTATTTTTTATTTTATTTTTCTTCTATGTTGCTCTACTTTTGCAACACTTGAAACCAGTACCTACGGATTTGGAATGCACAACATTTGCTATCCTCCTTATTGTGTCTTGGCTAGTCATTTGGTTGACTAATGCACATTATGACTATGGCATCTTGGTTATTGCAACAACTTTTGTCCAGATCACTGTACTGAAATTTAAGAATGATGAGAACGTTGTCGCTATTGTTGGTGCAATACTTTGCACCATTACGGTTGCTTCCAAAATAGCGAAATCTTGGGTTTATTGAAGCCATCAATTTGGTTTCGGTACATACAACCATTTACCGGTGTAATAGGGTTGTGATTTGTAAATGTTAACAGTAGTTAGTTTGTACATAATGTAAATATGTAATAAGTTTGTTTGGTTTGTTTTAGTTATAACTTGAGTTAGTTGCTAAGTTAATTACTATACTATATAAGAGTGAGAATTGTGATTAATAAGTACAAGAAATTTTCCCAAATTTCTTTCTTTGCACTAATTTCATTCTCTTCAACATGGTATCAGAGCATGAATTTTTCTGCACTTCGATCTAAAATTAGGTCAATCAAACTCTTAATTTCATTCTAGTCAAGCTCGAAGGAGCTCAAAACTCTTCAGTCTCTTCATTTTTTAGCTTGAATTTCTAAAGTTCTAGTTCAGTCGATTATGGCAACTTCAACTGAAGAATCTGTCGTCCCTTTAATCGACTCTAATTCACCTACCTATGTTCATCCCTCGAATACACCAGGTTCTATTCTAGTATCTGAGAAGCTTATAGGTACTGAAAATTATGGAATTTGGATTAGAGCAATGATTATTTCTTTATGTGCAAAGAACAAGTTAGGTTTTGTCGATAGAACATGTACAAAGTCATCGGTTCATTCTCGATTAGTTCCATAGTGGGAAAGATGCAATTCATTAGTTCTCGCTTGGATCTTCAACTCAGTTTTGAAGGAAATCTTCAATAGAATTGTCTACTCGACCAGTGATTCTCAAGTGTGGCAAGACTTGAAAGAATAATATCATAAAGTCAATGGAACTAGCGTCTTTGGTATCCACCGAGAAATTGTCACAAGCAAGGAACAACATAGTAGCGATCTATTATAATAAGCTCAAATCACTTTGGGATGAGTTGGATTCTTTAATCAGTTTACCTGCTCCAGATAACATTTTTGCAAAGGCATATCTCCAGCATCTCAATCAAAAAAAGTTAATTCAATTCTTGATGGGTTTAAATGACTCATATTCTATGGTTCAGAGTCAAATTTTGTTAATGAATCCTTTACTGAGTGTCAAACAAGCATATTTAGTAGTTAATAGGATGAAAGTCAAAGAATTTTGACTAGTATGAACATTTATTTAGAGGTAACTACTGCCTTTTATGCTCAGAATAACAATAAGAATTAGAATCAAGGACAGAGGTATAAAGGCAAGAAGCCTTATATCAAGTGTGATTACTGTCGTTTGCTTGGCCATTAATGAGATAGTTGTTATAAATTGAATGGCTATCCTATGGATTACCAATTCACAAAAGGCAAGACAAATTCAAAAGCAAAAGTTTCTGATAATCAAGTGCATACATAGAGCTTAACTCCAGAGGTTTCAGATGCCGGAAATGCTAATACCTCAGTTGGTCCTATTCTGACTTCTGAACAATACAACCAAATTCTCCAACTGTTGGAAAGGAAAACATTACTTCTCCAGCTGCTAATCTTGCAGGTACTTTTAATGCTTTATTTTCTTGCTTGGATAATAATGGTTGGATTATAGATACAAGAGCCACTGGCCTTATGACTTACAATTAGTCTATCTTACAATCCCCCATTACCATAGAGCCCTCTTTGAAATCCCTTGTAGGATTAACAAATGGAACTAAAACTCACATTAAACATGTAGGTTCTATTTGGATAATGACATTCATCTTTCCAAAGTTTTACATATCCCAGATTTCAAACACAATTTACTCTCAATTTCAAATAATTGTGCTATCACATTTTATCCCGATTTCTGTCTAATTCAGGATCTTTGCAGTGGCAAATTGAAAGGGGTTGGTAGGCATAGCCAAGGCCTATACTATTTTGATCCAATTTCAAAAAATTCATCAACATTGTCAAGTGTAGAGATATTAAATAAAGTTGTTTGCAATGTTTCAAATACTTCATGTTCCAAAAATATTGAACCTCTTGATTTTCAATTGAATAAAAGTTTTGTTTCTCCTGCTTCTTTTATGTCTACAACTTTATCTACTAATCTTGAATTATGGCATCAAAGATTAGGTCATGTTCCTTTTACAGTTTTGCAATTTATGCATCATAAACAGAATGTGTATAACCTTCCTCATTGTCCTGTTTGCCCATTAGCTAAACAAACTAGGATTCCTTTTCATCATAGTAGTTCACAATCCAATTGCATTTTTAACCTATTACACATGGATGTTTGGGGTCCATATAGGGCATCAACTCATGGTAATGCCATGTATTTTCTTACCATAGTGGATGATCACTCCAGAGTTACTTGGTTGTTCCTTATACAATTTAAATCTAATTCATTTGACACCATCAAACACTTTCTTCAAATAGTGCAAACCCAATACCATTTCACTCCCAAATGTATTAGGACAGATAATGGTCTTGAATTTTTCAATAAAGATTGTCATGATCTATTCATTAGCAAAGTAAAAGTGCATGAAAGTTCTTGTGCCTATTCTTCTCAACAAAATGGTATTGTTGAGAGGAAACATAGGCACATTTTAGAAGTAGCTAGGGCCTTGAAATTTTAGTCTAAAAATATCAAATCATCTTTGGGGTTACTGTGTGCAAACAGTTGTATATCTAATAAATATATTTCCTTCTTCTGTTCTTAAATGGTTATCTCCTTTTGAAATTTTTTTTGGTAAACCTCCCTCATTGGATCATATGAAGGTGTTTGGTTCTTTGGCTTATGCTAGTATTCTCACTTCTAAGGACAAATTGTCACAAAGGTCTACTCATAGTGTATTCTTGGGTTATTCTGTAACTCATAAATGTTATTTTCTTTATAACCTTTCTTCCCATTGTGTTAGTGTGACTAGGGATGCCATTTTTTATGAAACCATATTCCCTTTTACCTGGTCCCAAACTCCACATAATCCTTTTCCTATTGACTCTGACTTTCTTGATTTAGAGTTTGCTCCATCTTTAATGATGCCCACTGTCTAGACTACAGAACCTACAACATCTCCTCCTACTTCCTTGCTTGACTAGCCTATTATAGACCTATCTATACGTTCCCTTAACCAGAATGTTTCTCATCCAGCAGAGCCACAAGACCTCCCACTTGGACATCTAATTTTGTTTGTCCATCTCTTTCCACTTCCACTTTAACTTTAGCCAATTTCACTCAATATCTTGTTTCTAATTTTGTTTCCTTTGATCACATTTCCCCTTCCTACAAAGTCTATTTGTCACATCTCAACCTGGTGGAACCTACTTTTTTCTCTTTAGCCTCTCAAGATCCAAATTGGGTGGCTACAATGTAGAAAGAGATACAAGCTTTAGAACAAAATCATACATGATCCTTAGTTTCTTTATCCCCTGGTAAGACTCCAATTGATTGTAAGTGGGTGTATAAGTTTAAATATAAAGCTGATGGTTCTTAGAAAGGTACAAGGCTCAATTAGTGGCTCAGGGATACATTCAGCAAGCTGGGATAGATTATGCTGAAACTTTTTCCCCTATCATCAAAATGGTCACTATCAGAACCATTTTGACATTAGCCTCTATGCATGATTGGCCCCTTTACCAAATGGATATAGATAGTGCATTTTTACAAGGGGATTTGCAAGAGGAGATTTACATGACTTTACCTAAGGGATTTGCAAAGCAGGGGGGTAGAATACTATTTGTAGGCTTCACAAATCCCTTTATAGTTTGAAACAAGCTTCTAGAGCCTTGAATTACAAGCTCACACAAGCTATTCTTGCTGGAGGTTTTTTCCGATCTAAGTCAGACTACTTTTTGTTTATTAGGAGAGTTGATTCTTATATTGTGATGCTAGTAGTGTATGTGGATGATATAGTCATCACAGGGAACACCATTGATATGATTCATCAAACTAAATAAATTCCGCATTCTAACTTCAAACTAAAGGATTTGGGGTTTCTAAGATATTTTTTGGGTTTTGAGGCTCCTAGATCTTCTAAGGGGATTGGTTTATGTCAAAGGAATATGCATTTGAGCTTATCTTAGAATTTGGATTGTCTGGTTCTAAGCCTTCTGCAATTCCTATCGATTCCACTTTAAAGCTCACATCTACTGCCTATGATGATCTATTCCCTACTGGCAATGACTCTCTTCTTTCTGATCCAAGTATCTATCAAAGATTGGTAGGAAAACTACTGTATTTGTGCATGTCTCGGCCAGATTTGAGCTATTTTGTCAACCTGTTAAGCCAGTTCATGCATAAACCCAAGAAGTCTCATATGAATGCTACTTTTAAAGCAGTTATGTAAATTAAGTCAACTCCAGGAATATTGGGTTTGTTTTTCCCTGTTGATAATCATATGACTTTATTGGCTTATTGTGATTCTGATTGGGCATCTTGCCTCATGACAAAGAAATCAGTCACTGGATATTGCATTTTCCTTGGTAAGTCCTTAATATCCTGGAAATCCAAGAGGCATGCAACTATTTCTAACTCATCTTTAAAGACATAATACAGGGCAATGGCCTCCACTGTATGTGAAATCATTTGGCTGGTGCAACTCCTCACTAAACTTGGTTTTCCTAACCTACTTCCTATTCCTCTTCATTGTGACAATCAAGCTGCAAATCACATTGTATCTAATATTATGTTTCATTAGAGGACCAAGAACATTGACATTGACTGTCATATTGTCAGGGAACAGCTCAAACTTGACCTTATTAAGACTGCTTATATTCCCTCTTAAGAGTAGCCAGCTAATTTGCTGACCAAAGCTCTTGGCAGCAATCTTCACTCCAAACTATTACACAAGTTGGATGTTCTTGATCTTTATCACCCTCCAATAGTTAGTTTGTACATAATGTAAATATGTAATCAGTTAGTTTGGTGTCTATTTTAGTTATACCTTGAGTTGGTCGTTAACTTGCATTAGTTGTTGAGTTAGTTACTATATTATATAAGAGTGAGAATTGTGATTAATAAGTATATGAAATTTTCCCCAATTTCTCTCTTTGCACTGATTCATTCTCTTCAACAGTAAGAATCTAGAGATGGAGTAGCAAGAGAGGTAGTTGAACTACCAAAGTATGCTGGGAAGAAGGAGAGGCAAGAGAAGCAACTTGGTTGTTGAGTATGCCGGAAAAGATAAAAGAAACAAGACAATAGAGAGAATATTGTTTTGTATATTTGATAAATTTTCAATGTACAATTTGTGTCCATTTATACAAGTAGAAATGTAACTTGTAAGGAAACGAATAATGTAAATAATTACATGATCAATATACAAAAGGTAATAACTTGATTTTAGCTAACATTACCATATTCAGACCATATCAATTTTCTCCACTGATTGCGCATTCATCAATACTAGATTGTCAACATGATTATTAGATGGATAAGCTTGTTGTAAATTATAACATGGTAGTGATTATTAGATGGGTAATCATTGCGTGATAATTTGTATGTTTTTCTTTCTAGTCCGAATATAATACTGTTAGCTGAAAGCTGCATGTTTATTAGATGACAAATATTTGTTATTTAGCATTGTCAACATGATAATGCTAATTAACAAATATTTGTCATCTAATTTAGCTACTATAGTGTAGTTGCCAATAATTGTTTTTTATAACAAAAAATTCAAATGAGAAATCACATATTTAGATGTCAATTGTTTTGCTTTATTGGAGAAAATTTTTGTCCAAGAATTGCCAACTAAACAAATTAGTCGCTAATGTAAATTGTTGTGAAACTAATCAAATAGTATTAGACGCCAAACGTGCGAATAAATGGCCCCCAAAATTTTATCCCATTTTGCTGACCAATTGCATTTTAGTTGCTAAATGTAGGGTATCTACAACTAGTATTGGCCAGTTGCTAAAAATTTGGTTGCAGAATGTACATTTTCTTGTAGTGATTTGATTCAAATATTTTGTCACCAATACCTCGATTTTAACATTTATAAATGATAATTTTTTTTTTATTGGTAATGATAAATAATTCTTTTGTGACAAATTAATTTGTAATTATAGCATGTATTACTAAAATATAGTGACTAAAGTTTTTTATGACAAATATGTTTGTCACGATAAACAATTTATCTCGGCGCTTAAATTTTGACTCAAACATTTTGTTATTAATACCTCTATTTCAGCATATATTATGACAATTTTTTTTTTTTAAATAATAAATACATTCTTTTGTGACAAAATAATTTGTAGTTATAGCACGTGTAACTAAATCTAGTGACTAAAATGTTTTATGACAAAATATGTTTGTCATAATAAACAATTTTCCTATGAGCCAAAATCTGACATAAAAAACTTGTGACCAAATATTATGATAAAAATGTTTTTCTTCACTATATTTCTTATAGGTTTCTTTATTGTGATAAAATATTATGACAATATTTTTTTTAGTCATTGTATATTCTCTTTGTCATACTTAATATGATATTTTTTTATTTGCTCATAATACCTATATTACTCGTGACAAAATAACATGTGATAAAATTAATTTTGTCATAATCTAATATATTTCTTGTAGTGATTAGGGTGTTCTGTAACCATATTTTCATATGAAGCATGACAAAGGAACTGAATAGATTTAGACATTTAAGATGGAACAAGAGGATGCCTTCGATTAACTTTCTTCAACATAAATAAACAAGTAGGAAGACATCACCCAAAATAAGGTTGGGAGCCTGTGTGCTATTTTGTGGATTTTTCCATGTTTTAATTAAGACTTTTTGTCTTCGCTTGGGGTATGCCCCTCGTATCTTTGTACATTGATTTTGTCTCATTTATTTAATTCATACCTTATCTAAAAAAAAAAAAAAATCACCCAAAATAAGGATAGAAAAAAGAAATGTACTAGCACAATAGTGACTATCACCACTTCTAATATTAGAGTGAACCTCATCAACTTTTAGCTTATCAAGATGTTTGTTGAGTATAAGATAAATGATATCAAAGTGCTCATCATTGAAATACTCATCACCCATACCAACAAGAGCACGAGGGGGAGAAGGAAACCGAGTAATCAGCTCATCCACATCAATAGGAGCAAGAGGAGGAGGGGAAAACATATTAGGTAGCTCACTGAAACCAACATTAACAAAAGGTGAAATCTTCATAGGTAACTCAAGAACGGATGAATCATTGCACATACCCAACAACAAAGAGAAGCCAAAATAGTAGAATATTAAAGTAGAAGTGTAATAAAAAAAAAATTATTGTTAATTTATCAACCATAGGGCTTTTGTTCCTCCTCTTGAAACGAAACTACAAATATCATTTCTCATCATCATTTCAATGAGAAGTCACTACAAGTAAACCATGAATCATGTTGAATATTCAGTAATAAATTACTAAAAAAAGGCCACAACATAAAACTTACAATCTGGTTAAGAATGACCTTGTACAATAGCATGAACTTGTTCTTCCCTATGAGAAACTATGGTTTCATATGTAGTTGTCTCCTCATGATTATTGTCCTCTCTCAAGTCTACATGATGCTCTTCCATTATATCACCATTGCTCTCCTCAACTATAAACAAATCAAGAAAATCATATGTAAATAAAATCTGAATATTTAACCAAGGAAGAATCATAACATAAAACTCACAATCTAGTTCGGGATGATCTACAACTACACGATTCTCTCACATTATATCACCATGAAACCCCTTATCCTTATCAAGTGGTGTAAAATGTGAAATAGGGTTTGCAACTACAAGCAATATGAAAATAGCATACCAATGAAAATCTGAATATTCAATAACAGAAGATGTATAACATAAAACTCACATTTTGGGTCAGAATGATCTAAAAACACATGACTTTGCTCAACCCCATTAGAGATTCTAGTTTTGACCATATTTGTCTCCTCATTTGTAATATCATTTCGGTTCCCATATTATTCTTCAATTATATCACCATGATTCCCCTTGCTTTTTGTAACAAATGATGGATGGTTATGTGATATAGGAGGTAGGGAGGGTAAAGGAAATTAGCTGAGGTTGTGTTGGTAGACAGGGTGATGGTGGTTGATGGATTGGAGAATGTTCAGGAGCTGGTGAAGGCACTGCTTGAGAAGATGATGCTATAACATGTTGGTCACTAATTAGAGGAGAAGGTTCACCAGCTAGTGAAGGTAATAATCTAGAAGATGATAATGGAGGTACGACTGAAGGATGTTGTTGGATACTATTTGAAAAACGAGATATAGTATACGATAAAATTTCATAGAAAGAGTTTCTAACAAATATGACAATAAAACATATAATAAAACATGAAAGGGAGACAATTATGTCATTCATTAAACGTGAAAGAAAGTATTGTGATCCCATGTTGATTATAAAATCTAAAAACCCAAAATCAAATCTAGGTCCAAGCAAATAAAGTAGAAATCCTAATGCCAACGCTGAGACCCCTAAAACCATCACCCCTAACCTATTAGGGTTGTATATAATCTGTAACCATATTTTCATATGAATCATGACAAAGGAACTGAAAAGATTTAGACATTTAAAATGGAATAAGGGGATGCCTTTAATTAAGTTTCTTCGACATAAATAGAAAAGTAAGAAGACATCACCCAAAATAAGGTGGGAGCCTGCGTCCTCTTTTTGTGTCGTTTGTGGCTTTTGTGGGTTTTTCTATGTTTTGATTAAGACTTTTTGTCTTCGCTTGGTGTATGCCCCTCGTTTTTTGTATATTGATTTTGTCTCATTTATTTAATTCTTACCTTATCCAAAAAAAAAATCACCCAAAACAAGAATAGAAAAAAGAAATGCAGTAGCACGATAGTGACTATCACCACTTCTAATATTAGAGTGAACCTCATCAACTTTCAGCTTATCAAGATGTTTGTTGGGTATAAGATCAATTATATCAAAATACTCATCATTGAAATACCCATCACTCGTACCAACAAGAGCATGAGAGGGAGAGAGAAACCTAGTAATCAGCTCATCCACATCAACAGGAGCAAGAGGTGGAGGGGAAAACGTAATAGGTAGCTCACCCACACCAACATTAACAAAAGGTGAAAACTTCTTAGGCAACTCAAGAACAGATGAATCGTTGCACAGACCTAACAGCAAAGAAAAGACAATGATAAAACCAAACAACATGTTGTGCTTGATCTATGCATAAAAAATAAAGAGCAACAATTTATATAGCAATTAATGAATCAACAAACATATTCACTCAGACAAGCAAAGTAACATTAAAAAATGTATGTGTACATATGGTGTTAAAGGATACTGCTCACTTACACAAACTCAAAGTTCAGCTTTACAGTCACCAACCAAAATGAAGTAGCTCATATTACTAGAAAGTAAAACCAATGATTTACATATATGTCAACTCTAAGCATAATGAAACAATTATACCAACAAATAATTAATATATGTGTTCGTAGCAAGAGTCAAATTAGGGTTACCTAATATTGATTTTGTATTGGTGGCAAAAATCAGTTAAGATTGATTGATTGTAAAAATAAAATCAAATTAGGACTAATTGATTGATTGTAAATATAGAAAGTTTTTGTTTAGGAGTTACCTAGAATCAAGGAGCAAAATTAGTGCATAGACTGATTTATTTCCATGTGTAAAGTAGTTGTTGATAGACATATAATTTTATACTTTTATTATCCTTGCATTTAGATTATTTGGCATGTAATATTCTGTCTAGCTAGTAGTTCTTTGGAAAAATATAAGTAAAACTCACTAACATGTTATAGAAAATATATATATGTATATAAGAATGTAATAGTGGGCCCAAAATAAATTTAACTTTATATACTTAAAATCAGAAGTTTCTAGCATTTTTACTTTTAGATGTTTTGGGCTGTTTGCAGATTTTTGATAGACTTGGAGTTATAGTTTAGTTTTTGGACCATCTATGAAGTTAAAGTAGACATCTTAAGCTTTCCAAGTTGGGATGGCATGTCTAGAGACAACTTCATTTGGGCCTCCAATTGTTGGTGCAAAGTCAGAGCTGAAAACCGAAATCGAATCCTAATTGGAGTAGGATTTCTGTCCGACCACTAGAGCTTTAAAAGGGCATAATTGGAGTTTTTGGAACTAAAATGAGATGATACAAAAGCCCAAATTGAAGTACACATCCTAAAATACAATTCTTATGAGGGGGCCAAAATCCAGAATGCTCGTTGTCCTATCCAGAACTGGCCTGGAAGTTACAACTTCAGCCCAGAAGCTTTAATCCTTGGCTGATTTGGATTATTTTTGTATGGTTCGTATAAAGACTTGGTCCAACTTCAAGAGGGAGTTCAATACAAGTCTGGAGGGCTGAAAATTCGTGTGTATGAGCTGGAATTTCACTTGCACAAATTAAGGGTACGTATGGAGAGAGAGAAAGAAGTGTTTTCCTAAAAGGGTTTAGTTATTTGCCTTAATTTTAGGAGTTGGTTTTTAAAGGAAAGCTTTTATAAGTTTCTTGGAGATATAAAATAGAATCTTTAGGATGCTACGGTTTTGGAGGTTGGAGACAAAACGCAATTTTATTTTTCCTTTTCTTTGTGCCTTTCATCTCATTATGTCGGGCTAAATTCTTTAGTTCAATTCAAGGAAAAACCAATCCAGTTAGCATAATTGTGAGACTTGGTTCTTAATCTTAGTTATTCTTCTATTCGTATATCTATATTTCTTTGTTTTATTTATTATGGTTGCATAATCTAATTGATTAAAGAGGCCTACTAATTGATTGATTGTGTGATTGATTGCTAAACTGAATTTGTAATCCGTAATTGTTATAATATTTAGTTAGAGTAGTAATTAAGCAAAACAATTGTGATCCAAGCTTTTGTTGATTGTTTAAAAGAAACATGGAATGAATTAAATAATTTGACGCTTGTTCGATTGTTATTCATCTTTAACTACTTCCTAATTCGTAATGTTATCAGTAAATTCATAAGGATTATGTAATACAAAGTGGTTTATTGATAAGAATTAATTTGTGCGCTGGGCTCAGATTAATGAACTTAGGGAAGATAAAGATTGTCTGGCTTCTTGATAATCTTTAGTTAAATATTCAATTAAAGAATAATACATATTAGAAGTCAGTGATCAGTTTGCAACCGTGGGTAATTTTCCTTGAGTCAAAAATATCTTTTTTTTTTTTTTTTTTTAAATAAATTCTCTTCACTTAATTCTTGTTAGTAGTAATTACTCTTGTGTCAGCTAATTTCCAAAGTAAAATTTCCCCTTTTTATTTCATTAATTCACTGTGATATTAAGTTGAGTAATTTGATAAGCTAGTCTCTGTGGATCGACTTGTACTTACTGTGATTACAAGTTGTGAGTAGAGTAATTTAATTTTTGGTTGCGCTCGGCATGCATCAGCTATCTAGTTTGTGTAAATAAGGGTTCTATCTAGGACTATCAGCCAAGCCGAGTTGCTTGCGAGTCAGCTCGGCTCGACTAATAGTCGTATTAGTCACTGAGCCGAGTCTGAGTCTACCCCAGCTCATGAGTCAATAGTGGCTCGTTCAGGTTTTTATGCTATAAGTACAAGTAATATGTCTATTTTGTAATTTGACATGCAAAAATGTTAAAAAATCACAAATAAACACTAAACCCCAATAAACCCAAATCGCATAAAAAAAATTCCCAAAATTCATAACCCTAATCTTCAAACAGACTAAACACCCAATCGATCCTTATCACTAGAACTCATCAAATCACCAATGACCATTGCTTCTTGTCACCGATGATGCCGAATTTTACTCTATTGGTATGTTCTCTGGTTCTTCTTGTTGTTCTTGGTGTGTTCCCTTTTCTTCTTATTGTTGTTGCTGCTGCTTGTTGGTGAAGTTCATTATTGCAGGTTTAGTGTTTGCCGGTTCAAAGAATGTCAATGAATGAGCTATAGGGTTTAGTTTTTGGTGAAGTTGCTGCCATTTCTTATTGTTGTTCTTGGTGTGTTCATGTTTATTAGGATTTTCAGTTTATGGTTCATGTTCATTAGGTTTTTCAGTTTGGTTCATGTTCTTGCCATTTCATTGCTGCAAATAAAACTTAGTATCTCAATAAAAAATGGAGGAGTGGGGTATCTTCCCTTACCTCACGTCTCTCTTTAACCATTAAATTATTAATTCATCACACTGATGTTCAACCCCAAGCCCCTTTCTCTTTGCATGATTCATACACTGTTGGATAGGAAGATTTTAGATCTCTATTATATTAGATAAACGTACAGTGAGCATCTATATGATGTTTGCAACTGATCTTAAGTAGAATTGAGTTCTAATAAGACTCCTTGTATATTTGTTATTTTCTAAAAAATTTACCGACGTAACTGTATGATTATTCTTGCTACTCTTCATGGCCTCACCCGAACAACATGATGACACCTACTAGGTACTTGAAAAATGTCCGTGATACTTGGAATTGAGATTGGAATACAATATGCTAGGTTACCTTCTTGTTTCTGATCTAAAAATAATAATAATAATAAACAAACAAATAAACAAATATTTAGTTCCCCTAAGTGTTTGCCAGTGTTGGGCTTTTGGCATATCAGTATACCAGGAATTGAACTTCAAATAATCGTAAAGATTTATTTAATTAATGAATTATACTTATCAAGTTTTAAATTGAACTTTATCCTAATTTATTCTGCGGTACAGTCTTTGTTTGACCCTATGTTTTGTTTTTCTCTAATATGGTTATTCACTTCTTGGGACAACAGAAACATATATAAATAGGATCAACAACAATTGGTAGCTCATTTTTTAATACAGACTTGATATTATTTTAAAACCAGTAGATCAAAACATGCTTTGAATGAGTGAGCTTATTTCTAATATGCATAATCAATACATTAGATGTCATGGTAATCATTTGATCTAATGTTTCACTGGTTATGTCATAATTTTATTGCTGCAGTTTGAGTATAAAGTTTTATTGCTGCAGTTTGAGTATAAATGTTTGTTTCCCACTTACAAGTTTTTTTTTTTTTTTATAGGTATGGCCTCAACATCCACTAGCCAGCCAACATTAGATGATTTAACTCTGCATAACTCGGTTGATGAAACAACGAATACACAACCAAGTGTTAGTGGCCCACCGAATGAAGATGCAAATAATAATCTCTTTCAAAGGAGAAAGAGAGCTAAGACATTTGCCAGATGGACTAAATTTAAAGAAGTGGTCCTTCCTAATGGTGTGAAGAAGGTAGAGTGCACCCATTGTAAATGCAAGCTTCAAATTCATGCATCCGGAAGCACTACACAGTTTACAAGACACTTACAAAGGTGTGTGAAGTGAGCAACTTCCATTAGGCAGCAACATATTAATTTTCCCCTTGCTGATTCTAGTGTGGAAGCATCTGTCCTTCCTGCTCTTATCAGCAAGTTTGACATGATGGTGATGAGGGAATTGGTTGCACAATGGGTGCTTATGCATGAGCACCCATTTACCCCTGTGAAGAGGAGGGTTTGAACAACTTGCTGAAATATGGGAATCCAGAATGGTCTAGGTTTTCACGCAATACATGTAAAAATGATTGTGCGAAGTTATATGAAATAGAGAAACAAAAGTTGAAGACATTGTTGAATTAGTTTGACCATATATTTGTGGAATGCTGACAACCAAAAGATGGAGTATGTGGTTTTGACAGGGCACTGGATTGATGATAATTGGAGGTTGAACAAACATATTCTTAACTTTGCTTGTTTACCTCCTCCAAAAGGTGGTGTGCAGACTGTTAATGCAATTTACAAAGGAAAATAATACAGCCACTGACGATAGTGCACCGAATTTGTACACCGAATGACGTGGTAAAATTTTGACCGTTGATTAATTTTAACTTAATATTAATCAAATATTAATCAACGGTCAGGATTTTGCCATGTCATTTGGTGCACAAATTCGGTGCACTACCGTCGGTGGCTGTAGCATTACTCATTTACAAATGCTTGATGGAATGGGAGATTGAAGACAAGGTCCAAATGATATCAGTGGATAATGCTACTAGTTATGATGTTGCAATTAGGGTTTTGAAGGAAAATTTTACAGTGACAAGGCGGCTAAGTTGTGGGGGTAACATGTTTCATGTCAGATGTTGTGCACACATCTTAAACTTGCTGGTGTAAGATGGGCTGTGGAGATTAGGCATATCATGGATAAGATCCATGAGAGTGTGATATACATCAATGGTTCGGAGGGTAGGTTGAACGTTTTTGCAGAGATTGTGCAACAATTGCATTTGTCATGTCGAAAACTTATCATTGATTGTAAAACAAGGTGGAATTCAACCTATGATATGTTGGCAATTGGAATTAAGTTTAAAGAAGTGTTTCTAAGATTCAAAGAAAGGGATGAGGGTTACAAACATTCTCCAGATGGTGAAGATTAGATGAAAGTAGAGAAAGTTTGTGAGATTCTAAAGGTTTTTAGTACAGTGACTAATATCATCTCAAGGAGTAATTATCCAACATCAAATGTATTTTTGAAGCAAGTATGTATAATCAAAATCTTGTTGGATAAAAATAGTGAAAGTGAAGATGATTTCCTTAGACACATGGTGAGAAAAATGAAAGACAAGTTTGATAAGTACTAGGGGGAATGTAATTTGTTGATGGTTGTGACAACTATATTGGACCTTAGGTACAAAATGAGGGTGTGATTGAGTATTCTTTCCCTAAGATGTATTCTGAATTTGATACACAAAAAAATGCTACAACTGTCCGGGATGCCTTGTATGAGGTATATGGGGAACATGTTACTGATAGTCACTTATCTAGTGTAGCCCACAGAGGTACGAGTGAAAGGGTTGGACTTGGAGTAATTCCTAAGGGGTCTACAGGATGAGCAACCTCAGAATGGGAATTTGATGATTTTTTGGATGAGGTTGAAACTATTAAGCCAAATAAATCTAAGTTGGAATCTAAGCGAAGCACGTTATAAGTGTCAAAGTGATTTTGAAGATTTCGAGGCTATGGATTAGTGGAAGGCGAATGCTTTGAAGTACCCTATCTTATCTAGGATGACTCATGATATACTAGTCATTCCTATCATCTCGGTGGCTTTAGAGGCTACTTTTAGTGCCATTGGTAAAGTTATTGACACATATCAATCTTCGTTGTCTCCCGAAACAGTGGAAATGCTATTATGTGAACCGATTGGTGTCGCATTTTGAATGGAGTGAAAAAAAGGAATCACAATACATTTATTATAATAGATTTATGTATTTATTCTACAATTACTCTTATTCCATTTGAACATTAATATTAACTTTTTTTCCATTTTGAATTTCAGATACAGAAGGAACCATTGGAGATTCAACTTTCGGAAGTTTGAGTTGTGTGATGTGCATTTTGATGATTCCTTATATTTGTTTTGGATGATTTATGTTTTTGATGGAAATTTGTGTTTCTTTTTGTTTTAGATTGTATATTTTGTTGTGTAATACATTATTTCTATTGATTTAGATGCAAATGTATATGACTTGTGTAAAAAAGAATTGTTGGTTTTTTTTTTAAAAAAAAAAAAAAAAAGCCATTTCAAGCCGTAATCAAGCTTACTTGAGTTGAGTCATGAGTCAGCTCAACTATAAACGAGTCAAGTCACGAGCTAAAATTTTCTGACTCGATTGACTCAAAGTCAACTAATGGTATACCAAGTCAGGCTCGTTTAGGGTGAAAGCCTTGTTTACAATCCTAGTTCTATCCTAAAATCATATATACAAGTATTTCACAGTCCATTTTTCCAACTTTATATCAGAGCAGGTTATGTCCTGCAACCTAAAACCTAACTGCCACCCATCTTAAGAACCAGATTTTTTTTCTTCGCACCATCATCCCAATGGCTGACGATTATAAAACATCTATAGGAGGTATTTTCCAATCAAACCCTAGATCAATCCAATATCCTCATGGTGTTCGAAAACTGACCACCACTAATTATGTAAATTGGGCATAGTCAGTCAAAGTAACCATCAAAGGAAGGAGCAAACTTGGGTATCTTGATGGAACAAAGAAGAAACCCAAATGAGATGAGCAAGTCTTGATCAAATGGGAAGATGAGAACTCTCAAGTGGTGGCATGCCTGATTCAGACAATGCAGCCAACTATAGGGAAGAATTATTTGTTCATTGAGGATGCCAGTGAGCTTTGGGATGCGGTGAAGGAAGTTTTCCCTATGGGAGGCAATGATGGTTCTATGTATAAGCTTGAGAATCAAATCAGGGAATTCCATCAAGAAGAAGTAGATGTCAGAACATATTATAGCACCCTGAAAGGACTTTGGCAAGAACTTGATTATTACCAAAGCTTTGAGCTAGATGGTGTTCATATTCCCTTGAAAGTTACTCAATTTCTGGAAAAAGGTAGGACTTACAAATTCCTAGCTGATCTTCGCTCTAAGTTTGATCATATTTGCTCCATGGTGGTTAATCAAACACCTTTTCCAAAACTTGCTGAGGTGTTTTCTACTATGAGAACTGAGGAAATGAGGAAGAAAGTCATGCCAAAGGAACAGAATATGGAGATTTCGGGAATAATAGCAAGGAAGGATTGGAAAAATTCAGATAAGAAGAAAAGGGATTCCAAAGATGACCTTTGGTGTGACCATTGTAATAAGCCTAGACATGATCGGGCTACTTGTTGGGTTCTTCATCGCAAACCTGAGTCAAAGAATAAGGGCAAACAAGTGGTTGCACATGTGGCAGAAACAACCACACAAAAGGAAGAACCCAAGACCTTTTTCAGCAAACAACAAATGGCAGAATTGTTGAGAATGTTGGATCTTCATATAAGAGTTCACAAAATTGATGATAAAGTAAAACATGCTGTTCCGATTTTTGCAAGTGCTAATAATTCATAATGGATTGTAGATTATGTTGCCTATGACCATATGACAGGAAATAGTACCTTGTTCTCTACTTATTCTCCATGTCCTGGTAATTATAAGGTGAGTATAGCTTATCCCTCAACTTTCTATTAATTTAATCTCAACACATAAATTAAGCAGGCAATTAAAATGTTTAGTGTGTTTTTCTGAGGATGATTGTTTTTTAAGGATCTGACCTCAATGCAAGAGGAGTGGTCTTGCTGAAGAAGAAAACGGATTATACTTTGTAAAGAAGAATAAGGAGAAACAATGGTTGTCCTCTAGTTTTCAAGGAATAAAACAAGAAGGTGATCCTCTAGATATGTGGCTATGGCATAGATGTCTTGGTCACCCGTCCTTTGAAGTACTTTGAAAAGTTTTCTCTAACTTGGTAAGTTCCTCTGAAGTAACAAAAATCCATTGTGACATTTGTGAGATTGCTAAGCATCACTGTGTTTCCTATCCTTCTAGTTAGAATAAAACGACTCTTCCTTTTTCATTATCCACTCTGATGTTTGGGTGTTTGGGCACCATGTCATACTACTAGTCTTTTTGGTCATCTGTGGTTTTTGACTTTTATTGATGAACATACTATACATATGTGGGTGTATCTGATGCGTGACAAATCTGAGGTATTTTCATTGTTTGTTATTTTTTACAACATAATTTCTAACCTCTTTGACACAAAAATCAAAATATTACATAGTGATCAAGGTAGAGAATATGTCAATAATGATTTTGAGAAATTCTTTACTGAAAAAGGCATTGCTCACCATATGTCAGGTATTCACACTCCTCCACAAAATAGACTTGCTGAGAGAAAAAAAATCATCATCTTCTTAATGTGACTTGCAGTCTATCGTTTACACAATATATCTGCAGTTTTCTTTTAATCATGAACAGTAAAGTGTTGAGGTGTGTCTTGATAATTTACATAGAATGCAGAATTAGATCTCTAAATTACTAAAACCATCATAATTTCTAGTTGCTCTCTACCATTCATTTCAATATGGTTATATATACCCATCCGACTCAACATAGTTGAAGTCCTATCTAATGAAGAATCTCCCTCCTCAACTCACCTCCACTGATTTGAGGTTTTGAAAGGTAAAAATTTTGAAGTTGAAATGCTTCCAAATAAAACAGAGCTCCAGCTTACTATCCAAAGGAGCAAGTTCAGTATATCCCAGAATTCTCCTAAGATGATAAAAGTTTCTAAAAAATAATAATAAGAGTAAACGACATGTTCTCACCCAAGGTTTAGTGAAATCCAAGATTGGTATCCCTGGTTTCATAAATTTCAAATTCCCACCCGTAAATGGACGTCGTTAGTGACGGATGAGTTTAGACAGAATAGCAACATATGTTTTTACCAAACTACCCTTGGACCCTCTTCTTCTTCATCTCCCCTCATCTTCTTCACTGCCGATGGCCTTTTGTGTAATTTTGGTGGTTGTCTGCTTCTTGATTGGAGATTGAGTGTTGGGGTTATGTCTGGAGGTTGATTGAGTGTTTTTTGGAGTGTTGTTTGTCTATTTTTTGGGTTTTGGACGAATTGGGAAGATTGATTTTTTTTCAGCTACTGGCACAGGCACACCACTTGTTCGAAAAATTTCCCAAGAGAACTACCTTGCCATTTGCGCGCGCGCTTGTCCAGCGCCAACGCCCAACGCATGTCCCCATTGAGCGAACTTCCATCCAGCTGCAGCCCTACCCCAACATATCCATTCCTCCCTAGATTTTAGCTGCCACTCCCTCTTGCCCACGAGTTTCAAGCTTTTCTGGTCAAATCTGTCGTTGATAATTGCTGCCGATTCCACCATTAGCCTTACCAGAGTCCCCCATCCAAAACCCCCAAACTCCTCCTCCACCACAATTGCACGTCGACCAGCACCGCCAACCCCTTAGGGTTTTGCGCAATTATCGCGCTTCCCCAACAAAATTATGGTTCCTCCCTTCATCAGAAATTCTCCCCACCACCACCTTTTGCACCACCGACGTTCCCTCTCTAAAACCCCCAACATCCCAAGTCCCGATCACCTGCCATTTGTCGGTCGCCTCTTCCCTTAGGTTTTCACGATTTTTAAATTTGATTGGTGTTTGTTTCAGAGATTTTTTAAAGTAAATTTAGATTAAAGGTTGTTTCGAAGTTGATTGTGATTGATTTGGAAGTGTTTATGCCATAGCCGTCGCTGACTGGGTGAGAGAATGTTTTTTAGAAATGAAAATGTTAAATAACCATTTTAACCTTCAACGGTTAAAAGAAATGAAACGTCATCCATTTAAGGGTGAGAATCTGAAAATTATGAAACCAGGGGTACCAATCTTGAATTTCGTAAAACCTTGGATAGGAAGATGTCGTTGACTCTAACAATAATAAAGGGCAGGAGCAGATCAAATTAATGTCATTTGTACCAAGTAATTTACATTCCATTCGACATACAATACAAATACAATGATACTAAAGGGGTCCCGTTTGAACGACCGTGGAGCCCAAAGTCATGACTTTTTCATGGTCATGCTCATGACTCGTGACAAGTACATGAATTCACACGCTGTACATCACAACTCTAATGTACAAAACCCCATATGCACATGTAGCAATACAAACAACCAAATCACAACACAACACTTAATCAATCAATCATTCACATCATCAACGATCATACCCTACAGTACATGCCTCCTCTTTCTCTTTCTATTCTTTCTTTTTTACCCTGTACCTGTACACACCTTGCAATTTCCAAGAAACAGGCTACATCTTTTTTGTTTCCTCCTTGCAAACAAGAAAGATTCTTCTTCGCTTCGAGCGAAGGTAAAGCTCGTTCCTCGTGAGCGTTACTTCTCCATTCTTCTCTCTTCTGGTTTTATATCTCCTACAACATAACCCACTGATTAACAGTTAAGGGTTGTCGGGAAATGACGTCAGATGGGGCAACATCCACATCGGCTGCTCGGAGAAAGCCGACCTGGCGGGAGAGAGAGAACAACAGGCGTAGAGAGAGGAGGAGAAGAGCTATAGCCGCTAAAATATATACTGGGTTAAGGGCTCAGGGTAATTACAATTTGCCCAAACACTGTGATAATAATGAGGTCTTGAAAGCACTTTGTTTGGAGGCTGGTTGGGTTGTTGAAGAAGATGGCACTACTTATCGCAAAGTAAACTACCCTTTACTCTCTCTCCTTGTAGATCTATTGCCTATGCTTTCGATTTGCTGTCTTTGTTCTTTTTCAATGATAATTTTGACTAGATTTCTGGGTTCTGCTTTGCGAATTTGATGGACTAGGAAATAGGAATATGATTTTGCAGTTTTTTTTTTTTTAAAGAACATATGATAGAAACAAATCTGTTGCTACTTGTGAACAAATCAATATGTTTAGTTAATTGTCGTGATACTTTAATTGGTGAATAATTATGGCTTATATGATAATAAGTGGCTAATTAGCTTAATTTATCCAGGGAGTGAAGCCACCCCCAATTGATATAGCAAGCACTTCAACCAGGATCACCCCCTACTCTTCCCAAAATCCAAGCCCTCTATCTTCAGCCTTTCAAAGCCCAGTTCCTTCCTATCCATCTAGCCCTACTCGCGCTGACCCCAACAATTCTTCTAATCTCTTTCCACTCCTCCGAAATGTAATCCCTTCATCACTTCCTCCTCTCCGGATCTCAAACAGTGCCCCTGTAACTCCACCACTGTCATCACCAACAAAACATCCTAAACCAATTCCCAACTGGGATTCAATTGCTAAAGAATCCATGTCAGCCTTCAATTACCCTTTCTATGCTATTTCTGCTCCAGCCAGTCCAATTCACCGTCAGTTGTATGCCCCAGCAGCTACTATACATGAATGCGATGAGTCTGATACATCCACTGTTGATTCCGGTCACTGGATAAGCTTTCAAAAATTTGCACCATCTGCGTCTGGGGTACCAACCTCTCCAACCTTTAACCTTGTTAGGCCCGTGGGTCAACAAGTTGTTACTGATAATGTGATCAAGGAGAAGGGGCGAGGTCCAGAGTTTCAGTTTGAGAGTGCACCTGTGAAGCCGTGGGAAGGGGAGAAGATTCATGAGGTAGGAATGGATGAGCTGGACCTCACACTTGGAATAGGGAAGACTCAGAGTTAAGCTGAGGAGGCAAGTGAATGTCATTGTGCAGTGAAGAGGAGAATGTGATTTTCTATTTGGTTCTTGGTTCATGCAGTTGGGAGTTGAAGGGGTATTTACGGTGCTGTCAACCCAACCCACTCAAAAGAGAACTCAGTTCCCGGAGGATGTCCACCCAATGTTATTGAAGTTTATTTATTTATTTTCTTTTTCCCTTTGTCATTTGATGTTCCCGTACCCTGTTGAGTTGTTTGGGAGACTAGATGTTTCAGAAGCGTTACTTGTAGATGTAGATACTGCGGAAGTTACTGTCTTGGTTGAAAAAGTTCATTGTTTGTAGAATATGGTAAACCTCAACTTTTACAATCAAAATGTAGATGGCTTGTCTTGTTAAGGGCTGTCTTTGTGCTTGAAAGCAAAAAATTCTTTATTTTCACAGTAGAGTTTTTCAGATTAAATTTAATCATCTGGTAGTCAATTGTCCATCCTCGCTGAGAGGAAACACAGATGCTCCAGAAACTGCTTATTACATTGTCTTTGGATCATGAGAGGGTGACTGGTGATCATCCATGCACATTAAAGTTAATTATTTGCCCGACAAATCCATGTTCACTTGCATACACGTCAAATTCTACAACAGAGAAACTGGAATAACAAAAAATTAAATTATTGTTGTTTTAATTGTAGAGTAATGGTCAGCGAGGCCAATCTCTGCTGTCTGGAGGAAGGGTTCGGGTCCTATCCATAATCCATCTCTCAACTTTGAGGCTTCCATTATGGTATCAATCAGGGCACGTTGCTTCTGTTATCCTGGAATTTTTTTTATTTGGTATGAATTATGCGCAATTAACAGAAGTAACATTAGTTCTCAATGCACTTAATAGATAGCTAGATGGCCCCTCGTCAACACCATTCCAAACATACGAAAGCTCCATAAACAAAAACCCAAATCAGAAAGAACTTGTACAATAATCAGATTTCATTACAAGATGGCTAAAGTGATGATATCGGTAAATTTGCATGATCATCTAAGACACTCTACTAGCGACATTACAACATGAATACCGTCTAAGACGATCTCTATAAGCAACATTACAGCACAAAAAAGATGCCCGAAAGCTTGGATTGCAAGGGTAATCTTTTTCCATAGAAGCATTTACAGTCAAACAGCACCACAAATGAACTCTCCATGGTACTAAAACTTCAATCTCTAGATAGGTAAATAATACACAAGTGATAGAACATCCCACAAGAACATCCAGAAGTGGTAAACTCTAACCTGATACATGACAAAGTCTGCTCTTCTTATTTCTAGCTTTAGTTTTATATTAATCAGATCTGTGTGATTAGTCAGGAAAAGTGTGGATCCAGCAAATCAGTCATGGGATAAGCATGTCTTCTCCAGAGTTTTGTTTAGTTCTTTTGTCTCCTCAATCCTTGGTTTCAGATCCTTTTTGGCATCTGCATTACACTCTTGGTATCTGAAGCATGTTAAGAGATGATCGTTAACAATCCCAGACACTTGCATGAATGAATAAACAACTGTGGGGCCAACACAGCGGAATCCTCTTTGCATTAGATCCTTGCTTATAAGTTCTGCTTTTGGTGTCTTGACAGGTACTTGGCGTGCATAACGAAATCCATTTCTCACAGGCAGATGGTTCACAAAGTTCCAGCAGTAATTGCTAAAGGAACCAAACTCACGTTGAACCTGAAAACCAAACCATGCTTAAGCACAAAATTTTCTCTGGTGAATGATCTCATTGCCCAGCTTAATAACAAATATTAATGCAATTTCTTGTTATCAGTCCTTAAAGCCTGTTTTCTACAACCAAAAAAAAAAAAAAAAAAATGCCAGCATATTTATTGTCTCCTGAGGAAACCAAAAAATTATACTGAATCAACGAATTTCACCTTATTAACTTGTGCCTATGTACACTATTGAGTAGTCAGATCAAAATATATTCATTTTTAAGATAGGGAAAAAGCTAAATCTTAATTCATGTATCCATCAAGGAAATGTGCGAGGGGGGAACATTTTGATGCCTCACCCAAAGCAGCATAAGTTGCTTAACGCAAATCCACATGTCATGATTGTGCATGTATACAAAGGAGGTTGTAATAGTTGATGACCTTATCAATTACCTTGAGCACCAGTTTAGCATTCTCCACAACTGCACGAAGCTTTGGTTCAGAAAGCACTAGGCTCCCATTTACTTTCAATGACAGCAACTTCTTCTCAGTAAACTGTGCAATGGATGATATGTCGAAATTTTCAAAAAGCTTCCTGCCAAGAGGAATCCAACAATAAAACATTCATTAACTTTCTAAGAAAACACTACAACGAATAAAGAGATTAGAGGCTAACACACCTAAATATGTCTGTCTTATTAAGAATCGCTGGCCAGCTGAGTTCTGCTAATGCTTGTGAAAAGACAAGTAGCTCAAACAACTTCTGATCATCATAAACTGGAACTCCCCATTCTTCATCATGGAAAGAAGTATAAAGTGGATCTGTTAATGCACAAAATAGAAGCTACGGTTAGTAGCTAATTTGGTAATCCAATAAGACAAGCTAGTGAATGGACCATGGTGAAATAAAGTGAGAATAAAAAATATATACAGATCAGCTCCTCCGCCTCCAGAACACGCATTTCACAAGTTCTTAAGGAAGAAACTGAAATTATATAATTTGAATGATATGGTAACACAGCAGAATCAATTGTCACCCGTTTTCAAATCAACAAATTATTTATGCCTGGAGAAGTTTTGGCTTCTTCAAGGAAAAAGTTCATCATCCTTTTTGAATTGTTGGAATAAAAAAATCTGCCTTATAATTATGCCACCAATAAATGTTCAAAAGAAAACCTTGGGTCCCATACTAACTCTACAAACAGCCATGGTAATTCAAATATACTTGAGTAGGCCATGCGATCAGCAGATGCCACTCCGCTTGTTGAGCTTCAGTAGTGTAATATAGTAAGTGAAACCCATAGACTGTGGTAAATAAAAAAGAACCTACCACAATTTACTCCACCATTAAGGTAAGGACTGCATATGCTACTCTGCTGTTCTGAGCTAATGTAAATCCCATTCTGCCCTTTTGCAAGTGCATGTAGTTTGAAATCAAGCCTTGAATGGTATCTAATTAACAAAATTTTGTGATATATTTAAAATCTCGCCATCTTCTTTGGAAATTTTCAATATTGACGTTTGAATAAAACAGTTCCCCTAGCAAATCGAGAAACATCTAAAATCTAAATTTACACATCATTGTGTAGCTAGTATGGACGCAACCAGAAGCCATGAGGCCCATAACTAAGTATCCATACTAAAAGTTGTACCAACAAAAAGTTTAATATGTTTCAACTTAGACAACAGGGATACAGGTTCACCACCAAAATTTTCAATTCTCTTTATGTCACGCTTTAATTATGCAGCACAATTTGTCATAGAATTACACAAATCACAAAATTAACGTACCAGAGTTGGGTGTGATCCAATCACACCTCTTAATCGGCCCCGGAATTGGCGGTGAATTTTCTGCAATTTCAGCGCTACCATCAGGAACAACCTTCGCATTCTTCACTTCGTTACGCTTCACCATTTCAGTCCTTCTAGAACTCTCCATTTTTTTGGCCGAAGACGCACTTGAAGACGAAGAATCTGAAGAACACGCACTATCCACTGAGCCATTGTTCCTAACAACCTGTTCCGGAATTTTTGGAACAGGTTTTTTGCGCCTCTGGGGCTTCTTCACAACTTCAGTTTTCCGTTTCGGGTCCTCGGAAGCCCTAACTCTGTTACCGGTCGGACCGAGAATAGCGCGCGGTTCGGACACCAGTTTAGCCGACGATTGACGCTTAGTAGCCACAGACATTGTTATAAATACTATAATTTCTTAAAATATAAACCGCTTTGGCTTTGATTTTAGCTTAAAACGACCACACTTCCACTTGAAAAACTACAAATGACGAGTACAGTAACTATATAGTGAAATTTTCGAGAGGTTTAGTTGTTAGCTAGTGAATTAGATGACAAATTGGTAAAAACTTCCGGTGGATTAGGGTTTCGTGAGCAGAAAAGACGAATACAGAGGAGATATGGAGAGACCAGAGAAGAGAGTGCAAAATGACGAAACAACGGACGGGTTTTGGGAGGTTTTAAAAACGGAAACCTGGTATGGCCAAGGAGACCGGTTGCAGCCGGTGAAATTGTCCGCGTGTCGGTTTGTTGTTACAGTTTTGGTTTTGAAATATTTGGTTTACCGAATTTGCCATTGCTTGTCTTCAAAATTGCGGGAGTGACCACATTTCGGTTTGTCTTATTTTGGTAATTTGAATGTCTAGTAAATAAATGCCAAGTTTTCGTGAAAGAAAGAAAATAATCATAGTGATCTGGACCCGTTAATATATTATAACTTGCGTAATAATCCACTATAATTTTACAAAAATTCCGCGCGCAAATCATTTTATCTATACCGTAATTTAATATTGGCTTTAATTCAGTTTTTTCTTTTAAAAAAATCATTTTAATATACTTAATATTGGCTTTCCTTGAACAATGATATGTAAAGGAAAATTTGATGGTCAGAAACATTATAATGATCATGATTGTAACTATCATTGTCATCATCATGAAAATCAGAAAAGATAAGATAATGTAAATAAAAGTATAATAAGGGTAAAAAAGGGAAATTGGTTAGTGAAAGTGATGGAACTAAGTTGGAGGCGGCGGTTGGAGTTGGAGGAAAACTTAGGCTAAAGGTCTCAGTCAGTTGGTAATGTTTGCGAAATAGCTTTGGAAGGAAGTTCCTTAGACCTTACCGTTAAGATAAAGAATCCAAAGTCCCTCCTCTACTACAACAAAAATAAAAGTAGTGGCCGCCAGTGGGTGGGCATCTAACGGCTATCTAAAAATGCATGACTCAGACTCATCACCTCACATGACCTGGTCCATTTCTGCAATGCTCAAATGGGCTGGGCCTTGCGCGCTTGTACTACCAGCTCAGGCCCATCTATTGGAGGAGGAACTTCAAAGCTCTTTTTCCTTTTTTTTGTTTAATACAAAATTCGTGTGTTTAATATTTTTTGTATAAATAAATTGTCACACCTTTTATTCATATTTTTTTTAATTAAAAAGTATATAAAGAGTTTATAAGTATAATATTATTTTAAAAGTAGTACTAAACAGGATCGCAATGGCGACAAGACAAGGGGAAGTACAGTTGCAGAGGTGTTTAGAGAAACTAGCAAGAAGGTTAGCATGGCTGGAAGCTAATAAACTGTTCTATGAGGACGAAGAGTTCAAAGGAACTGACGTACTCTATGCAGCAGGAATTCAAAAACTTGAGGTAATGAGAAAATGTTATTTGTTTGACATGTTAAAGCTCAAACTCGAGAATTTGAATGATTTAATAGTGAAATTGGGAAAAACTGACTTGACTGATTTAGTTCAAGGATTATCAGTTTATCCTAATGGAGCTATGGAATTGTTCGTTCCATGGAAAATCTTTAGAAAAGGTTTATGTAGAGATCTTTTGACTAAAGGATGGATCGATACAATGCAAATTGACGTACAGGAAGCAATGGTGGACCCGAATATGCCAGACGCGGTTAAGCAGACGCTCTGTGTATTAAATCACAAGGTCGACAAATTCACTTGCATGATTACTTCCTCATTGCAAGAGAGCTATGATGTTCAGCCTGTACAGATATGGGAATTTCTTGTAGGAGAACCATGGTACCGAATTATGTTAAATACTGCGGTAAAAATGGGTTTTTATGCACTAAAAGAAATTCAGAAGAAAGGAGAGGAAGATTGGACCAGGTTATACATTGCCAAAATGTTACTGGTAAAATCTAAACTGGAAGAACTCGTGAGAGTAAATGCTACTGTCCATATTCAGAATGGGATTGTGGTGGTTATACCAGACAAGTATGCATTAATCCAGGACACTCTGTTTCAACACAATCAGGCCCAGTTGAAAACATTGTTAGAAGGGTTCGAACTAGCCCATCTACCAAAACAGGCCCTGATGGAAGGTACAATTGATCTTCTAAGGTTGGTCTTAGCCCATGACNTAGGAAGAAGAGGAGATTTCATATTTATATATTATGTGCTTCGTTTATGTAAATTTGACTCACGTCCTTCCTATTCACGCCTTCAAGTTGTAGGACCATATATGTATCTCTGAAAACAATCATATTCCCCTTCTGTTCCAACTTCCAAGAGGGTAGTAGTATTACACTATGTTTGCAAAATTATCCAAATAACTTGCCAGCAAATAAAATTTACCCTTTTTGTTGGAAGTTGGATTCTTAATTCAGTCTCACCTGAGATCCGTCCAAGCATCTTGTATACTGAAACTGCAGCACAAATTTGGACAGATCTTAAGGATCGTTTTTCTCAATCAAATGCTCCTAAGATCTATCAATTGAAACAATCAATCTCTTCCCTCAAGCAAGAAGGTATGTATGTTTCATTATATTTCACACAACTCAAATCCTTATGGGACGAACTCAGTTCTATTGTTTGCGTCACTCCATGTATCTATGGTAATGCTAAAAGCAGTATTGATCAACAAAATCAAGATCGTGCCATGGAGTTTCTTCAAGGACTCCATGATCGTTTTTCAGTAATTCACAGTCAAATTCTCTTGATGGAGCTGTTCCCTTCAATTCAGCGTATCCATAATCTGGTACGTCAAGAAGAAAAACAACAAGAGATTAATATTCGAACAACTCCTACCATTGATTCGGCAGTGTTTCAGGCATTTAAACCACCTTCTCGGCCATCGGGAAAGCGTCAACGTCCTTTTTGTGAACATTGTAACAAGCATGGTCATACTCTTGCCACATGCTACCAAATTCATGGCTTTCCAAATACGCAGGTGAAGAAATCAGGGCCCTTCCGCTACTAATCAATTAACACCTGAACAATACAACAAGCTTCTTGCACTTTTATCCAAAGAGGAATCTGGTGGATCATCAGTCCATTTGGCAGGTACAATTCTCACTTGTTTATCCTCTTGTTGGATTATTGATTTAGGTGCTTCTAATCATATATGTACATCTCTTTCATTTTTTTTCTTCATATTCTACTTTTCATAAAAGCATGGTAGTTCAACTGGCTGATGGTTCTCATGCACCTGTGACACACATAGGCACAGTTCATTGTTCACCATCACTTATTCTCACTAATGTTTTTCACATTCCGTCTTTCAAATTCAATTTGTTATCTATTTCAAAATTAACCAATTCAACAAATTGTGATGTATTTTTTTCATCTTCTGAATGTATATTTCAGGATCGAGCAACGAAGAAGAAGATTGGTCGGGGTAGTGCTCGAAATGGTCTTTTTTACCTAGATGCAGATTTAGTTTTTAATTCTGCTTTTTCATTCAAGCATTGTAATAAATTTGACCTATGACATTCTCGCCTTGGTCATCCATCTAGGTCTCGTTTTGATTTCATTGTTAAGAATTTTCCCATTATTATTGCGAATAAAGATTTTGTTTTTGATGTATGTCCGCGTGCTAAACATGTTAGTGTATGCCCTAGGAACCAATCGTGTCGTCAGTTTCAAGGCATTATGTTTTGTATATATATGTTAATGTATATATTTTGTATATACATTTTATCTTATCAATAGAAGAAAATGTTCTTACTTCACATGTGGTTTATTGCTTCATTTATATATATGTATTACATGTGAAATGTCCGAATGATATAAATTTTTAGAAGATCAAAATCATCAAAGTATACCCTACATAGGTAATATTAATTGGGCAATAATATTACATAGCAGGCATGCTGAATGCCTCCGTAGAATATCATGTGATGGTATTAGTGTGGGTGATTATAAAAGTTATATCACTAGGACATTAGCATGGATACGCGGTTAGTGAACTGTTTATCGAATATGGCCATTTATGATGAATCACATGGACATTTAAAATGTAGTCAAGGATTTATCATAAAATCATACTAATGTATTATTAATCCTTAGACTTGAGATATCATGGTTGGATTCTGCATAAACGCATATGGTTCATATGGTGTATAAACATGAGGCTAATCATGTCATATGTTAATAAGCCAATTTAGTCATGCGTTGTTTATGTGTGAGGACAAGTGATAGTCAAGATGGGATCTGTTGACTTGGTATAGATTGATATCAAGTTCCTAGACAAATGTCAAGATAAATTGAAAAGGGAAATCTTCGACCGGGGTATATAAATTGTTATATGAAAGGTTGTTTCATGGTGACACGTTCCATATGTATTGAATTAAAATTAAGATAAGGATTTTGACATACTATGAATCCATTCTTAATTAAGATTAGACAACGAAATGATTTGATTATACAATGTGTATGATTGTAAAAGGTTTGTTGGAGTATATCTTCATTGTGACTTAGGGGTTATGGAGCATTGCTAGATGTCTACCATAATCAGTGGGAGTTTTTTTCATAAAGAATTATGACAAAACATATCAAAATAGATTGTGATATTGGGCTTACGACTAGGCCACAGTGAACCTAAGAGGCCACACATAAAAACTAAGGAAAATGGAGAAATAGCCAAAGAGAGTTGATTATCCAAGATTGGCTAGCACCTACCAAGGGTAATAAAGTTATTTATATTAATCATTTTCTTTATATTAAATTGGATTTTATAAGGGGTTGTAATTGTAAACAATTAAGGTTAAATTGTTATGTAAACAATTTAAGAGTTAAATTATTAATTATGATTTAATATTAATCCAATGTTATAATTTAAAGAAGTTTAACAACTTCATAACAATTATGGAATTGTTTAAGGAAGTCCAAAACAATTATTGAATTGTTTACAAGGATTCTTATATAAAGAAAATGATATATAAATTTTTGTATAGAGAAAAATCTCTAAGAACCCTAAATCTCTCTCTTGGCCAAATTTCTTCTTCCCTTAGTGTGGATACTCTTTTGCTTAATTTCTCTTAAAATTAAGAGTCTCCAAGGTTGCTAAGGGCTTAAGGTAACATGTTCTACCTTACTTATTTCAATTTGATTAAATTTTTTTTTTTTTTTAAAACTATGACTATACTTGTTATAGTATGATATGCTTGATTCTCTATGCATTCATCTTTCAAAACAGCTGCGTCTTTCTTTTACTCAAAGATCATCTTGTTCTTCTCATTGTTTTGAATTAATTCATGTTGACATTTGGGGTCCTTTTTCTATCCCGTCCAAAAATGGATCACGTTTCTTTTTAACTATTGTTGATGATTATTCAAGGTGTACTTGGATTTATTTAATGAAACATAAATCTGAAACTTTCAACATGTTAATTCATTTTTTTAATCAAATCAATCGTCAATTCAACACGAAAATTTGTCGTATCAACTCTGGTAATGGGCAGATTTTTCTTCCTCAACTTCAAACCATTCATTCAGATAATGGTACTGAATTTCTTTCTAAACAAATTCAAACATGGTTTCATGAAAATGGTATTATTCACCAACGTAGTTGCATTGCGACCCCCCAACAAAATGGCGTTGTAGAACGTAAGCATCGACATCTCCTTGATGTTGCTAGATCTCTATGATTTCAAGCAAACTTGCCTCTTTCTTTCTGGGGTGAATGTATTCTCACTGCCGCATTTCTTATTAACAAACTTCCAACTCCGATCCTTAACTATAAATCACCTCATCAAGTTTTACTTGGAACTATTCCTTCATACTCGTCTCTTCGAGTTTTCAGATGTTTATGTGTTGCTAAAATTATGAATATTCAACATAAGTTTGATGAGCGAGCCAAACCTGGTATTTTTGTTGGTTATCCATACAGTCAAAAAGGATATCGCATATATGATTGCAAAACTCATCAAATCTACGTTTCTCGTGACGTTATATTTCATGAGTCAATTTTTCTATATCGCGATCTTCCATCTCCATCATTAAAAAATTCAATTTGGCACGCCCCCTCCTGAGTATCCCTATCTCACCGGATCCGGGCGCTCCAGGAGACTCAAGATCCCGAAAGGAAGGTGAATACTTTTAAAAAAAAAAAAAAAAAAACATTCATAAAAACAATTTCGTCTATAGACGAAAGTGAAAAGTAGTGCATTTGCATGTTTAAGGTTTAGAAAGTGGAAATACACAAATAATTATTCTAAAAACAAGAACTGAAATCCAGTTACAAAAGAAACATAGTATCAGAGTCCACTAAAGTTTGTAAAAGATGCAAATCATCATGCGTCAAGGCCAACCTAGAGCGTAGAGTATGCTCCACACGAACCCGATCTACGATCCTGGGGGAGGAAACATAAAACAGTGAGCTGGGAAGCCCAGTGAGCGGATAATATAATTTGTACAAAAATAATTTTAACTTTGAAAACAAGTATGAATAATTGTATGCCACACAACACTAGTGCACTTACATGATAAGGCAACAACAGTATATATATATTATTCTCGGATGCCATGAAATCACACACCACTATCATATAAAATAAATCAATTATCACCACCCTACCAGCACTTAGGGGCCAAGATCATAACTATCTGAACCAGTCCCTAACCCAGACATGAAGCTACACCACCCACAGTCTACCCTCGGGGCGGCACCATCCGCAGTCTACCTTCGGGATGGTACGAACATCATTGGATAACCATGTTCAACCCACAGTCTACCCTCGGGGTGTCATGATATGGTATCAAATATAATCTCGCCCACAGTCTACCCTCGGGGCGTCCAAAATCCCACACCGGCCAATAACCGCTTGGTGTAATCCCGCATGGAGCTCGTCAGGCGTCTGTCTTGTCCTAGTAGGATATACCAATGGTTCGGTAAAACGGACCATCTCAATGCGCGCATGAGGATAAATATCAAATACTAGCTAATGTCTAGAGGGGGACGGTTACGGTTTCCAATCTGGGAGTCAAACATAATAATAATCATGCATATATAACATAACATTCAAAAATCACATCCAAGGGTGAAATTGAAAATTTCCAAACATGTTTTAAAACTGACAATTTAACCCAGATTAAAAATTACTTCCACATCACATGATCTTAGCATATAACCGATACAAATCATAAGCAAATATCACTTTTAAAAGTCAAAACTCATATAACACGTTATAATGATAAATAAACCCGAGAGCAATAATAATAATAATAATAATAATAATTCATATAAGGATAAATCATGCCAACATATGAGATTTCATGGAAAATAGGGGGTAAAATGCAAGTTTTTAAAACGTACTTTCAAAACTGACGAAAAGCACCCCATCACAATGGCACGTCCGACACCACTCTTGTGCAGGTATCACTTTCATACTATAAAACACTCAAATTTTTTTTTTGATAAGATTCACATGCTGCACATTACCCCGAGTATATATATAAGAAACTATTAATCTCAAGGAATGTCATACAATCATAAATGAGAAGTACTTTCTTTGACTTCCAAGACTCACTATTTCATAGTTTCTATAAAATATTACTCAATACGGAATACACTTTCACCCAGCTTGCCTTAAATTCCTACACTTTCTAAACACAAACCAATCAATTTTCCAAAGGTATTCCAACTAAGTGCATGCAATGTATTACCCAGGAAGCATTTCAATTAAAACGCAACCCAAGCACAATTCCCACCTACTGTCCAGCCAAATGCAAGGATATATATATACAAATAGACTTCCAGCAACCATTTCAATAAATAAAAAGACAGCCGAGACATGCAAGCCAGGACTGCCCAATTATCACCCAAAAACAAGTCAGATTATTGCATAACAAGACACCCAATTTTCCAGTTTTCCACCCATGTTTTTGGCTAAGATCAACCAACATGCAAGCTTCTCTTTTTGTTCAGCCGACACGTGCAATTCAAATTAGTATGAAGTTTCACCAAAATTCCAGCTTTTCATCAAGTATTCAGCTAAAAAAACGAACTGAACATGCAACACATAAACTCCAAACCAACCGAACAATGAAGCAAAATTATGCATCACACACATCAAGATTTATGCATCAGACACCACAATAACTTCAACACATTACATGCAATAAAGAATCAAGCTTTTAGAAAATAAGTTTTCGTTGATCCACTCTCTTCTAATCCTATAATTGGCTATCTATTACAGTTCTTGGATTTCGATCTCCACCATTCAGAATGTAGAGCTGTGTTTCATGAACAACATATCCAAAAATCAGAACGATCGGATGGCAAATGAGCTCCAGATCACGATTTGATGATGCACTGTTCACAGACTTAAAAACTAATATATCCTCTCCCTTTCTCTTTGTTCTTCTCTTTTCTTTTTTTTTTTTTTCTCTTCCTCTCTCACTCTATCTCTCAGCCAAACCCACTGTTTCTTCTCTTCTCCCCCTTTTTTTTCTCCTTTCTCTCCTCTCTTTCTCCTTTCCTTTCTTTCTTCTGCTCTCGTTTTCTTCTTCTTCCTTTGGGCGAACTGCCCAGTTTCTTCTTTTAAATAAAAACAGCTTTCTGAAATTATTTCTGCCCCCCAATTTCTCTAAATTTCAGTTTAACCCCGCCACATAAGCTTTCCCTAGCAAAAAAGTCCAAATTTTTCCCTATTGATACATGCAAACCCATCAGGATTTATTTCTTCGATTTCACCCCTTAACGCAGCTTTAAAAACTGACAGAAATACCCCTATCTTACCACAATACCAAAAATCAAATTAAAAACAAAAAAGAATTAATTAACTAAATACAATTCATGATCTAACTAAAATCAGGAATGGGGTTTTACACAATTACTATTACTCCAATTAATGATGATGGAACTTTTGACTACACTATACCACCGATTGTTCCCACTAATATTTCTTCTAGTGATCCTATCCCTCATAATCTAGTTGAGTATTCCAATGATTCTCCACTTAATGACACACCCAATTCTCCACCTATTTCTATGGACACTCCCTCTAATAATTCTCCTTCAATGGCACCTAGTCCTCATCTTGATAATTCACCCAACTCTCCACCTGTTTCCGAGGACACTCATTCTAATACTTCTCCTCCAATAGCACTTGGTTCTATAATAAATAATCATTCTCAACGAATTCATCGTCCACCAGGTCATCTCAAAGATTATATTTGTAACCATATTTCACTTTCAACTGATTTTCCACTAGCCAATTATTTTTCTTTGTCCCATCTAAGCCATTCTCATCGTGCTTTTCTAACAAACATTATTGAACATCAAGAACCACGCTCTTATTCTCAAGCCATAAAATCTGGTGAATGGCGCGATGCCATGGCCAAAGAAATTCAGGCCCTTGAATCAAATAATACTTGGTCTTTATGCTCANTTAGAATGCACTTTCTTAGTGATCTTTTTTTATTTTTCTATTCCTATATGAACTTTCTTATTACCTAAAGAAGCAAGCTTGTTTATTTGTTTTCTTAATAGAGGTGTTTTCTAACACTTAAAGAAGTCCAGTCTTTCTATTAAATGAAATGTTTGATTCAAACTCAGGCTTGAGTAGTTTCTATTATGTTTAGAGTATTTTCCGAATCAACAAGAATGGGATACCCATTTAAATGTGAACATTTTTTTCACCATTAATTAAGATCAAGAGTACATAAAGATTGAAAAAATCAAACAAGCAATAATAATCATCAAACAGAATGCAAAAAGTACACCCCTGCAATCTAGCAGATAACATGAAAATATAGAGAACCTATTTAAAGCTGCTTCTTATTCTAGAAAAGGTACACTAACCATATTTTGTTACAAAGAAAAATAATGATATCTAGTGCCGTAGAAGGTAATTTCATAAGCTATCAGGGAACACGAGTAAAACCAATTATCATTACTAAGATACTGGCAAGCCGTGTTAGGTAAAATGCTGCTTAGGTTCTCTTGTTAGGCTCGAAAACATACTTGATCAACGATTCCTTGATGGATAGCAACTCCGGGAACTCGTTCTTCAACTTGGAAGCATCCATCTCGTTATTGCTTCGAGGAGCGACGATCACCTTGGCTTGCTCTTCTAGGGTGAAATTTGCCCACTTAAACTCGGGGTTTATGTAAGCCTTGTACATCTCCAGGATTTCATTGTGGCTGACAACACCAGGGTTTGTGAAGTTCCATATACCCCTCAAGTTACGCTTTGCCATCTCGATTGCGATGGGAAGAAGTTCATCCAAAACAGTCATGCTGTTGGGAATGTTAACCACCTTATTATAGCGAGAAATCTTGGTGATGAAGTTGCGTGGATTGTTGAGGTCAGATGAAATTGGCATTCGGACTCTGAGAGTGCAAACATTGTCGTATTCTTTCAAGAGCTCTTCAACCTGGTTAAGAAAAAAGAAAGAAAATTATATTTACATTTCTCAAAATTAAAATTTGTAAAGGGTTAATATAAACAAGATTAAAGGTTCAGAGTAAAATTACCATGGCTTTGGTTTTTGAATAGAAAGAACCAATAAAATTGGGTTTGTCTTCCTCTTTAAACCCAATGCCAGAACCCTCCGGATGACCAGCATCATACTCAAATATACACCCAGTGGCAAAATTCAACATCAAGATCCCATGCTCTCGGGTAACATCTGCTAAGGTCAATGTTCCAGCAACATTGGCACGAATGGTTTCAGTTTTATGAGATTCACACCAATCAACATTGGGTCTACCAGTTACACCAGCAGCATTGAGAACATGAGTTGGTTTAACACTCTGAATGTCAGCTATGAGAGATGAACGATCCTCCAAACGTCCTTTTCCATATTCATAAGCAATACCCTGCTTCTCGCACAACTTCCCTAGAAAACCTCCAATCCAGCCAGTTCTACCATAGATCAAAAACTTCAAGGATGGCTTTCGGGGAGAGCTACAGGCTTTGGGAGTTGGAACAACCATCCGTGTCTGATTACTATTATTTGAGACGTAAGATGTAGATTTGCTCTCATCTGACCCATCAAAATGTCTTCCACCCGGCATCATCAGCATTCTTGGATGAGGAAGCAATGCACCAGAGACATCACCCCACCATTCAGGATTCTGAGTGTACCATTCTATAGTCTTCCTCAAACCCTCTTGCCATGTAGTTCGCTCTGACCATCCCAAGATCTTCAGCTTCTCGTCATCAAGGAAGTACCTCTGATCATTAAATGGTCTATTTTCTACAAACTTGATGCTTGACTCTGGGTCCATTGAGAAGAGTTTGCATATATCTTTCGCCACATCAATCACTCTCCTTTCCTTCTTTGTCCCGATATTGTAAACATGGCCAACTTCTCCCTTGTGAAGGATGACTTCAAAAGCCTCAGCAACATCCTCACAGTATAAATAACTTCTAACATTGGAACCATCACCGTGAATTGGAAGAGGCAATCCTCTCATGGCCAAGAGGATAAACTTTGGAATTAACTTTTCAGGGAACTGATTGGGTCCATAAACATTGTTCCCACGGGTCGTAATCACAGGTAGCCCATATGACCTACCATATGCCATAACAAGCATTTCTGCTCCAGCTTTAGTAGCAGAGTATGGGTTTGTTGGCAGGAGTTGGGAAGCTTCATGGTTCCCCACAACAGCATCCTCGTCAGTCTCTCCATAGACCTCATCTGTGCTCACATGGATGAACCTCCGAATCTGGCCAGTCACTTTGCAGGCTTCAAGAAGGACATGAGTACCATAGATGTTGTTCTTGGTAAACTCAAAACTGTTGCCGAAAGAGTTATCAACATGGGTTTGGGCTGCAAAGTGCATTATAGTGTCAATGGACTCGGTGATGAGGAGAAAGTTGACAAGGTCAGCACTGCCGATATCCCCCTTAACAAACTTAAAGTTTGCAGATGCTTTTGAGGGAAGGAGATTTTTCAGATTTGAACAATAATCAAGCTTGTCAAGCACTACAATTTTGTAATCTGGGTAGTTACGAATGAGCCGGTTGCAAACATGGGAAGCAATGAAACCAGCAGCCCCAGTAATGAGGATGTTCTTAGGCGTATATGTAGTAGCCATGGTTCAAGAACTTCTGAAAAGTTAAAAGTACAAAAAGTAAAATTAGAACTACCGGTGTCAAAAAAAAAAAAAAAAGCAATTAAACAAATGAACATCACTAAAGGTACAAACTTTTGCAGCAAGAAACATAAAATAAACATGTTCAAATACAAAGTTACGTCAGATAAACATAAAAATAAATCAACCATAGAGAAATAACTAAACCAAAAAGTTTACAAAACTCCATCTCAATATAAACATATTAAAAACAAAGAACTAATTAGATCTCATATCAAATAGCAAAGCTCTCATCTTACAAAAGGCTGCACAAATCCAAAACAAAAAAAAAAGTTAAGATCTAAGGGCAATATGTAATGGAAATTGTCCGCGCAGAGTAATCGAACAATAAAATCAAAGCTTTAGATGAATGACACTTTTTTAAGAAAAAAAAGAAAAGCACAAATCATCATCAAAACATACTCTAAATTCCCAGATCCAAATAAAAAAACAGTAAATACAACAGCAAAAAGCAGCGATCTTTACATAAAATGCACAATTGCATAACCACTTTTTCAACAACCCATTTCATAAAAACACAACACAAAAAAGTCATGATCTCCACAAATAACTCGGCATTACTATTATTTAAACACAAGATCCAGATCCACAACCATAACAAAAGCTATAAACTAACCACTGAAAACATGAAAATTCGCCCAAATTGTAAACAGATCTAAAAACACTAACACCTAACCAGACCATAAAAAAGCTTGAATCAATGAAAGAACAACAAAACGAAGGGCATATAACATGATCACGTAGAAGCCCTTAAAAGAGATAAAAGTTAAAAAAAACAAAAATTTACTTACAAATCTGATCCGAAAGACAATTGGAAAGAGAGAAAGTGTGTAGAAGAGGTGGAGAAAAACAAGGAGACAGGAATTGAAATGAAGCGAAGAAGAAAAGGCAAAGATTTTGAGAGTGAGAGGGAAGTTAGGGGAGTCTGTATTTATATAAATATTTCATAAACAGTTGAAGGAAAACCGTCTACGACTTTAAATGACTAAATTGACCTCAAAATACGACGCCGTTTTCTACCTTTCTAACCTTACTTAGGTTGGGTTCGTTTAGACATGGCAGCCAATTCGTTAATAATCTACAGTCAAGCCCATGGAATTACATGACGTGGCAATTTATTAGTTGTAAAAAAACTCAACGGAATTCATGAACCAATGAGAATTTGATATGTGTTTGGATTTTTGAGGTTGAGCGCACTGAAAATAAGTAGAGTAAATTTCTGCCTTTTTTTTTTTAATATTTTTAATTATTACCAAAAATGAAGTAATTTCGATTAAATGGTTAATAATAATACCTAAATTAAATATTCACCTATATTTGGGGAAAATATTTTTTTTTTTTTCTGAATGGGAGTTTGGTAGGTTGAAATTTCGGATATTAATTGACATGTGAGTAAAATGATAAAATAAATGTTTGAATTGTAAAGAAAGGAGGCTTGGTGGGTATTACCTGGAAATAGCAAAAAGGGTTTCGAATGATTTTTCCAATAACGCGTTGAATTAACAAGTTTTCTCTTTCCTTTTTCTATTTATCAGTTTTTGAATCTTTTGATTATACAAAGATTTGTTATGATTAATTTTGGATGGTGTAAGAATACTATAGGGCTACTGTACACCGTTGGATTAGTTTTTAAGAGAGAATTCCAGCGATATTAATTAATTTATTGGATAAATACTATCACTTTTAAGATTTACCATAACGAATTTTACTAACATTTTTGTAATTTGATATTGGTATATAATTATTATTATTATTTTTTTTTGGTAACTGGGATTTGAGTCAATTTTGTATATTTCAACTAATTCACATGGTCCATTGAATACCTTATATATTTAATAAATCAAATAAGTCACAACAAATGTGATAAATGATCACTTGATGTGACTCGATTACAAAACTTACAGGTCAATTGTTTCAATATGTCATGAAATGAATAAATGAATATTTTATAGGAATTATCAAACAAAATTCTATGAAAGCTTTACCCTAAACTCCAAAGATAACTTTACCTGTTAATTGAATCGAGGGCTCCACTTAGACAAAGTCACAAAAAGAATATGGTTGTGGGATCTCGATGACAGTTTGTTTCACAACAATCCGGAGGTGAAAGATACAATCACCTTTCACCCCTGATCTATCAGACGTGTCCCACCATATAAAAAATTATAGATATAATTTGAGTGAGAATACATTGTCCAATGAATTCACAACCTAATAGAAAATCCAAGGTGGTATAATTTTTGTATTTTAATACAGACGGCATCACTGCCAAGTTCTGATTTTCCCAAGCTATGAACTCTTTTTTTTTTATCTTTTGGACCCTTTGTATGGGCCTGGGCCTGGGCCCAGGTTTCTTGTACATTTGTGATATTGGACCATAAGCAGATAGGGTTTCTTTTAATTTCTAAGTGCGTGCTTGGTGACTGGAGGATTTAAAAGTCTTTCTTTTCTCCATTCAAGATTAAGGTCGTGATATATTATAACTTAATTTCTTTTATACTGCTTGTAAGTCGTTCATCTTTGTTAATCTAACGGTTTTAAAAGATACTGAGTTGGCATTAAAATAACTTCTCTTTGGCTATAATTGAATCAGCAAAATGAACAATTTAATCAGTAAAACATTTTAGTGGTTTTAGGGTTCTAATGATCTTCTTATGAGTTATAGGCCTCGAGAACCTTCATTCGATGATTATGTAACTTAAAATGAAATATTATTTTTTTACAATTTAGAGTAATTTATCAAACAATTTATTAATTACTGTTATAAATGATACATAAATATTATTTATTTGGTAAGAAGAAGGCTGACTATTATTGATAGATATGAGGTGAAATGGTGGGCTTTTATTTTATGGGCTTAAGTTTCATTCAAATGGATGAAGTGGGCTATCAAAATCAAGATGGGTCATAGGCATAAGCAATCTATTTTCCAAGTTGTTCAGCTCTCTTTAACTAACAAATTTGTTTTGGATTGACCTAATCAATAAATAAATTGTTTATTATTATGCAGTTCTTTTCTTACATATAAATGATTAAAATTTAGAGCTGGGCAAAAAGCTCAGGTCCAAGGACTGGTCCTTGGGAGGACCAATCTCTATAGGATCAGTCCGAAGATCGGCCCGAGCCCTAGGGAGGGGTGATCGGTCCCTTTTCCAAGGCCTAGGCCTAGTTAATTTTAAAATCCCCTTACCAAATAACCAAAACCTCACTGACAAATAACCAAAACCCTCTATAATATATGAAATACATTATAAATTTAGGGGTTAAAAGGTTGGGGTTAAATGGATATTTACTATGCCTGTATAGGACCAGTCCGGGCCCACGACGTGTCCCAGTCAATTTGGGACTGCTTGTGCTGAACTTTGCTTACCTCTCATTAAATATTGTATTGCCCACATATGAGTATATCACACAAAGTTAAAGAGCTAGAATACAAAATGAAAATACAAGGAATAAAACGTTTAGTTAATATACAATAATTATTTAGTCCAGATGTTTTGATATTAATTTTCTATGTTTAATCGCAGTTACGTTTATCTAATTAAACTAAAATGATAATTTACAAATGAACCCTTAGAGAATATTCTATTTCTAGACAGAACATTCATTTTCAATTCGTTATTGTTTAATTATCTCTGACTTTCCATTCACTATCCACTCATTGTTGGACCATCAATATTGTTATAGGCTGGTGGGTCAGTGCTTGGAAATTGGAATACTTATCCAAGAGCTAGAAAGGGAATAAGGAGTTGTTATTGCTTGGTGTGAGTAGTTAGTTATTAGTTTGAATAACTTAGACTTAAGAGTCAGGAACGTGGTTGTAGCTACGTTGATTTAGTTACTTTGTTTGTTAGTAGAGTTCTACTCTAATGGGGTCATGGGTGTGATTAGAGGTGAGCAAACGGGGCCCAAGCCAGTCCTAGGCCCGTGCCTTCAAGGACTAGTCCCAATTTGGGACCGGTCTTGGGTTCGTCACTTTTGTGAGGGCTTAGACCAGTTCTAGGCTCGAGCCTAGCTTGTATAGGACAGTCTTGGGATTGGTCCTATGTAGGTTGATTAGTATATAGACCTGATTATTCAGTATAATCGAGCTCAGACCTGGGACTAGTCCTAAGCCCGGGCCTTGGAGGAGGGACCTACATGGGCCCGAGCTTTTTGGCCACCTCTAGGTGTGATAGCTGAATTGTAACATAACTCTTACTATAAATAGAAGTCTTAATGAAAGGAATGCGTCGATCTTTACCTCAGCCTTGTGTTGGTTTTATGGTTTTTGAGTTGCCTTTAACAACTCGTGTTTTCACATTCTAGTAGTTTAAATTCCTTCATGTTTCAAAATAGGTAGAAAGAGAAATCCGTTGCAGTCTCCAAGTCCTTTAGTTAAATCACTCACAGAATATCCACCTAAACTAGAAAAAATATCCACCCAAACATATTTTCTCATCTGCCAAATAGACTCATCAAAACATTTTTATTTTCAAATTTTAGGAAAGAAAACAAAATTCACCTTTGTATTATCCATATAAGATATCATGTTATAAGTTTGACTTTACTGTTTAAAATCATTCATTTCATTTAATTAGTTAAAAACATCCTAATTGCTATGTCTAAAAAAATTAGGACTAACGTGAGCTCACGCTATCAAAGGCCAATCGGAGTTCAAGAAAGTTTTGTGTCGTTTAGACGCTGTCACGTTGCGTAAAGACAAAAGAGGTAAGGCTATCGTTAGTGTGGCAAGTGAATGTCAGGCTTGTGAGTGGCTAGAAATTATCAACTTGCTCAAGCCTTACGCGATTTAAGGACCAATGGGGAGCGGGTTAAGAATTGTATCACACCTATCCGACTGCAGAATCATGATTACTACCTTAAATCCCCTAACTATAAATAGAGGGCTCCTCTCTCATTTACGGGATTAGTTCATCTTTAGTATTTAAAAGCACACACTCTCTCTCTCTCTTTCTCTACATTTAAATTCTTTCTAGATTGTAATTCAGTTCGATGTATGCGACCTTACTGTAACTATCTATTAATACAACCATAGTGGACGTAGGATTCGCTTTTGAGCATCTAAACCACTTTAAAGACTGCTTCTCATTTATTCTTTCATTGCACATTTTCATATCACGTGTAATTTTTAAGTCCGTTTAACACTTTACACATGCGAGTCGTTGGTGTCAAAATCAAACATCAACACTAATCAAAGTTAATTCAATGACCAAATTGATATATTTACTATTTAAGGCATACTTATAAATTTGAAATAAAGTCTAAATTAATTGAGTATTACAAAATATCAACAATTTGCATAAAATTAATTAATACTTGATTGATACAAGTAAATTGACAACTCATTAAAGCTATAAAGTATTTATTGTTTTAAGTAAAAATTATACGTCTTTACTATATTTATTAATTATTTTTGGGATCTTGGATACGTAACTTGTCGGTTGTCATTATCTATCTACCATAATTGTAGATTAAGTTAATAGGCACGTGGAAATCGTGTGATCGTGTAGTCAATTAGCTGTCATATAATTACTATTAAGGCCCTTCACTAGGGGTTAAAGAAAACTCGACTTCTCATCTTACTTTATCCCTATCTTACCCGTATTTTTATCATCAAATAACACAGAACTATTATTACCTATGCATGGTTGAAAAATCTTTCTGATTTAAAATTGGACTATTAAATATCTTTCCTTATGGGATTTTAAGCTGATTTTTTTAAATGATGCAGTGTTGAAATATGCAGTTACGGATCTAGGAATTTCCCTCAATAGGGGCAAAATATAAACCAAAAAAAATTAAAACCAATCTAATTACACCTTTTTTTTTTTTTTTTAGCTTCAATGAAAAGTTATAAAATACAAATAAATATCTTAAAAAAACATAATTTTTGTAAAAATAGAACAATTTTTCTACAATTGTCCTTAATTAGTTTTCCTATTCTGAAAAAGTTGGATAATCATTGTCAATTGTATCAAATACATTTTTCTCAATATAGATGACCGAACAATCATTCATCCATTGATCTTTCATTCGATTGCATAACCAATTTTTTACAAGATTCATTGTAGAAAAAACTCTTTCAACAGTCGCAGTTGCAATTGATAAAACAAATGCAACTTTCACAAGCTTATACACCAACGTATGCAAAATTTCTTTTTTAAACTGAACTAAATTCTTAACCAAATCACCAATTCCTTGTAACTTAGCAAATTTATCACAAGAACGTATGTCAATAACATAAATCTCAATCTGGTTCTCAAGTACCATCAACTCAAGTGCAGAACAATCAAATGGATAAAATTGACCAAACCCATTTCCTTTTCCTTTGCTTCTTCTTCCTCTCTTCTTTATGGACTTTTCTCTTTTTTTCTTCAATTTTGACAAACAACCCAATTTATATATAAAACAATTTTTTTGAATTATGAAACTGCCTCAAGATTCTCTTATTCTCACAATGACCTCGCCACATTAGCTTTTTGATGTAAAAATGGCCAGATTTCTCCCCTCAATTAAATGCAAACCCAACAGTTCTTATTCTTTTCATTTTCACTCCTAATAAAACTTTTAAAAACTAACAGATCATCTTGCATAAAAATAAAAATCACAAAAAATATGAAATATATATACTAGGATTAAAAATAGGGTTTTACAAAAATAAAATCCAAACTAACCGTGGGAGCTGTTCCCAAAATCTCATAATTCTATAAGTGTAAAATTTAAATAAATATAAGATATGGACTTTTTTCAAAAGTTGAGTGGGGACTCTAGTCCCCACAAGTCATTAATTGGATCCGCCACTGAAAATATGTTGATGGTTGATTTTGACTCCAACGATCTCACACGTGTAAAGTATTAAGAAGGTATTAGAAATTACACGTGATTAATTATGAGAATTGATTAAGAGTAGCTGTTTTCACAGTTGCATGCAAAGACTTAAAAGTAAATTAGATGATGAGAGTTTTATAGTGGTTCTGATGCTTGAAGCAATTCCTACATTAACTGTTTTCTTTTATATGAGTATTCTTAGTGATTAACCAAGATCACAAGAGGTCGCGAACTAAGAACTGAATTACAAATGCTTGGTACTATGATAGAGTATTAAGCTAGTCTATTTCCGGTAGGGTGTCCTTGCTATTTGGTGTGTTAATTTCAGAGTATCTAATCCTAATTTTGTGAGGGGGAGCTACTTATTTATACCCACTGAATTCAGGGTAATAATTATAAGTCTACAAGTGGGTAGGTGTCGTGTCCCATTGGTTGATGACTTAAGAAATATCCTTAAATTAAATGAGGCTTGGATAGGTGTACGAACCAAATTCATTTATAGACAAAACTTGAGTTGGCTGGGTTGTTGACAACTATATTCTTTCTGTCTTAGGCAATGTATCTGACTTTAGACGACGCAAACCTTCTTGAACTCTGATTGATACTCGCTAACATAGACTTACATCACTCTTAATTTTGTAAGCATAACAAAAGACAAACGAGAAATCAAAATATTTTAAAATTGTAGAACGTAGAATGACACTTGCAAAAAAATAACTGGAATTGTTATTGTAGATCCCAAAATTCAACTTTCACGGCAATTATGTATTTTCACGAGGAAGAAAGGGGTATAAAAGGAAAAAAAATAATAGGAGAAGGATTTTCAATTCAATCTCCTTAGAAAGCAGAAATAATATTAAACTAATTTAATCCCTTGGGGGGCGTTTGGTTCAAGAATGTTAGATTACTGGGAATGTTGGATTACTAGAAAGATAGATTACCTTAGAAGATTACTAGGAATCTTTAAAAAAACGTGTTTGGTTAGTTGATGGGTATGTTATATTAATATGTTTGGTTATGGAGAATAAATTGGTGGGTATGTTATTTAAATTACTAAATTGTCCCCCTTTTAAATATTAATATAAGATTATTTTTATTATTAATTTTTAAATAATTTCTTTTAACCCCCAATATTTTAGATTTAGCTAAAACACCCCCGCTTATATAAAACTTTAATTTATGACGAAATCACCCCCACCTCCTGCCACCTCCTGCCGCCACCGCAAACCACCGCCGGAAATCTCCGAAAGTACCTGTGATACCTCACCGTGACGAAGAGGCTCCGCTATGGCCGTTTCTGGCCATATTGATGGCTGAAAACGGCCATATCTTGCCCAGACGATATGGCCCTTTTTGGCCATCAATTTGGCCAGAAACGGCCATATCGAAGCCTCCCGGAGTCTCCCACCGAATCTCGTTCTTTTTGGGGGACTCCGGTGATTTTCCAGCGACAGCCTATGGTGGTTGGCCGCTGTTGGCGGTGGTGGCTGGGTGGCAGTGGTGGACTATAAATTATTTTAAATATAAATGCATTATTGTCCAAAATTTTAATTAAACAAGGGTAAAATTGAAATAGGATATTAATGTAAATTTGTTTTAAAGTAGGGGTATTATTGTCCAAAAATTTTATTAATAAGGGATAAAATTGTAACAAAAAATGATTGCCCTGATAATCTCAGAATACCTAAAAAAATAGAGGTAATTAAATTACCTCCCATATTACCAATAGTAACCACTATTGGTATTTTAAGATTATCGGTATCTTATATTATTTAACAACCAAACATGATAATCAAGTAATATAAGATAATATTACCCCAGTAATCCCATATAACCCTCAACCAAACGCCCCTTTGAAGTTTGAAATAAAATCAACTTAATCTGTAGATTAATTTGAAATTACATCAACACACTCTCTTACATAATAATTTTTTATTTGGTTTGATTGATATTATTATTTTAATGCTTTTACGTAAGTAGACATCTCTAGAGTAAGGATATTCTTAGATTAAAATAAACATATTCTTATTTAATTAATGAAATGAAATGTCCCTTTTTATTTTCACATCACATGGACACTTCCAAAGACAACACAACTAAAACAAACATACAAGATCCAAATCTCTAATTATTCAATAAATTAAACAACACCTCAACAAATTTTCAACCCCTCACTTTTTAACATTTTCTTCTAATTATTTCTCGTGCAGAATACTTCTATTTCTAAACGTGCAAAAACTATCAGACACAAGCTCTTTGAACGGCCTGACATTGGTAAGAAACTGACAATAACTCATGTTAAAGATGGGGATTTTTCCATGATTTTGTTGTTGCAATTTCTGGGTACAGCTTGGTTTTTTTCCCAAAACAAGTCATTTGAGAGAGAGAGAGAGAGAGAGACTATTTTATTCATTTTAAAGAAGGGCTTTTTGTATATATAATTTTTTTGGTGGGTTAGTTTGTTTTGGAGGTTTGAGTTGAGTTTTATAAAAGTGTTGGTTCAACTTCAAGGCTTCATGAATAATGATGATTTCCAGCTTGGTTTTGAAGGATGCAGCTGGAGTCGCCGGTATCTCTCTTTTTATCTAAATTGGTTCAATTTTTGGGTTGTTTTTGTGTTTGTTTGTAAAGGCCATGTTCCATTTTTGTATGAAACTTGGTTTTTTGTGGGAAATTAATGAACTTGTTGCATTTTGTTCTGTAAAAGTCTCGTTGCTTGTTGATATTTGAGAAAACCATTATTGGTTTTTGGTCAAAGTTGTGATATTTATGCTTCTAATTGTTTTTACTTTGTATATTATCTTGTTTAAAGAAGGAAGACGAACCGTTGATTCAGTTATTGACACTAGGGACGCCCATGGATCTATTTTCTGTAATGATGTTAAGGATTAATGACTTTTGCTGGATGGAAAATTCCTTTGTGGTTCTCTATACGTAGAGAGAAATTGAAGTTGAGAAATTGTTAGCTTTATTCAAATGCTTTATTGCTTGTGTTTTTTGGGTTAGAGGTCCCCAGTTGCGCCCCAAACTGTATACTTTATTTCGACCCGGGGGTATAATTTGATTATTGCGTCTTCTTTGTGCTGCAAATGGTCATTCCCTAGGATCACACCTCTCTCAATTTAAGAGGTAATTTCTTTGAGTAAGGTTTCGTTTTTGGGCAAATAGTCAGAACCAAACCAGATACATAAGTTACTATTTTGGTTAATGGAAGTGCTTTTGTCGCTATTGAGAGAAGCAGAGACCTCTAATATGATTGTAGTTTAGTTCATAGTAATCTGTTATCATTTGACCTTGGATTATTCTACATTGAGGAGCTAATTTGAGGAAGAAAAAAAAACCCCATCACATTAGAGTTAAATTTTAGCTGAATTTTGGGCTACCAAGGTTATAGGTCAAGAACTAGCTTCCAATTTAGAACTCAGTGCACGCATGGGAAAGGTTGAAATCTTCTGGATATATAAAAGAAACATTAAGCTGATTTTTCTGAAACATGATACTGAATTTGGGTGATGTGCTGCAGTTTAGACTTTTTCATATGCTTGATTGATATGAGCTGAGGCAGTGTGTGCTTAGATATAATACTTAATGGTATGTCTGGCTCTGAAAATTGTTTTATGTCCAAATCAGAAAAAACTCATCTGTTAACATGAGTTTGGAGGTGACAATCACCTGAAAATAGAAAAAATCAGAAGCATTTGTTGTAAATATGTTGACAAATTCAAGAATTATGTCTTGACTTTCATTCTTGGTTATTGCAGGGAACATCTTTGCTTTTGGGCTATTTGTGTCACCTATGTAAGTTCTTGTCCTGAATATTTCATTCTATATGGTAAGACCTCAAAATGGAGGTGAATATCATTGGTATTAACCAATCATATTACAATTTCTTTACTTTTTCTCCTTTAACTTTTCAGACCCACATTTAGGAGAATAATCAGAAATGGTTCAACAGAAGCGTTCTCTGGGTTGCCATATGTATATGCACTCTTGAATTGCTTGATTACCCTGTGGTATGGAACACCCCTCATATCTCATAATAACCTTATGGTACTGACCGTCAATGTAATAGGTGCAGTATTTCAGTTGGTCTATCTAGCAATCTTCATCGGATATGCTGAAAAAGAGAAAAAGGTCTTTTGTTATTATTATTATTTTAAAATTTGCTGCATCACTTACTGCAGTCTGGCTGGCCATTTGTTAAGCAACGTCATTCATTTTGCATTGGTTGCTCTTGGCAGTTTCAGATGTTTGGGTTCCTGCTGGCTGATTTTGGTCTATTTGGAGTTATTGTTGTTTCGAGCTTGCAAATAGCTGACAGTTCTACGCGGTGGATTTTTGTTGGCATATTGAGTAGTGCTGCTCTTATATCAATGTTTGCTTCACCATTGTTTGTGATAGTGAGTTAACTAAAAGCACCGGCTGTACTTTATCTTTATATATGGATTTTCTCCTTATATTGCAGAAATTTTAACTACATTTGTTTCTTTCTACTGTTTCCAGAATTTGGTGATTCGAACAAGAAGCGTTGAATTCATGCCATTTTATCTCTCGCTTTCTACCTTCTTGATGAGCTCGTCCTTTTTTCTATATGGAATCCTTAACTGGGACGCCTTTGTTTATGTAAGCTTCTTGTAGCTTCTTTTGTATAATGTAGATCAAGCTGTGAGTTTACAATCCACTATTTGTCTCTTTTTTTTATTATTCACCTGCTTGTAAAGTACTTATTTATTGATTTATTTAAATTTCAGGTGCCAAACGGGATAGGAACTATTCTGGGCATTGTACAATTAGTTTTGTATTTTTACTACAGGGGGACGTCTAGAGATGAATCCCGAGATCCTTTGATAGTCACATGTTCATAAATTGGTGTCCTTGAGCCACGGGTAAAGGCTCATACACTTTGGTTAGAGTTATAATTCTTTCGTTCTTCGTCTTTGTGTTGCAGACAATTTTCTACCATAAGAGTGCCAAAACTCAGGCATTTTGGGGTCATGTTGAAGAAATCAATAACCTGGGAGAGCCAAAATATTGAAAAAATACATTAGATAACTCCCGGCTGGAAGTTTTGATGTTGAGGCTAATTAGTTACGGGGCAACATGCTGTAATGTTTACTTTGATTGTATTCTTCTTAACTTTGAGAATATTCAAATTTCTTGCATAAACTAATAAATGGGCTCTTTGCATTGCCAGATTCATGCATGTGAAACTGGCATGTGTTCTGCATATACTTCCAATGATTGTGTCTTTTCAAATTTCTCTGTTTTTGTGTTGCAACAATCTTTTACTCTCTGTTTTTTGACATGAAAGTGTTTGAGGAGAAGATTCTGCAGAGGAATTCACCAACGAAAGGCCAAGTTGTTTCAGTCTCTTCTTACTGATGAGTGATGCCAAACAATTTATGACTCTATTGACAAGACTTCATTCCAAAGTATATCAGGGCAAAGACTGCTGATTAAAATTTGATAATACCATCAAACTTTAGTTTTTTGTGTTCAAACATATAAACAGGATGTTGCCTTGTTTGGTTTGTTAATTTCAGAGTATTTGATTGATTTTGTGAGGGGGAGTTGCTATTTATACCCACTGAGTTCAAGATAATGATTATAAGTCTACAAGTAGGTAGGTGTCATGTCTCATTGATGATAACTTAGGAAAATATTCTTAAATAAATGAGGCTGGATAGGTGTATAAACCAAATTCATTATAGACAGAACTTTAGTGGTTGAGTTGTTGACAACTCTATTCTTTCTGTCTTTGGTGACGTAACGACTTTAGAAGACGCAAAGCCTTCTTGAAGTCTTGATTCATATTCACTGACATAAACTTGCATCAGTTCTAATTTTTTAAAAATAACAATAGGCAAACGAGAAATCAAAATATTAAAATTGTAGAAGGTAGAATGACACTTGCAAAAAAATAACTGGAATGTTATGTAGATCCCAAAATTCAACTTTCACGGCAATTATGTATTTTCACGAGGAAGAAAGGGGTATAAGAGGAAAAAAAGATTAGAAGGACAAAAATTTTCAATTCAATCTCCTTAGAAAGCAGAAACATATTAAACTAATTAATCCCTTGAAGTTTGAATAAAATCAACTTAATTGTAGATTAATTTGAAATTACATCAACACACTCTCTACAAATAATTTTTATTTGGTATGTTGATATAATTATTATTAATGGTTTACGTAAAAGACATTCTAGAGTAAGGATATTCTTAGATTAAAATAAACATATTTATTTAATTAATGAATAAATGTCCTTTTATTTTCACATCACATGGACTTGCAAAGACAACACAACTAAAACAAACATACGATCCAAATCCTAATTATTCAATAATTAAACAAACACCTCAACAAATTTCAACCCCTCACTTTTAACATTTTTCTAATATTTCTCGTGCAGAATAAGATATTCAAACGTGCAAAAACTATCAGACACAAGCTCTTTGAACGGCCTGACATTGGTAAGAAAACTGACAATAACTCATGAAAGATGGGGATTTTTCCATGATTTTGTTGTTGCAATTTCTGGGTACAGCTTGGTTTTTTTCCAAAACAAGTCATTTGAGAGAGAGAGAGAGAGAGAGAGACTATTTTATTCATTTTAAAGAAGGGTTTTTGTATATATAATTTTTGGTGGGTTAGTTTGTTTTGGAGGTTTGAGTGAGTTTATAAAAGTGTGGTTCAACTTCAAGGCTTCATGAATAATGATGATTTCCAGTTGGTTTGAAGGATGCAGCTGGAGTCGCCGGTATCTCTCTTTTTATCTAATTGGTTCAATTTTTGGGTTGTTTTGTGTTTGTTTGTAAAGGCATGTTCCATTTTTGTATGAAACTGGTTTTTTGTGGGAAATTAATGACTTGTTGCATTTTGTTCTGTAAAAGTCTCGTTGCTTGTTGATATTTGAGAAAACCATTATTGGTTTTGGTCAAAGTTGTGATATTATGCTTCTAATTGTTTTTACTTTGTATATTATTTGTAAAGAAGGAAGAAGAACCGTTGATTCAGTATGACACTAGGACGCCCATGGATCTATTTTCTGTAATGATGTTAAGGATTAAGACTTTGCTGGATGGAAAATTCCTTTGGGGTTCATACGTAGAGAGAAATTGAGTTGAGAAATTGTTAGCTTTTTTGCTTTGTGTTGTTTTGGTTTTGTTAAGGTCCCAGTTGCGCCCCAAACGGTTATACTTATGGAAATCACTCACAGAATATCCACCTAAACTAGAAAAAATATCCACCCAAACATATTTTCTCATCTGCCAAATAGACTTATCAAAACATTTTTATTTTCAAATTTTAGGAAAGAAAACAAAAATCACCTTTGTATTATCTATATAAGATATCATGTTATAAGTTTGACTTTAATGTTTAAAATCATTCATTTCATTTAATCAGTTAAAAACATCATAATTGTTATGTCTAAAAAAATCAGGGCTAACATGAGTTCACGCCATCAAAGGCCAATCGAAGTTTAGGAAGGTTTTGTGTCGTCTAGACGCTACCACGTCGCGCAAGGACGGAAGAGATAAGGCTATCGTCAATGTGGTAAGTAAATGTCAGGCTTGTGAGTGACTAGGAATTGTCCACCTATCCAAGCCCTATACGATTTAAGGATGTCTCCTATGCAGACAACCAATGAGAAGCGGGTTAAAAATTATACCACACCCCTAATTAGTAAATTCACGTTTTATACGCCCAACCTTATAATTCGCTTATAAAACATGAATTCCCATATTCTATAAGCACAGTCGAATTATACGTGAATTATATACCTTAACCGTATAATTCACATATAATTCAACCATATTTTTAAAAATAAAATTTTGTTATTTACTGAGTTAAAACGACATCGTTTTAAGTAAAATTTAATCAAAACGACATCGTTTTATGCTCAGTCTCTTAAGCGTGATGTCAGTCTCTTTTTGATGCCTTTTCTTCCATTTTCTGCGCCCGCTTCCTTTCTCTTTCTTTCTTTTGGCGCCTTCTTCTTTCTTTTTCTCTTTTTTTGTGCCCTCTTTCTCTCTTCTGCTCTTTTTTTGCGTCTCTACCTCTCTTCCTCTTCAATTATTCTTCAACAAACACTACTGTTCATCTTATCTCCTTCTTCTTTAACTTAAAAGACAAATAAAATTATTTATTTTATTTAATAATTAGTCACTTCTATAATATTTGTAATAATAAACTAAAATATTATAATTAAAAAAGATATAAATCATACATTTATAAAAAAAAATAGAGAGTAATTAATTCAATGATTATAAAAAAAACTAATATCAGGATTAATATTACCGTATTTTTGTAAAACGTATTATTGACAATATACCATATTAAACCCGTATATACCCATACCATATTTTTCCCGTATCCGAATTTTAAAGCTGAATTTTTATAAACATATTTTTCACCGTTTGCCGTATCATTTCCATAAAATTCCCGTATCGTTTTTTGACCGTACCCGTATTTACTAACTATGACCACACCTATCTGACTGTAGAATCATGATTACTATCTTGAATCCCCCAAGTATAAATAGAGCGTTCTTCTCTCATTCACGAGATTGGTTTATCTTTAGTATTCAAAAGCAAACTCTCTCTCTCTCTCTCTCTCTCTCTCTCTCTATACATTTAAATTATTTCTAGATTGTAATTCAGTTCGATGTACGCGACTTGATTGTAACTATCCATTAATACAACCATAGTGAATATATGATTCGCTTTTAAGCATCCGAGCCACTTTAAAAACTGCTTCTCATTTATTCATTTATTACTCATTTTTATATCACGTGTAATTTCTAAATCCGCTTTACATTTTGTATATGCAAATCGTCGATGTCAAAATCAAAGATCAAGACTAATCAAAGTTAATTCAATGACCAAATTGATGTATTTACTATTTAAAGCATACTTATAAATATGAAATAAAGTCTAAATTGATTGAGTATTACAAAATATCAACAATTTGCAGAAAATTAATTAATACTTGATTGATACAAGTAAATTGACAACTCATTAAAGCTATAAAGTATTTTATTGTTTTAAGTAAAAATTATACGTCTTTACTATATTTATTAATTATTTTTGGGATCTTGGATACGTAACTTGTCGGTTGTCATTATCTATCTACCATAATTGTAGATTAAGTTAATAGGCACGTGGAAATCGTGTGTCAATTAGCTGTCAGATAATGTAAAGCCCTTCACTAGGGGTTAAAGAAAACATGACTTCTCATCTTACTTCATCCCTATTTTACCCGTATTTTTATCATCAAAGAATGGTTGAAAAATCTTTCTGATTTAAAATTGGACTATTAAATATCTTTCCTTGTGCGATTTTAAGCTGATTTTTAAAATGTTGCAGTATTGAAATATATTCATGTTTGATTTTGATATCAACGATCTCATATATTTAAAATATTAAAAAGGTCTTAAAAATTATACGTGATTAATTATAAGAGTTGATTAAAAGTCACTGTTTTCACAGTTGCATGCAAAGACTTAAAAGTAAATGAGATAACGAGAGTTTTATAGTGGTTCGAATGTTTAAATCAATTCCTACATTAACTGTTTTCTTTTATACGAGTGTTTTTGGTAATTAACCAAAATTACAAGAAGTCGCGAACTGATAACTAAATTACAAATGCTTGGTATTATGACAGAATATTAAACTAGTCTATTTCCCATAGGGTGTCTTTGCTATTTGGTTTGTTAATTTCAGAGTATTTGATCATGATTTTGTGAGGGGGAGTTGCTTATTTATACCCACTGAGTTCAAGATAATGATTATAAGTCTACAAGTAGGTAGGTGTCATGTCTCATTGATTGATAACTTAGGAAATATTCTTAAATTAAATGAGGCTTGGATAGGTGTATAAACCAAATTCATTTATAGACAGAACTTTAGTTGGTTGAGTTGTTGACAACTATATTCTTTCTGTCTTAGGTGACGTAACTGACTTTAGAAGACGCAAAGCCTTCTTGAAGTCTGATTCATATTCACTGACATAAACTTGCATCAGTTCTAATTTTTTAAAAATAACAATAGGCAAACGAGAAATCAAAATATTTTAAAATTGTAGAAGGTAGAATGACACTTGCAAAAAAATAACTGGAATTGTTATTGTAGATCCCAAAATTCAACTTTCACGGCAATTATGTATTTTCACGAGGAAGAAAGGGGTATAAGAGGAAAAAAAAGATTAGAAGGACATAAAATTTTCAATTCAATCTCCTTAGAAAGCAGAAACAATATTAAACTAATTTAATCCCTTGAAGTTTGAAATAAAATCAACTTAATTTGTAGATTAATTTGAAATTACATCAACACACTCTCTTACATAATAATTTTTTATTTGGTTTGATTGATATTATTATTTTAATGGTTTTACGTAAATAGACATCTCTAGAGTAAGGATATTCTTAGATTAAAATAAACATATTCTTATTTAATTAATGAAATGAAATGTCCCTTTTTATTTTCACATCACATGGACACTTCCAAAGACAACACAACTAAAACAAACATACAAGATCCAAATCTCTAATTATTCAATAAATTAAATAACACCTCAACAAATTTTCAACCCCTCACTTTTTAACATTTTCTTCTAATTATTTCTCGTGCAGAATACTTCTATTTCTAAACGTGCAAAAACTATCAGACACAAGCTCTTTGAACGGCCTGACATTGGTAAGAAACTGACAATAACTCATGTTAAAGATGGGGATTTTTCCATGATTTTGTTGTTGCAATTTCTGGGTACAGCTTGGTTTTTTTCCCAAAACAAGTCATTTGAGAGAGAGAGAGAGAGAGAGACTATTTTATTCATTTTAAAGAAGGGTTTTTTGTATATATAATTTTTTTGGTGGGTTAGTTTGTTTTGGAGGTTTGAGTTGAGTTTAATTAAAGTGTTGGTTCAACTTCAAGGCTTCATGAATAATGATGATTTCCAGCTTGGTTTTGAAGGATGCAGCTGGAGTCGCCGGTATCTCTCTTTTTATCTATATTGGTTCAATTTTTGGGTTGTTTTTGTGTTTGTTTGTAAAGGGCATGTTCCATTTTTGTATGAAACTTGGTTTTTTGTGGGAAATTAATGAACTTGTTGCATTTTGTTCTGTAAAAGTCTCGTTGCTTGTTGATATTTGAGAAAACCATTATTGGTTTTTGGTCAAAGTTGTGATATTTATGCTTCTAATTGTGTTTACTTTGTATATTATCTTGTTTAAAGAAGGAAGACGAACCCTTGATTCAGTTATTGACACTAGGGACGCCCATGGATCTATTTTCTGTAATGATGTTAAGGATTATTGACTTTTGCTGGATGGAAAATTCCTTTGTGGTTCTCTATACATAGAGAGAAATTGAAGTTGAGAAATTGTTAGCTTTATTCAAATGCTTTATTGCTTGTGTTTTTTGGGTTTAAGGTTCCCAGTTGCGCCCCAAACTGTATATTTTATTTCGACCTGGGGGTATAATTTGATTATTGCTTCTTCTTTTTGCTGCAAATGGTCATTCCCTAGGATCACACCTCTCTCAATTTAAGAAGTAATTTCTTTGAGTAAGTTTTCATTTTTGGGCAAATAGTCAGAACCAAACCAGATACATAAGTTACTATTTTGGTTAATGGAAGTGCTTTTGTCGCTATTGAGAGAAGCAGAGACCTCTAATATGATTGTAGTTTAGTTCATAGTAATCTGTTATCATTTGACCTTGGATTATTCTACATTGAGGAGCTAATTTGAGGAAGAAAAAAAAACCCCATCACATTAGAGTTAAATTTTAGCTGAATTTTGGGCTACCAAGGTTATAGGTCAGGAACTAGCTTCCAATTTAGAACTCAGTGCACGCATGGGAAAGGTTGAAATCTTCTGGATATATAAAAGAAACATTAAGCTGATTTTTCTGAAACATGATACTGAATTTGGGTGATGTGCTGCAGTTTAGACTTTTTCATATGCTTGATTGATATGAGCTGAGGCAGTGTGTGCTTAGATATAATACTTAATGGTATGTCTGGCTCTGAAAATTGTTTTATGTCCAAATCAGAAAAAACTCATCTGTTAACATGAGTTTGGAGGTGACAATCACCTGAAAATAGAAAAAATCAGAAGCATTTGTTGTAAATATGTTGACAAATTCAAGAATTATGTCTTGACTTTCATTCTTGGTTATTGCAGGGAACATCTTTGCTTTTGGGCTATTTGTGTCACCTATGTAAGTTCTTGTCCTGAATATTTCATTCTATATGGTAAGACCTCAAAATGGAGGTGAATATCATTGGTATTAACCAATCATATTACAATTTCTTTACTTTTTCTCCTTTAACTTTTCAGACCCACATTTAGGAGAATAATCAGAAATGGTTCAACAGAAGCGTTCTCTGGGTTGCCATATGTATATGCACTCTTGAATTGCTTGATTACCCTGTGGTATGGAACACCCCTCATATCTCATAATAACCTTATGGTACTGACCGTCAATGTAATAGGTGCAGTATTTCAGTTGGTCTATCTAGCAATCTTCATCGGATATGCTGAAAAAGAGAAAAAGGTCTTTTGTTATTATTATTATTTTAAAATTTGCTGCATCACTTACTGCAGTCTGGCTGGCCATTTGTTAAGCAACGTCATTCATTTTGCATTGGTTGCTCTTGGCAGTTTCAGATGTTTGGGTTCCTGCTGGCTGATTTTGGTCTATTTGGAGTTATTGTTGTTTCGAGCTTGCAAATAGCTGACAGTTCTACGCGGTGGATTTTTGTTGGCATATTGAGTAGTGCTGCTCTTATATCAATGTTTGCTTCACCATTGTTTGTGATAGTGAGTTAACTAAAAGCACCGGCTGTACTTTATCTTTATATATGGATTTTCTCCTTATATTGCAGAAATTTTAACTACATTTGTTTCTTTCTACTGTTTCCAGAATTTGGTGATTCGAACAAGAAGCGTTGAATTCATGCCATTTTATCTCTCGCTTTCTACCTTCTTGATGAGCTCGTCCTTTTTTCTATATGGAATCCTTAACTGGGACGCCTTTGTTTATGTAAGCTTCTTGTAGCTTCTTTTGTATAATGTAGATCAAGCTGTGAGTTTACAATCCACTATTTGTCTCTTTTTTTTATTATTCACCTGCTTGTAAAGTACTTATTTATTGATTTATTTAAATTTCAGGTGCCAAACGGGATAGGAACTATTCTGGGCATTGTACAATTAGTTTTGTATTTTTACTACAGGGGGACGTCTAGAGATGAATCCCGAGATCCTTTGATAGTCACATGTTCATAAATTGGTGTCCTTGAGCCACGGGTAAAGGCTCATACACTTTGGTTAGAGTTATAATTCTTTCGTTCTTCGTCTTTGTGTTGCAGACAATTTTCTACCATAAGAGTGCCAAAACTCAGGCATTTTGGGGTCATGTTGAAGAAATCAATAACCTGGGAGAGCCAAAATATTGAAAAAATACATTAGATAACTCCCGGCTGGAAGTTTTGATGTTGAGGCTAATTAGTTACGGGGCAACATGCTGTAATGTTTACTTTGATTGTATTCTTCTTAACTTTGAGAATATTCAAATTTCTTGCATAAACTAATAAATGGGCTCTTTGCATTGCCAGATTCATGCATGTGAAACTGTCATGTGTTCTGCATAAACTTCCAATGATTGTGTCTTTTCAAATTTCTCTGTTTTTGTGTTGCAACAATCTTTTACTCTCTGTTTTTCGACATGAAAGTGTTTGAGGAGAAGATTCTGCAGAGGAATTCGCCAATGAAAGGCCAAGTTGTTTCAGTCTCTTCTTACTGATGCCAAACAATTTATGACTCTATTGACAAGACTTCATTCCAAAGTATATCAGGGCAAAGACTGCTGATTAAAATTTGATAATACCATCAAACTTTAGTTTTTTGTGTTCAAACATATAAACAGGATGTTGCCTTGCTGGTTTTTCTGGAAATCCAGATTAAGAAAACAGAAAGAAGAAAAGATGCAAAATTAGTAAAATCAAGAACATTGCAGAATTGGGGCAAACAATATTTTAAAGCTAAGTGAAGTTTATTTTATTGCATACAGTAACCAAATAGTACTAGAAATTATCGCTAAAGGAAGGTGACAAAAATAATTTAGTCCCAATGATTTTGGCTTGTAAACATAATGAGGGCATTGTGCCGTCTATCATTATTAACATAAAACAGAAGCCAGGATTTGGTCTTTATGTTATTAGCTTTGAAACTTGTACATTACTCCTTAGTTGTCTGTGGATAAGACTTTGTATGCAGTTTTCCTTGGATAAGGCAGCGTTAACGGGTCTTAAGCGCATACGCATCCGAATAGAGAACTGCAATTGAGTTTGACTGTTAAAGGGTTCCATAGGGTTGAGCAGGCACTGAATAGGGGATTCAATTAGGTTTATTTAGATTATATAGAGATTAGACTACTGGGATGGTCTGAAAATTGCACTTGCTGATTTCTGGGGTAATTTCAGAACCTCTCAAGCAATTAAGAACTATGGAGAGATATAGTCTGTGAAAGCAAACGCATTGTTGATAATTCAAGTTTACTGATGCGTTAAACACATGCAAAATAGATGCCATATTCTTAGCTGCCGTCTCTTTCAAGTTATGGTATGAAGCAGAGATTTATATATTGCTTAATTTGAAACTAAGACCAAACTCTCTCTCTCTCTCTCTCTCTCTCTATATATATATATATATATATATATATTTTCCGATATGTTTTTATATCTCTCGGAAAAATGCTGTCGAAAATAAACACTTTTGTTGTAGTGAATGGATATTTAGATCCCTTATACTGTATCTAAATCACATATTTATTTCTTCTAATCCAACCTTATAACCAGCTGATATCCTGTCATGCTTTCCATGGTCAATCTTTTAACATTACATAAAGTTTATGTCAGGTTTAGTCATGGCAAAGATTTTTACATGAAACTTTGTAAGATAAAAACATGATATCACCACTGAAACTCTACTCACTTTTGCTACAACTTGCTAGTAAAATACACAAAAATTTAAAGCAAGTCCTTCAAAGTGATTCTCACAACAGCAACTGGTTTTTCCTGCCAAACAGAACAACATAAACTATGTTAAATTTCCAGGAAAATTTTATTGTACACCTTTATTTTAGTTTCTTAGATGTCTAAGACCATATTCTGCTTCATTCACCAGCTAAAAATGCAATCATAATATGAAAATTTATCTAAGCTAGTTAGAATTTAGCTTATACTGTTCTGTAGATTTGAGCAACAATAGAATATAGAATAATCACCTGGTGAATATCAGGTTTGGGAGATGTTTCCTTGAGAGAGTGATCAACTGGCTTACCGCTTTCATCATATAGAATAAGCCCACTAAACCTTGGAAGCTCACATTTCTCCCCCATAAGTATAGGCCGCTGCCACACCGGCGAGTCCGAGTTGTGGCTTTGCCAGCCCACACTCCCCTGGTAGCCTTCCTTCAGGCCCAACAACGGTGGCGCCCTCTCCTCCCATTTGTTTGCTCCACTCCACCTCACTGATCCCATCAACATCCTCTTAATCGACACCCAATTGCAACTTGGCTCGGCCCATTTCCCTCGACCATCTTCTCGATCCGCTATCTCCTTTCTTTGGGCCTTCGTCTTTAGGATTGTCGCCGTGCAAAGCCCAATTACGGTGATGGCGGTGCACACGAACAATAGAAGTGCTTCTTGAGTTGTGAGCTTCCATTTGTCTTCTAAACTCCACAATGCATCCATGGCTTCTTTGGGTAAAAGAGGTTTTGCATGTAACAGGAAAGAGAGAATATTGTGGAGATGGTATATATAAGTTGGAATTGAGGTAGATATTTTGATGCCAGTTTGGGCAACAAGATGTGAGAGTGGTGAGGTTCACGTGAGGGTCACCGCATGTTGGGCCTAGCCCTGCTGAGTTTAGACATTTTTGGGGCTTACTTATGATATAGCCGTTGGGAATATCTCACCGACGAAAGACGAAAGTTTGATAAAAGGCAAAGTCACGGCTCACGGGGTACATGAAATTGATATAAATTCTCATATAATGTATAAAGGGCAAATAATAATTTTAACTATTCATTATTGTTTGGAGATGAATACGACATAAAATAAATGGTGGTGACTATAAAATTCAATTCATTAAATTCCTAATTTATTGAGATGAATGACATTTGTTGTTGCGATTTCTCACACAAATGAAAAGTACGTGAGCCTTCGGGAATGTTCTTGCAAGGGTTTGTTAGAGACCGAAAATATAATGCTGAACTAATGAGAAAAGTAATACAATACAAGTAAATAAGTAAAGATAACATAAGAGCAGTTTTTAAAGTGGTTTTGATGCAAAACACAAATTCTATGTCTATTGTTATTTTATTTTTTTTAGTGTGTTTTTGGTGTATTTATAAAGTCCATTTGCTTCTTAAATGAGACAATTGTTCTTAGCTATTGACAAAAATGAAATTTTGGATTCCTTCTTTGGGGGTGAGAGCCTCTTATTTATATTGTTGTATAGACGAACTTACTCATGAATTAATCTTCTCATCGCATGACACGGGGCTTGATAAACCGTTTTTATTAGAGACTTATTAGTAAAGTAACCCTCTTATGAGACAACACACGACCTAGACAACTCAGCCTTGAACTTTACTATTGAAACAACCTATGACAACCTTATAATTGAAATAATCCTTTTATAGTGTGACATGTGACATTGATAGATGCACAATCATATATCACATGGCGAGAGCTCATGCTTCATTTGTATAGTCAAATGACATGTGCCGTAAATTCATACTCCATGAATTTACCGCATAACAACGTTATAACACAATAATACTAAAGATACAAAGTCTTCATAGAAATTTTGGTGTACAAAGTGATATATCACTGTTCTTACTATTGTCATATAACACAACATTTATTATTGTATAATTTTATTAATATATTAATTTATTCATCCACCTTGTATCATATCACTTACAAGATTTCAATACAAACTTTATATGTATAACATTATTGCAATCAAATAACATTTCATGTATAAATTAATGTGACACAAAATGAATCAAAGAATTAAACAATTAAAATTGAATGTTATGTTATTTTGTATACAAGACCTTATATACAAACTTTATACATATAACACCATTATTAATAGAAGATTTCTAAGATGCATCAATTAAATTTTATTTTCCATCAATTATTCCTTTTATATATATAAAAAAATATGGGAATTTCATTACTTCAATTTTCTTTTTTTATTCTATAGAAGCACTTTTTTAATCCCAAATAAATTTATTCATTTTAAAGAACAAAATGCAAAAACTATCAAATCATTAAAAACTCCCCCGCCCCCCCCCGACTTATTTATTTGTTTTTAAATTAAAAAAAAACTATTATGAGTATTGAGATTAAATAATTCACAGCACAACACTCTTCATGCTGGGCTTCGGCCCATTTTAAACCCCTGAAATTAATTGGTTTCTCTGTCTGTGGCATTATTTCATACTTCAAATATCATTCGCTTCCAACGTAGCATTCCAATAATATGTTTGGCAGCCTAGAAAATTCCAAGCTTTATTATTATTTTTTCCTAGAAAATTCGGGCATTTATTTCCTATGATAAGATTCATCTCTCATCGGATTCCCTCCTTTCTCGAAGGTAAGTATTAAATCCTAAGTATAATAATAATTATTATTATATTGAATCATCAGTCATTGTTTTCTATAGCAATAATTATAGGATTTTTGGGCTTTTCTTCAGTTTTTGTTCTAAAATCTTTGAACTGAAATTCGTGAAAGTGAATTTTATTTGCGCTTTTGTTTTCAAAAAGGTTGTAGCTTTGTATTATTTGGATTATAATTGTTAGTTAAAGTTGTTAATTTTTTTTTTTTTTTTTAGGTTTGTGAAGTGAAGGGAGAACCTTGGTCTATAGTTATTGAAAGTTATAGCTTTTTAGAGTGTTATTATATCCAACGGAAGAATAAATGGCCGGAAGAAATCGTGGGCCGCCTCTTCCGATGAAAGGTGCTTCTCATGTGGGGCTGCCACCTCCGGTCCATGAACCCTCATTTGGGAGAGGCCTGGGGCCAATGCCACCCCATCCGGCATTGCTGGAGGAAATGAGGGAATCCCAGTTTGGGATGGGTCCTAGAGCTCTTCCACCCCATCCAGTGATAATTGAGGAGCGCCTTGCGGTTCAACATCAAGATATTCAAGGTCTTTTAGCTGATAACCAACGATTAGCTGCGACTCATGTTGCGCTAAAGCAGGAATTGGAAGCTGCACAGCATGAGTTGCAGCGGATGGCACACTTTGCTGATTCTTTTCGGGCAGATAAGGATGTTCAAATGAGGGAAGTGTACGACAAGTCAGTGCGGTTGGAGGTTGATCTTCGAGGGGCAGAGGCAATGCGGGGTGAGCTTCTTAAGGTTCAGGCTGATATTAAGGAGCTTACTGCTGTGAGACAGGAACTTACGGGCCAAGTTCAAGTAATGAGTCAAGATTTGGCTAGGGTTACAGCAGATTTACAACAGGTACCAGCTTTGAAGGCAGAAATTGAGAACATGAAACAGGAACTGCAACGTGCAAGGTAACAGTTTCTATAAGCTTTGTTGTTTTAGTAATGTAGTAGCAGTTGGAAAGCCTGTCATGATTTGTGTGGATTTGCATGCTTTTGGTGGGATGTAGAGCTGCTATTGAGTATGAGAAGAAAGGATATGCAGAGAACTATGAACATGGCCAGGTGATGGAGAAGAAATTGATTTCAATGGCTCGGGAGTTGGAGAAGCTCCGTGCAGAGATTGCTAATGCAGAGAAGAGAGCTCGTGCATCAGCTGCTGTTGGAAACGCTGGTATGACCTCACATTGGGCCATCTATTTGCAAATCAGTTCCTTTATAAAAGGATTTCTTTTTCCCAATTTTGAATGGGTTCCCTTTTCTTTAACGCTTATAGTTGGTGAAAACATGTAATATGTATAGGCAGAAGAAAGAGTAACAAGTACAACTGACATTACACTAAAAATGTGGATGGCAAATATCAACTATAAGGTTAAAAGATCTAAGGAATAACAGATTCATACTAGACAAAGGAAATCCCTTTTGAAATTTGACATTCTTTCTACTGTATTTCAAACTGTATATTTGAATTTTCATTTACCCTTGTGTTAATAATTGTTTTACTTTCTTTCTTCTAACTCTTCATTGCAGGTGCCGGTTATAATGCAACTTATGGCACTCCTGAAGCTGGGTATACTGGAAATCCTTACCCCGCCAGCTATGGCATAAATCCTGTAAGTTTTTTGATTTAATATATGTTTCTATATGTCTATTTGTGTCTTTATTAATTAATTTTATATGTACGCATTATCATTATCATTGATATATATATGTATATATAAAATGCTAGAATATGCACAAAGCTGTTGTTTCAGTAAATGTATGGATATCTTATTCTTTACCCTCAATTTTCAGATGCAGGCTGGTGCAGAAACTTATCCTCATTATGGACCTGGACCTGGATCTTGGGGTGCATATGATATGCAGCGAGCTCAAGGACACAGATAGATTGGTCATCAGATCATGCTAAAATTGTCTTATCTGGTATCTCGGGCTGCAACTTATTAGAGATACTTAGCTTGAACTGTTATATCATGATATATATTTTGGAGATATGCTCTTCTATTTGAGTTTTTGAAGTTGTACTTTAAAATATTGAGCTATCATAATAGCATTGAGGTGCCAGATACTGTTGCTAGTTGGTATCTTATTTAGCAAATATATTCACCAACTTCTCTATATTTTATTGCATTTCAGTTTGATTGATGTAGGTATGTTCTTTTTGGCTTTAGTTGTTTTCATAGAACTTGCTTTTTTTTTTTTTCATATGCCCATAGAATCTTGCTTCATTTGATTTTGCTTTTTAGACGCAAGATGTTTGATTAAATCAACCATCATGCTGATAATTCTGTAATTTGATACGAATATAGTCAATACTGGTGCTTTCACCCCTTCCAGTTTGTGTTGTGGAAAGTGTGCAGGCTTTGTTAGTCATGTTTATCGATCACTTGAACTTGTTACAGTGCTTGTAAACACTGTAAGATGTTAATCAGATTTGACTCTAGCCTTAACTAGCCTTCTCATATATACTGAAGTCTTTATTGAGTTTGCATCTTAGAAGAGTTCCTTACTAATTAATTTCTGAGTATAGTGTAGATATGGTTACCGTTTCACTTCCTTCAGAGACCAATCATTTCTCTTGTACTTGAACATAATTATGTATTAGATTCATCATTATCTTCATATGCCTGCCTTTGGAGGTCATTCTTTTATCAGCCTTGAATTTACTAATTTTGATTCATTATCATCTTTGAACCATGTTGACCGGTTAGGGTTTACAATTTGCTCTATTTACTTATAGAAATGTGTTCTTGGTCAGAATGATTTGCCAGATTCCTGCTCAGTTTTGTTTATTTTTTTTGTGGTTCTGGATAAACTATTTTTCATCTAAAACATATATGCACAGTTATAGCTCTTATCTGTGAGTTAATTGGATTTCTAAGCAAAATTAGGAATAGGAGAGGATGGGGTTTTATGCTTATAAGAAGTGACTGGACTGGGTGAGAGATGGACAGAAATTTAATGAGTACTTAGCCCCTGTGGTGATATTTAAAACTGTCCTTATATAATATTTGAAGGTTGTTGATATATATATAGGAAAAGCTTTGGAGGAGCTATAGTGGTAACAGAGGAGTAACTTAAAGTGAGGAAAAGAAACAATTTTTTTTTTTTTGTTTTTTTATTCTTCCACTTAAGCTATTAGTAATATTTTTTTCATCAATCATACTTACTCGGGCAGTTAACTATCATTCGCTTTTAGTATTAAAACATTTTGCTGGCCTGGGATCGTTCCAAGTCAGCATGCACTTTCTACCTATATCTATTGCTGAGGTAAAAGTTTATGGCATGAGGAAGGATTAGTTTGTTGCTATGGATTTTAATTTTAGAGGGATCTAGGTCTCTCTCTCTCATATTCTGTTTTTGGCGTAAGGAGAAGTCTCCTTTTTCATCTTTCTCCCAGTTGATGACTCATCCAAGTAGGAAGTTCTGCAGTTAACTTTCCCACTGCAATGTTCATGTAATGATGTTAGTATTATAAGTGCTTGTAAGCCCTAAATAGTGGAAGAAGAAGGGTAAGTAAAATTTAGAGGATGGAAACTTTGCTGGGGATCAAAGTGCCTTTTGTTCTTCATATTTGGTGGAGTGAGGTGGAGGAGAAATTTTACTTAAAAGGCACATATCTGATTCCATCTAGAAAAGCTGAAGCCAACTCTGAAAGAAGATTATACATTATATGAGATATGCCGGAAGTTGGCAAGTCATGCTCAACAATGAAGCTGCTGGACGAGTTTTCTGGTCAAGTAAGTGATATAATTTTCTGAGAATATTATCTTCTTTTATTCATTTATCCTTTGTGTATTCCTTCATTGGTTGTGACCAATGTAAAATTCTGTTTTTATTTCCCTCCTAGATTGGTGCCAATTCCTCTTGGTAGTAACAATTGAGGCTAGGTCTCCAGTGATCCACGTTTGAGGCAGTGATTTTTGTCAATAACTTCTATAACTGGTTTTCATATAAATATTTGGATAGTGGTGTGCATCAATTGTCTTCATGGTTGCATTTTTGTGGAGTTACAGATGCTTAACTTGTGTCCTCAATTGTCGGTCTTCTTCCTACTATCTTTACGGGCAAGCTTTGACTCAGTAGGTGGTTGTTCAGTTTATTTAGTGTCTACCTGTATACCTGTCCTAGTTCATTTTTCTTCTTCACAGCAAGTCCCAATGGACATCTTTCCCACTTATTCTGTGAAGATGGAAGACGTTGGTGTAATACTTGGAGAACAATTGAAGCAGATGTGTGGTGAAAATTTGATGTTAAATCTAAAGAGTGAAGGGATTCTCAAAGAAGGAAGAGGGCTAAATATAGTGAAATTATTAAAGAAGAAAACCATTGGAGAGGAATTTGAAGGTTTTTTTTGTCAAGTGGAGCATAGATGTCACATTTGGCAACAAGCTAGTTTCACCTAGCTATGGGTATTAAGAGAAGTGGAACTTTATGTTGGAAGTATTAGTCATTTGGTTAGCCTACCCTTAGCACTCTTCCCATCACATTTTAAATTTGTCTAAGGAATTTGATCTTTTTGTTATTTTAGGAATATTTTTTAATAACGTCTGATAGCCATAAAAAAACTAAATGCTTCTTGTTCGTTAGAGTTGATTGCTAGAATTGGTATGGTATAATTTTAGCAGTTAACAACGAAGCTTTGTTTCAGCTCTTCTTGTTAGATGGGATATTGTGCCATGATATCTTGGTCTGGTTAGGTCATATCTTTGTTTCTTGCTTTTCTTATTTTCCTTATCTAGTAAATTGAAATCTATCATTCTGCTTTCATATTTACTATTATATTTTTCTTAAGCATCTGGTAATGAGTTGTCTTTGCCTGGTTAATAATATGTTCTCATGTATGTTTTTGTCTTATTTGCTAGGTTTTCAACCTTTGGTGCTTCTAATCTGCTGCTTCTGCCATTATTGCTGATTTTTGAATTTTTTGAGGTATGCAAGCCTTTTCTTTTAATTCTTAATTTTCTATTTGAACTGTTTCAACTGGCTCCAGCTTCAAAATCGTAATCACACTGAACCATTTCTGGTACCTGAGACCACCTAATTTACTGCCTCATATTATTTTAAATTAAGAAACTTTATATATTTTCACCAGGGAAGCTTTGTTCTTCTCAGTGATTGCTCGACATTCCAAGGTTAGAGAAGTTATTTAGTTGGGACCAGAATCGTTGTGTCAAATGCTGGAGCAGGATGAAGATTTCAATGAGACATGGCAGGTAATTTACATCTTAGTATTTTGAAGACTCTGGCTGTTTGGATTTGCTTTTCTTGGCAACGAAAATAGAGGGTTAATAAAACCACTCACATAAAAGAGAACTCTAAAAAATTTAAAGTAATGATATTAGTAGAAGATGTGATTTTGTTTTGAAATAAAGCAAAAATAAGGTTGCTGTGTGTGATGAATAGAAATAGAGTTGATTGATAGACTTAAATGGGGAACTTTGAGAAATGTTGAAGAAATTAGTTGAAGAAGACAGTGAGGGACCAACACTTGCATGTCTGAGAAACTTGAAGAGCTAATTTTAGTTCTTTATACTTGAATTGAGAAACACGCTGATATATAAGGGCTGCTAGGTTTTCTTTGTACTAGGGCTTGAACACCTAATCAGGAACTTGTAAGAATTTAGTACTATTGATAATGCGTTAATTAGTTGCAGGTGCCGGTTATAATGCAACTTATGGCACTCCTGAAGCTGGGTATACTGGAAATCCTTACCCCGCCAGCTATGGCATAAATCCTGTAAGTTTTTTGATTTAATATATGTTTCTATATGTCTATTTGTGTCTTTATTAATTAATTTTATATGTACGCATTATCATTATCATTGATATATATATATATATGTATATATAAAATGCTAGAATATGCACAAAGCTGTTGTTTCAGTAAATGTATGGATATCTTATTCTTTACCCTCAATTTTCAGATGCAGGCTGGTGCAGAAACTTATCCTCATTATGGACCTGGACCTGGATCTTGGGGTGCATATGATATGCAGCGAGCTCAAGGACACAGATAGATTGGTCATCAGATCATGCTAAAATTGTCTTATCTGGTATCTCGGGCTGCAACTTATTAGAGATACTTAGCTTGAACTGTTATATCATGATATATATTTTGGAGATATGCTCTTCTATTTGAGTTTTTGAAGTTGTACTTTAAAATATTGAGCTATCATAATAGCATTGAGGTGCCAGATACTTTTGCTAGTTGGTATCTTATTTAGCAAATATATTCACCAACTTCTCTATATTTTATTGCATTTCAGTTTGATTGATGTAGGTATGTTCTTTTTGGCTTTAGTTGTTTTCATAGAACTTGCTTTTTTTTTTTTTCATATGCCCATAGAATCTTGCTTCATTTGATTTTGCTTTTTAGACGCAAGATGTTTGATTAAATCAACCATCATGCTGATAATTCTGTAATTTGATACGAATATAGTCAATACTGGTGCTTTCACCCCTTCCAGTTTGTGTTGTGGAAAGTGTGCAGGCTTTGTTAGTCATGTTTATCGATCACTTGAACTTGTTACAGTGCTTGTAAACACTGTAAGATGTTAATCAGATTTGACTCTAGCCTTAACTAGCCTTCTCATATATACTGAAGTCTTTATTGAGTTTGCATCTTAGAAGAGTTCCTTACTAATTAATTTCTGAGTATAGTGTAGATATGGTTACAGTTTCACTTCCTTCAGAGACCAATCATTTCTCTTGTACTTGAACATAATTATGTATTAGATTCATCATTATCTTCATATGCCTGCCTTTGGAGGTCATTCTTTTATCAGCCTTGAATTTACTAATTTTGATTCATTATCATCTTTGAACCATGTTGACCGGTTAGGGTTTACAATTTGCTCTATTTACTTATAGAAATGTGTTCTTGGTCAGAATGATTTGCCAGATTCCTGCTCAGTTTTGTTTATTTTTTTTGTGGTTCTGGATAAACTATTTTTCATCTAAAACATATATGCACAGTTATAGCTCTTATCTGTGAGTTAGTTGGATTTCTAAGCAAAATTAGGAATAAGAGAGGATGGGGGTTTACGCTTATAGGAAGTGACTGGACTGGGTGAGAGATGGACAGAAATTTAATGAGTACTTAGCCCCTGTGGTGATATTTAAAACTGTCCTAATATAATATTTGAAGGTTGTTGATATATATATAGGAAAAGCTTTGGAGGAGATATAGTGGTAACAGAGGAGTAACTTAAAGTGAGGAAAAGAAACAATTTTTTTTTTTTTGTTTTTTTATTCTTCCACTTAAGCTATTAGTAATATTTTTTTCATCAATCATACTTACTCGGGCAGTTAACTATCATTCGCTTTTAGTATTAAAACATTTTGCTGGCCTGGGATCGTTCCAAGTCAGCATGCACTTTCTACCTATATCTATTGCTGAGGTAAAAGTTTATGGCACGAGGAACGATTAGTTTGTTGCTATGGATTTTAATTTTAGAGGGATCTAGGTCTCTCTCTCTCATATTCTGTTTTTGGCTAGTGTAAGGAGAAGTCTCCTTTTTCATCTTTCTCCCAGTTGATGACTCATCCAAGTAGGAAGTTCTGCAGTTAACTTTCCCACTGCAATGTTCATGTAATGATGTTAGTATTATAAGTGCTTGTAAGCCCTAAATAGTGGAAGAAGAAGGGTAAGTAAAATTTAGAGGATGGAAACTTTGCTGGGGATCAAAGTGCCTTTTGTTCTTCATATTTGGTGGAGTGAGGTGGAGGAGAAATTTTACTTAAAAGGCACATATCTGATTCCATCTAGAAAAGCTGAAGCCAACTCTGAAAGAAGATTATACATTATATGAGATATGCCGGAAGTTGGCAAGTCATGCTCAACAATGAAGCTGCTGGACGAGTTTTCTGGTCAAGTAAGTGATATAATTTTCTGAGAATATTATCTTCTTTTATTCATTTATCCTTTGTGTATTCCTTCATTGGTTGTGACCAATGTAAAATTCTGTTTTTATTTCCCTCCTAGATTGGTGCCAATTCCTCTTGGTAGTAACAATTGAGGCTAGGTCTCCAGTGATCCACGTTTGAGGCAGTGATTTTTGTCAATAACTTCTATAACTGGTTTTCGTATAAATATTTGGATGGTGGTGTGCATCAATTGTCTTCATGGTTGCATTTTTGTGGAGTTACAGATGCTTAACTTGTGTCCTAAATTGTCGGTCTTCTTCCTACTATCTTTACGGGCAAGCTTTGACTCAGTAGGTGGTTGTTCAGTTTATTTAGTGTCTACCTGTATACCTGTCCTAGTTCATTTTTCTTCTTCACAGCAAGTCCCAATGGACATCTTTCCCACTTATTCTGTGAAGATGGAAGACGTTGGTGTAATACTTGGAGAACAATTGAAGCAGATGTGTGGTGAAAATTTGATGTTAAATCTAAAGAGTGAAGGGATTCTCAAAGAAGGAAGAGGGCTAAATATAGTGAAATTATTAAAGAAGAAAACCATTGGAGAGGAATTTGAAGGTTTTTTTTGTCAAGTGGAGCATAGATGTCACATTTGGCAACAAGCTAGTTTCACCTAGCTATGGGTATTAAGAGAAGTGGAACTTTATGTTGGAAGTATTAGTCATTTGGTTAGCCTACCCTTAGCACTCTTCCCATCACATTTTAAATTTGTCTAAGGAATTTGATCTTTTTGTTATTTTAGGAATATTTTTTAATAACGTCTGATAGCCATAAAAAAACTAAATGCTTCTTGTTCGTTAGAGTTGATTGCTAGAATTGGTATGGTATAATTTTAGCAGTTAACAACGAAGCTTTGTTTCAGCTCTTCTTGTTAGATGGGATATTGTGCCATGATATCTTGGTCTGGTTAGGTCATATCTTTGTTTCTTGCTTTTCTTATTTTCCTTATCTAGTAAATTGAAATCTATCATTCTGCTTTCATATTTACTATTATATTTTTCTTAAGCATCTGGTAATGAGTTGTCTTTGCCTGGTTAATAATATGTTCTCATGTATGTTTTTGTCTTATTTGCTAGGTTTTCAACCTTTGGTGCTTCTAATCTGCTGCTTCTGCCATTATTGCTGATTTTTGAATTTTTTGAGGTATGCAAGCCTTTTCTTTTAATTCTTAATTTTCTATTTGAACTGTTTCAACTGGCTCCAGCTTCAAAATCGTAATCACACTGAACCATTTCTGGTACCTGAGACCACCTAATTTACTGCCTCATATTATTTTAAATTAAGAAACTTTATATATTTTCACCAGGGAAGCTTTGTTCTTCTCAGTGATTGCTCGACATTCCAAGGTTAGAGAAGTTATTTAGTTGGGACCAGAATCGTTGTGTCAAATGCTGGAGCAGGATGAAGATTTCAATGAGACATGGCAGGTAATTTACATCTTAGTATTTTGAAGACTCTGGCTGTTTGGATTTGCTTTTCTTGGCAACGAAAATAGAGGGTTAATAAAACCACTCACATAAAAGAGAACTCTAAAAAATTTAAAGTAATGATATTAGTAGAAGATGTGATTTTGTTTTGAAATAAAGCAAAAATAAGGTTGCTGTGTGTGATGAATAGAAATAGAGTTGATTGATAGACTTAAATGGGGAACTTTGAGAAATGTTGAAGAAATTAGTTGAAGAAGACAGTGAGGGACCAACACTTGCATGTCTGAGAAACTTGAAGAGCTAATTTTAGTTCTTTATACTTGAATTGAGAAACACACTGATATATAAGGGCTGCTAGGTTTTCTTTGTACTAGGGCTTGAACACCTAATCAGGAACTTGTAAGAATTTAGTACTATTGATAATCAGTATGACTAATCCCGATGTTAAAACAATAGAACAGTCTATTCCTAAATATCTGAACTTACTTAGGGTCCGTTTGGTTCATTATTCTGATAGTTTTTAGAATAATATTTTGAAAAAAAGTTAAATTGGGTGGGTATTACGATGTAGAATTTGAAAATTAACAAAAATATCCCCTATGGTTGTTTATTTACTAAACACCCCTATAATAAAATATTAAAAGTTAACAAAAACACCCCTAATCCACCCACTAAATACGGACAGCCGGCCACCACCGCCGGAGGGTGGCCGGAGTCGCCGTATTGGCGCATGACCGGTTAGATCTTGCCGGTCGTGCGCCGATATGGCCTTTTCCGGCCAGATCCACCACTAACAGAATCTAGTGTAATGGCGCACTAGATTTCGACAGTAGTGGCCGGAATCTAGTAAATGCGGATTGCTAGGGTGTTTTTGTCAATTTTTTTAATTTTTTTTTGGGTTGTTTAGTTAAATTAACAAATTTAGGGGGTTTAAAAGAAATTGAATAATATAGAATAATATTTTGAGAATAAATGAACCGAAGACAAATTTTTTGTTTAACTTTATTGGGAAAACTAGAATAGTTTTCCCAAACTATGTACCAAACGGAGCTTTAAATATCCTTGAAATTACTAAAACATGAAAAATGAAAAAGGTTAATAACAAAACCAAGCGAGTGGCATATTAATCATAACCTTGATTTTACATATCTGTTATGGGTTTTATTTCAATCTGAGTGCACAATTACTTTGTTGGATTCAAATTAATGTTTTATTTAGGCTCCTGATCATATATGTACCAACATTTTAATATGCTGTTTGAAAGCAAAGTGTATCATATTCATTTGATATGATATAAAAATCTATCTCGTTGAATAGGTCGACACTTTATGTAACTGTTGACCCAAATTATGTGTATTGGTTACTGCTTCTTGTAATTGGTGGCTGTAATTTTAGATTTAGAGTTTGCAGCAAATACCAAAATTCTTCACCCTTATCTTCTCTTGTCTTGAGTTGCTGTTAGAATTATGGAGTCCATTGAAGATCCATTGGCATAGTGATTCCTCTGTTGTTTCTTGTTAACACTATTCTTTTAACTCAGAATTATTATCTACATTTTACTTAGGTGGAAGTCTGTATGCATTAAAATTTTCCCAGTTTGATGTTGGAATTATGGACTCCATTGACGATCCATTGGCAATAGTGATTCCTCTGTTTCTTGTTAACACCATTCGATTAACTCAGAATTATTATCTACATTTTATTCAGGTGGAAGTCTGTTTGCATCTAAATTTTCCCAATTTGATGTTTAAGTTTGAATTCATTTTGTTTGATTGATAATATTAACTTAAAATATGAACTTCCAGGTGACACTGTCAAGAACCAGAACTGTTGAATTCTTTTTTATTTTTTGGCCACCCTGCCAGAAAGAAATGTCACCAGACGCATGCAAGTCCTTCCACAATGGATGTAAGACTTCACATTGATGCTATCGTTCATACCCGACAATGGTTTTATGGCTTGTTTCCTTACCAATGTATGCATACTGTTGCTGGCACTCTCTGAAATCCCCGCAAATATTGTTGTTCCAATTCTTCCCACACGAGGCTTGCGGCAGGAAGATTCATGGTCTAGCTACCTCTGTTGGCATATTTTAGTTGGTGATACTGTATAGATGGTCCTCATTTTCTTTATTTTTTCATCTCTTTCCTTGAGTTGAAAACACATTTTGAAGTGATTTAGTTTTTAATATAATTTCTTGAGCTCAATTATTTCTGGGGAGGAGGTGCTTCATTCTTTCACATTCTTTAAAATTGTTGCTAATTCTAATCTCCTTTGAATGAAGAATATTTGAAGGGATGGATCCCTTTGGTTATCTCATGGTTAAGTGCCATTATGTATTTAGATGAAAATAAATATTTATAAAATTACCTCACTCAACATGAATCACATATTCAGAATACATCGCAGACAATGGATCTATAAGTTTTACAAACATGAGACTATGTTAGATAAGATACAATAGCAACAATCTTCTCCAACATGTCTTCACCCTCAAAAGTTTCTTCCTCCATAATATAACATTGGGTAATCGAAACCTTAATTTTCTCGATGCAATTCTGCTAACATGACACCAGGGATTTGCTGCAAACCGCAGTTGCTCCCTCGAAAATCAACTGCTTCTTATATGAAAACTGATATACAAAGTTAAAATATGCATTGGACATTTGCTTCAATACAGATTAAAAAAATGAAAAAATATGCATTACCTGAAAAATGAACTTCTTGATATGACTAGAAAATGATATGCATGGAGTCTCTGCATGAGGAGCAATCCATCCACAATTTCTGCTATTAAACCCCTGGATTTGTTAACTTTGAAGTTCAAATGCTTGACACTAGAAAATGGAGGGGGTAGGATTTGCCTCAAGTCGCTCGAACATTCACATTCTTTGCAAAACAAATAAAGTTGTAGCGTCACACATACTAATAAATTACAGATTAAGATTAGAGACGTTGGCATGTAGAGACATACTGTTGTGCGGGAATAAAAATCCAGCTTGAGCCCGGAAGAAGTATATAGTGATTCCAGCTCGGATGCTACGCCAAACAAATNCAAAAGAGCACGCAGGCTCCTTACAAAGCTAATCAGGAAGATGCCATATCCCACGGAGCTGAGTCGAGATCTCGTACTTAGGTGCTAGACCCAAAATCTTGGCCCGAATTAGATCACAAATAGCTAAGACAATATCTCTGCGAGAGCTACAATGCTGACGAAACACGCGATTATTCCGTTCAAACCATAGGAAATAAACTGTGGCTGAAAGGACCAATCGGGAAAGAAGGTGGCTAAAGTCACCTTTTCGTCGAAGATGCAAGCTAGCCCACTGAAGCAGAGGGAGCCAGGAGATAGTAGGCCATGTAGAGAGCGTCCTGGTAGTGACCTCCAGCCAAACATAACTGGAAAAGTTACAGCTGAAAAACTAATGGTCATGGGTCTCTGTAGCTGATCTGCATAAAACACACCGGGAGCATGTAATGACACCATGAGAGCTGAGCCGGTCCATGGTGTGAAGCCGACCAAGAGAAGCGAGCCAGAGAATGAAAGAGTGACGTGGAATATGCCTAGGAAACCACAAGAGATGATGAATCGAGTTCACATCCCATTTGTCTCGCAACACATTCCAGGCTGAATCAATAGAGAAACGTCCAGACGGATGACCCTTCCACACAAGATGATCAGGATGACTCGCTAAAGGCTGCACTGTAATAGAGTCCCAGATAAGCTGAAGGTCTGCACTGCCCGAAGGAAAGTCCCACAAACCATCCCGAATAATGTCTGAAACCCGAGCATCCCATGGCAAACCAGTGGAAGTCAAGATTCTAAAAGGGAGCAAGTCACACAGAGGACCCTGTGGAAGCCAGTGATCTCGCCATAACATGGTGTCCCTACCATCTCCAATACAAGTCACAATAAGACCCCGGCACCAAACCCTGCTAAGTAAAATCTTCCTCCAAGCCCATGAAGCCCCAGAAGTAACTCGGATATGCCAAAAGGACCGACCACGGAGGAGAACCAAACTGGCCCAGAAGACCTATGAGATCTATCATTAAGTAGCCTCCAACGTGTTGAGAATAGCCACCCTATTCCAACTTGGATCCTCTTAATCCCCAGGCCACCCTCCGTCAATGGATAGCAAACAGAAGACCATGCAACCTTAGCACTAGGAGGGACAAGAAGTACCCTTCCAAGACGAGGCCAAAATACTCAATCCGTCTAACTGTACTGCCGCAAAGAAACATGGGACCAAACCTGTATGGAGAAAAGTACCGACTTAATCAACTGTAGTCGGCCTGCATAGGTCAAAGATCCAACGTCCATAGCTAATCCGAGAGAGAATTCGCTCCAACAAGGCCTACAATCAGAATGTCGAAGGCAGGTAGAGTTAGAGGAACCCCTAGATATCTTACCGTAACTGGCCCAACTGGAAACCCATGATAGACTGTAACCCAATCTGCTCCTCATCTATAACTCCAGAAAGAACAACTGCTCTTCTCTGCATTAGTCACTAATCTAAAACCTTAGCAAAATAATCCAATGCCGATTTGATCAAGCTAACAGAGGAAGCATCTGCTCTACAAAACACCATCAAATCATCCGCAAAACACAATGAGTAATAGCTGCCCCCTACATCTCCAATGTATTGAAAACCAGGGCTGTGAGAGGTTTCCCGAAAATACCAGCTACCCCCTTCATAGCCAACCACAAAAGGTAAGGAGAAAGAGGGTCCCCCTGCCGCACACCCCAGGAGGACCTAAAAAACCGTGAAGCTCTCCGTTCAGGGCAACAGAGAAATACGTGTATAGATACATGTCATGATCCACCTCACCATACGCTTAGGAAAACCCCAGTACGCAATCCCAAAAGGATGAATCCCAACTCACAGTATCAAAAGCTTTCCGTAGTGTCACACATACTATAACTACAGATTAAGATTAGAGACGTTGGCATGCAGAGACATACTGTTGTGCGGGAATAAAAATCCAGCTTGAGCCCGGAAGAGTATATAGTGATTGCTACGCCAACACAACTACGAAAAAATACCTGTTCAAGACAAGTGTTAGCTCATAGCCAGGTTTCCCGTGTCGACAAACCTCAAGGCTTTTGCAACACCTAATAGCTTATTAAATTGCATGGGCACCACCTTTAATACATGTAGCTGCTTCGTTTACCAACGATTACTCTCCGACAAACACAATTAATTACATTGTAACTAGGATTAGCATAATAATGCCCTGATACACTCAATCGCCCAAAACTTGTCAAGGCCGACAACAGTCATTCCGTTACGTATCCCCACTACAACCGTCATTATAGCCCCTATAAATACCAAGTTAAAATCCTGAAAATCTCGAGAAAAGAATGGATGTAGGCTCGATTCCTTGCTCAACCGACCATTCTAAAAAGCTCACCTCTTGCTTTGTCATTATTTGTCAGCATCGCCTTCGACTTAGATCTCGTCCCAATCAACTTGGTTCCTCTCGTGATCAACTGAGTATCTTTAGTTGACGCATGTTCACGTCTCGACATTCTAATCGATACGGAATTTTGCATCAACACATACCTCTCCCGTCTTACCTTGCAAATTCAATGTCTTGGAAAAACGATGGAACTGTCTAAGAAGTTCAATATACTTAAACACCTCAGAGTCCATATCTCTTGGAACGGAAATAAAGATCAGCCTCACATGAAGTCGAATTGACTGAAGAGAAAGATATTACATCCCCGGAAGATCTGACCATACCTAAATTCGGATTTTCAATCTTCACTTCAACCAACTTCTTACGTTTTATGATTTCAATGTCTTAAGACAATGATGACTCGAAATTTTAGTACTTTTCATGTTGTCACACACAGCTATAACTAATTCTTCAAGGAGCCAGAACTTAGAAATATGATTGCAAAGCCACTCGTTTGTTATAGCAGCCCCATTGATAACTAAACTACTAAGATCTTAAAATGTCTGAAGAACTTTTGAGATTCTTAGAAATAAACAACTTCTTCATAATCAATTTCATTATTTTTAGATTTTGTATACAAAAAAAAAAAAAAAAAAAAAAAATTCCGCCAGGAGTTTGACTTGTTAATCATTAACAATTGGCTATAGCTTTTTTCCTTTTAGTGTTTTTAGGTTTTAAAATAAGGTTTAGCATAATAAGGTAGATTTTTTTTGAAAACTATCCTCAAATCAATACAATTAAGATTTCTTGTATTATTCATATATTTAGAAAGAACTTAAAGGAGAAGCTCAAATTCTAGGTTTTTTCAAATTAAATGAAACAACTTGTTTAATCACTAAGCTCTTCTAAAATTGCACAAAATAACACAATTTTTTTCAGAAGAGTTTTTGAGATTAGAAAGCATTTTTTTTTTTTTTTTTTTTTTTTTTTTTTTTTTTTTCTCTAAGCAAACAGCAGTTTCTTCTTCATAAATTACTTACCTGCACCCCAAGAGTAGGTGGGAACAGACGTCGTCAGAAAAGCGCAATATTCCTGTGATGTTGCTTCTCGTACAAAAACTAAGATAAAAGTAAAAGAAAGTGAACATTTACTTTAAACATAAATACATCATCTTAGGATTAATATTTATATATGAGAAGAAAAGTATGTAATTCATCTTCAAATTATGAATGAATGATTCCATCATTTGCCTTTGTCCTCAAGACAACTTGATTCTAACCTATTTTTAACGGTTAATTTCTGAGTTATAATCTCTATATAATCAAAATCAATGCGATACATTCTATATATATATAAGTTGTACATGCAGAAACTTCGTTTTCGGTCAGAAAGAGGAAATCAATATATATGTACTCTGTTTTGGCCTCCTTTTATGGTTAATGAAATTAGTAGTATTTATCCAATATTTCTCAAGCCCTGATTTAGAATAATCAATGCAAAAACATCAAACTAAGAATGCATCAAACAAAATGCAGATTAAACAGAAAAAAATGCATCCAACAAAATGCAGGTTAGTTAGTAAAAATGCTGAATTGTTAGGATCCCATATGAGGTCTCACACCTATCAAGTAAGGTATTTAAGCCTAGGGGCTCTCCCACCTATTAGACCGACCTTTTGGGTTGATTCTCCCTTGAACTTGAGTTCTAATATTATGTTTTCGTTAGAGTTGAGCTGCAAAAATACTACTTATAAGCTATTAGATGCATGTGCTCTCTTAAGAGGTGTGTGTCTGCATCGAATAACTGATAATGAAACCGCCCCAAGGAAAAGGGCTACCGGTCGGTCAATTCGATAGAGTGAAGCACCGTAATGTTGGCTCTTGAAGGGAGGTGCAATATTTAGATTTTATATCGGATCTCACACCCATCAAGTGTGGTACTTAAACCTAGAGGCTCTCCCACCTATCACGTCGGTCTTTTGGGTTAGATTCTCCTTGGGTTTGAGTTCTAACATGAATACTCAAGGAATTGTATAGTCAATAAGGTCGATGTCTAAGTTGTGGATCAATAATAATCAAGAAAAAAATTGATATGTTTAATAAAAATAAGAAAAAGAAAGACTTTATATGTTTATGATCTATGCTAATTGTAACTCTTGTGTTAACAACTTCGATATTACTTTGTCTGAACATCATAAGAGAATGATGCATATAATTTTTATGAGCCTAGTAAAATTTATGTACTCAGAATCTTGAACGCACCCAAACGGATTTTCAAGGACCCAAATCATCGATGTTAATGATGAACCATTATTGCCGGCCGACGTTGCGGAGTCCACACGGTTGCCCAAGAAAAGCCAGAACGTCAAGTTCCTTTGTTTTCAGCGTTATCTTTGTGCCTTTATCCTGATCCCTTGCTGTCTGTGATTGATCTCACCTTTCTCTTTGTGTGATAGTCTTTCCAATTCCTTTCGTTTCTATAGACAAAGCCATGGCCGTCTGAAGGCTCTTCCTCTCTGCATTTCTTCAGGTGTTGTTCGACAGGTTGGTGCGGGATAACTTATCACTCTTTCCATATGAAAAACGGGATACTTTCTGAGTTAAAGCTGTGGAAGAAGAAGTTGTTACTGATTCAGGCTGAGAAATTTTGGTTGGATGCTGCAAATTTAGTGTATGGTGTGGACATCTTGGACTAGTATGCCACTCAAGTCTTAGAGCACAAGTTTATGACACAACAACCTTCCAATAAATTGCTGGTTATTTCTCTTCTTGGGTCCAAGTGCATTGATCTCTGACTTGATGTGAAGTCCAAGATACAAGAAATAATTGAACTTTTAGAAGATCTCTCTGAACTCAGAAACGACTTTGGACTGAAAGAGATGTGTTCGGTGTACAGGACCAGTAGTCTTCTTCTTGATGTTAAGGGCATTGACACGGGTAGATGCTGCAAAGACTATGCTTAAGGATGAATTTCTAGTTCCAGATAGTCGAAGTTCAAAAGTTACTTGTAGTATGATAAATCAGCAGAATTGTTGCCTTGTTTGTTGAAGATTTGTTTCTTATAGAGAAAAAGGTGGGATTCCAATCATTATTATAATATATAGACATACAACATTATTTATTTCTTTCAGACAAATTAGTGCTGATCATAGTTGCACAGAATTATATGAAATTTTATCTCGAAAAAGTATATGCTTCAACAAGATTCACACGGTACATTAAAAATTCTTAAAGGGATTGACGACTTACCTGTCCCGTGACAAATGGAACTATTAAGTTGAGTAAATTCATCTAGGCCAGAGGCAGCCATACAGTAAAACAACCTTCTTTTGAAACACTTTGGTAGTGCCATATGGAACCGTCCTGGAGCTCGAGGCTTTAATCTTTCCTCAGCAGTACCCAGAACATGACTAACATTAGCTGCTCCTGCCGAATAAACCAATTTGAAAATGGGAGAAATAAGTTCCAGTATCATAAGGGTTTTAAAGCATTATACGGAATTGCTCCAAGACAATTCATTTAGTCAATATTTAAGTGATTTGTTACATGAATGACTACTCGATAATCAGAACAGACAAACCAAAAATAAGAAGTTGCAGAAACATCATACTGGTCAATCAGCCACATCGAGAGAGAAGACTAGAGATTACACCTATATATATGTGTTTTATTAGGTTGAGTTCGATTGATTCAAGTCCTTTTCAGTAAATCTCTATAATATTAATTCATATTTATTTCTGGGGTGCATGAAGCTAATCATACATGCTATTTGTAATCTCAAACTCATTCGGTAAAGCCATTTTCTCATTCCGCCCACTATCAAAATCTAAAAATAACTTTTACTCTATGCACTCACTTAAACATCAAATACTGAAGTAATGAATTATTTACATACCCATTAATCATTTAATGGTTAATATCTATTACATAACCATTTTTATGAGTTTTAGAATTTAGATTTTTTTCGTGCTAATTATTGATGCAAATAAAACCTATAAATTATACTTTTACTACATTCTAGCAATTGGATAACGTTAACATTTAGACTATCACGCACACACATATTAAGCAAAGTTTATGCTTTGAAGCACCTGCTACCCTGACTCTCAAACTTAAAAACACCATTATTTTCATCCTACTAACTCACTTGATCTTCATTGCGACAATGCATCGAACACTTGAAAATTACCAATAAACCAGGCAAATCCATTACATTAAAATAAGAAAACATTAGTCAAAAAGATTAAAATAGTCATCCATTAACTAACCATCGGAAAAATTAAATTTTCTCGAATTAGAGTTCCGTTTCAAGAAAAAATTCTAACCTCCATAAACAGGTCCGCAGCTAGCAGCTTCCTAATTTGTAAAAAAAATTGTCTCAAGCTGCAATAAGGAGTTTTCACTTGTAGAGTTTCATGTTCAGAACAGCTGTTGTCAAAATCTCTTGGAGTTTTAGTGAAACCCCCGCATGAATGATTCTTAAATTCATTAAGGGAACCATTCAATATTTTCCCAAAATGATAATATCCCAATTCTCCCATTTTCCTAAGGCTCTACAGAACAAATGAAAGATTGCATATCTTAAATGATGCTACATTGACTTCAATAATACCACAATTCTTTCACGGTAACACAGTTTCTCTTCATTGTGGCGTTTCATCGAACATTCTCTTCCTCTCAAACCGTAGTTTTGTATTGCTCATTGGAAACGATTCTGGCTTTGAGCTCCAGAACCCGGGTCTAATTTATAGGTTAAATTTTTAGAAAGACTTTAAAATTTAGGGTTTGATGGGAAGTGTTTTTTTTCATTGGTTTGGTGGGTTTTTAATTAGACTGGTTTTAAGATGTTTTAAAACTATTACTTGTCAGATTTTTGATGTATTAGTTTTGACTAGCACAAAAACCCTAGAGTCAGTGTAGCGTATTTTTGAAAGGTTTATAAAACCCCCCAAATCAGAGTGTTTTGATTGGTTTTAAAATTTTATTCTACAGATACTATATCCACTACAAAATTATCCCAACTACATCCAAATCTTTTTTTAACGATATTATATGTGTCTCCAATCATATTAAATATAAAATAATTTTAAGCAATCATAAAAAAAAAAAAAAAAATTTAAATCTCATTTCTTGGAAAAGTGGAGCTATAATTTTTCAATCATTCCAGATGCTACAAAAAATGGCGAAGAAGGATAAATATACTTTATTACATTTGAAGTTATAAAATATTAATAAGTAGAATACAAATAAAGAACCCTTACCTTGTAATTAAAAAAATAAAACTATCAAATACTGGTTAAAGTTAGGGTATTTTTACGGCATATATGTAAATTTATCATTTTTAAAAACTATCACAACTATTGAAAAATAAACTCCTAAGTACAAGTTGGGTGTTTTAAAAACTGTTATTAAAAACTTCTCAAAACCACTACGGTGGTTTATCCTCATAACTGCTATTATCAAACTTCCTAGCGGATCCTATGATAAATATCACTTAGGTCCATGCAAAATCCTAAAATATAAAATAGGGGCTTTTATGATAGGTTGATAAATATCACTTAGGTCCAAGCAATATCCTAAAATACTAAAATAGGGGCTTTTATGATATATTGATAAACATATGGGGGTAAATATATTCACAAAAAGGTACAACATGTCCATGTAAACAAGAAGTCGATATCCTATAAATACAACTCGTCTAGTATATTAAATGGTTAAAGCAATGTCATTGCGAATTTATTGACGGCATTCCATTTCCACTCATACACTGTCATTAAACTTGCACGACATGTTTTTAGTCATTAACGACGTTGTTTTTATCACTGAAACCGACACCATTTATCTAACATACTAGACGATGTTGTATTTATCACTAAAAACGACACGTCGTACGCCGTTGAAGCGACGAGTCGTATATATGAGATAAATATCAGTTAAATTTTAATATACTGATATTTACCATTAAAAAAATTCTAAAATTAAAGTCCTGAAGTACAACTCTTGCGACTGCTTTAACAGGTTATCCCGAGGGTCCTGCAACAATGCCTATCTCCATAGCTATTTGATTTTCTTCACCAATATTTATATTTTCTGGAAACATTACCAGCAGTAGCAAGGCCAAGAAACACACGATAAATATATTCATTATTTGCAGAAACACTAAAGAAATAAGAAACTCTTGTTTTCTTATTCCTTACTGGTAAATGAAATGAATGCTGTATGATTCGTCTTTCTTTTATTCATATTTCGTCAAACTCTAGCTTAAGATTATAGACAAAACAACAATTTGATTAATAAAATCTTAATCTCTAGTTAATTAATATATGCTAACTGCAGTTTGATTAAGAGAGGAAAAACAGAAAGAATAATTACTAGAATGATATGAAAAAGTAAAAAATATGAAACGATAATAGAGCAATTGCAGAAGAGGGTTGTGCAAATGTAAATGGTCTAAGTTCATGGCAATTTTAGCCATCTCTTTCAGAATCAACATCACATGAATAAGAAAAAAAAAGAATAAAAGAAAGGATGAAACAATATATTGAAACTCAATCGTTTATCCATAAAAACAAACTCAAATCTCCAAATCCATATCCATATTTACATAGAATCATCTATGATGTCTAGCCATAGTACATTTGCTTGTTCCATAGTCAATATAGATATAACCATCATCATCAAATATTGTCAATGGTCCTCGCATCCACAAATTAAATTGACTGCTTACTTCAGGCTCTAAATCACTTCCATCTTCCTCTCCACCAAGTTCAATAACCCATTTCTTCTCCTCTAATTGTATAAATCTTATGGTGAAACTCATACCAGGTATCTCCGATGCGGTCTCCTCCATCAAGCAACATTCATAAAAATGGACTGCTTCCAACTGAAGGTAGTTGAAAAAGAGAATACCAATACCCTCTCTATACAAATCAGCATAATCAAACTTTAGTACCTTCAATTTGGGCATGTTTTTAATCATAGCTTGTGCATTACTTGCCTTTAATTCCATGCCCACAACAGAGTATGATAAAAATAGTGTTTTAAGATCAGGGCAATTTTTCCCCATCTCTTTTACAATTTCAGTAAAAAATGCACCATCGTTAATGCCTTGGGATTCTCCAAAATTCATATGTTTAACATTTTTCCAGCTCTGTATTGCTTGTATGAAGCCTCCTACTGTTATCCTTGATGAGCTGAATAGAGCTAAGCTTTCAAGATTAGGTGTTCTGTAAAACATAATTGATGTAAGCAGAAAAAAATAAAATAAATAGAGTTAGAGCCTGTTTGACTGGCTTATCTAATGCCCAAAAGAGCTTATTTAAAGCTATAAACACTTTTGAATTTTTTTAAGATTGTTTGGTTGCGTTTCAAAAGTGTTTATAGGAATTCAAGCTATTTTACGGTACTTGATCTATTTATGTATATTAGTGCCATTTTTGGTAAATTTATACTAGAAAACTTTTTTCTTTTTTTCTAAGTAAACGACTAACAAATTTCTTATAAAAGCTATATCTTTCTAAGCTTTACTCTAATAAACTCTACTTTTAAAAGTTCTATTCGAATAAGCGGCATCAAATAGACCCTTGTAATAGTTACTTGGAACTGAAAATGTTTATGCTAAAAAAATAACTTTGAATATATAGCATACCTATTCGCGAGATGAAGAAGAGTTTCATCCGAAATGACAACATCTTCAGGAATTATGATACTCTCGATAGACAATCTCCAATTCTCCAAAGGAAATCCGTATGCATCCTTACCATTCAATATCATCTGCAAAGGCTCCCTTAAATTCTCATCTTTGAGCTCAATATTCTCAGAGATTAATCCCTCCTCCACACCAACATATTCTGGAATTGCAGAAGCCTTGATAAGACTGAAATCAAGCAAATTTTTTCCCCAAAACAAGACATCCCAACAAGCTAATCTCCACGAATAGCACACTGGAGAGACACAAAGAGCCAACTCTTGGATGTCTATGCTTCTAAATATATTCTTGAGTATATTAATATCTAAATCTTCCCATCTTCTTAAGCCCGGAGGAGATGATTCTTGCATCTTAGAGCTACCAAATCTTCTTCTCTTGTACTTATAATATATTTGGTGTTCTGCAGTAAATGGAAGTTTATATTGTGTCAAGTAAGCCATAAATTTGTATCTACATTACTATAACAAATTCACTTGTATCGTTGTACGTTGTTATAACAAATTTAACACAATAGTAGATTGGTATGATATAAAATGGATACCTGTCCCTAGATAATTAGCACTATTGGGTTCGGTCTGCCCTTGAGCTCGAGGTCCGAATCGTTCTGAAGCAATACCTTCGTTGATCATTCCAGTGACTAGTTGGCTTTGTTGATGATGACTAAATTAACTCTGTTGAAACTTATATTATGACTAGGTACGCTGTTATCGAATAAATCAATTTAAAAAGCCATTATAAAAGTGAGATAACATGCCCGATAAGACATGAATTCTAGTATCAGACGGGTTCCAAGGCATTAAAATAGACGATTGCTTGACGAAAAATTTATTAACTCGATAATAACAATGACTACTTAATAAGTAGAATCGACAAACAAAATATAAAAATTGCAGAAACATCATACCAATTACACAGCGAGAGCGAGAGCATGGTTCAGATTTTGTATAACATACACACTAATATATGTATATGATAGTGCTTTATTAGAATTAAGTTTGATAGTCCAGATTTTGTAGTGTATAAGAATCATATGAAAAAAAAAAAAAAAATAAATAAAGAGATAAAGGAGCAATTGATTGATTGAAACTATTTTAAAAGAGAACACAAAAATTATTGATGGCAATAAGAGATGAGAGATAATACCTTTCACGGAAAAAAAAATTCTTTTTCTTTCCAGGAGTGCAGAACGGCTGGAGGGTTCTTCTGCTTCTTCCAGGATATATAAGATAATAATAATAAAATAAAAAGAATTTTATATAATTTTTGGTATTTGAAAGTTTGATTTCTACTGGGACACAACAAGGTAATTTTGGTGAACGGGTGAAAGTGTGGTTGGAAACAAAGTGAACAAAACTCAAACCGACTCTGGAATTCCTGATTCTTTCAACTTCCTGCATTTGTGTAAATCAAAATGATAATAATATTAATTAAAAAAAATTGAAATTAATGGGAATGATTATGATTATTTTAAGATTAGAATTCGAATATAATTGGATTATGAGCTGTGGGAATTAGGAGAAAATTTTCCACTTGCCAGTTGTCACTACCAAAATTGGACTTTGATCAAGCTCGTTTATTCACACTAGTAAAAATTACGACTCCGCGAGGCCCTCCCTAGGGGTGCAGTCGAGGGAGCGACTTGGGCTCGGCTCGGGTGCCCATTCGAGGTGAGTTCGAGCCACTCAATACTCGGCTCAAGAGGCTTGTGAGCCTCCACGAACTCGAAAGAGTATAGGTGTAAGTTTTTCGAGTATGAGGGGGTATAGTAATTTTGTTATAAAATAATCAATTTTTATATTAGTAACTGCAAATAATAAATATATTGAATACAAAACAACCAATATATATATACTTCAATTAATGAGTCATTTAAATATATAAAAATACTAAAAGGGAGGCTGTTTTGATACAAGGGTTGAAACTCATGCCTATTCTTTATTGGAATAGGGTTTTGACACATGCACTATAAAAGTGCATGTATATGATAAAGAAAATGATTTTTCTCATTTTTCATTCATTGAAAGGAAAAAGAGGTAGCCCCCTTTTTCTCTACCCTTCCATGTTTTGCCTTGCCTTTTGAATCAAAGTTCTCTTTGATTTTCAAACTGATTCTTGAAGCCAATAAAGGATTTAGTAAATCCCTTTTTGATTCTTCGGATTGTCTTCGTGTGTGTCACCGTTCATTCGATCATATTCTTGGATTGGTAGCGAAGAAGTAGATTCAAAGACATTTGAAGAAGCCTTCAAACGTGCGTAAGATCTCTAATCCTTGTCTGGATTAATGTTATATTATATTTGTTCTTTTCAATTTAAGCATGTATATATATATATATAACCAAAATCCCTCATGCATCTCTTTGGATCAGGTGAATAGTAACCCTTAATAGTAATACAAATTCAATAATACTTTCAAGTCCTTGATATTATTTTAATTTAATATTAACTCTTAATACTATATCATTATTGATCCTACGTCCTTCAAAGAATTTCAATTTAATATTAAATCCTTGATTTAAACAAATTTATAATTAAGGTATATAAAATAATCCAATTTAATATTTAACCCATTATTGAATCCAATTAAATAATATATATTAGTCCATTATTGAATCTAATCCAATAATGACCAAATTACCTTATTACCCTTGGTAAGTGTTAGCTTTCCATGAGTAATTATTTCCCACAAATACATTAATTCGGATGCTCACGTTTACTTGCAAACATTATTAACCTTTAACAATATCTATTACTCTCTCTTCTCATACTAGGTTTTTATGTGTGACCACTTAAGTTCAATGTAACCTAGCCGTGGGTCCAATACTGTATTCTGATATGTTTCATCATAACTCTTTATGATCGAAACTCCCACCGATCATGGTAGGTATCTAGCAATGCTCCATAACCCCTAAGCCACAATGAAGATAAACTCTAATGAACCTTTTTTCAATTGTAAGTTCCATTTTCTAAAATCTCTCAATTGTCTAATCCTAATTAAGAATGAGTTCATAGTATGTCAATACAATGGAACGTGTCATCATGAAACTTCTTTTCATATGATAGTTTTCATTCTTTGGCTAAAGATTTTCTTTTTCCAATGTTTATTGACATTCGTCTGAGAACGCTAGACCAAACTATTTCGAGTCAACGAATCCTATTTTGACCATCACTTCTCCTTGCACATAAATAACATATGAACAAACCGGGTTCTTACACAAGACATGACTAGTTTCGTATTTATACACCATATGAACCATATGCATCATATGTCGAATCTAACCATGATGTTTTAGGTCTAAGGATTAGTGTTACACTAGTACGATCTTACGATGTATCATTGATCACATTCTAAATGTCCATGTGATTTATCGTATTTAGTCATTTTCGATAAACAGTTCACTAACCGTTTATCCATGCTAATGCCTTGTGACATAACTCTTATAATCACCCACACTAATACCTTCACATGATATTCAATTGAGACATTCAACATGCCTACTATGTAATGTTATTGCCTAATTAACATTAGTTACTTAGGGAATGCTTCGATGATTTGATCTTCTAAAGATTCGTATCATCCGGACATTTCACATACATTATAAATAATATAAATGAAGTAGTAAATGACATGTGATAAAAATATTTACAAAATACAATGTCTTGGAACCGATAACACGATTGGTTCTTAGGGCATACACTAACAAAAGGTGATGTGGTCGTCAAAGTTAGTTGTGCCGTCATAGAGTTTCATGTTGGGGAATGAGAACTTCTTGGGCATCTCCAAGAGGGCTATTGAGTCAACAAAGGGTAAATCAATGTAGCTTTGAGGCAGAATCTTCTTAATAGGGGTTGGCATTACAGGAATACATTGGATCATCGCTTCCATCACGATTAGTCTTTTGGCCAATGCTTGTTCTAGGGGAGTTCCGATGGAGGTGAATAGGCTGGCACTTGTAGTTGTTTGTAGTATGGGAGTACCATTCGACATTGCATGCAGGGTTGTGTCGAGTGGATCCGACTGGTGGAAGGGTCTAGCTGTTGATTGCAATAGGGGGTGTATTTATGGGAGTTTGAATGTTGAAGCTGTCTGGTATGGTTGGAGCAGAGTCAATTGGATGAGTGATTTTGGGCTCGTATGAGGGTGGAGAGGTTGAGTTGACACAACTAGGTCTGTGATGGGGTTTGCTGGAGTTAAACCATTATTGATGGTCGACTAAAGGAGGATTGGTTTGTAGGTGTTACAAGTGATTGCATCAGATCAACCGAGACACGAAACCTAGCGTCGTGATGTTAACTCGGTGTGAAGTTAAAGGAGTAGAATTGGTTTATATTTTCTTGGAGGGTTTGGTTTTCCACTCGGATGGCAGCGTTCTTAACTTCCAATGCTTTTTATCTGTCAGTGTTCTCTAGCACTTGTGAGATGAGAATGGAAATCTGAGCACAATGTCGGGTGAAGGGGTTTAAGTGTTTCCAGTCATGATGAGGGTCATCTATGTAGAGCAGGTCTTTATTGGCCGAATGATTATCAAGGCCCCACGGTGGGCACCAAACTATAGATGGTTAAATCTACGGTTGAGTTGAACGAGGATCATCCAGTGAAGACGAGGCCATTGACAATCTTGTAGTAGACCTACAGGGACAAAGAAGAGTAAACGTGAAGGCTCGGGGGACATCGATGTAGTGTCGGCCGTAGGCACTTCGACGCTTAAGTCAACATAGTTGAGGGGAATTTAGCCTAGTTAGTAAATACGGGTACGGCAAAAAAACGGTACGGGAATTTTACGGGTATAATATGGCAAATGGTGAAAAATACGTTTGTAAAAATTTGGTCATAAAATTCGGATACGGAAAAAATACGATTCGGATATATACGGGTTTAATACGACACATTGTCAATAATACGTTTTGAAAAATACGGCAATAGTAATCTTGGTTTTAGCACTTTTTTAAACATCCCAATTTAAATAATCCATTGTGGTCGACCCTACAATTTATTTTCCTTTTTATTTAAAGTATATTTGAACAATAACTAAGACTAGTATTTTTATCCGTAATTTTATAGCTACGCAACCAAAATTTGGATTCCAATTAGTATAGTTGTTTTATTTTCTGAATTTTATGTTCTGAATTTAATTGGATAGTGCATTCAAAGGTCAAATAATAATAGTGTTATGAAATCTAAAAACATGACAGAGTGCACATGGGTTTACAATTTGCAGTTGGCGTTGGTTGCAAGTTGATGGTTTGTTGTTTTTTTCTTCTTCTTTAAGTATCTGCCAATTCCAAATCCAAGCCCGACAATATTATTTTTATGAATTCATGCTTTTCTTTTGCAGTTTTGCCATTACCTTTTGCTTTCATAGATGATCTTTAGTCCTTTCATTTTGACCCATACAACACAAAACAACAGAAAATGAAATATTATGTTAAAGCTTGGAGAAGAGAGTTAAAAAGAGAAGAGAACAAGAGATCAAGACTCAAAGAGTCAAGAGATGAAGAAAAAAGAGTTGAATTGTTGAAGATTTGAAGAAGAGATGAAGACTGTGGAAGAGAGAACCGAGGAAGAGGAAGGAGATTTTCTTTAATTTTAGTCAAACCCAACCAAAACGACGTCGTTTTGCCTTAACATTTAATTATTTTTTTGTCTGCAAAAATTCGGCAAAAATTCGGCAAAAATTCGCGTATAATTCGCGAATTATACGGATAGGGTATATAATTCGCGAATTATACGGCAGCCCTAATAAAATACGTGAATTCGCGTTTTATACGGGAATTATACGGCTAGCCGTATAATTCGCGTATAAAACGCGAATTTACTAACTAGGGAATTTAGTAACGCTGAGAGTAGGAAAGGGTTTACCCGGAGTGTTTGGCTAGGGCGCGACTTATCGGCGTAGAGTGGTCGGGGCACGACTTTACAACGATCACAGAAGTAGAGTTAGTCAGAACTAGGCTCTACAGCGGGGAAAGGTGTTGGTTATTGGGAGCAAGAACTTAGTGAACTAGAGAGAGGGGCTGTGATTGAATTAATAATGAGAGGGATGACCTCTGTTTATATAGTGAGCTAAGGAAGCTTGGGTCATTGTAGAACTAAGCGTTCTTGTAATAGGAGTTTGAGTAAACAGGAAACTCGTAATACTAATCCATGAAGGATCAGTTGCACTAGTTCATGTAAGATTATGAATCTTGGATGGACTAGGAAGTGCGTGGGACTTAGAGTCCTATTCTGGAATGAATACAAGATGATGGGCTGGAGTCTGGTTTAGCTTCAACTTGTAGAAATGCCCAACTTGTGGAGTGGCCCAAGGTGCAGGTTGGCCCAGTTCATAGGGTGGCCTTGATCGTAGAGTGATCCAACTTGTAGAGTAGCCCAGCTTGTGGATAGGGCTGACTCGTGGTGTGGACTCACTTGCAGAATGGGTCGACCTATGGAATGAATCTTCTTACAAAATGGGTTATCCCATAGGATGATTTTTCAATAAGATGGATTTAAGTGTGGGCCCAACCAAAATTGGGCTATGACACTGGGTCATGTAGTGTTTATTTCGTTATTGGGCTTGACAAAGTCTAGTACGATTTTTTACCCATACATATTTTGTTTGGAACTAGCCCCATACCAACAAGCATATCAGCATATGAGACTGCTTTTATTTCCATGAACCAAGCAATTAGTATGAACAACAAAAAATACAGTAATAAAATACTGCACAATTTTGAATTCTGTATTCATTTTTTTTTTTATTAATTAAACAACTTTGACTCTTGTATTCAATTTTTATTTATTTATTTTTTTTATTTTATATTATTGTAAAGCTATACGGACACAAACAATAGACAAATAGAAAATTTTAATGTAAATGCTTTGTAATCTTTAAGTAAACCATATTATTAGTCTCTTATGGTAAATACATATCGTGATGTTTTGAAATAAGCTACGTTAATGGTTGCTAGATTTTAATTTACTCTAATCTCATATAATTAGTAAGCCATGTTATCGACAATTAAACGAAAACATAATGGTAGGAGAAAGATTAAATGGGTCGTCTCTTGGCCAACTTTTGCCATCTTCTTTGCTTTTGTTTTCTATTTTTCTCTTTTGTTAGTGGAGCCAGAGAACTGGCAGATGATCGCCAACATGCGGGGGAAATGAAGCCACTCATGCCTGCATCCAAGAGCTCTCCTTTTACTAGTAAATGTTAATTTTTCTTTCTTATAAGCAAAAATACAATACGTATATGCATGTCAGTCCAATATAAAGCTAATTCTGACAGTTACAATTCTTTTTTCAGGGCCCCGCTCACCACTTGCTCTCTCTTCTTGTTCTCCAATATTAGTGATTTATTTGAAGGGGCTGACCTTTCTCTGAAGAAGAATCCAATTGGGGCCGACAATTACGTATAAAGTGGTTAATGCGTCTTGAGAACTGATGAGAAAAATATTATTTCGTTAAAAAGGTCTGATAATAGAAAATTATTTCCATTAACTAATTAATATAATGGTAGGAGACTTAATTGGTTCAAATTAATTCATTCGATCGCCTTTAATACCACCATGATTTCACCAAAAAAAAAAAGAACATGTGTAAAATTAAAGAATGAGATCCAGATTCATGATCACGAGGAACAAAGGTAACAAATTAAATAGCTAATTCATTACATAAAAAGGAACTTCATTTACTGATATATAGAAAAATAAGGAGTGGTGTTATATCCTATATGTACAAAATAAATATACAAATTAATGTTTGCAAACTGATGTAGCACCATGTCGTTCATCTATATTTATAAAGTATTTAATGAGATAACTCTTTTATAATATTCATCCATTCTCCTCAGATACATTAATTTGTATGAAAGATCAGTTTGAACCTTTAGTATTATTCTAAAATAAAGATGTCTAATTAACTACTTATAGAAAGATTGACAGTTAGCTTAAGATTCTTAAATATATTATTTAAAAGATTCTGAGTTAGAATTCTAAAAATAAAAAAAAAGAAAAAAAAATAGAAAAATAATAAAACAATAAAATTAAGAACAAAAGAAAAAAAAAAAAAAAAAAAAAAAAAAAAAAAGGAAACATAAAAATAAAAAAAAAAAAAAATAGGTCTAAATGCTATAAAAATAGGTCCAAGGGAGACGTCATCTCAGAAAAGTCTATAGCCCAAATGTTACTCCAGGCATATAAAACTAGAAACATAAGCCACTAGTTGTTCCGAAGTCTGAATTTTCTCGAAAAGAATCAGTCGTAGGAGTTAGATAGCAATTTGGATTTGGAATATATTTGTAGCAAACCAAACTAAACTCCCTGTGGACTAAGGAGACTGGCAGAGTGAGACTCAGTCAAGGTCTTTGGCCTTTAGTTCAACTACAAATTTTCACTCGGTATTTTTATGGCCTCACACGGAAAAGTTACACATATATCTCTCCTTCTATTTCTATATATATGAACAATGCTTTTTCACTAAACTAGAATCAGATATACATTAGAAAATGGGAGATTTACTTCGTTTCTTGCCCAGCTTTTGCCATCTTCTTTGCTTTTGTATTCTTTTTGTCTCTTTTGTTTATGGAGCCAGAGAACTGGCTGATGATCTTTCTACTTATAAAGGTTAATGTGCTTTTTTATAATACAATGCAATGACTACCTGATATGCATACATGACTTGTGGTCGTAATATATACCACCGTAGTATCATAAACTTTCTTCAATATAAGATAAACTAATTCTGCGTTTACAATTATTTTCAGGTGCTCGCGCTCTCCTTTCGTCTGGACAAGGGATTAAACTTCCTCTGAAGAAGAGCCGTCAAGATTACGTTGTCACAGTTGGGTTTGGCACACCTAAACTTGATTTATCCTTAATGTTCGACTCTGGCAGTCCTACTACTTGGATCAAATGCAAACCATGCATTACTTGTAACCAAAATGAACCCATTTTTGATCCTTTCCAATCTTCAACATTTTCCAGTTGTATTTCTGGTAATTGCACAGTCAATCAATCCTACCACGACAAGTCTTATTCCACTGGAATTACTGTACACGATACCTTAACCTTATCTAATGGGGTGTCTTTTCCTAACTTTGAGTTCCTTTGTAGCCATAATAACAGTGGATTCCAAGGATTTGCGGGGTTGCTTGGCCTCGAGTTAAGTGAGAATTCCTTCATAAATCAAACAACCGAAACTTTTTCCCAGATATTTGGTTACTGTCTCCCATCCTTAGAATCCTCCACTGGGTTTCTTGCTTTTGGAGATGAAGCAGTTGCAGCTTGCAGTCCTCAATTTCGTGTTCCACTTGTAGCAGGTCCAAATGGGTACGATAAGTACTATGTCGACCTTGTTGCAATAACAATTGGCGAAAAGAGACTGCAAATGCCTTCAAATGATGATTCATCATCGTCATCGAAAGTCATATTAGACTCAGGAACTCCCATCAGTCACTTGCCTCAATCAGTTTATTCAGAACTTAGCTCTTCATTTCAGGAGTTGATGTCAGAATATGGTCCCTTTTACTCATCTGGGAGTATGACGTGCTTTAATCTTGAGGGGCACGATTTAAGCACTATCAATATACCAACTATCACACTACAGTTTGGTGATTCCTTGGACTTAATGTTGCCCTCTACTTCTGTTGTTTTAATTGAGAATTCTAATGCCTGCTTGGCATTTATTGGAGATGATGAAACAATTATCGGTACTCATCAGCAACGGGATTTGAATATACTCTACGATATATCAAATAAACAAGTGGGATTTTCTCTTTCTAAGGGTAGTTGCAGCTATTAATTAATGTCAGTGACTCAGTGATTCATGTAACGAATAAATGAATAGAAACATCTAAGAATCAATCGAGATGTTTTAGTAATAATTAAGCATTTAATTATGCACTCGAAACAATTGATAAGTAGAATGTACTCTTCTTTCGCTATCTTCTATGTTTATCTTCCTCTGTAACAGTAATCCGTTGAAGAATTCTTTCTTCAATTTTATTGTTCCTACTCACTTCCTTGTTTATCTGTGTATGTAGGGTTATTTTTTTGTTGAATTGTTGGTTTTATGCCAAAATTAGAGGAACTTCCTCGTTATAGGAACCCAAAAGGCCTGCAGCCCATCAGGGGATTGATCCATGTTTCCCTTCAGTTTCTCTATTAATATTTAAATTCATAAATACACCCATCACGTATACCGTGATCCACGAGTCTCGATTAAATTTCTTTCGTCACTCTTTTTTTTTTAGTATAAACTCAGAAGAGTTCACCTTCACTGCATTTGTTATGCCTGAGAAAGTAGGGTTGACGCAAAAACCCAGTCAGCATAAAAAGTTAGAGCTTAGGTAGGTCAGCAGCCAATCAGAGGCAGCCACGTCACACAATGACAGGGACGGCATGCTCCTGTCAAGGCAGTGGGTGCGCGTCAGACCAGCCAGGAGATAGAGTGATTCCACGTGTCTGATCTCTACACCAAATCGCGTAAATCGCTTTAGAAGGTGGGTAATGGGACATAAAGAAGGATTTGTCCGGATAATCCTACCAACTCACAGATTTAGTACTTGACCCAGCCTACTATAAATTGGGAGCTCCTCTCTCATTTGGGGGATTAGCTAATCTCTCTAAAGAAAAATATCATTCTCTCTCTCGTGTAATCATTTGTAAGTCAGTCCGCTGAACGCGACCTAACCATTATTATTAATACAAAATCAGTGGGCGTAGGATTCGTTTCTTTGAGCATTCGAACCACTTTAAACGTTGTTCTCTATTGCTTTTACTCTCACTCTCTCATCCACATGTGTCTTTTAGGCTAGCTCAGCATTTCACACGTACGTTTGGTTGGTGTCAAAATCACGTATCAACAACATTCAACTTAATAGAAGAAATCAAATGAGTGTGTTCAATGAATTGTCTCAGCAAAAGAAAGAATATATATATTAGCTTACAAATAGAACTAGTTATATATCAATGATTAGTCAAATTTCATTTGTTTTACAATTAATCTTTCCAAGACATTAAACCAACAAAAACCCTTATAAAATCAAAGCATCGAAAGTCACTTAATTCAATATAAAATTATTCCTATTTTAACTTAATACAGTATATAGTAAAAGGGGCTTAATTGGTTCAAATGAATTCTTTATAGTTTATGCTACCTGTANTTTTTTTTTAGTATAAACTCAGAAGAGTTCACCTTCACTGCATTTGTTATGCCTGAGAAAGTAGGGTTGACGCAAAAACCCAGTCAGCATAAAAAGTTAGAGCTTAGGTAGGTCAGCAGCCAATCAGAGGCAGCCACGTCACACAATGACAGGGACGGCATGCTCCTGTCAAGGCAGTGGGTGCGCGTCAGACCAGCCAGGAGATAGAGTGATTCCACGTGTCTGATCTCTACACCAAATCGCGTAAATCGCTTTAGAAGGTGGGTAATGGGACATAAAGAAGGATTTGTCCGGATAATCCTACCAACTCACAGATTTAGTACTTGACCCAGCCTACTATAAATTGGGAGCTCCTCTCTCATTTGGGGGATTAGCTAATCTCTCTAAAGAAAAATATCATTCTCTCTCTCGTGTAATCATTTGTAAGTCAGTCCGCTGAACGCGACCTAACCATTATTATTAATACAAAATCAGTGGGCGTAGGATTCGTTTCTTTGAGCATTCGAACCACTTTAAACGTTGTTCTCTATTGCTTTTACTCTCACTCTCTCATCCACATGTGTCTTTTAGGCTAGCTCAGCATTTCACACGTACGTTTGGTTGGTGTCAAAATCACGTATCAACAACATTCAACTTAATAGAAGAAATCAAATGAGTGTGTTCAATGAATTGTCTCAGCAAAAGAAAGAATATATATATTAGCTTACAAATAGAACTAGTTATATATCAATGATTAGTCAAATTTCATTTGTTTTACAATTAATCTTTCCAAGACATTAAACCAACAAAAACCCTTATAAAATCAAAGCATCGAAAGTCACTTAATTCAATATAAAATTATTCCTATTTTAACTTAATACAGTATATAGTAAAAGGGGCTTAATTGGTTCAAATGAATTCTTTATAGTTTATGCTACCTATAGATGCAAAAAATCTACTGTCATGAAAATAGGGTCTGATCCTATGAGGTTGAGACCACTGACAATTCGCTAGACTAGGAGTCTTGTCAAAAGCTAGGACTACGGCGAAGGCGTCGGGTTCTTGGGAGGAAGAACTTTATGAGCAAATAGATGATTTTGAGTAGTGTAGATTGACTATGGGAGATTGCCTCCCTAATGAGAGGGCAAGCCTCTGTTTTTATAGTGAACCAAGGGGTTAGAATCCTAGTAGGACATTGAGTCCTCTATTTTGGGAGATAATCTCTATCAAGAAAGAAATATGATTTCTTCACCTTGTCAGATTAAGTTTAATAGTTTAAATAAGATTTGGAATCTTAGTAGGACACTAAGTCCTATTTTGGGAGATAATCCCTATCATGAAAGAGATATGATTTCTTGACCTTATCAGATTAAGTTTAATAGTTTAAATAAGATTTGGAATCTTAGTAGGACACTAAGTCCTATTTTGAGAGATAATCCCTATTATGAAAGAGATATGATTTCTTGACCTTATCAGATCAAGTTTAATAGTTTGAGTAAGATTTGAAATCTTAGTAAAAGAGGAAATAAAATGGGATTCTGATTTCCTATTTATAGACTGTTGCAGTCTAATAGGCTGAAACCCAGTTTAACTTAACTTATAGGATAGCCCAACTCATAGAGTGGGTAGGTCGCAAGGTGATTTTAAGCGTAGGCCTAATCGGGATTGGGTTGAGGCCTTGGGCCGTGACATGTTTATTTCGTTATTGGGTCTCGTCAAGCCCAAGACAATTTTTGGCCCTAACAGTTAGTCCCCCACTCTCTAAGTTAAAGAGTATTTAGCTTAGAGAGTAGATTTAATCGAATGAGTGCAGACTGAGCAGATTAGTGATAACAGCTCGTTAGGTCGGATGGATCGTTGTGTGGATTGGGTCGATGACTTTTCGGTTTGAGGTGTAAGAACCCTTCTACTAGTTTGGCCGACTGAATGTGTAGCTTTATGGACCAGGCAGGGCTAATCAAAGGTGTAAATCCATGGATTGAGTAGGGTCGATCCGAAGGTGTAAATCTGTGGATCGACAGGGCTGATCCGATGGTGTAAATCCATGGATCGAGCAGGGTCGATCCGAAGGTGTAAACCGTGGATCGGGCAAGGCCGATTCAAAGGTGTAGATCCGTGGATTGAGTAAGGTCAATCCGAAGGTGTAAATCTGTGGATTGAGTAGGGTCGATCCGAAGGTGTAGATTTGTGGATCGGGCCGGGCAGGGTCAATCCGAAGGTGTAGATCCGTGGATCGGGCAGGGCCGGGTCAATCCGAAGGTGTAGATCCGTGGATCGAGCAGGGTCGATCCACGGAATCCGAAGGTGTAAATCCGTGGATCAACAGGGCCGATCCGATGGTGTAAATCCGTAGATCGAGCAGGGTCGATCCGAATGCCGATCCGAAGGTGTAGATCTGTGGATGGAGTAGGGTCAATCCGAAGGTGTAAATTCGTGGATCGAGCAGGGTCGATTCGAAGGTGTAAATCCGTGGATCGAGCAAGGCTGATCCAAAGGTATAGATCCGTGGATTGAGTAGGGTCAATCCAAAGGTGTAAATCCGTGGATCGAGCAAGGTCGATCCGAAGGTGTAAATCTGTAGATTGGGCAAGGCCGATCCGAAGGTGTAGATCCATGGATTGAGCAGGGTCAATCTGAAGGTGTAAATCCCTGGATCGAGCAGGGTCGATCCGAAGGTGTAAATCCATAGATTGAGCAAGGTCAATCCGAAGGCGTAAATTCGTGGATCGAGCAGGGTCGATCTGAAGGTGTAAATCTGTGGATCGGGCAGGGAAGATCCGAAGTGGAGATCCGTGGATCGAGCAGGGTTGATCCGAAGGTGTAAATCCGTGGATTGGGCAGGGCCAATCCGAAGGTGTAGATCCATAGATTGACGAAGGTGTAACTCTGTGGATTGAGCAGGGTCAATCTGAAGGTGTAAATCCATGGATCAGGCAGGGTCGATCCGAAGGTGTAAATCTGTGGATCGGGTAAGGCCGATTCGAAGGTGTAAATCTGTAGATCAGGCATGGCCGATCCGATGGTATAAATCCGTGAATCGGGCAGGGCTGATCCGATGGTGTATGCCAAGTGGAGTTTTTATGGAGCTTGCAGTCGAGTCGACGTGATCGACTTGTAGTTGAAACCTTTGAGGGTTTTGTGGCCTAGTCGGCGTGACCGACTTTGTAGTTGAAAACATTCGATTGAAGTTGGAGCAGTGACATGCATGTTTTAAGTAAATAGTCGAATTGAGAGTTAATATGCATGTGTTATGGACTGAATAAAGAGTGAGCTAAATGGAAAAATGGGCTGCATGTATTTAAGTAATGGGCTGAATAGAGAAAGATTTAACCAAATAGAGTGGTAGTTAAAAGGAGAAAATGACACATACCTTTTCCCTTCAAGTGCTGCCACCCATGCTTGCTGGACCTAGTGGAGAGAGGGGTGTTACTTTCTATGTCAGAGTTGAACCAGTTGAAGTTGAGTGGGCACGTGATTCACTTTTGGGCTAATCCGAATAGGCACGTTGATATTGTATGTGCAAACCCAAATATCATTGAGTGGACTACTTATGTTGTTTAGTGGTGATGAGTTGTAGTGGGGAGTGGAAAGTTTGCAAATAGCGGGGAGCGTGAGGGCTTTTGTGACAGGTGTGCTGGAGATTGTGATGTGAAGGTGGTTTGAGTTGATATGCATTGGTTGGGAAGGGGCGATGGTTCGAGTTTGGAGTTTTGGAATACGGTGGGGTACGGAGATTAGGCGAGAGTGGGGTGGCGTCACTTAAGTAGGTTTTGTTTGGGGAGTTTCTTTTCGTGTTTAGTAGATGACTTTAGGTGTTTTGAGAGGATTACTGCTGTGTTTTTAGGATTTTACTGTGTGATTGGAGAAGCTGTTAGGGCCATTTTAGGAGAACAGATGGACGGGTTTTGGGTTTCAAAGTGGTGGCAAATCTCCGTGAAGTTGAATTGGGATTGGATCAAGGCTGGTCAAGTTTGAGTTACCTTCTAATGGAGCAGAGGTCCTGGAGATGCTGGCGTATTGCGACATCTTCTTGAATGAACAAATTGATTGGTTTTGTGGTAGGTAATGTTGCAAAGCTGTGATGACGCTGGCGGACCACCTGGTGGTTTGATGATTAAAGTGAAAAGGCGCGTGCAGAGAGGTTAGAGACAGAAGCTATTGCCTTATCTGAACAGAGGATTAGAGAAGAGAGATTGTTGAAGCAAAGTCAATGAATCAAGTGGTTTAGGAACACCACTTTAAACTCTGACACATTATTATTCTATTATTAATTTAGAACAATAATATGAAGCTATTATTAATTTAGAACAATAATATGAGCTTCAAGGTCTTATACTACCCACTGAATGGATATAATATAAAATAAATTACGATATGCCGAATAGATAAAATATGGCATGTGAATAGATAAAACAAACGAAGAAAAAAAAATTCTTATCATGATGAGATTTTCTGATTAACATTGTTAGTCAAAGGAGTTTTGTATCGCCTCCTATGTTGTAAGTCGTCGTTGGCAGATGATTGTCAGGGCCCCCGGTGGGCGTCAAACTGTAGATGCAAAAAATCTACCATCATGAAAATATGGTCTGATTCCGTGAGGTTGAGGCCACTGACAATCCGCTAGACCAGGAGTCTTGTCGGAGGCTAGGACTACGGCGGAGGCGTCAGGTTCTTGGGAGCAAGAACTTCAAGAGCAAATAGATGGTTTTGAGTAGTCTAGATTGACTATGGGAGATTGCCTCCCTAATGAGAGGGCAAGCCTCTGTTTTTATAGTGAACCAAAGGGGTTAGAATCCTAGTAGGACATTGAGTCCTCTTTTTTGGGAGATAATCTCTATCAAGAAAGAAATATGATTTCTTCACCTTATCAGATTAAGTTTAATAGTTTAAATAAGATTTGGAATCTTAGTGGGACACTAAGTCTTATTTTGAGAGATAATCCCTATCATGAAAGAAATATGATTTCTTGACCTTATCAGATCAAGTTTAATAGTTTGAGTAAGATTTGAAATCTCAGTAGAAGAGGAAATAGAATGGGATTCTGATTTCCTATTTACAGACTGTTGCAGGCTAATAGGCTGAAACCCAATTTAGCTTAACTTATAGGATAGTCCAACTTATAGAGTGGGTAAGTCGCAAGGTGATTTTAAGCATAGGCCCAATCGGGATTGGCTTGAGGCCTTGGGCCGTGACATGTTTATTTCGTTATTGGGTCTCATCAAGCCCAAGACTATTTTTGGCCCTAACTCTACCTAAATTAATTTCACCAGGAAAAAGAAAATGTAAAATTAAACCATGATGAGCTCCCAGAATAAGATTCATGGTCACCAGGAACAATGATATAGGCAATATTTATAGCTAATTCAGGACATTTAATATTTGAAATTACCTTACATAATTCGAATATATTTTCAAACATAAATTAAAACACACTTCAGCTGGCTGCTAATTCCAAGAGCTTAATTGGGAGATAAATCTTTCCTTGATATAAACTTAGCTTAATTCGATGCAACTACCGGGACCAAACCCAAGTTTCCCTTTATCAATATCATACTGCACATCTATTCCTCGTTGCTGAACATTCCCTACGATACGACCAGAAAATCAATCATATACAAGAGTTTATAGTGATTCACCCTATGAACAGAAAGATATTCCCCCTGTTTGTTTAATTTTTTGAAATATTTTTTTATTTTATTATTATCCTATCATATCCTAAACTATAAAAAACGTGTTTGTTTCAATATTGGCTATTTAATTCAAAATCCAATCATATTTTATTCAACTCAAAACATTTAACGATTACCTTTCAAAATAAAAGTTATAAATTTACAAAAACATCCCCACCCGCCCAAGCCACTATCGGTCGCCAGCAACCACCACTAGTCGCCGCTGCTGTCCCTAGAACAATGCACAATCGATCAGATCTGGCCGTTTTTTACTAGATCTACTATGGATCTAGCCAAAAATGGTCAAATCTACGACAAAAAATATGGCCGTTAGCAGTAGCCAGATTTCGGCTGTAGATTTGGCCGTTTTCGATTAGATACACGGGGGATATGACCAGAAAAGGCCATATCGACACACGACCGGCCAGATCTAGCTAGTCATGCACCGTTCCGACAACTGTCGACTACTGTTTGACAGTGGTGACCAGCTGCTAGCAGTCGGTTAGGTGGGTGCATGTGTTTTTGTTAATTTATAAACTTTTATTGTGGGGGTGTTTAGCTAAATTAACAAATGTAGGGGTTAAAAAATAATCTAAATATTTTCAAAAAATTTACCAAATACATTTTCAAAATCTTATCCTATTTGATTTAATCATATTCTATCTTATTCAGAATAGTTTTTCGAAATATCATATTTCAAATAATGTACCAAAGAGGCCTAATAATAATAACAATAATAACTCATTCTACATGGGGTGGGTCCACAATCATTAGGTCATGATCTATCTTTGAAGGATTGATTAAAGAGTAAACGACTTTTTCCCACCCAAATAATAGCTCAGTGACACTTTCTCACCCATAGACATTTAAAATATAATTTTATTATCTAATTTTATATTTCGTTTCCGATTCCAATATCATTACGACCCCACACAATCACCATTTTCTTCCCTAATCATCACTTACTAGAACTTCTCAAACCCTACTCTCGTTGACCCCACCAATCACTGGCAATTGAGCGATTAAGGTTTACGCAGTCGTCCCTCCCAATCAAATTCTGATAAATCTCAACCACTAAAATCTAACCTTCCATCACCAAAAGACTTTATCCACTCTAAAATGAAATGTTATTAAACCATGATTTGGGTGGAAAAAAAGTCGTTACCTCTTGATTAAAAGGACTATTAAACCTTTTCTCACATTATGCTGCCAACGCACACTACTCTTCACTAATATTTAGGGTGCGTTTGGCTCCCTATTTCTATTTGTATTTGGAATTGGATTTAGGGGAAATGTGTTTGTTTCAGTACTCAGGGAATGATATTGTAAAAATTTGATTCCTAATGCAATAAATGACTGTTTTAACAAAAGCTGAGCTGTTTTTTTTTTTTTTTTCTACTTTTCCTGTCTCTTCCTTATTTTCTTCTTCTTCTTCCTTCACCACGGTAACACAGTTGAAGGCATTCAAAAACCCATCTCTTCTTTATTTTCTTCTTCTTCTTCCTTCACCACAATAACACAGTTGAAGGCATTCAAAAACTCATCTCTTCTTTATTTTCTTTCTTTCCTTCTCCTCTCCGCTTCTTTTCCTCCTTCCTATTGTTCTTTCTTCTTTTCTTCTTCTCTTCTTTCTCCTTCGTTCCTTCTTTGTTCTTTCTTCGTTCCACTCTTTCCCTCCTCTTCTCCCGTCCTTTTCTTCTCTTTTTCTCTTCTCCTTCTTAACTTCTCCCCCTCTCCTTCTTCTTTTCTTTTCTCTTTTCTTTTCCTCCTTCTTCCTCTCATCTTCTTCATTCTTCTCTTCTTATCCTTTCTTTCTTCTTTTTTCTTCCTCTTTCTTTTCGTTTCTCCTTCTTCTCTTTTCCTCCCTTTCTCTTTCTTTTCTCTTTCCCTCTCTTCTTTCTCTTTCTTCTCTTTCTCTTCTTTTTTTCTCTTTTTCCTCCGGTTTTCTTTTCGCTTTCTTTTGCTTTCTTTTCTCTTTTCTTTTCTTTCTTTTTCTTCTTCCCTCTTATCTTTTCTTCTCTTCTGTCTTATTTTCTTCTTCTTCTTTCGCTTCTCTCATCTCTCTTCTCCCTTCTTCTTTTCTCTTCTCCTCTCCTATTGTTCTTTCCTTTCTTCTATTTTTCTTCTTTCTTCTTTTCTCTTTTTTCTTTTCTTTTCTTTTTCTCTTCTTCTTCTTTTCCTTTCCTTCTTCTTTTTCCTTCTTTCTTTTTTCTCTCTTCTTTCTCTCTTCTGTTTCACCTTCTGCTTCTATTTTCCCTTCTCTTTTCCCTCCTTCCCTTCTCCTTTTTTTCCTATTTTTCTCATCCTCTTTTTCTTTCCCTTCCTTTTCTTATCTGTCTTCATGTCTATGTTTCCCCGTTTCCTCTTTTTTCCCTCTTTTCTTTTCGATCGCTTTTCTTCCACTCTTCTTTCTTGATCTCTTCTTCTTCTTTTCTTCCTTTTCCTTTTTTCTCTTCTCATTCTTTTGTCCTCCCCTTTTTCTTCTTTCCTCCTTCTTCCTCCTTCTCTTCTTTCTTTCTCTTTCTCTTCTTCTTCTCTTCTTCCTTTTTCCCTCTTTCTTCTTTCTTTTGTCTCTTCCTTTTCCTTTTTTGTTCCCTTCTCTTCTCTCTTACTTCCTTCTTTTCTTCTGTCTTCTTTTCTAATTTTCCCCCTTCGTTTGTTCTATTTTCTCGTTCCTCCTCTTTATCTCTTTCTTCCCTTTCTGCTTCTCTTCCCTCTTTTCTCTCTTTTCCTCTTTCCTTCTGCTTTCTTATATTTTCCTTCTTTCTCTTCTCTCGTCTTTTATCTCTCTTTCTTCCTTCTCTTTCTCTCTCCTTTTCCTCTTCTTCCTTTTCTTTTTCTTCTTTCTTCCTATTTCTTCTTTCTTCCTTCACCACGGTAACACAGTTGAAGGCATTCAAAAACCCATCTCTTCTTTATTTCTTTTTTTTTCTTCCTTCACCACGGTAACACAGTTGAAGGCATTCAAAAACCCATCTCTTCTTTATTTTCTCCTTCTCCTCTTCTTCCTTCTCCACAGTAACCACAGTTGAAGGTATTCATAATTCATCTCTTCTCTTATTTTCTTCTTCTTTTTCCTTCACCACGGTAACACAATTGAAGGCATTCATAAACCTATCTCTTCCTATTTTTCTTCTTCTTCTTCCTTCACCACGGTAACATAGTCGAAGCATTCAAAAACCCACCACGCTAACACATTTCAACACATTCAGAAACCCACCCATAACTTCATACCACCACCGGCGTTAGGAAATCCAGATCGTCATCCCCAAAGTGACCATCTTCACATTACAACCAAAGGTAGACCATCTTCCACCTGCATTCAAACTCAACACCAAAGAACTTGAAACTTCTCCTACCAAGATATTAGCAAAAAAAAAAAAAAAAAAAAAAAAAAAAAAAAAAAAAAAAAAAGCCACCAGCGGAAGAGGACAACAGCAAAACATCCCACTTCCAACCTCGACAGATTGAAAGCAAATCATTTCTTCTCCAACCACCTTCGATCGCCACCACGTTTGAGCACCACCTCCGGCATTGACAGGACTGCAGATCTACCAGCAAAAGGAACGTTTTCTTCTCCAACCCAAGCACACCACGATCGAGCGCCACCACCGGCGCATAGGAGACCAGATCCAACACCATTATCGGCAAGAGGTCATCTAACCCGAGGCTACCACATTCTTTAAGTAGCAACGACGTTAACTACTGCATTAACCCATCGTCGACCACCCTCCTCCAACCCCACACCAACAGATCCGAATGATTTATTAAGGTAACCCACCGTCGACCACCTTCCTCCAACCCCACACTGGCAGATCTGAATGATTTGGTTTATGTTTTAGGATGCATTTGTGAAATATTAGCTTAATATTTGTTTTATTATGCATTTGTTTTGGGTTTAGTTTATATTTGTTTTATTTTGAATTTGTATTACATTTGATTATGTTTTACTTGTACTCAATGCAGTGTATGAATTTCATTAGTTGTTTGTGTTTTTTCGCAGTTGGTTAGGTTGTAGTTAATATGGTTGTATATGGTTAGGAGTAATTAGTTTAGTTAGTTGAATTGGTTACTATAGTTACTGTCAACTACAGTTAATTAACCATGGTTACTGGAAATTGTGGGTAGATTCTGTATCGTTATTTGATCGTAACAACAAATTACGATCATATGAACAAAAATCATTATAATTTGGCTCGCCGTCGTAGGATCAATTACTACTTTCAGCAGAAGAGGAAGTTTCGATGTATTTCCAGACTTGGAGTTTGTCATACACCTTGTTGGTCAACACTGCCAGTATCTTCCCCTGCATTGACAGCTTCAAGTAGTGTTGGATCAAACGAGGTAACGATTTATCTGTGTTTAGTTTATGAGGTTTAAATGTGCGTATGTGTGTTGGTAACGTGTTTGCTGATTATTATGGTGTTCCAATCTTGATTGTCGTTCTCACCGTATTGTTATTAGATGAGTCATAATGTGAACTGGTCTGCCGAGATGACCAACAAATTTCTTGTCCTGTTGTCTGAGCGGGTGAAAACTTCCCACAGTACTTCAATGAAAACAATAGATTACCAGGATATGTTGGATGACTTATCATCATTGGCTGGGAGGAGACTCAACGTGACACAACTAGCCTCTAAGTACTTTCGCCTGAGAAAAGTATATCAAGCATGGCGAAAATTGTTTCAACACACAGGCTTTGGTTGGGATCATGAGTCGCAAACTCCAACGTGTCCCATACAGGTTTGACAAGAATATATCAAGGTAAATTTCAAAAATTTTAATTCATATTAATCTACGACACCGTACTTTTATGATTTTTTTTGGGATTGACAGATATTAATATATGTTTATTTTTCATTACCAGCAAAACCCACAGGCACAGCAATTCTTCCATGAGGGACTTCCTCACAAGGAGCTTTATGAAGTCGTATTTGAGAAGCAAACTACCGCATGGAGATATGCGTACACATCTACGTCTCAACCGGTGGAGAACTGCACTTCTTCCAATCAAGGACCTGTTGACATTGATGATAGTGACTTCAAACCTGATCTGGATCGGACGACAAGGGAAAAAGGGTCAAACACATCTGGTCATGCAAGACCAAGAAATAGGAGGAAGAGAAGGCAGCCTAGGACAGGCGCTTGTGGATGTCATTGGTAGATTGATGGAAGTGCTTGTGGAGAGGAGTATGGGATCGAGGGCTAGCAATCGCAGTGGAGATGAGGGAAACGAAGAGAACAACAGTGTTCCATCTGATCCATTTTCCATGAGCCATTGTATTGACATCTTGAAGGCCATGCAAGTACCCACAGAGTTTTACATGCCGATTGTCAAGTACTTATATCAAAATCCAGGGTGGCGGGAGGTATTCGTAAAACTCCCACCCAAGGAAAAGGCTAATTGGATTTATAACAACTTTCGCAATTTGTAGATGACCTTGTATGTCTTAGGTGTTTGCCTATAGTTTTGTATGTGCCAGTGGGCAGTTATTCCTTTTACGGCTAACCCAAACTTTTTTTAGCACCTTGATTTGAAAAATGTACCTAAATGTCTGCTACTATATGAACTTATTCATTGTGCTATTGTTTTATGTGAGATAACATGTTTCATATGAGTTTGGGATTGTATTTAGAATTAAAAGTTGACTGCTATATTTTGCTAAGTACTACAATAACTGTTAAATGTTGATCAATGTTTTACAAATGTACAAGTTTAAATGGCATTGTCTAGGCGTCCAGGAAGAAGACAACGTATTGCAAATGACGAAGAAGAAATACTGACAGATATAACTGTTGCACTGTACGCTGGAAATAGATAGGCGTCACTTACGACATATATCCGTATTAACTGGTCATGATTACATGTTGGAAGTACTCAATGGTCATGATGATAGAATCTTTGACAAGTGTCGCATGGACAAAGACTGTTTTATAAACTTATGTTACATTTTGGCACAACAAGGGAAATTATGATCAACCAGGAGGATGAGTATTGAAGAACAAGTCATGATATTTTTGACAATTGCTGGTAAAAATGAGACAATCAAAACAATGATGGAGGATTTCCAACATTCGGATGAGACGATCTCTAGATATGTTGGCAAAGTTTGCGAGGCGATATGTGAATTGAAGACAGAGTTTATCAGGCCACCTGACTTTAGTGATATGTTCCACTGGAAATATCGTCCAACTGAAAATATTACCCTTTCTTTAAGGTACTTCTTCATTATGTTTTATATTAGTGGGTAGTTAAGTTCATTGTGTTATTAATGTTGATAGTTGGTTAACATTACTAAAATTCAATTTTGATGATCGAACTGTATTGGAGCTATTGATGGCACACATGTGTACTCTTCGGTTTCATAGGAGTTTGGCGATAGGTACTGGAATGGCAAAGGAACGTTGTCACAGAATGTAATGGTTGTATGCGACTTTAGAATGATGTTCAGTTATGTTGTCACTGGGTGGGAAGGATATACGCATGATTCAAGAGTTTTACATTCAGTTTTTGATGATTCTAATTCTAGATTCCCACATCCTCCACCGGGTATAAGTATCTTTTTTACGTATTATAGCGTATTGGCTCCACTTTTGAGGCCCTAGAATTCAAATAACATGTGTGATTTTATTACAGGAAAATACTATTTGGTTGATGCGGGTTATCCAAATAGAGAGGGGTTCCTCGCCCCTCATAGGTGAGTGGCTTACCATATTCATGATCACCGCTGTAATCGGAGGGGGCCACAAGAGTTGTTTAACTACAGACATGCATCACTCCACAATGTTGTCGAGAGAACCTTTGGTGTTTAAAAAAAAAAGGTTCCGTATTCTCAATGGAATGAACAATTGCCCGATGGACAAACAAGGGAAGACTGTTATGGCATGTTATGTACTTCATAATTTTATCAGAATATACAATATGGGGGACCCTATCTTCCAACGGTATATTGAAAATATGGGTAATGAGCAAGTATATTTTGATGGCCAAAACGAGGCAGAAGATGGCGAAAATGGAGAGGGATCGAGTCAACCGCAACAAGGTATTATAGATGACATGACAATTGTACGGGATAACATAATGACTGAACTGTGGGCAGCACACATGACCATGTCGTAATTGTTAATAAAATATATGTGTACAAACAATTCTAAGAGTTGATAATTAGTAGTTTTATCATATATGTATTAATGTGATGTTTTTAAATAGTTGAATCGATATTTGGAATTAATATGAGATTTTTTTTTTAATTTAGTGATTATGGAATTACCAATCAAATGTTTAATATTATTAAAATGTAAATTGATAAATGTTTAGATTATAATAATAAATTATTTTAGCAAAATGCACAAAAATATTGTATTAATAAATCATTTATAAAAAATATACTAAATAAATATTCAACAATTTATTCAACACAAATAACAAAATCAAAATACTCTACCAAACACATGTTATTCAAATCTTATTCTCGTAATAATAACCCAACAAAACTCCCCAATACTATTTCAAAAATCATATCTAAAATAATAAAACAAACACACCCCATTTGTAGAGGTAAGATGTCCGTACATTACCTCTACAAATGAAGAATGACAATGCATCCACCTCAGATGTTCATGTTCGGGGAAATCACCACATGACTAATTATACATTTCAAATACCAGAACGGAAGGGAAATGATTCGAGAGTTATTTAAAGGTTATATAAAATTTTAATATGTGATTTCAATCTTGCATTTGCTTGGGTGAGGGTGCACTGCGTCTCCAAAATCCTGCTAAGACGCTTCCAAAGACTGAGTGACAGACACTGGAAACTGCACATGGTACTGCGGTGAGAGGGTTTCCAAAGTGTTGAGTGGCAAGAACAACTCCAAGCACCGAGTTCTGAAACATTTAATGGATTAATATGAATGTAGGTGATGATACTGGCAACAAAAAAATAAATAATAGCAGCCGCTCCTATACAAAATATTTCCATCTGGTTAATACAAAAATAAAATAACAAACATCTCCTAAGTATTAGTTGAAACAAGAAGGAGCTGCTCTTATCTTAGAAATTGAAAATTTCATAATAATTATTACCTGCATACCAACCTCAATAGAGATGGTCCTTGAAGATGCTACATCAATCCCAAGCATCCTTGCAAGTACATAACCAAAGAAAAATCCAGATGCATGAAGAAGAAACGCAGCAAAAACCACTTGTTGACCAGACATTAGAATTGCAGAAGCACTCTGGGCAATTGCATTCCCACACAGTAGAGCAACAGTTCCCACAGCAATGGGTGGCATCAAAGGAGAGACAAACTTAACCAGGCTTGGGAAATACTGGTTTAGAAATGCACCAGCCAGTACAGGAAGAAGAACAACCTATGGTCATAACACAATGAGAAATAGCAGCAGGAATAGTAGAAAAACAACAGCAATTAACAATTTTTAAGCAATGAGACAGCGGCAAGAGACCTTACCTGCAATGTGGACATTAATAACCCTGCTGCATCTACCGCAACATATTGTCCAGCAAGTTTAGCTGTGAGAAAAGGGGTCATCACCTGAAAGATGGAATGGAATAACAAGTTTTAGTGGATATCGTTAAGGGGAAAAGTGCCTGGACACATTAGTTTCTGAAATATAATTTCTTTGAAAACGAGAAAATGGAATAAAATATTTGTGCAGTCAAATGCTAAAAGGCAGGTATTTCAAGAGAAAAGAACCTTCTGTTCTCACAACTTTTTAACTAGAAAATAGAAGGAAATCAAAACAAAACATAAAAAGGAGATGTTGGTAGATAATCTGTTGGAAAGATGAAAGAGAACTAAATTTACACCAGACGTTGCATCTACATCAATACAAAATAAAATAGCACCACCTAAACACCAGTTTCAAGGAAAAAAGCAGTAGGGAAGGAAGCAGCAAGAGTTTACCCACCACAGCTGATAGGGTGCTCGCTGCTGTCATCAACACTGAAAGTGCCACATTACCACTGGAAAACAGAAAGGCCATCAGATCTTCTGCCTTAGGCAAAGGCCATCAGATCTTCTGCCTTAGGCAGACATAACAACAAAAGAGAAAGCAAGAATTTTGTTATGTGAAGTCACAGACCGTGCAATATAAGTGACAATGTTACTTGCTGTACCTGAAACCATGGTATAAACAAACTATCAAAAATGAGGTTAAACATGGAATGAGCAATATCTCAATACGCCAAGACTAACAGACATAATTACCACCAGGGCAGCAACCAACCAAAATTAAACCAGCTGCAAAATGCGATGGCAGATTTAAGAGCTTGCTCACAAGAAACCCTGATATTGGCATCACCTGCACCAATCACCCATGCTCTTCTAATTTAGTACAAGTACTCTAGGTCATACTGACATAGGCTAAAATTGAACATCTTTCGTCTGCAAATTGAGGCACTATTGCTTCAGGACACTGCAGCACTATTTTATACAATTTTTCTTTGCCCTTACAATGGTTTAAAATGTCAAAAGGGTCAATGAAGCTACAGGAAACCAACTCACCAGAGAAAAAGAGAGAAATAAGAAAAAAATAATGGTAAATTTATAAGTAAAGAGCAAAGGATTGTGAGAGGAGGAGTAACTGAATCCTCAACTTGATTATTAAGATTTGAGCACGTGAATGACATTGCTAAGGGTAAAAAAGCATCATTAGATTCTCAATGAATCTATCTTATAGACTCTCCTGAACATAAATCTCATCGTTGTTGAATATGTCTTAACTTTAACCACCACCCTTAACAATTTTACAAATTCAATAAACATTTGCATAGAATCGCTAAGTATTTTGCCTTGGAAAGTAAGTATGTCCCAGAATGTATATATCTGCAATAAAAGAGTTTATCTATTCATTTATTTATTATTGTTATTGAACAGTTTCTTGTTAAAATATATATAAATCAACCTAAAAATCAATTAAAAGTTCTACATCATTGGATTGAAAAATACACATTTAACTGCACTAATTAATAACAACAGTAAGCATATCACCCTTTTATAATATGTAACCGAAGTTTGTAGCCAAACAAATACCAAGCATTTTGGATTTGAATCAAACATGTATATACTTGATGGGATAATAAAGAAACGAAACACAGACCGAGTACTGAAGCAGAAAGCCAGAAATAATCTCCTTGGGCATGGAAAAAGCGCCACGTAGGTCATCAAGAGTGAGAGTCATGCCCATACCAAGCATGGTGAGAGTGATACCAAAAATGGTCCATTTTGGCGTGATCCAGTTGAAGGAACTTGGCTTCACCAAACCCAACAAGCAACCCAAAGATACCCATATCGGAAATGCAGTGGATATTGCTTCACCGATCAACTCAATCCAGTCCCGAAAACTGCGGTTGTTGTTTGTTTCATAACTGTTCGACGAGATGTCACAACGAAGAGGGGCAAATGTTTTGGGCGAAAAATTAGTGGGTTTTGATTGGAGAGTTAGAGAAGTTGGTGCGTTCCAAGTGGAACTGCTTAACTGGGATGTGAGAATGAGTTGATTTGAGGATCGGACACAAGAAATTGAAGGGAGTTGTTGTCGTTTAATTGTTGGAGGGTGGTTTGAAATGTGTGTGTTGTTTAGTTGAAAATGGAGTTTTTGTTTGGGGAATGAAATTGAGCACAACATTTCTCTTGTTGAGTGTTGACACACTAGACTGTGTTGGGTGGACTGTTACTCATCAATATCATAGGGCTGAACTTGATGAATGTTCTGTCGGAGTCTAGATGATATCAGTTTGTGTCTCAAGTAAATTTGACTGGAGATTAGAAAAAGGAAAAAAAAAATATTTAATTAAAATAAAAAAAAAAACTAAATGTTGCTGTGAAATTTTCAGCTTCGTGTTTCAAAATCTGCTGCTGCAATATTGAAGTGTATTTTAAGGCATCAAAGTTCTAAGTTCGGAGACCATTTTTGTTGGGGGTTTCTCAAAGCTTATAAGATGGTATAACTAACTCTCTAAACTTAATGAACGTTTCCTTATAACTTTTTTGATTTTATAAGTTGATTTAGATACATCTTCTTTTTATTTATATAACTTTTTTGATTTTATAAGTTGATTTAGATACATCTTCTTTTTATTTATATAAGTTAGTTTGATCAATTATAATATCACATTATTTCTATTTAATTTTAAAATTTTATAATATATATTATTTAATATAATATCTTTTTAGTTATATATTTATAAATCATGTTTTATTAAATACATCAACTATTTATCAATCACTTATAAATACTTTAACATAATTACTTAAAATTTTAAAAATTAGTTTATAATAGATTTTTTTTATTCAGCAGATCCAGTAACTATGGATCTTTAACAATCATTGAATTAATAAATAGAATAATGTCCTGTATTTCAGTATACCCAAGACTGATCAAGATCTGATTGAGTTGCTGGCATCATAGTGAGCCCTTAATAATTAATTAATTATTTAACGTACTAATTATATTAACTTAGAAATATATTATGATTATAAATTATTAATCTTCTAACTGAAACTCACTATTGACATATAGAATTAATTTTTTTTTTTTTTTATAGAAACAAACCAACTGTAAGTACAACAATAATATCCAAATAAATAAATTATAAAATAAATTGATTATTTAAAGCCATTGAGACATTTTGTTTTGTAATCTGCGACCCGCCAAACAGAGGAGTCCAAACCCCTGAATCCAAATTTTGGCGGGCTCGATTTCAGTAACCCACAAAACTCAAACTTTCCAAACAAAGTCGTTTCGAGTTTCAGATTGGCGCCAACACCAAAACCAAACTCAAAACCTTAACTTAAATCCCCAGAAGATTTCTTAACAATCCGCACTATTTCTCTCTTCAATTTTAAGTTTTTAACTCTAAAGTCTAAACTATCCTAAGTTCCACCAGATCCAACTTTACTTTTCCAGAAAATCCTGAAGCTTTCTTTCATTTCTCCACCACCAAATGGATACCAATTTTGAAGCTTTGCCCCCTTTGAAAAGATTCCGGCTTATGCAACAACGAGAAGAGCAGCAAAATCAAGAACCAACGTTCTTTCTTCCGGCTAAGAAGAGAAATTATCCCAATTTCAATGTGAACCTGAGTTACCTGTTTCGACAACAACGTATGTTTGCCAGCTAAGAAAAGGGTGTGGGCTCTTCAACCGGATTTGTATCCGATTCGCCTTCATTGAGTCTTGATCTTAATGTTAGTGGAAGCCGTGTTTCAATGAAAAAGCTGAAACAAAGAAGAGTCCAACTCTATCTTGAAAGCAAAGGTTCAGAAGATGAAGAGGTTGTTTGTGCAGAACAAGACGATGACGATGGGATAGTGTGTGCAATATGTCAAAGCACAGATGGGGATTCAAAAGATCCCATGTGTTATGTGATGGTGCGATTTGATGGTGCACACCACTTGTTATGGCAATCCTTGGTGAAAAATATCCGGCAAGGCGATTGGTTTGTGCTCAATGTTTGGCAAGTAAAGTGAAAAGTTCTCAATTTTCTTGCTGTTTGTGTCCGGTGAAGGATGGTGCCATAAAGCCAACTAATGATGGCTCATGGGCGCATGTCGTGTGCGCGGTGTTGGTTCCCGAAGTTTTCTTCGAGGATCCAGAGGAAGAGAAGGGATTGATTGTTCTAAAGTGCCAAAGGCAAGGAGGAGAAGAAATGTTACGTTTGTTGGAGTAAAAGAGGATGTGCAATTGAGTTTTCTGAGCCGAATGTCCTCTGTGGTTCCATGTCACTGTGTGATTGAAGGAAGATCTTTGTATTGAGTATAAGGAAGGGAAGAAAGGAGGTGTTGTTGCCGGTTCTGCAAAGACCATACCGAGCATGGAAGAAGGTAAAATTATATATCAAACATAATTCTTTGTTCTTTTCGGATATCGACTTACAATTTATGTGTTAATGATTTGTTGGTGTGCTTTTTGTTCTCTATGCAGCAAACAACACAGGAAAATTCAAGATTTTGGCAAGAATGAGTAACTTGAAACACGGGTTTTTTCCTGTATCAAAATTGCGATTCTGACGTTAACATTTATATGATGGTTTTGCTTAAAGTTTAGGTTTGATAGCTTAGAAGTTTATTTAATTTATCGTTATTTGATGTGAAAGTTCTGCTGATTCTATTTCTTGTTGAGTAAATTTAGTGGCTCTTTCTTAGAGTTTTTTTTTATTTGTACTGTGATTGTAACATGGATTATAACTTCTGTCATATTTTTTTTCGTGGATCATCAACCATAATAACAGTCTTTGAGATTTGTAAAGTGTTTAATAAATCCTAGAGATTAGTTAGGGTGTGTATTAACTAATCCAAATACTCCCAATTACCACAAAATGCGAATTTCAGCTTACTGGAATTTTGGGGTCTAATCATGCCATTCAAGCATTTTAAGCAACTATAGTTCCCTTCCATTTTATGAGAACTTGAGAAGTGTGTAATGAGAATAAAGCTCAATCATTAAAAAATCGAACTTTAATTTAGATTGGTTATTTCCTGACGAGACCCGTCGTATGTGAACATGAGAAGGTAGGCCTTGCCCAGTTAGGGCATGGGATCCCTTATAAATGGATGGTTAAGATGTAGCGTAGTAGATCTACTAATTGAGTTGGCCTCTGTCTTACTTGGTTTCCAAACTCCAAATAAGTTCTGTAGAATTCAGAATCAAAGTTGGGATGCGGTGGGACACTTTTGTTGGGCTTGCTCTTATATCAACTAAACACTCAGCCCGTTATCAAAACCTATGCCTACTATCAAAATATTTGATTTCTTCGGGCCTAAGAACACTATCAAATTTTGTTTGCTTCAGGCGTTAAGCCCGTTGTACAGTTTATGAGGAATAAGGTATTTAATGAGAGTAAACGATTTTTTCCCACCCAAAGTTTGCTTTAATGATACTAGTTTTAAAATACTATTTTTTCACTAAAATTAGTATTTTACTACTATTTAAAACCAATTCTAATGGTTATTAGTATCTTACAATACGTAATACGTATCATATGATACGATTCGATACAGGTCTCTAATAATACGTATCAGAGGGTGTATCCTAAACTTTTCGATACATTGATATGTATCTTACGATACAATACATATCCATTCGTATCTTTAAAAATATCGATACAAATAGATACGGCTTTATTAATTTGGGCTAAAGACCCAAAAACAATTCAGGTTGGATCCGGGTCACCCAACCCAGTTCACTAAAACCTGTCCAAATTTACTTATTTTGCATGGAGAAAGTGAAGAGGAACATGTGTTGCCCTTTTGCATGATAATAATAATACAAGTGGAGATATAAATATTGACATTGATCTTGGAAATAATATTAATGGTTGAGAATAAATGATATAGATTCTTAATTTTGTGATTAATTTTGATTACATAATACCATAATTTAAAGCCAATAATACCAAAAAATTCTTTAATTAATCTTTGGAATGATATTAATCTCTAGAAAATTTTTATTAATTAATTTATTTTTTTTAAAAGGTGTATTCTACGATACGATATGATACACGATACACGATACGATACGCGATTTGACAACCATAATAAAAATTATTTGTTACCATCATTTGAACCTTTGATCTCTTCTCTATACATTTTTTTTTTACTCTGACATTTAATTTCTTATCGATTGTCGATCATCGCAAGTTATGGATTTTTGTTCTTAGATGATTTTCGATTGATTCTGGCGACAAGTATTCAATCAATTATCACTATTTGATCCATCATCCTCCACTCTAGAAAACTCTTTTACTCTAGCTCTTGTTAACTTGTTGAAAATCGGTTAAAAAAATAAAATATATTTTAGATATTAATGAAATATACACATCTGGTAAGGAAAATAGTATTTTGAAACTTATGGGTGGGAAAATGTCGTTTACTCATTTAATTAATCTTCATCTCTTTCACAATTTGTAAGACATCTAATGTGTTTTGTTTCTTATCCCATAACAAAACCAGTAGTTAATTTAGCAGGTCTACCGTGATGTGAGTTGGCAATGTGTTATGGGAGTCAAGAGAATAAAATACTAACCAGCCAGACACAATTATTCCAAGGGAAAAGGAATATTCATATATGAGCACTGACAACGAAAAATGTTAACCCATTTCTAATTTAGAGTTTTCTGATTGCTGTTGAAAGATTCTCACTAGATAATCCAAATCAATTACGTGCCTTACCCCTTACTGTCATTGATGAACACAAAAATAAAATATTCACCACTGGTACTGTTCAGGTGAAAGAGCTGTATAATCAATTCTTTATTGGAAAAGATACTCTATGAATTTGAACTTGGAAACCTTCTAATGTTTTTAGCTTTATTAATAGCCTTAGGTACACCAATAAAGATCGGTAGTTTGGGACACAATCCAATATTATAATTTTTTTTTTTTGTAACTTATGTGATCATTCTTAATTAGATAGGTGTGATTCATTGTTGAGCAAGCGAAACCTATTAAGAGTTATCACTTCGTAATTGTGAGAAAAAATTTGTGAGATCGGATTGGGTTATATGTATAGTATTTCTTTTAGTATACACATTAATTAATACTATAAACAGACAAATAAATTTTAATTATTTAAATACACTTTATTTATTAATAGAAAAAAAAAAAAACGTTTTTTAATACATCTACATAATAAGTATTTTGTCCGTTTATCAAGACTCACATTAAGACAACCCTTACAAATAAGACAGATTTTGAAGAAATCTGTATAATAAGATCTATCTAGGGCAAATATTTGTGGAACAAATTGAAGATGGCAAAACTAGGAAGTTCGCTACCTGTGCCTTGTGCTCAGGAATTGGCCAAAAAGCCTATGGTGACTGTCCCTTCCAGATACATTCGTCGTCCAGAACAAAATGCACCCATAACTTCTGATGCTGTTTTGATTTCAGAGATGCTAGTTATTGACATGCAGAACTTGGTTTCTGAAAAATTAATGGATTCTGAATTAGTCAAGCTCCATTCTGCTTGCAAAGAGTGGGGTTTCTTCCAGGTAAATTCCTTGGGTTTTGTGCAACTACAATGTCTTTAGTATAGTGAAATATAACATATGCTTTTAGTTTTAGCCATGCATGCATTATTTTATTTCATTTATTTCTCTGTGATTTCAGTTGGTCAATCATGGAGTGACCTCATCGTTACTAGAGAAAGTAAAGAAAGGGATTCATGATTTCTTCAATCTCGAAATGGAAGAGAAGAAAAAATTTTGGCAGTCTCCGGGAGAAATAGAGGGATTTGGACAAACCTTTATTGTATCTGAGGAACAAAAGCTTGATTGGAATGACATGTTCTTAATGATCACCCAACCACCCCATCTGCGGAAACCCCATTTATTTCCTGAGCTTCCTCTTCCCCTCAGGTTTTCTCTTTGTGTGTTGCACTTATGCATTTTTCAAGAAAAAGAAAAATAATATTATAGTACTTGAACCTTCATTTTCATGCAGGGAGGCTTTGGAAGTTTACTCCACGGAATTAAAAACTATAGCCAGGGCTCTCACATCAAAAATGGCAAAAGCTTTAAACATGAAAGGTGAAGAAATGATAAGACTTTTTTGAAAATGGACTTCAAGCAATGAGAATGAACTATTACCCTCCATGTCCGGAGGCAGAGAAGGTTTTGGGTGTCCGTCCTCATTCTGATTCCACAGGTCTTACAATTCTCCTGCAACTCAATGATGTTGAAGGTCTCCAGATAAAAAAAGATGGCAGCTGGATTCCTATTACACCACTCCCAGATGCCTTCATAGTCAACATTGGAGACATGTTGGAGGTAATAATCACAGTAATCTTTTCAACATGTATATTTAATTCAAAAAACGTCTTTCTTGCACCTTCACTTATGCAGAATTGTTCAGCTTTCTTACACTATGGTTGAGTTTGAGAGGCAGGATTGGATTAGATTGACTTTCTGGATATGATTGGATTGGATTGGAATAGGTTCATGAGAAGACTATTTAATAATAATTTCAAACTATTAAACTATAATATTCTAAATCATTTATTAAATAGGTAAATAAATTTATATATTAACTAATTAGTTAATATAATATATATTAAGTAAAAATATATTATACAAGAAAAATATTTATATTATATATTAAAATTAAAACTGTGATTTTATATTATTACTTAATTCAATATTATTATATTAAATATTTATATTAATAATTATGATATTTGTAATATATTACTCATAATAACTACTTGCATGACAATATTTTTAATTATTAACACATTAATTTAGTAATGTTTTAAAATTTAAATAATTACTTTTATTATGAATTAACGAATATTTGTTATTATTCCGTCTAATAATTCCTATTTAGATAATAAAATTAAATTAAGAATTATCTAATCAAATAAAATTGTAGTTTCAAAACATTAATTAAATATTTTAATGTTATTATTACTTTTAAATGTATAAATTATTTGAAATATATGATATTGTCTTTGATAAATATGATTATTGATATATTTAATAAAATATTTGTTAAGATTATAATAGATTATAAATTAATATATATAATTTGTAATAATATAATAATAATTAAAAAGGAGCCATATGCAACATCCTATCGGAAAACCCTATGCATCGACGCCAAGTCCATGGCGGACCTCAGCGCCATTGCGCTCATCCTTACGTTGACACAGGCAGATTGCGTATGAGGAATACCAGTATTCTCCTAGTCCGATGCCCTGCATGGCAATGGCGTATGAATACCGTTGCCGCGGCATTGGGATGATGGTTTTCCTCCAACGCAAGCAGATTGCTTTCATATATATCTAGTCTTATCCCCATCCAATCTATTTTACATGGCAGATGATTACCAATGGAATACAGAAGCATGAGCATCGCGCAACTGTAAACTCTGATAAAGAAAGACCTCTCATAGCCACATTTTACAACCCAAATATAATGGTGAATGGCCCTGCACCCAGTTTGATCACTGAAAAAACCCTGCATTATTTAAAGACTGACGTTGACGAATTCCTCACTGGCCTATTTACTCGTGAGAATCATGACAAATGTTATCTGGATACCATGAGGATACAGCAGAATGGTGAAACAAGAATTAATAGTACTGGATTTGGATGAATGCAAGATTAATCAGTGAGAATCTTTGAAGAAGAATGCTTTAAAAATAGTGTGAAAAAGTGACAATAAATGATAGAGTTGTTTGGAAACAGTGTGAACCCATAGTATATAGAGAGACCTTTAAGAAGGCTTGTAATCTTATATTGAAAATCATATTGTAATTTTACGTTGATTTTGAATGATTGAGTGTACTGATTTTGATTTCAACTTTGGCCTTCCTTTATTGATTAGTTGAATATATTCTCAAACCCTTAGTCGTGGGCAATTTTAGAGTCTAATTTTCAGGTTTACACTATAGAAAGGATGAGGTTTGTGACACTGAATTAATTAAAAACTAAAACCAGCCAGCTTCAGGTAAATCCAAAGGAAAAGGATCATCGTACTTGTGACAAGACCCAGAAGACAAGCAGTGGGTTTCGAAAAGATTTTCACCACATATTTAGAAAGGTGGGGATTGCTCTAGAAAAAACACTTTGAAGTGTAGGCAGATTCGCTGAATAAAAATCTTTCAGAGATTGTAAGAACTCTGTAGAATTGTTGAGCAAATTTTGGAAGAAAAGATGGCCAAACTAGGAGGTTCATTACATGTTCCTTGTGTTTCAAGAATTGGCCAAGAAGCCTAGGGAAACTGTCCCTTCCAGATATATACGTCCAGAACAGACTCCATTATTTCTGATGCGGATCTGTCTCAGAGATCCAGTTATTAACATGCAAAGTTGATGTTCTGAAGAATCAATGGATTCTGAATTAAACAAGCTCCACTTTGCCTGCAAAGAATGGGGTTTCTTCCAGGTAAATAAATATTCCTTTTATGGTGTATGCTAGTTTCTGTTAATTCATCTTTAGACTTTTTTTTTTTTTTTTTTGTCAATTTTCAGTTGTTGAATCATGGAGTGAGCTCATCAATTCTAGAGAAAGTGAAGAAAGGATATTCAGAATTTCTCAACCTGAATATGGAAGAGAAGAAAAGATACTGGCAAATATCCTGGAGAAGTAGGGATTTGGGCAAGCTTTTGTTGTGTCTGAGGACCAAAAGCTTGATTGGGTGACATTTTCTTCATGACTACCCAACCACCCCATTGGAGGAACCCCATTTGTTTCCTAACCTCCTGCTTCCATTCAGGTTCAATGTCTCCATCACTCTCTGTCTACAGTGTGCTTGTTGTTTGCTTTTGTGGGCTGGGTTCCTTTTTTCATTTATTAGGCCCACCATGAAGCTCACCTTGGACTGGGCTGGATGAATTTTGGCAGCCCAGCTCACAAGCCCATGCTTTTATTATCGGTTTCTAACTTATTAGCTATGGGCCAAATTCATGAAGAGTAGTATTATTCTTTTTAAATTTTGCATTAATTTTTCAATTGGACTATAGAGTAAAATATAGGATGTATATAAATGGCTCAACCTAATATTATCTAACTTTGAATTACAAGGTCTCACAGTTTGTTTTTGGGCTTCAGGCCTAAAATGCAGCATGTTGGGTAAGGGCTATAGCTCCATGCCCCCATATATATATATACCCCTTCTCCCACACGGAGCGGTGTAACTTCACCAACACACCCTTCATCACGATATATATATATATATATATATATATATATATATATAATAATATATATATACACCCCATCTCCCACACGAAGCCCAGAGCGATGTGAGACTTCACAATACACCTTTCATCGCGAGATATATATATATGCCCCTTTTTACAGGAGTGATGGAGTACTCACAAGAACCTTTCCCATCGCGATATATTAATGCACCCCCTTCACACTGAGGTGTCAGCAAGATTGTATTATGTGAAATGATAAACACAGCATTAAGAAGACAAAATAGCCATCAAACTTGGACTGCAGAATTTATTGGCCGCCTTCCATTTGTCAACATTTTGATCATTTATAAGTGAAACGTGACTAAGATTTTCCACTTTTTTTTAAAACTCCCCAAGGGAGACTAGTCCACAGAAAACCTACTAGACTTTCAACGAGCTGTTGGTAATTTTGAAAATATTGCCACTAGAATAATTCAATTCACAACAATGCTTACACATGTCGAGCAAATTAATTTTTGGAAAAAGAGATGGCCAACTTGGAGGTTCACTACTGGTCCCCTTGTGTTCAAGATTTAGCCAAGAAGCCTATGGAAACTGTCCCCCCCCGGTACATACGTCCAGAACAAGAATTTCCATCATTTCTGATGGTGGTTTGATCTCAGAGATCCCAGTTATTAACATGCAGAAGTTGTTTACTGAAGAATTAGATTCTGAACTGGCAAGCTCCACTTTGCTTGCAAGAATGGGGTTTCTCCGGTAAACCCCTGTCTCAAAAACCAAATAGTAACACTTTCTTTTTTTCTCATAACAGCTTCATATGTGATTTCTTCTTATCAAGCAATACTTGGAGCCAAACCATTTTTCATATCCTTCTCTTCTTGTTTTGTTGGGCAAGACTTGAATGAAAGAACTATGTAATACGTCAATATAATCAAAACAGGTCAAATTAGGCTACAAGTATGAAAAAGGATCAGTTGTTTTACTTGAGAGACACAGTTTGATGACCATTATCGCATATTTTGCGCAAAGTTAAATTCTGATTTTGCCTTGTAGAGCTTAGTTAACTCAAATTGCTTCAAATTGTTCTTCCTTTGCTATTTCAATAGGTTAGTTTCTTCATTCTAACAAATTAGCCAGAAATAAGAAAGTTAAAGCAAATACTGACTGCAGAGATTCTCAATCAATTAAGCTGCGCTGCATTTCTGTCGATAAAATATTTGTCTGATCTGCACTATCTGCATGACTTCAGTTGGTAATCATGGAGTAAGCTCAGCATTCTAGAGATAGTAAGAAACAGATTCAGGAATTTTTCAATCTCAAAATGGAAGAGAAGAAAAATATTGGCGTATCCAGGAGAACTTGAGGATTTGGACGCCTTTGTTGTATCTGGGAACAAAACTTGATTGGGGTGATATGTTCTACATGACAACCCACCAGTCCATCTAAGGAACCCCATTATTTCCTAACCTCCCTCTCCCTCTCAAGTTAGTTTTAGTCCAGTATTATTTTCCAGAAGAGAGAGAAAATTAGAGCTTCTAATGAACTTTCTTTCCATGTAGAGAAACCTTGGAGTTTACTCACTAGAACTGAGAACTCTTGCCATATCTCTGTTATTGAAAGTGGCAAAAGTTTTTAAACATCAAAGCTGATGAAATAGAGACTTCTTTGAAAACGGAAAGCATCAATGAGGATGAACTTTACCTCCCATGTCCCACAGCCAGAGAAGGTTATGGGCCTCACTCCTCACTTGTGCCACAGGCTTGACAATTCTTCTACAGATCAATGAGTTGAAGGTCTCCAGATAAAATGGCAAGTGGGTTCCTGTTTCACCCCCTCCCAATGCCTTTATTGTCAACATGGAGACATGTTGGAGGTATTAATTATCGTCAATTCCTCTAATTTTGGCTTTATGATTGGAATTTGGAAATAACAACTTCCTTACTTTTTGTGTAAAATTTTTATGGAAAATAAAACAGCAATAATTTCTTTGAGAGATCTTTTAGAAAGTCAAAACGGAAAAGTAAATCAACATGGCCCCACATGTTTAAAGTATCCCATTCAACTTTACCCTTAACTTGGATTACGGAAACGACCATTTTGGGGAAATTCGGATGAATCACCCCACCTTCTCCCATTTCTGCACTCCAGACATCTACATCAAGTCAAAATTTAGAAAAGTTAGTGAGTCTACTCATAACCTTCCACTACTGCTAATTATTTAAACAATAACCACCCCTTTCCATACTTTATCTCTCCACTACCATTATTCATGAGTAACCATTGACTGTTGATTTTGGACTTTACATGGCAGATGATAACCAATGGAGCATACAGAAGCATTGAGCATCGTGCAACGGTAAACTCTGTGCAAGAGAGACTGTCCATTGCAACGTTTTACAGCCCGAGATATGATGGTGAAGTAGGCCCTGCATTCAGTTTGATCACTGAACAAACACCTGCATCGTTTAGAAGAGTGACAATCGAAGAGTACTTCAAAGGCCTATTTGCTCGTGAGCTTCACGAAAAATCTTACCTGGATTCCATGAGAATAAAGCATGGTCGTCAGGGATAGGATTAATTGATTTGGGGGTGTGAACGTGCAAGATTTTGTATGAAGCTTTGATGGAAGAATGCACAGAAAATTGTGCCACAGAGAAAATGAAAAATAAAAATTTTATTTCAACAGTCATAAGATCAGTAGTATCATGAAGAAAGTCTTATATGGACTTGGTTTTCAGAGAAATATGTTCTAATTAGCACAAGGATTAGGCAAAAGCCAGATGAATACAATCTTGGTTAAGACCAAATTCTTTCGCAATTTTATATAAAATGGTTAAGGCAAAAGATCTACTAAAAATTGTCGTTCACTATCTTTTGTAGGGCTCTGAGAGCTACATTCATACGCATTGTCCTACTCACTTTCTATGGTGGAACTCGAATTTGTCTCTTACCCACTTTCTATGGCGGGGTGTAGAATACATCCCCTTAATTCGAGCCCAAGACATCATCCTTGAAAACGAATAAGTTCTGGAATAAATTGCATCGCATTGCCATAGCTTTTCAACCAAAATATATATATATAGACCATCAAATCTGTTCTGCAATAATTAAGGCCTTGCATGTTGCCATCAGGTCTATCTTTTATAAATGAGCAGTAGCAATTATATCACCATTCAGGAGGACATAGTTAAGATGACTTGAACATGTTGAGCAGTCAATGGTATCCCTAAAGTTTTGGAATCGTATAACACAATTATGGGCAGTTAATTGCTAATTGATTTTCTGCATGTATTTTCCGTTTATGTACACCTCAATTGTAGGAGTAGTTATGGGAATCTCTCTGGATAAATCTCTGTTACTCTTCAATGAACGAAATACTACGGCTGAATACCTTGCTTTACATGGTATCAGAGCCTTGGGTGTAACCCCTGCACCCTATTCTGATAGTGTTTTGACTGTTTGTAGCCGTATAATGCTACGAGGGAGTATTGTATTTTGATTTGATATAAATTGCTTGGGTTAGAGAAAAGATTTTGGATATGTTATACGTATGTTTATTGTTTTGCTTGTTACTTGTTGTGGGGATCAGTACACCCTTTGGAGATGTAAACATGGAATGCAAATGTTTGATGATGAGTGGTGTCATGGTTGTGGTTGAATTGGTATGAGAAGAGTATTTTGTTTGTTGTGTGTTTTTGCGATGAGGCTGGACTTGGAGTAGGGGACATACTATCGGCGTCACGGTTGCGGTTGACGCACTCAGGGGTCCCGCTCATACCAATTGTATGTTGAGTATGTTGGTTGGAATTATACCTGGGCAAGGGACCGGTCCCTTGCGGGCCCAGGCCTGGGCTCGTTTGGGACTGGTCCCAAATGGGACCAGTCTCTCATGGGCCTGGGACCATGAGAAAAATTAGGACCCGGACCAGGCCTTAGGCCTGGTCGGGACTGGTCCTATGGGCCCAGGACCGGTCCCATGGGGTTTGGAAAATTTTATTTTTCCCCCTCAATTTTTTTTTATATTTTGGGGGCAAAACGAAATTTTACAGGGGGTTTTTAGTATTTTTTAGAGGTTGATTAGTAAGTTTCTAAAAATTTAATTAATTTTAAAAAATAATAAATTAATAGTTAATTTTAATTTTTAACATAAATATAATATTCACATTTCACACATTCACGCTTCACAAATAAACAATTAAATAATTTTTTTATTAAATTATTCATCTTCAATTTCATCGTCAACACTAGTTACATTATTCAAATCTGTATTCCTAAAGAGTTCGAGTAGTTCGGGATCTTCAGGGTGCTGTTGTAGTCTTCTTTCTCCATGAGTCCAATCCCGTAAACACGTTATCACTTCAATCATCTCATCGGTTAAAGAACATCTTCTGTCTTCAACAATCCGACCACTCGTTGAAAATGTTGACTCGGATGCAATTGTAGAAACCGGCACAGATAAAATGTCACGTGCCATTTGGGATATAATGGGGAATTGACTTTCTTGTTGGTTCCACCATTGAAGAATATCCATGTCAAGTTGCTCCTTCATCGTCATAAAGGTCAAGTCCACCTGGAGGTAGCGAGTCATCTCATTTGGTCTATGTATGTACGAGCTGGAGCTAGAGCTGGAGCTTCCGCTACGTCCCACATACGCCCACTTGGTCGACCATTGAGGGGGGGCTACATCAAGGTCCTGATCGCCTCTCCCAGATGTTCCACTTCCACTTCCACTTCCACTTCTACTTGCATTGTATCTGTTCTCATATAAAGAAAAAAGCCTATCCAATTTGTTTTTAAAGTCAGTCAAATAAGACGTATAATCATGTCCTAAATAATGGCCTAACTCAGTAATTACACCGTTAACTACGGATAATTTAAACCTAGGATCTAGAAAAAGGCCTAATCCATATAAGAATGGAATATCTAACCAATATCTCTTATATTTTTCTTCCATACTTGAAACAATTTCACTAAAAATGTTATCATGTCTATATTGATCAAAAGTTTTAGCAATTTGAACTAAAATATCTAACACTAAATTAGTAGTTGGATAATAAATACCACTTAATGTATTAGTAGCATCATAAAAAATTTTAAGAAATGAATAAAAAAGTTCACAAACCGCCCAATCATCATAGTTGACAACTTCCTCTGGATAGTTCTTCCGGTTGACGAAATCTGTAATTTGTTTCGCGGTTGGCAAAGCTTTTTCCAACATCAAGTAGGTAGAGTTCCAACGGATAGGCATGTCTGTACATAACTTCAAAGGTCGAACCGGTGGGTCCTCTTGCTTACAATATTTGACGTACTCCTGCCATCTTTTATTGCTACCGCCGACGATAAATCCGATAGCTCTACGCACCCTCTCCATCTTTGAATGTATAGCATCTAAACCTGCTTTAACTATCAAATTGATGATGTGACAAGCACATCTCTGGTGATAAAATTTGCCTTCACCAAGCGGATCCAATTTCTTTTCAAATAAAGATATTGTCGCGGTGTTAGCAGTTGCATTATCAAGCGTTAGCGCTACAACTCTATCAGTTAATAAATATTCTTGCAAAACTTCAAGAATCGTAAAATAAATAGTTTCAGCACTATGTTTTTCATATAATGGTTTAAAACCTATCAATTTTTGTTGTAAACCCCAATTATGATCTAAGAAATGTACTGTAACAGTTAAAAAATCGGTTTTTGATCTACAAGCCCATATGTCTGATGTAAGTGCAATAGATATATTCCTAAAATTTTGAAATTCGTTTTTAAGTTTATTATTTATTTTGTTATAAAGTTTTAGTATATCTCTTCTACTTGTAGTTCTACTAACAGGGGTATATGCTGGACAAAATGCAGTTTTAACCATATTAACAAAAAAAGGATTTTCAGATAAACAAATGGGAGAGTCTGTAGCAACTATATATCTTGCTATTTCCTCTCGTGCAACATGTGTATTGTATTGCCATGTTGAGAGAGTTGAGGATTGTGGATTAAAATTAAGTTGAGTTTGAATTTGTCTACCTGATCCGCTTGAAGATGCATTTATTTGGGGATGCTTCTTCTCTACGTGTCGTCGCATCGTCGAAGTCCCCTTCTCAACCCCAATAATGGTTCTACATAAATTACATATCCCACACGATTCTTCCCCCTCCCCATTTGTCTTTGGCCGTTTTGATTTGGTGAAGTATCGCCAGACATCGGACATGACCCTCTTTGACGGTCGGGGGGGTTGGGCTATGTCCGTGCCTATTGACTCGCAGCTCACATGTGTTTGGCTACACCTCGTCCCGACTGAATGTGGTTCTGGAATTACAGCTGCATCCTCTGGAGGAAATGATGAAAATGGATTGAAGGCTTCAATTTCTTAGGTGGATGGAACGTAAAACTCATTTGGGGAAGACATTATAAATTTATGATAAAATAATAAATAATTAAAATGAAAAAAAATTAAATAATAATATGAAATTATGGTTATATTGAAAAATAGAAAAAAATTTGAATAATATAAATAAATTATAAATATAAATTGAATGAGAAATTGATTAGAGATTTGGAGTAGAGAGATTGAGAGAATAAAAGAATGAGAGATTGATTGATGTGAAAAAAATTAAAGGTTTTAGGATTATTTATAGTGTAGTTGTGGGGGGGAAAATGAAAAAAAAAACTTATAATTATAAGTTTATAACTGTCGGTGTGAGTTGTGACCGTTGGCAGCTAACGGTTATAAAAAGTTAAATTTTTTTTTTTTAATAAATTTTGTAAAATTTCATTTTAGTCCTTATAATTTATAATTATTTTAGGGGGTTTAAATAATTTTACAAATGACTAAAATGATAAAATGTAAAAAAAATTTGGGCCCTGGCCCAAGCCTTGGAGGAGGGCTCTCCTCCTTAGGCCTGGTCCCGTTTTGGGACCGGGCCTCCTAGGACCGATCCTCTGAAGGACCGGTCCTAGGACCAGGTTTTGATGTTGGGCTTTTGGGCCCGGTCCCAAATGCCCAGCTCTAGTATGCATGCATATGGGCTCATGCTTATTTTTCATTCTAAATTCACATGTTTGGATGCATTAATGCAATATGGAATGTGAACATGTCATTCTCTACCATCTACCAACTCATCTCAAGATATCAAATAATCATAATCATGTATGCACTTCTCTTTGACATTTCATCAAACAATTTATATGCACACATCAACTCTAATTTAGCTACATTTCTACCTCTCTTCTAAGCCACCAAAATTTGGAATAAAACACACCAAGATTAACGTCAAACCTGTCCAGGATTCACACTCCATAAATTCTACTCCAATTCTTCCATAATTCATCCAAACTCTCATCAAACATCAAGTACACAAACACTACTTCTCATGGATAAATTCTAACCATCATTCAATATCCATTCCATCAACAATTCTTCATATATAAGCATATACATGTATAAAATAAATTCTCTACAGTTAATCGAAACTCTCTTTCTCTTGTTCTTTAATATTCTCATACACTTGAATGTGCATGGAAATATCCTCATTCTTTGTTATTCTTTCTAAATGCAAATGTGAGAATGTGAGAATGCATTATGGCATATAAAGATATCATTATGGAACTAGTATTCTCTACCAACAACATTCCCATACTTGAAATCAATCATAGATTATTAGACTAAAAATAACTAATAAATTGGAGGTACTTTGAGGTAGTCATTCTGCGCAGGTCATATTCAAGAAGCCATATCTCGAGTTATACACATCAGATTGCTTTGATCTTGGTCTCATTTTAAAGCTTAGAGAAAGGGCTACAACTTTTATGTTTATGTCTCAACCCAGTTCGATGTTTAAGATGCTCAAAAATCACTTAGAATGTCAGGGATTTGACAGGGTAACCATGGTAACATGTTTTCTCTTAAGATTTTCATCAAACAATTCATATGCACATGCTACTACCGTGTTGGCTACACTTTCACAACTCTCTAATTCAACCAAATTGTGAGCCAAAAACTCACTAAATTGAGTATCAAACCTGGTTGAATTGATCACTTCTCTACACTCCAAAAATCTCAACAAAAAATCTTCCACAACTTCACCAAATCATCACATAACCATACACTACTTCTCATTGCTAGAATTTATACATCAATAAACATCAAAAACAGCCCATAATTCTCTCATACCATCACATACAAACATGCAAAAAAATAAATAAAAAAAAGTCTTGCTCAAATTAAGGTTCAAATTAGGTTTACTTACCTCGAATTTGAGCAACTCCAACACTATACTCTCTCTTTGGTAGAATTTGCTCCTTTTCAAACCCTAAGCATATACAACCATAAGAATTCAATACTTTAAAATTTAATCTCACTTCTTTGTGCAAGAATCTTACCTTTGGATGCTTAGGATTGAAAATCTATCAAAAGTTAGCCAAAATCCTATGAATTTCCTTGGAAATTTAATGAAGAAATTTGAGAGAATCTGGGTAGAGAATGGCTTGAATGGAGGGTAGAGTGGCTAGGGTTTCTATACTTTCAACTCTTAATATCATAAAAAAAAAAAAATATATATATATATATATATATATTTATATATAGATAATATATATATAATGTGTGTGTGTGTGTGTGTGTGTGTGTGTGTGTGTGTGCTTAAACTACAAGTTTATTCTTTAAATAGAATTTTAAAATAAACTTCTTTCCTAGGCGTACGTTTTCTAGGTTCTCAATGGCCAAGGGATACTTAGGAAATACCTAGCTAGGGAGGGGTTTTACAGTGATGAATAGAATTTTTAAGAAAAATTCGAGAGCAACCGATGTTCGATTATGAGACAGTTTTGTTAAAGAAGAAGTTATGTTAATCTTTTGGTGTGTGTAGTGTCCAATGATTTTAATATTGAGGTGTTACCTTAGGGGGACTTATGTATGGAGGATTTATTGGATTTTGTATATAAGGAGGCCAGCGGGGGCATTGTTAGAAGATTTCAATCATTTTTCGACTTAAGTGTTGAGCTCCAAACTGTGAGTAGAAAAATCTAAACCCCTAACTTTCTTTTTAATAAAGTTATCTGTAAGTGCTCTTTTATACTTGTTGATTGTTTTAAATTGCCTAATATGTTTGATTTATTTATATAAATGAGCTTTATTGCAATGTTATTGTTGGAAATTGTTGATTGACATAAGAAAGATGAAATTTTGATGTTTTGTGGCAATAGTTCAAAAAGAAATGAAAATGGGTTGAAATTGTTAGATTTGAAAACATTTGAGAACCTGAATTTATATTTTTTAGTTGTGAAATTATTATATGCTCATGAGAAAAATGTTTTGAGAATAAGTATGAGATGATAATGGGTTTCAAACCACCCTACATAGTACCCATCCCCCCCATGATATTGATTTGATTCTACGCATGTGTATGATTTGATATTGCCGGCCTAAGTAGGTTGAAGGCCTGAGCGAGGCAGATATTGCTTCACGTGATTGATATTGCCAGCCCAAGTAGGTCGAAGGCCTGAGCGAGGCAGATATCGCTACACATGATTTGATTTGCTGGCCCAAGTGGGTCGAAAGCTTGAGTGAGGCAAATATCGCTTCACGAGATATGATTTTGTCGGCCTGAGTGATGTTTGGACTCACTAGGTCGAAGGCTTGAGCGGTGACCAATTCCGCCTAGCAGGATGGTTTTAGTGGTTTAACCAGCGCGATGTTAGATCTTGCCGGGTTGGAAGGATTTACCCCTGGGTACTAGTTGGGTGAGAGTTTTCACATGTGATTGAGAGATGGTTTGGATATGTTTATGTATGTATATCATTTATTTGAAAATGGAAACTTATAAATATAAATGTTATCCATATATGAACTGTTTCTTAGAAATGATATTTTTAGAGAAACATAAGTATTGATTCATTTACCATAATAGCTTTTAGAAAGAAGTCCTGCCATGAGAGATTTCAACATATGTTATGAAAGATGGCTTATATTATAAAATGTGTTTATGAAAATGAAATTTTATAAGCATGAGTGTTTTTATTGTATATTGAAATGTTATATACATACTAACCCATTCCCCACTCATTGAGCATTTCTAGCTCACCCCTCGTTTTCAAATGTTTTTATTTCCCCCCACCAGGTTAAGAGGGAGATTCGTGCAGAAGAGTGAATCCCATTCAAGGTTGGGCCACACGACTTCATTTCATCATATATTCTATAATTGTGTTTTATTTTCCGCTGCAAATTTTATGTTTTCTTCATCATATATTTATTTCTTTTTCTGGATTATTAAAGATATGGAAAAATCTGATTCCATACATTTCATTTTGTGAAAATTTCAGTTACATTTATTCGTGAGAAAAAAAATAAGAGAGTGCTTATAAATATTTTGGCTAGAAGAGTTTTATGATGTTTTTATTCATAAACAGGTTTTATAGTTTTCCCACATGGCATGTCTCGATCACCTAAGTCTCATGGGTGTGCCCGGAGCCTATGGGATAAGGAAGGTCAGGACAAGTCATCTCAAATACCCTGTAAGGCCCAAAAATCCCCATAAGCTTTTCACATTTTGCGGAATTGGCCAAGACCATTGACTCTATCTTTTGGGGGTCTGCCTCCTCCCCTATGGATGATATTAGATGAACCAGGTATTCCAATTTTTGTTTGGCGAATGAACATTTCTTTCTATTAACACCAAGGAGTTTTCTTGAAGGATCCGGAAGGTTTGCCGCAAATGTTGCAAGTGGGTGGTGAAATCAGGGCTATAAATGAGTATGTCGTCAAAGAAAATAAGGATGAATTTCCTTAACAGCAGCCTAAAAATTGTGTTTATGAGGGCTTGGAAAGTGGACAGGGCATTAGTCAAGCAAACGGCATGACTAAGAACTCGTAGTGTCTTTCATGAGTTCTAAAGGCTGTCTTGGGTATGTCTTCCTCCTTAACTCTAATATGGTGGTAACCTGATTTCAAATCCAATTTAGAGAAGACCATAGCCCCGACTAATTCATCTAACAATTCTTTGATGGTTGGTGTGGGAAACTTGTCAGGGATAGTAAGGTTGTTTAACGCCCTATAATCAACACAGAACCTCCAACTTTCATCTTTCTTTTTTACCAACACAAGACTGGCAAACGGGCTAGTGCTAGGTTGTATGATGCCAACAGTCAACATTTCCTCAACCAGTTTTTCAATCTCGTTTTTTTGGTGGTAAGGGTATTTGTAGGGTCAAATGTTTGGGGGTTTGGCTCCAGCTTGGAGCACAATGGCATGGTCATGTTGTCTCCATGGATGTAGCTTAATGGATTGATAAAAAATGGTTTGGAACTCCTGCATTACTTCTACCACAGCTGGGTCAAATTTTTCCTCCCCTAGTGTTCCCTTATTCTCAATGGAATTAAGCTCTACTAAATACCCAGTATCCTTAGACTGTAATGTCTTAATCATGGACTTTAGAGACACTCCAATCTTAATCAATGAAGGATCCCCTCTGAGTACCATTCTCTTTCCTTCCCTGTCGAACTCCATAGTCAATTTTCCCCAATTCAAACACACATCACCTAGGGAGCTTAGCCATGTAATACCCAACACCACGTCAGCACTTCCCAACTTAAACAGAAAAAAATCATGTTGTATTTTTACCCCTTGAATCATCAATTTAACTCCCTAGCAAATACCCTCCCCTTTAATCCTAACTCCATTCCCCACCATTACCCCAAAAGCTTTAGACCCATCCACTGTGATTCCTAACTCCTTCACCAACTCTTGCAAGATAAAGTTGTAGGAAGCCCCACTGTCCACCAATAAAACCACATCCTCCCCTCTAATTTGCCCTCTAAGCTTCATGGTTTGGTCAGAAGTAATTCCTACTATTGAATTCATAGATAGAGCTAAGGGTTTACCTTCTTCAAGAGTCTCTACTTCGGCTTCAACTTCCGATTCTCCTCCGCCTGCCTTATCACCATCCAGGACCAACAGGACTTGTAATGACTTGCTTTTGCACCGACGATTTGGGCCAAATTTTTCATCACATTGAAAGCACAGACCTCTCTCCCCTTTATACTATAGATCAGCCTCTATTAGTCGTCGGAATCCATCCCCCCTGGCTGGCGTCGTCGTCCCTTATATCGGTTTTCCTCCTCTTTCCCAATTCCGACTTTGGTTGCCCAGATTTTGTCCCCCTTTGTTGCCCTTCGTTGTTGAATTCCACCAATCTGGGCAAGTGAGTTCCAAGTTGGATGAGACCTGGGTATAGGACTCGGATCAACCTATTTGGGCCTTGGATAACCTAGGCTTCATTATATCTAAAACCCAATTTCTCTCTTCAGTGCGGTGGGCTTGGTCTATTAAATCAAAAAGGGTTTTGGGCTTAGTCAATCTCACTTCCGCCCGCAGATCTTCCTTCAACCCATTAGCAAATATGCCCATGAGGAAGTCTTCTCCTACTCGCGTAAGGGTGCTGATAATTCTTCAAATTGCTCTCTATACTCAGTCATCGTTCTAGTATGTTTTAGTGCCACCAAGGCTTCGTAGGCGAACCCCCTTGTATGACAGCTGGAAGTGCTCAACTAACGCTGACTTGAAGGCACTCCAAGATAAGATCGGCAATTGTGTCTTGACCCACTGGTACCAATTCAAAGCACGCCCTTCCATGCACACAACGACGGCATCCACTTTCTCCTCTTCCTCAAAATAGTTCATCTGGAAATACCGCTCGGCCCAAAATGTCCACCCACTTGGATCTTTCCAGTTGAAAATCGGTAATTCCAACTTCTTCACCTTCCCGTCTTCCTTGCTATTTTCAATTACCTTCAACCCCTCTCGACTACTACTGCCTTCCTCGTTGTTTGACATGTTCCCTGTATGGGTTTTACCCCTCTCTCGATTTCTAGTTTCTTCTTTCTCATCCTTCAACCTCATCCACTCTTTGAGTTCCAAGAGATACTCTTTGACACTTCCTAAGTCCTCCCTCATCAACCCCATTTCCTTCTCCACACTTCCCATCTCTTTTTCCAGCCCATCCACTCTATTTTTCATTTTAGATTTAACCATAGCCCAAGCTGGCTCTGATACCAATTTGATAGGAATCAACCAAAAACAACCTAACAAAACAATCCAATAATCCTCACACAAACAAGAGTATCCAGAATTGACTGAATGTATTTTGATATATTGTTGAACCAAACATAATTGACAAGTATTTAAGATAGCTGATAATAAAGAAAACAATGATATAAAAGATGATAAAGGAAACAACAAAACCCAGGCTACTAGCAGTTTGAGGAGCTAGCGACCTCCCAAGAATTTTTTGAAATTTACTGATGATTTTTACATGGTTTTTCCCCTCCTATACACTAGAATGAAGTCACACTCTCAATGCCCCTTTTTTTTAGAGTCCACGTGGCAGATTCCCTTTTAACTAATTCCCCACTCAATTCCCCTTTCTACCCCTCCCATTCTTCTTGTTGTAAATCTGGGTAATTTGGGCTAGAGGAGGCTTATTAATATAGTTGTGCTCCAACACAAAGGCATTGGAACAAAATTAAGCATATATTCTGATATCTTCAAGGAACAATAGATATGGGTTTATTTTATTCAAATGAATCCACACCTCAATTAATTAGTTATGCATATGTAGGATATTTATCTGACCCACATAAAGCTAGATCTCAAATAGGCTAGTTGTTCACATATGGAGGTACGGCTATTTCATGGCGTTCTACAAAACAAACTATAGCCGCTACTTCTTCAAACCATGCTGAGATAATAGCTATCCATGAAGTAAGCTGAGAATGTATTTGGCTCAGATCAATAACCCAACATATTCAATAATCATGTGGCATTGATTACAAAAAAGAAGTTCCTATAACATTATATGAAGATAATACTGCACGCATAGCTCAGTTAAAGGGAGGTTCTATCAAAGGTGATAGGACGAAACATATATCTCCAAAATTCTTCTTCACTCATGATCTTCAAAAGAATGGCAATATTGAAGTTAAATAGATTCGCTCATGTGATAATCTGGCAAACTTATTCACTGAAACTTTATCGACTACAACATTTGAAAAGATGGTATACAATATTGAAATGCGCCAGTACAAAAATCTTAAGTGATAACATCATGAGGGGGAGTAAATATGCATTGTACTCTTTTTCCCTTGACCAAGGTTTTATCCCATTGGGTTTTCCTGATAAGGTTTTTAATGAGACAGTTTCTAAATCTGTATAATACACAAGAATAATGTACTCTTTTTCCTTCACTAGGTTTATTAGGTTTTTTCCTAGTAAGGTTTTAACAAGGCATATTCTTTGTGTAATAGACATCCAAAGGGGAGTGTTATGAGTAAATGTGGATGTCCCTTGAAATTCTATAACTTCCTAATCTTTCATCTTCTCTAACTCTTAAACCTTTCAAGTTCTACAACTTCAAAGCATTTTATTAGCTTTTAATTTCATTTATAATATTTCATAATCTTGAGACTATAAATAGATGTATTATGAAAGATGATGTACACTCAACTTTGGAATAAGAAAAGCATTGGTTCTATTTCCCCTCAATTATATTCTCTCTTCTTATAGCTTATTTTAATATATGTTATGATTTGATTTTCATTTTTTCTTTTCTGTTGAAAAATCTTTAATAAATAAAAAATTAATCAAAACATGAAAACAAAACTTCATCACCTCCCATCTTCGCCACCGGCTTCATCACAGTTTTTCAACTCAAAATCATCACCTTCATCATCTTTCAACTCATAATCTAGAACATCGAAAACAATATTTTTCCTCAATCAACCCACAATAGAAAAAAAAAATGAAAATAAAAAAAGTATGGTTGGTCCAATCTGCACCCACAACCAAAAAAAAAGAAAAAGAAAAAGGGAAAAATCACCTACTGCTTGGCCGCAATGCGAGGGTCTTGCGACAGGCATATTTGGTCACTACAAGGCCCCCACACGACGGCCAAATGTGATCAGCCATGTCCGTTGGCAAGAGAGAAGAAGAAAGAGGAAAATAAAGAGATGGAAGAAAAGAGAGGAAAATAATAAGAGAGAAGAAAAGAGAGAAGGAAGTGAAAAAAGAGAATATAGATGACAAGAAATAATAAACAAGCAATACTTTACTCATCTCACATGATATGTCAACTCATAATTAGTTAATTCGTATGGGTCATGTCTATCTAAAAATTAGCCTTATCTAACCAAACCAATTACGAGGTGTCATATGAGATTAGTAAGATATGTTAGTGAAGCTAGTATTATTGAAATAAAAATACAGAAAGGATTATGGTGAATTTACTATCTTATTGTCTTTCTTTTCTTAAAATTAACAAACGGATTTTAACGGTTTTTACAAATTTTTTAGTGGGGAAACTTAATTGCACCAAACTCTGGGTGGGAAACTGTCATTCTCCGTTATACACATGTCAAGATTTCCCTTATTTTTTCCGAACTGTTTTAATTATTTTGATATGAAACAATAATTGACATTCAAACTTACAGATACTGAGATACACAACAAATATTCTTCTTCAATAATAAAAAAGAATATACACATATATACCTAACAATAAAATCGGGCTAAAAAAAAAAAAAAATACCAAATAGTACAAATCCACGTGTCAATAATTAAAGCGCCATTAATAAAATCTGTGTGGAACCTACTCTATGAGGCAACACCAAATCTCTGACCAGCCAGATCACACTGTACTGGGGCCAGACCGATCCTTGAATTCTCAAGATCAAATTCCATCCATACGTTTTGTTGATGATGATGACCGATTACGTACGCCTCCACACCTAATAAATCTGAATTCCCAAACGTCAGACAATGCACCCCATCACTTCCCCTTACTTCACCCGGTACCCGATACAGGAGCCGCTCACTCGTTACCGTCATTTCGGCGCCCCGAAACACCATACTCACACTTGGTAATTCGGGTAGAGTGGATTGATTCAGTGGAACTCGGTAGCACAAATCCATTGCTCCTTGAAATGCGAAACTTTGATCCTCTAAAACCTTTAAAATGTTTGTGGTTTGGTTCAAGAACTCGGTTTTCAATGCACTGTAAGCGGGTCCGAGTAAAAAAGTGAACTGGGTACCCGAATCAACCATGGTTTGACCGGCCCCGGTATGGTCCGGTTCAAAAACGGATTTCGGTAATGGGAGCAACTTATCCGAAACTCGGATTCCTTCGAGCTGAACCGTGTAGGCAACTCTATCAAAATACGGTAACGGAGTTGATATTTGGATTAACGGTGTGTAATTTAACGGTGCAAGCCACGTAAGATTGGCATCACCGAGTAGCAAAAGACCCGAAAAATCAATACCAGATATGCAATACGAGAATTTCGGAAAACCCATTTGAGATATAAAAGATAAAGACCCACGGTTCATACCCATTAACCCAGTGGTTTTAGAGTCTTCCCCTGGGTTGGAGCTGAAAGTCGAGTCCATGCACCCGAAAACGAGACCCGGAAGCTCGGATGACCCGATAAAGAAATTTTCGGAGGCGAGATTTCCTTCAGAGGAAGAAGCATCCGCATATGAAAGAGTGGCGTGGCAGAGGTTGTTTACGTCACAAGAAGCCGGAATGTTGAAGTCTTGGGTACCGTTGGTGCAGGTGGGTGAAGAGCAAGGAACGGGGTTGTAAGAGGATGAACGGTTCGGATCAAAGGAATTCGGGTAATTATATCGGGTTTTGTTGCAGTTAAGCCAGGAGAGTTCACTTCCAGTGTCTAAAACCATGGAGACATTCTGTGGAGGTGTACCAACAGTCAAAGAGACAGTGAGGCTCACGTTGTGATGAAATGGGAGCTTGTTTGGTGATCTCGGAACAGAGCCAGATGGGATTAGTTGAGTTTTTAAGGATAATATAAGCATATCCTGTGAAGAAAAGCTGAGCTGGAACTGGATTTGGATCAACAGAATGTAGAGAAACACAAAGGAGGGATTTCTAAGATAAGGGTCAAACATATGGCAGAGAATGTATGTTTTCATTGTAATGCAACAGTCGGATAAACAAGAATGTAGAGTTTTATGGACAGAAATGAGAAGAATCAGGGGGAGGTTGAGATGGGTTAAAAATGGAGAGAGACAGAGTAGAAACCATGTCGTTTAGGTGATTTTGAGACCCTTTTGAACAGACATGTGCATTAAGTAGTTAACAAGTTGTAATGTGTCAGTATCAAAATTGGTTACACGTTTTCTGGTTGTTCATCTGAAATCTGAAGAAGTGTCTGCCACCAAAGTCCAACTTGAGTTAAAACTAAAACTAAATTTAGATCTACGAAGAGCTAAACCTGACTGTTGTAGGCAACTATCTTGACAACGACTGCGCGCGCTTTCATGACACTTCGGCTTAAATCTAACTCCTTAATTCAAAGTTACCAGAGAGAAAAATTAGTTGAGTTATGTAATTAATTAGATTAAGACATAATGTTACTTTATGTAATCTTTTTGTTTATTAGAGTTAAATTTACTCTGGGACACGTGGTAATCCCATTTTAGTAATGAAACTATTGGTATCGCTTTTGCTTTTCTTTTCTCCTTTCTCAGCTGTTCATTCTATTCTGTCTGCTGCTTTTTGGTTCCTCCATTTTCGAGGATCACTTTGGAGAAGCCCCTTTTGAAACTATTGCTCTTCTGTAATTGATTGGCTTTGTTTGGGAGGTAGATTCTGAGATTAAATAAAGAATTAAATGGTGTCGGTGAGTGTCTGTTTTGAGGAGAGAAATTAATGTGGCTGATCGGGTAAATACTCCGGTTGAAGGTTCAGTAGAATTAGCAGACCAATTCCCAATTATTTTAACTACCCGTTGATGATATGGTAGTAAAAAAAGTAAAATGAGGTTTTATAATCTCTTAAGTTTGAGTTACTTTAGACATTAATAAGAATAATTATTAAAGTTTTTATTCGATCGATAGTTTTTAAATTTGAGAAATTAATTGAAATACACGTAAATTGACTCGGACATCGTGATAATGAAAAAAATAAAAAACTCCGGTATCTTTATGTCATTATCAGCTTAACACATCATACATGTTAAATAAACATATAATGTTACAACCAAGGTTTTAAAACCCAGTGATCTGACCGGAGTGACCGCCCCAGTGGGGCGGTCACTCCGGTCAGATCACTGGGTTTTAAAACCTTGGTTACAACAACTGCTTGTACGGATCGTAACTTCAATTAATGAGATTTCTGCTGAAATGTCATTCCCCCCAAACCCATTCTTTACGCATATTCATGCTTTGATTATTTGGGGCCTAATCTATGGATGGTGTAGTAACTAACCATGCCGTATAATTACATGTTTGCTGTATCCCATACCTTCAACAATAATTATTGAAAAAAAAAAAAAAAAAGAATTTCATAAATATGCTTTAACTATAATTAAACTACATTGAAGATTTGGTTGGTTCATTATTCCTAAGAAATTGCTTAAAACATGGATATGAATAAGATCTAATCATAATAAAAAAATTCTGTCAAGTCAAACCCATTTATTTATTAGTAAAATTTGGAGTTAATTGCTTTTTCCCACCCAAATAATGCTTAATGACATTTTTCTACCCACAAATTTTAAAATACCATTTTATTATCCAAATTTATATTTCAACATTGAATAAGAGCAAACTCGGTTCAGAATATTAGAACTTTTGAAGAGGTGAGGCCAAGGGGCGGATCCAGCCACTTCATAGCCCACCCTCAATTTTTATTTTTTAAATATTAATATATATAATATATATATTTTGGCCCAAAATGGACAAAAGTATTAATGTATAATTAATTTTTACTTTGGGCCACCCTAACAGAAATTTCTGGATTCGCTATTGGTGAGGCCAATGAGTCTTTTGGTGGTGAAAAGTTAAATTTTGATGGTTATAGTTAATCAGAATTTGACTTGGGATGGGCTACTGTACAAACTCTAATCGCTCAATTGTCAACGATTGACAAAGTCGGTGGGAGTAGGGTTTGAGGGGTTTTAGTGAGTGATGATCGGGAAAGAGAATGGTAATGGTGTGGAGTCGCAACAATGCCAGAATCGGAAACGGAATATAAATTTAGATAGTAAAGTAGTATTTTAAAAGTCTATGGGTGGAAAAAGTTATTAAACCATTATTTGGGTTGGAAAAAGTGGTTTACTCTTAAATATGGGGTTACTCCACTTGAAAATCTCTGAAAAACCACAAATCATTGAAGGGTGAGTTGATGCGAATGTGACTAAGGTGGTGAAGGTACTTAACAAAAGTATGTTTATCATTTTATCAAGACCTTATGCAGATAATCCACAGATTTTAGGAGCTGTAGATCTGATATAATTAAATTAATGAAGAGTTAGATACATTAATTAAGAATACGCGTCTTGTGTTTAAGTAAAACAAGACATTAACTAATTCAAGATAGTTTAAGTAGTTAATCAGACATTCACGCGGGTTGTTCTAGAATGTGGTTGAATCCAAGTGCAGTTTATCTTGTACGCCAAAAAAAAAAGAAGAAAAAAACATGTTCAGTCAGGTGGTCGCACATGCAATGCTGAATTGTTTAAGGACACAGTTCGTGGTTGGGTCCATTAATAAAATGGGTTCCCTGATGATTCCCATTCCTATGCAAAAACTTTATAGAGGTTCTCGACGATGACACCAGATAAAGAAAGAAAGGCGAAGTTCTGTCAAATCGAAGAAATCGACAGGGAGACAGGGTATCAACCATACACATTAAGTTGAGCATTTGATATTTCAAAAACATTTTCATAATTTAACTGCAGACAATGTTTTTCTATTGCCAAAACTGGAGCTCTATCCATTTGTGTTATGGTGGCTTTGATAATATGATCTCAATTTCTTGTCTAGCTGTTTCAGTCAATCTCTTCGAAAGATAAATGGGAATTTTACTATAAATTTTCTGTTGAACACAATGGCACAAGATGATAAGCTGCAGCAGAGAGATGCTGGTTTCTTCACTCATTCGTTTGATTAGCAATTCTTGTGAGGGCTGAATATGTCCCAGCATATGCACATACTACTCCAATAGTAATGTAGAAAAGGCAAACTGCAATCTGATTAAAGAAGAATAAAAAAAAACATCTGATGAGCTAAAACTTTTTTCCCTTTATACTGGGAAGAATTTCGCATATATTGATGTCGAAGAAGTGAAAAATGCTTACCTTCAACTTAGATAGTCTACCTTTAAGTATGCTCAGGTAACATACACATGGAAAAATAAGAGTCTGCAATCAAACATTTAGATTATAGCTACATTTGTTTTGTTCTTTATAAGCATTAAATCAGAGGTTTATCCGAGTAAAGGAAACTTACAACTAGCATTGTAAGAAATGATCCTACTAATGACATCAAAGAAGCTGCAGTCCAAACAAATGAGCAGCTTAGTGGAAAGCATATGCATTTCTTTGATGTACATCATATTCAAAAATCAGACCAATGTTACAACTAATTTATGTGTAAATTTAAAATGTTCGTACCAAAGAATGGAACTGTGAGTGCCACAACCAAAGTTGAAATTACTAAAATTGTTCTGATGACTATTGATACACTGTAAGTTTGAAGCTGGGCTGAAGGAATCAATTCCTCCAAACTCAATGCAACTGGTGTAAGTGTCAAGGCATACTTTGTCATTGGGATCACAACCTAGAAAAAGAATAAATTTAACATTTGACAACGAATACAAACTGACCTCAAGTTCTGAGTACTAGTTTAATAGTCTAACAATCTTGATTTGCTGGATGCTGATGTGCGAAAAACTGACTACAACAATGAATATAGATTGTTCTCGTACCGTTGTCCAGAGAGAAACTTTGGAAGCCACCAATTGTTTGGGCATGTTTAAAGTGAATTGAGACTTGACTGAATCACCAAACATCAGGTAGCCACAGACTGCTATCCCAGTGTTCAAAACCCACCCAAAAAAGAAGCTGCAGCAACAGAGAGATGGATATTTTTGTTATAGCTGATTTTCTGAAGAACAAGTGATTTTATACACAAAGTTAAATAGTAATTGATTTTGAACAAAGGCAAAGTTAGATAGTGATACTAATCATCATTTACATTTATACAAGTTCTTGGTATTTTTGCGTACTGAACCAGGAAAACAATAAAAATATTGCTGTCACCTAATTATAAGAACCCAAGGAAATTGTGATGGTTCTTTCATTGAAGAATATATGTTTGGAAAAACTGAATGGCCGGCATAGCAAAAACCATATATTCCCACTGAAACAGGTAGATTTGCCAAGTCTAAGGCTGTTCCGCTACGATGAAACCCCACATTGTCTACCACCCCAATCCATACCAGGCAAAGCATCACCAGACCAGTTATAAGAACTCCTCCGACTGAACACAAGGGCTTTAAGAGTGAGCAGGTACACCTTTCGGGAGGAATGTCAAGAAAAATGAAACCTGAGACTAAAAGGGAGAAGTAAAGATAAAGAACCTGAGATATACGCGAGTAAGCTAAGGTTTCGAAGCCAAACAGTTGGAAGAATAATGAGGGTTGATGTTATGGCAAAGAGTTGGTTGGAATTAAGATGCATTCCTGCAATATACATGTTGGTGTTCGGAAACAATGACGACAAGTTATCACCCATCATGATTGTGTACTCCACACAAGCAGCCTACAGAACATAGCACTCTTCACCTTTTAGCTCATAATAAGAACAGGGCACCAAATTAAATAGAGAATTGTGACAGGCAGAAAATGAAAATTCGAAGGACTTACATATAATTCCATGTACAAGATTATCTGCATTTGACAAAAACTCAGCTCTCAGTGTTACTTCGGATGCAAACAAAAGTATGTACGTGAACAAATACATGCTTGTTGACATTGGAGAATCAATTTCTTAATTGAACTTACAGCTATCATTTGGCGACCAGGTTTTCCAAAAGCAGCCTGTCCAATATCAGGGTAAGTTCGAAGTCCGGGAGAGCTATCTAAACATTTCTGCAATAAAATCCCAGTATCACAAGCAATGACAGCAAACAATAAGATCAGTGAGAGGCTCAACCACCCTCCTTCTTTGACCGCAAAGGGAGCTGCTAGAAGTCCTACGCCACATAGAACATTGATTCCTGCATAGAAGAAAAACCATGACTTCCAAGTTTTTAAGCATATAGCAAAACAATAACCTTACAAAGCAATTGACTCTATGAATACTAGATTTCGACAAATACATACGTGTATCCATTTAGATTATATCTAGATTGCACCTGCTTCATAGACTGCATTCAAAAAATGTTAAGAAAACAATGACCTATGAAACATGCAATGAAAATGAGGAGCGTCAAACCGGTATCCCCTTAAGAAAGTGATATTTCAGAATGAGAACCCAGAAATCTAGCTATTAGCAATGAATGTATCCTATTTTGATATTCTACAATGGAGATTGATGGAACCAGCCGTGATTACTCAGTTACACCCACATTCAATCAATCACGACATTCCGCAATCCATCAAGAACATAATACAAACAAGGATTGACACAATTGTAATGATATTTGTATTGATATTCGGTGGCAAACTACAATGAAAGTAAATGTAAATGCAAATAGTATTAAGAACAACAATAAAGAAATGAACACTGGCTGATCTTCGAGGGTCAGCTCCTCCCAACAAATTCCACAATATTCTCTTTGATATCTTATCTATCCTCTCTCCTTTCCTTTTATTCCCTTGATTCCTTTGTTAACAAACTCGTCATGCTTGTTGTGCTGCTGCTCCACCTATCATGCGTGTCTTTTCCCTTTCTACCCCTTGCGGTTATACCATTTGACTATCGGTGGAAAGAAAGGAATTGGCGACATATGGAGGCATAATCCTCCCAAGTGTTGTCACAATGGGGAAGCGATTTCCACTTGATCAAGATTTCATAGCCACCATTCAGTAGGCGTCGTTTACGCAAGGCCTGTTCAGGTTCAACTTGCAAAACCAGGTCACCTGTGAGGATGGCGGGAAGGGGCTGGGTTGCTAGGGGTGCAGAAGTGGCTTTTTTCAGTTGAGAGACGTGAAAAACATCATGTATCCAGGCTGTGGAAGGTAAGGTGGGGCAATAAGCAACCTGACTAACTTTGGTAGCAATGGAAAAGGGTCTGTAGAAGCGTGGACTGAGGTTCTTGTTGACTCGACGAGCAAGGGACTTAAGGCAGTAAGGTTGGAATTTCAAGTAGATGGAGTCCTCTATGGCAAAGTGAACTTCTCGCCGTTTATCATCAATATATTGTTCCATGTTTTCTTAGGCTCTAGTGAGGTTCAGCTTTCAGTCCTCCAAAATGGTATTACGGTCTGCTAGTTGCTGATCTACAACATCCACAATTGTAGATTTTTCACTATATTTCAAAAGGATTGGAGGGTCCCGACCATAAAGAGACTTAAAAGGAGTCATTCCCGAAGAGCGGTTATAAGTGGTATTAAACCAATACTCTGCCCATGCCACCCATTTGGGCAGCTAGTGAAGTTGATGACCTACAAAACAATGGAGGTAAGTTTCGACACAGCGGTTGACAACTTCCGATTGACCATCCGTTTGAGGATGGTAGGTTGTGCTCATGTAGAGTTGAGTCCTGGACTGTTTAAACATTTCTCCCCAGAAAAGGCTCATGAAAATTCCATCTCGGTCGGAGACGATGGCGTGGGGAAAACCATGCAATCTGACAATTTCTGTAAGGAACAGGTTGGCGACCTCTTGAGCTGTATAAGGGTGGCACAAGCGAAGGAAATGTTTGTACTTCGTAAGGCGATCCACCACAACCAAAATGGTATCCACCCTATTTGCCTTACGAAGTCCTTCAATAAAATCCAGGGATATGTCCTCCCAAACCTGAGAGGGGATGGGCAAAGGTTGTAAAAGGCCCGCAGGTTGCAATGCATCGTATTTATTCTGTTGACAAACCGAACAAGCCTTAACATAAGCTTGGACATCCTGCCTCAGACCTTCCTAAAAGACCACTTGTGCCAATCTCTTGTAAGTGCAGAAATAACCAGAATGACCTCCTGCGGGGGAGGAGTGAAATTCCTGCAGAAGTTGCTGCACATGGGAACTAGATCTGGGCAACACAAGGCAATCATCATAATAAAGTAAGGAACCCACTAACCTGAAATGCGGATGACTAGAAGGATCAGTAATCAGATCTTGACAAATTTTCTGCAGTTTGCTGTCTCGCTGAATGGCATCTGCCCACTTTTCTTTTTTTGCAAAGTAACAGACCGAAATGGCAGTACACTCAACAGTGCCATCATGTCTAGATAAGGCATTAGCGACTTTATTCTCTAACCCTGGCTTATATTGTATTTCATAGTCCAACCCAAGCAACTTGATTATCCATTTGTGTTGTTCTTCGCCTTGTAACCACTGCTCATTCAGATAGTGGAGGTTATGTTGGTTGGTCCTAATGATGAAATGACGGCCCAATATGTAATGGTGCCATTTCTGGATGGCGAGAACCACAGCCATCAGCTCTCTCTCATATACCGATAGAAGCCGAGAGTGGGTGGAAAGTCCTTGACTCAAGAATGCAAGGGGTCTGCCTTCCTGCATTAGGACAGCCCCGATACCGTGTCCTGAAGCATCTATCTCAATGATGAATGTTTTTGAGAAGTTAGGCATTACAAGGACTGGAACAGTAGTCATAACATGTTGTAGCTCTTCAAATGCTTTCTATGCCAAATCGGTCCAAACAAAGGAATCCTTGCGGAGAAGATTGGTTAAAGGTAGGGCAATTGCCCCATATCCATTGACGAATTTCCGATAGTATCCTGTCAGCCCTAGAAACCCACGGAGGGCTTTAACATCCCTTGGGACAAGCCACTTAAGTATGCACTCCACCTTGGAAGGGTCAATGGCAATACCTTGGCCGGAAATGATGTGGCATAAGTATTCCAATTGATACTGCCCAAATGTGCATTTTTTTTCTGTTAACTACCAACTGATGGTCGAGTAATACTTGAAATGTGATCCTAAAATGGTGCGAATGTGTCTCCGACTTAGTACTGTAAACCAATATGTCATAAAAAAAAAAAAAATCACAATAAACTTACGCAAGTATAGTTTGAAGATGCTATTCATGAGAGCTTGGAAGGTTGACGGGGCATTTGATAACCTGAAAGGCATTAATAGAAATTTGTAGTGCCCCTCATGTGTGCGGAAGTTTGTCTTATGACTATCTTCTTTCCTGACCCGTATTTGATGATACCTGGACTTGAGGTCGAGCTTTGAAAACATAGTGGCACCACTTAACTCATCAAATAGTTCATCCACTGTCGGAATAGGGAATTTATCGGGTATGGTGACTTTGTTGAGCGCTCGATAATCGACGCAGAAGCGCCATCCTCTGTCTTTCTTTTTAACCAAAAGTATCGGGCTGGAAAATGGACTGATGCTCAGTTTAATAATTCCTGAAACCAGCATTTCATGTACAATCTTCTCCATCTCATTCTTTTGTAATATGGGTACCGATAGGGTCTGACATTAGGGATGGGAGCTGCATGTTCTAGCCTGATAGCATGATCACATTCTCTTGCCGATGGTAACCCCAATAAAGGTTCAAATAAGGTCTGGTACTCCTTTAACAAGGCCACTTGATTGCCATCATCCGTTGTGTCTTCGCCCTCCTGCATCTACAAATTATTAAATTCCAACAAGTAGCCTGGTCCTTCGTACTGCAACATTTTCAGTATCTTTTCCAGTGACAACTTTGTTCTGCTCAGAGAGGGGTCCCCAACCAGAACTACTACTCTTTCGGACTGGTTGAATTTCATCACTGATTTTTTCCAATTCATGGTAATCTCTCCCAAGGTTTTCAGCCATGCAACACCTAAAATAACATCAGCACTGGTCATATCGAAGGGGTAGAAATTCTGGAACGCTAAAATATCCTACAATTGCAGCTTCACCGCGTGACACCCCCCTGACAACTCACTCTGTAACCATCACTTACCTTGACTCCAAAAGATTTGGTTAAAGCTATCGCAAGTTCTAGCTCTTCGACTACCTGTCGATTGATAAAATTGTGAGACGCCCCGCTGTCAATTAAAACCACTACACTCTTCCCTGCAATCTCCCATTTTAGCTTCAAAGCTTTGGGTCCACTTATGCCCTCCACTGAACTGATGGAAAGCTCCAAGGTTCTTGATATATCTTCCTCACCATTGGGTTCCTCCACAGACAACTCATTTACTTCTGAATCCTCATCCTCCATCAACAATACCTGCACTTGTTTATCCCCACATCGATGACTCAGTGAGTACTTCGCATCACAACGGTAGCACAAGCCCCTCTCTCTCTTTCTTCATCCTTTTTACGCATCCAATTCTACATATCCATTAAAATCTCCCTCATTGCGTTCACCGTCTCGGTCACTTTAGCAACATCGTTCTCAACATTGTCTATTCTATTATCCATCCTTGTACCAACCATGCCCTGAATCAGTCTTGGCTCTAATACCAGTTTGATGGAACCAACCAAGATTACTCAATTACACCCACATTCAATCAATCACGACATTCTGCAATCCATCAAGAACAGAATACAAACAATGATTGACTCAATTGTAATGATAATTGTATTGATATTCAATGGCAAACTACAATGAAAGTAAATGTAAATGCAAATAGTATGACGAACAGCAATAAAGAAAGGAACACTGGCTTATCTTCGAGGGTCAACTCCTCCCAACAAATTCCACAATATTCTCTTTGATATCTTATCTATCCTCTCTCCTTTCCTTTTATTCCCTTGATTCCTTTGTTAACAATCTCGTCTTGCTTGTTGTGTTGCTGCTTCACCTGTCATGCGTGTCTTTTCCCTTTCTGCCCCTTGCGGTTATAGCATTTGACTATCGGGGGTCCATAAGAGATCAAGGAATAAAGGTGTAATCTTAAGTAAAACACATAACTGAAGGATTCAAGAAAAGTAAAAAAATTCAGAAAGGTTACTGTTGCTTCTAAAGGTGGTTTATTTCTACTCTGCCCACTGATTCTATGGAATAGATTATTTCTTCAGTAAATGCAGTAAAATACCAAATACATGTTTACGTAATTTTATAATAAAGAATTAGATCTCTTATGAAGCTTGCCAAGATGTGGCTTTTAGTTGGGTTATTCTTATTATCTTATTGCATTTCTTCATTTAAAATTTACAGAGAAAGAAACGTATAAGGTTTACCATTAAGAACTGCTTGAGCAAATGAACTCTGCTTCTTCTGAGGAGGCAAGTCATAGTCATTGAGAGATAATTTTCTGCTGGACAACTTTTCGGGGACTACTTTTTCTAAATCAGAAATGAGGGGTTTAGTGGGCAAAGAATCAAAATCAGAAGCTAGATTTCTCTTGGATGGTAAGCGCATGGAACTGCCAAGTCTTGTCAGACTAGTCCCTCTCAGGAAACCAAAGGAAGGAGATACGATACTTGTGTACATGTCCACTGAATCCCTGCATATATACATTCCACAAATACATGTTCAAAGAGAATAGAAAATTGCTTTGCTTATTCTTCTTTTACAGATCGTAAACAGAACTATCAACAACAATAATAATAACAAAACCTGTAGCTCTGAGGCCAAATGGTATGACCATTATCGGTGGCATTATCCGAGGCCATGGAATGGCCAGAGTAATCAGATTCTGAATCATCATTGATTTCACATACCCTTTCTGCCTGATTTTCTTCATCATCCGTCGCAAATTCATCTGCGCGTTCTGTTCCCAGATCCTCATCCATCAGCTTCATATTTTCCTAATTTCTTCAAATATCCTTATTTTTTAACACCCCCACAATATAATACACCTGCACAACTACAAAACTACTGTTCCCTTCTTCTAAACTTGTTTTTCTTTGGGTATCAATATCATGAATACGTAAAATGATTGCAATGAAAGCAGAAAGCCAAAGTAGTGAAAAAGGTGCAGATCTTCTTGTCTTGGTTTCGTCAACCTATAAATCCATGTTAATCGGAAATGGAGGGCGTGCTTTTCTGCAATTAAAGAAGGCTATGATGTTGTGCAAGTATAAACGTGTCATTTGGTCAGCAATTTGCTGGAAGATAATGGATTATTCTCCGAATATTAATAGCGGCCATGCAAACAACTCAAACTCAATCAAAAACTTGTATACCTATTTTGTTTCATTTTTTTCCATATTTGTTGTTGCTTCCTTTCATGTGCTTGTGGCCACTTTTATTATGTGCCTACCTAATACGGTTTTCTTTTCTTTTTCAAGTCTGAATGTTTTCTATCAGTTTTTCGAAATATAAACACAATCATCAAAATACTTAAATGTCAAACCGATAACCACAATTTTGAGACATCAAAATTTTGTAATTTAAAGATAAGTTTGAAGTTTAAAAATGTTGTCTATCTGATAGGAATTTTGATGATGAAGTAGATAAGAATATCAAACTTATGTTTATCTTCAATAAACTGCTTGACTTGATCTTGAGAAACATTATTTCGGTTGAAGGCCCCTCATTTCACAAGCCCGGTGTTCATTGGTTGTTTGTCAGCCCATGAATGTGGCTGAAGAAGCATAACAGTGGGGATAATTTAGGGAAAAGGGGAAAAGAAATTGCGGGCAAATATATTACAAATGTAAAATTAGATTAAAGAAGAAGAAATATATCATCATGGTGATAAACGTAGGAAAATTTGAGGTAGGAGTTACAGTATAACAGTGTCGGGACTTCATGGTACTGAAATTACAGCAGGGCTAAAGTTCAAAATTACAAAACACAGTAATTTTTTATTTATCAATTTGATTGAGCTTTCCAAGGCCACTGCAACGAGCACAGACAATCTGAGTCTCATCCTTTCGAGCTGCGTTTGCCCTCAGGGTAACTCCTGATTTCCGAACAAAACCTGCTCCGTCGCATTCAGGGCAGCTGTAACAAGCCTTTCACATGTGTTAAAAAGAGATGATTTTTCTTCCCTGGGGCTTTAAAGCAAAATGTTCGAACTTAAAACGTTTGAGTTCTTCTTCATCAGTATCTAAAATGTATTTTTTGGGAGCTTTAATAGCTAAAGTAATGAGAATTAACAAATAAAAAAAAAAGGAGATTACGATAGGCAATATGAGAGAAAGAGGTGACTTACGTGTCCTTGCGGGAGAAGAGGACTGGAAAGGCAGTTCCGAGCAGGGCAACAGTGGCTGCACCGATAAATAAGTAGGTGGTGCCATCAGCTGAGACGTCTCCGACGGCTGCAACCACCGTCAATGATCTTTTTTTATTCTTCAACACCCTACCAGTTGGTGTTGGTAAAGCAGAAAAGCCTGTGAGAGAAGGGCTACTTGCTACGGCCAAATGCCTCCTTGTCTTAGTAATAGTATAAAAACTCTGCAGTGGCGCTATTGATGCCATTTTGGTGATGCTAATTCTGATTGTTTTACTCGAAAGAAGATGTTTAAATTGGCTTCAGAAATTGTTGAATGTGAAGGTGACACATATAATGGATAAGGCCACGTCAGAACTCAAGATTGTGGATAAGGGTGGTCCAGAGAACTTCACTGATCCAATGAAAACAACGGAAAAATCCCAGCTTGTTTGTCAACAGAACATTTAACTCCCATATGATATTTACAAATTCTGAAACCATCAAGGGAAGCACAATGCATGTCCCATTATAACTGCTAAACATGGCCCGAGTAAGCCAGTAAATTGTGTGGAACCTTTGCTAAATGTGTGATTTATGTTAAATTCATTGGTTACCATTCATGGACAGAAAGATCTGATCTATTGTATATTTATACACAAGCCTTTTCATGGCTTCTTGAAGATTCCTTCTTGAATTTTGAACGTGTTAATCCTTCCCAGTTCCCACATGCCCTTGACAGTAAGCTCTGTGCATAACAATAACACTACGGACACCGAAATATTAGTACCGAATTTTTGTACCAGCCGACGTGTAACGCGTTTCTCCATTTCTTTATAATTTTTTTCTAGTGAACGGCCGTCCATCAAATTTGGACGGTCGTTCACTCACATGGACGCCCATCCATGTTATATGGACGGGCGTCCATATGCGAGGGACGGCCGTCCATATAATATAGACACCCGTCCCTATTAAAATAAAATAAAAAAATTTGTAAAAGCTTAGGGACAGCCGTCCATCCATTATGGACAGTCGTCCATGTTATATGGACGGCCGTCCATATAATATGGACGCCCGTCCCTATTAAAATAAAATAAAAAAATTTGTAAAAGCTTAGGGACAGTCGTCCATCCATTATGNTAGGAAGTTCAAATTTCAAGTTTGAATTCAAAAATTATAATGGATACAGCTACAAAGTATTCAACAGTTAGGGAAAAAAAAAGTTAATGTGCTCAATAATTTACATGCTAAAATTTTGAAGAACTGTTGTATAGGCATGTTTATATCGCTGCTTCTTAGCATGCCTACCTTTGCTTTCAGTTTGTTGGTAGGGAGGATAAAGAGAGAGGAAAGAAAGGGTAGGAGGGAAGGGAAACATAGAAGAGGGGAAGGAAATTTGCTTTCGTACATGTGTTTGTTTGAAAGGAAGAAAAGAGATGAAGTGACAGAAAAGAATTGAGAAAGCTTGTGAGCCTTGGATTTCAATGTGTCAGAACCATCTTACTGGTTAGCCAAAGAGTGAGTTATGAGCCTGCAGTATTGTTTCTGTTTTGTAGTAAAGAAAAATCTAAAACCCATCATCAACATGGCAAGCTGATAGGGTCAACAGTGATGATAATTCCCAAGACAGTTCTAATATGTAATTTTTTTATTTTTATTAATTAGCTTTAATCTTGTTTGGTTCAACTTTGATTTCTTTTCTGATACTATGGCAATTGGCTGTCGATGCTTTAGACCTTTAGGGATACTTGTAAGACAGTGATAATATGATTCCCTGCTTTTTTTTCTCTATATGTTTATTGATCACACATTATTTTAATCTTTCAGTTCTCGCCCACATCAGAGCACTTATTGCTTGCATACGGTCGTCGGCATAGTTCACTTCTTAAAAGTGTTGTCATTGATGGAGAGGCAACAATTCCCATTTACACAATTCTAGAGGTATAAGCTTATATATTTCTTACTTTCTGGCTATCTGCTTTTTGGAACTTGCTTCCTAGAAATTATGATTTGTATTATCTTAGAATGATTTTAGATTTTAGATTGTGATTCTATGTTAGAAAGATTTGAATGGTGCAGTTCAACTCGCTACTCAATTCGTGTCTAAGGTTTCAAGGCTGTTTAGATGCAATTCAGAGTCCATAGTTTTAATAAGCTTGAAAAAGTTCATTTTTAGTGACTGTTTGATGGTGGGACTTTATGGATTCCTAAGTGAAGGATCTTCACTTATATTCCAAGTTTAATCAGAAATTAGTTATAAAGAATGGAGAAAATACAGTAAAAAGGAAGAAAAATGGCTAAACAAGTTTAGATCTCAGACATTTTCTAGAAAGAACTATTTTTCACAGATTTTGCTGAAATAGTGTTGACGTGTATGTGCTCTATTCCTCCCAGCATCGGGTGGTTATAGTTTCCTAATAACAAAGTCTTGGTGGTAGCTCTCTCATTTGCTGTTATTGACTTTTTACACATCACATATTTTACATTTTTTGAATTGGCTATAGTACAACTTTTAATTTTTTTTTGATAAGAAACTGTTTAGCCATATTAAAGAAGAGATTGAAATAAGTACATCAGGGGCTAGAAATCCAGAAAGAGATTAAAAAAAAAAAAATAAGAAAAAAGGGGAACCCTATACAAGCATTGACAAAAATATGTCAAAGATCATCTTCCCTTCCTGAGCCAAAATAAGCTAACAATACAAAATTAGCACAAAACACCCTCCCAGTTAGGATGTATAAAGAAAAAAGAAGTCATTAAATTCCTTTGAAACTGAATAATACAACTTATACTAAACGCCATGGGTTTTGCTTTATTGAGGAACCTATTAATCTCATCCCTGATTCCAACCGATCACTCCTTGGAAAGAATATATTCACTTTTGATGCAGTTAGGATATATCAGAAGAAATAAAAGATTTTATACTTTTAACTTTTCCCAATTATATATGATAGGATATATATCATTATGGAGAGTAATGATACTTACTGAAGATGCTTTAGAAGTTGTATCTTTTAGCATTTTATTAGAGGTCTCGGGATCGAATGGTGCTCACATTAGGGTAGGAAAGAATTTTTTTGTTTTGAAAAAATAAACAAATAAAAAAAGTTGTTCTTTATATTTTTTATTTTTAAATGCAGTAGAAGTGATATTGCTCAATGCACTGGAAGTATATTCATATCTGATGCTAATATTTTCCCCACTGTATTTCCTTGTGGTGAAACTTTAGGACCAAATCATTTTGAAATTATTATTATTATTTTTTGGTTTGCTTTTCTATCTATGTATGCTATCTTGATTAAATCTTTGTTGTTGACACCAAGGTCTATAGAGTTTCTGATATGGAACTTGTGAGAGTTCTACCAAGTGCTGAGGATGAGGTTAATGTAGCATGCTTTCATCCTTCAGTTGGCGGTGGCCTTGTCTATGGAACTAAGGTAAATATAACATGCTTTGGATTTTGCTTTTGGGAGCCTGCAGCTTTGTATTTAACTTTATTATTGATCTGCTTTAAAATGCAGGAAGGGAAGCTTAGGATTCTACAGTGTGATGGTTCTTATGGCATGAATCACTCAGTGTCTTCCTTTTTTGATGAGAACACACTTCAGGTAGATGAATGCACTGTATTATTGATAATTTGATATTTTCCACTTTATTCTTCTGATGAAATTACGCTTCTTATTAATTTCTTAGAATTATTTTCTTGCCAAAGCAATTCTTCTTGTGTTCATTACATGTTGTTTGACTTTATCCTTCAGTGTGATAATGGATTTAATAGTTTGGTAGTTTACTTCTCTTGGAGATTTATTGTGAATTATGGTTCGCTGGTTTTCACACCATTGAGCTGTATATATCAAATCTGAGATATCTGTTTGCTAACACTGATGATGTGGGTTGTTTCCTGGTTCTTATTTGAACTTCTGACTTATTCTTCTCAAAAGGGGGAAAAAGAAAAGAGATGAAGAAGAATGAAAGTGGTAAATGAGCAAAAAATGTCATCACTTGAAAGATTGGACCGCCCCCACACCCCTGAAAAGGATAAAATGAAACAATAACAGTTCTGTGCAATATAGTTTTAACGTACTTTAGGATCTCGTAAGATTGAGACTTGTTTCCTTTACACATATAAATAAAGGAAATACACAGTTGTTTTTATATTTAGCAGTTACTTATAAGTTTTATGGTGAATGTTCTAGGATATATCTGGTGCAGAAGCAATGGCGTGAAATAAGTGTACCATGTGAATTTTTTATGTTCTATAGATGTTTATCTCATCTTTTTGGTTTGTTGATTAGGAACACATTTGTGTCTGGTGTCGAGTCATAGGATTAAAATGGTAGATACCAAGATAGTAATTTTCTTAAGTGTTGAGCCACTCAGCTACTTTTAATATTTTTAAATAATCAATCGGACTCAAAAGACAAATGAGCATCTGGAAATTAAAAAATCAAGCATGAAAATATTCTTAATCAGGGAGAGGCTAGATATCTGACTGATCCTGTTGGGGAAGTGGCTGCAGTAGCAGAATGTAGAGTCCTTTATCATCGTAAAATTATCTGAGCAATCACAAAGTCTCTGGCAAATACAAAAAAGTAGTTGTATATGTGCACAGACATCTAGATATAAATGGAGAAAGAGGGTGTGTTCTTATCTTCTTTTTCTCTTCTCCTCTTCGATTTGGGTCTGTAGTTGGTGAATTTTCCTTTTAGTTTCATCGCAGATCTGAAATTGGTTGTTCAGATATGGAGTTATTTAACATACCTGACTCTATGAATGTGCTGAAAACATAGAAAGCATGTACCTGATAATCGCCTTTGTGGTCTACATGTTTTTGAGTGCTGGCCTGTGAGTGAAATCAATTGTGTTAAAGGTGTAACTGCTTTAAATTTTGTATTTTTAAGACTTGGTTTAGCAACTTCTTTGTTTTTATGTTACTTGGTGCTTATGTGTTGGCTTTTTCGTTTGTTGTAGGTCCCTACATATGCTTTAGAATGCTAATAAAGTGATCAGTTACCATTATGAGATATGTCACTGATGTTTAAGGTTCGTTTCCTTTTGTGATGTTTTTATTGAATTGTTTAACCTTGTTCACTTCAATTGGCTTTTGCTTAGTTGAACAGAAAAATGAATATTGGTAAGTACTGTTTTTATTATGACTTAAATGTTGGCAAGGTATATTAGTCAACCATATGCTTGACTTCAGATGCATAAGAAATTATTGCCCTATCAGCAACAGGCTGAAGGGATAAACATAAAATAAAGAAACCATATTATTGTTTTTTGACACTCGTCTGCTTAATTGAGGAACTTGCGGTGCGAGATCAAATGGGTTAAAATGCAAGTGTATCCTAAACTCTAGATGGACAGTGCCTAGGTTCTTGTATATGTGGGTTATTGTGACTGGTTGAACTTCTTGGGTACGGAATCAAGTTTAAAGAAATGTCAGTCATTGAAGAGAAGGTGTCTAACTGTAACTGATACAAAGTTGGGATAAGAGGAAGACAAAAAAAAAAAAAAAAAATCTTGGTAGAAGCATGAGTAGAGAATTGGCTGTTCTGGTATAAACACATGCTTCTTTGGAGCCGTATTGTGAAAAATGATTTATTTGCCAATCTAAAGTAGTTGAAGTCGAGACTTTAATAAATTTAGTAACCAATAGCATGCACTCATGTTCTACAATATGTTTTACTTGATTCAATACCTTCTCCATTAATTTCAACAAACATGCTTCCAAAGAATGTTGCTATTAATCAATTGACTGAGAGTAGCTTTGAGCCTATGCTATGGTATTGGATGTGTTCATTATATGGAGTTATTATGTTGGTTCTGGATTTTACCAAATGATTCCAAACTAGAGGGTCCATGTTGAGTTTTTTTTTTTTTTTTTTTTTAATCTTTTCTCTATGTATGCGTTCATTACCATATCATTCTTGAAGTTATTTTATGATCTTTGATTCACCCATGTACTTACCAGATACAACTTAACATTATTTTACACATGTTTTTCAGTTTCCAAATTTGAGTTCTTTAAGGAATTGTTACGAACTTGATAATCTCTCCCCCTTTCTCTTTACAGGTGAGATGACAGGAGGCTATATATTATTTTTCAAGGATAACTACGGAAAGACTCGATTCAATCTCAATCTCCATGCTGCTGTAAATTCTGAACCACACCTGTCTTCAAATGCTTGAACAGATGTTTTGATATAGTAGTGATGATCAATTTGTATTTCTAATTTATGTTTTATGTACCCTTTTCTTGATCTGACAGAGAAATAGGTCAGTCGAATGTCATTGCATTTTAAAACTTTTGATCCCTGAAAGACTGCCTGAATTTTGCTTGATTAGCCTTGTGAAAAGAATTAATTCTAATAGAATGAGAACACTTTCTTTTGTAAGCACGTTTCAATTTTTGATTTTTCATGTATATAGTTTTATAAGTAAACAACAATATAGCTTAGTGGATGGAAGATTATACATGAGTCATGACTGAATGAAAAAATTACAATTACAATGAGTTCATAAACTGTAGAGCTTAATATCTTTGTTTTAAAACCCGGACTGGACTGTCCGGTTCGATCGGGAGCCAACCTTTACTCCGGTCCGGATTAACATAAAAACCGAAAATGTCATTAAACTCGCTTTGGACTGGCAATGGACCGACAGAACAGTACAAAATCGTCGGTTCGTTCGGCTCGGGGCTTAAAACAGTTTGCTATTTTTGGGTATCTGATCCTAAAAAATTCATATTCTTAGTTCCTAGAGCAATTTGTAGCATCGTTTCATTCTCCATTTCATTTGAATAAAAAAACTAAATTGCATCTTCTATTTTCATGTTCTATTCTTCTTCACTTACTCTAAAATCTACAGCGTAAAGAAGAAGAAGTAAGAGGAGGGGAAGGAAGAAGAAAGAGAAGAAGAGACAAGAGAAAGAGTAAGAAAGAAGTTTAGAAGAAAGAAAGGAGGAGATGAAGAGAAAGAGAAGGAATAAGAAAGAGGAGGAGAGAAAAATTACAGTAGAGAGACGCGAATGTGTTAAAAGAAAGAAGAAAGAAGAAAGTGACGGGGAGTGATGGAGCTAGGGAGAAAAAAGGAGAAAGAAGGAAGTGATGGGGAGTGATGGCTTGATGGGGAGAGAGAAAAAAAGGAGAAAGATGGAAGTGATGGCTTGATGGAGAGAGAGAAAAAAATAATTAATAATAAAATCTGTAGGGTGCATTTACTTTATTTTAAACTTACAGAGGCTTATAGGTAAATTTTAGGGATGTATTTGTTGATTTTCAAACTTATAACAATTAATGGAATTGTTTAAAGATGTGACTGCTATATACCGGTTCAATCGGTTGGACCGGTCAACCCGCGAACCGACCCCTTGACCGGGTCAACGAACGGTCCGATTTTTAAAACAATGCTTAATATAACTGATGAGTTCATAAATTGAACTTACATCAACAACAAATCAATAATCGAATGTAGGTGATAGAACACCGACCTGTTAAACCTCCAAGCAACACACAAACTACTCTATCCAATACCAGTTAAAACAATCAGTAGGCACAGGCATGAAAAAGAAATAGACTTTATATTGATATTAAGAATAGAACATTATATTCAGAAAATCATGTTCTATCATCTACCCAACAACCTAATAGCAGAATGGAACAATTCTAAGTACAACAAAAACAAAGATAAAGGCTGAACTTCGAGGGTCAGTCACCTCCCTTTCCAAAACCTTAACCTTCTTTCTGAATATCCCCCAATTCCGTTTGTCCTCCACTTTTATTCCCTAACACCTTTTTCTCATAATCAAATTCTTCACCCTTCCATTCTCATTAAGCCACCTGTCCTCCCAAAACCTACTCCTAACACTCACGCATAAACAAATATTCCTTTATTTCTCACCTTCACCCTTCCTATTGTAGACCAGCCTCCCAGGTATAGCTCATCATTTCCCTCCTCAAGGAGAACCACCTTGTCCTCAAGGTGGAAGAAAGGAAATCAAGAGTTGATTGTGTCAAAATCCTCCCAAGTGTTCTCATAAGGAGGTAATCCTTTCCATTGAATTAGTAACTCCTATTGTCCATTCAAGAGCCTTCTTTTTTTGAGTACAACTTCTGGTTCAACCTTCAAAATAAAATCTTCATTAAGGGCTTCCGATAGGGGTTGGCTATTAAGGAGTGGGAAAGTTGCATCCTTCAATTGTGAAACATGGAAAACGTCATGAATACGAGCTGAGGGAGGTAATGCCAGCCTATATGCTACTGTCCCAATTCTGTCATTGATCACAAATGGACAGTAAAACCTCGGACTAAGTTTCTCATTATACCGATGAGGTAGAGATCTTAGTCTATAGACTGCAACTTCAAATACACTTATTCCCTTATCTCAAAAGTAACTTCTTGCCATCAGTTATCAGCATAAGTCTTCATTCGGTTTTGAGCGTTGAGGAGATTCTCTTTTAACTCCTCGATTACGACTCCGGAATTGTTGGTCGACTTCATTGATTGAGGAAGTGTGGTCAATATACCTCAACACCGTTAGAGAGTTATGGCCATACAAAGCTTTAAATAGACACATACTTGTGGAGCTACTATAAGTCATGTTGAACCAAAATTCTGCCCACGGAACCCATCTCGGCCACTATTGGGGTTGGCTATTGACAAAGCACCTGAGGTATGTCTCCAAACATTGGTTTACCACCTTAGTTTGATAGTCCATTTGTGGATGATAAGCTGAGCTCATGTGTAGTTAAGTTCCTGACTGTTTAAATAATTCTCCCCAAAAGTTTCCCATGAAAACTCTATCACGAACTGAAACAATGGTGTGCGGAAACCCATGCAACCGCATTATCTTTTTGATAAATAGATCAGCTACCCCTTTAGTTGTGTAAGGATGCTTGAGAGTTAGAAAATGGCTATATTTTGTTAGTTGATCGACAACTACAAGAATGGTGTCTACCCCATGAGCCTTTGGAAGCCCCATAATAAAGTCTATTGAGACATCTTCCCACACTTGTTTAGGAATAGGCAGTGGCTGTAGCAAACCTGTTGGACTCAAGGCTCCGTATTTGTTATGTTGGCAAATAGTGTAGGCTTCCACAAATTCCTTAATATGTTTCTTCATCCCCTCCCAATACACTATATTCGTGATGCATTTATATGTTGTTATTGATTTTCGCAAGTGTACGAAATCGTGCAAGTAATAAAGTGTAAGAATACGGATGTCGAACCCAAGGGAATTACTAATACCAAGTACCAATTAAACTATTCTATTACTATTTGATTAATCAGATTTTTAGAACGATTCAATGAAAAATAAAACAACTTAGAAACAAAATAGAAACAGACTTTTATTAACACTTTAGTAGGAAATCAATATGACTAAACCTAGGGCATAAATTTCACACCAATTTAATCTTATGCATTGACAATTATCGTTAACCCAATTAAGCTTATTCTAAAGACCAAACTCCCTAATATTTCGCTAACTTTCTCTCGAACAATTAACAAATTAACTCCTAATTACTAACCCGAATTATCTCTAATCAGATTTAAGCAATTGGAGATCATTAAGTTCTATGGAATTTACTAGAGCCTCACAGATCGCGGTAACCTATCTCTAGCGTTCGCTCAATCTATGGTTTTATTACCTTAGACTAATTAGGTTTCATCTCTCGATCTCAACCTAACCCATAAAATCATTCAACTCTAGGGCCCTTAAGAATTGAAAGCTTTAAGCGCAATAATAAAACTTAAAACAAAACTTAATAAAAATTAGCAACAAATAATTCAATGCATATTCATAAAATTGGGCTACATCTTAGCCCTAGAAAATAAAATTAGTTCATACTTTCAGTAATAAAAGTCATTATATTCATAAACATGAGTATAAGAAAGAGTAGAAAAACTTCTCTAATTGATGACTCAAAATTGCAGGAATTTCCAATCTCCAATCAGCCGCCCAACTTCTCTCTCCTTTTTCCTCCCTAAAAATAAGCTAAAGACATCTATTTATACTCCTAGGGTTTTAGGGTTATGATTCCCACTATCCTAATCACATTAGAACTCTTAAAACAGGAAATACACGTCATAAATTTAATTTAAAAAAGTCCAGAATCGCAGTTGTGCCGCAGCATTATGCCTAGGCATAGTTGATTCTGCCCCAGAACTCGAAATCTTGACAAGATGGTGGTTTTTGAGCATGATAACGTTCGAATCTTTCCAAGTGGTAAACACATGAATTGTAGCCCTTTGAATCAGCTTTCCAACGGTTCAAGATGCATCTCAATCCAACATCTACAGATCAAGTTATTGTCAAATTAATGTCGCATGTTCAAAACTGGAGCGTTTTCCAGGATTTTCACTTTAACTTCAAATCGCCCTAACTTCTTCGTTTCAGCTCCAAATCACGAACCATTTGATTCTTGTCGTCCTACATTCCATCGTCGATATAACCTTCATCTGAATATCATCTTTAAGAACATGAAAACACTCGAAACATACCCGTGATCCCATAAAAGACATTTATGAAATAATTAAGTTAAATTTCACAAATTAAACACATTTTTCCACAAATAATCCAATTGAATCACTAACAAAATATGTATTTTCAAGCTTGTATCATATGTCCAAAAGAAGCACGAATGGCCCCCAATGGGCAAGGAATGGAACTTATGTAATATTTTCTGGATATGAGGTCCAGATTTAGGCACCTGTCATGATACACTAGATGTTGTCCCACAAATCTAAAATGAGGATGGCTGTTTGGGTTGACCAAAAGCCGTTGCATGATCCCGCGTAACTTATCATCCTAATGAATGACATCTTCTAAATTTGTTATACTCGAGAAGCAGCTCATAGGGAGAGCATGGTTTTCTACAACTTCTGGCACTCTAGAAAAAACATCTACCACCTTGTTCTGTAGCCCAGTTTTGTACTGAATTATAAAGTCTAGCCCCAATAACTTGATAATCCATTTTTGCTGATTCTCACTCAACAATTTCTGGTCAGTTAAGAAGTGGAGACTTCTATGATTGGTCCTGATAACAAAACGTCTTCCCAATAGATAATGGTGCCATTTTTGCACTGCCATGACTATGGCCATTAATTCTCACTCGTAAACTGACTTAAGTTTGGAATTTAGAGACAAACCCTTGTTGAGAAAGGCAATAGGTTGCCCCTCTTACATCAATACAGCCCCTAAACCACTCCTCGATGCATCAATCTCTATGATAAATTCCTTTGTGAAATTAGACATTCTGAGGACTGGAACACGTGTCATGAGTCTTTTTAATTCTTCAAAAGCACCTTGAGCTGCTGTATTCCACTCAAACGAATATTTCTTTAATAGGGTAGTGAGTGGGAGGGTTATCTTACCATAATCTTGAACAAATCGTTGATAATATCCTGTCGTTCTGGCCATTTAGTAATGCTCTCTATCTTTGAGGGGTCGACTGCCACTCCTTTTGCTGAGATTATATGCCCCAATATTTTAACTGTTGCTGCCCAAAAATGCATTTCTTCCTGTTGACCACCAATTGATTATCCATCAGTGTCTTTAAAGTAAGATGCCTTGCATGCTCACCCATCTCCTTACTGTAAATCAGTATGTCGTCGAAGAAAACTAACAAAAACTTCCTCAAATATGGCTTGAAGACCTCATTCATTAATGCTTGAAAGGTGGATGGTGCATTGGTTAGGCCAAAGGGCATAACCAAAAATTCATAGTGCCCTTTATGGGTTCGGAAAGTATTTTGTGTGTCCTTTGGTTTGACTCTGGTTTGATGATAGCCTAATTTCAAATCAAGCTTGGAGAACATCGTCGCCTCTTCTAACTCAATAAATAGCTCGTCGATAGCTGAAACTAGAAATTTGTTCGGAATTGTCGCCTTGTTAACTGCTCTATAATCCACATAGAATCTCCACCTTCTTATTTACTAGTAAAACAAGACTTGAGAATGGACTTATGCTCGGCTTTATAATCCCCGAGGGCAACATCTCCTTGACAATGTGTTCTATCTCATTTTTCTGACAGTAAGGGTACCTATAAGGTCTAAGGTTTGGTGGTTGAATTCCTAAAACTAATTGAATGGTGTGGTCTCTTGATCTGGTAGGTGGTAGTCTTGGAAATGGGTTAAAAACTTGACTAAATTTCTCCAACACATCCAACAGTCGATCATCTACCTCCCCATTTTCACCATACTGTTTCTAGATCTGTCCCAACTCTATCAAACAACCCTGCCCCTCACATTGCAATGCCTTAATCATGGCCTTGAGAGATACCATCATTTTGTTAAGTGATGGATCCCCACACAAACTAATTGTCTGATCTCCCAATTTAAACCTCATTGGTTGCTTTCTCCAATCAGTCATTGTCTCACCTAGAGTCTCCAGCCACACAATTCCCAAAACAGCATCAGCATTACTCATGTCAAATGGAAAGAAGTTTTGAATGATGGTGACACCTTGTAACTCCATACAAACATCTCTACACTCCCTTTCACACCTCACACTATACCTATCACCCACTCTAACCCCAAAAGATTGAGTTCCCATTATCGGTATCCCTAATCTTTTAACTGCCTTAAAACTAATGAAATTGTGGGAAGCCCCACTATCAATCAATACCTTTGATTCTCCCTTTAAGCTTCATTACCTTCGGACCGTTGATCCCTACCACCAGATTGAGAGAAAGTTCGACATTACACTGTTGCCGCTTGACTTCACCCTGTTGTCACTCAACTTCAGGTTCCTCTATTTCTCCACCACCAATCGATTCTGGTTTGTCTTCCTCTTCATCAATTAAGATGATTTGAAACTATTTTTCACCACATTTGTGTGCAGGAAAGAACTTACTGTTGCATCTAAAACAAAGGCCCTTTTTTTTTTTTTTTTTTGTTTGGATTTCTGCATCTATCATCTTTCTAAACGGAAACTCTCTCTGTTAGAAGGATGGTCGCTCAAAAGATCGAAAAGAAGAAGGTGGATGGTCGCGATGAAGGTAATTGGGCGACGAACTTTGTATCGATGGTTTTGGTGTTCTTCGATTATAGTTGGAAACAAGCTTGATTTTAGGGAGTCTGGCGAATTTGGGAACTTTGAGTTGTCATTGGATCGGGTAAAATTTCTTGATCCATTGGTGTTTAATCCATACGAAACCTAGGTCCATTCATGTGATTAAACTTAGCAGCTCCTACTCGGGCTTCTTCTAAGGCTTGATTCCTCTCCTCTATTCTTTGAGCCATTTCAATTAACTGAATTAAAGAGTTGGGTTGGGCCAAACGAATCTCAACCCTGATCTTTATTTTAAGCCCATTTAAAAATGCACCTGTAGTATCTCTTCTTTCTCCTCTACCAAAAGTGCAGCCACCGTTTCAAATTGCCAATGAAAATAAACCACTGAACCAGTCTGTCTCATAGCCTTCAAAGATTCATAAGGGTTATGCTCTTGTGACCCATTAAACCTCTAGAGGAGCGTTGGTTTAAACATGGCCCACGAACCTACAGAAGTTCTAGATTCAGTCCATTGGAACTAGTTGATGGCCTTACCTTCCATACAAATTGCCATCACTGTTAGTTTCCCTTCCTTAGATACTCCGTTAAGGTTGAAGTAACACTCCACTCTAAAAATCATCCGTAAGGGTCCTCGTCAGAGAATATTGACATTTCTAGTTTTCGTCCTCCAACTTCACTCTAATTCTCGCCATTATCACCAGACCCACCAGTACCATTAGGATTTTCCACTTTGTGAGAGTGAATATTTCTTGATGAATGCATTTTCGTTCTGCCAGCTTCTTCTTCGTCCTTTCTTCGCACCGAAGATTGTATCTCTACCAAACATTCTCGGATAGTGCCCATTTCAACCCCTAACTTGGTAACTTATTTCTCAACATTATCCATTCTAGAATCCATTCTCGTCACAACCATTACCCAGAAATCAATGCTCTGATACCACTTGATAGATTACCGACTTGTTAAACCACCAAGCAACACACAAACTACTATATCCAATACCAGTTAAAATAATCAGCAAGCACATGAATGAAAAAGAAATAGACTCTATATTGATATTAAGAACAAAACACTACATTAAGAGAATCATAATCTATCATCTACCCAGCAACCTAACAGCAGAATTGAACAATTCTAAGTATAGCAAAAACAAAGATAAAGATTGAACTTCGAGGGTCAGTCATTTCCCCTTCCAAAACTTTAACCTTCTTTCTAAATATCCCCAAATTCCCTCTATCCTCCACTTTTATTCCCTGACACATTTATCTCATAACCGAATTATTCGCCTTTCAAATCTCATTAAGCCACATGTCCTCCCAAAACCTACTCCTAACACACGCATAACCAAATATTCCTCTACTTCTCACCTTTACCCTCCTTATTGTAGACCATCATCCCAAGTAGCTCATCTATAGATCAATGAGAGAACAAATATAGAAGTTGATAGACTATAATCCAAATACTTCGGCTGCAATAGAAGAACATTTATATGAGTGAAGCTTCAGTATCCTTTGCTTGTATTTCATCTTGATATCATTCGTACTTGCACCTTTTTTCACATTCAATAGTTGATAAAAATTGTTATCAGTGGCTAATGCCATCTTATGTGTAAGGTAGGCAAAGCCATAGTTGTGGTAGTTGAAGTTAATGGTAGCACCAATTTGTTTAGCTTTATAATCAACAACTCTAATGGCTATGATTGCTGTATCGAAATCGTTTTGTTTAAAGTAGTTTTCTGCCATAGCTCTGCATTCTTCAACATCTTTGTCATCAAACTTGGCCAACAGAAGACAGGTCCATTTTATCCCCATTTTATTGATGATGGAAACTGGAAGGGGGGAGCTTTTATTAATGGTTTATTAATTCCAAAGATAAGGATATGAAGATGTTAATTGTGCTTATATACAGGCATAGATTTTGTTTTCTTTGTTTGATTGAAGATACATACATACATACATAAATACACACACACACACACACACACACACACACACACACAGATATATATATATTATGTGTATACACACACACACATATATATATATAAGAAGGATGACTAATTGTAAACAACTAACATTATATTCGTACGAGTGAATTATATTTGTATTGCACGATATAAAGTAACAGTATTTCAACTCCACCTCAACTCTTTCCAAGGCTAATTAGGGATTCCACGTATTGTCATAATCAAAATGTGATTGGACCAACCAATTTCACACACACACACACACACACACACACATATATATATATATATATATATATATATATATTCTAATTGGAGAAGGATGACTAATTGTAAACAACTAACATTATATTCATACAAGTGAATTATATTTGTATTGCACGATACAAAGTAACAGTATTTCAACTCCACCTCAACTATTTCCAAGGCTAATTAGGGATTCCACGTATTGTCATAATCAAAATGTGATTGGAACAACCAATTTTGAAGACATGTTTGCAATGGAATAGGTTGCCTTATTTAGAAGCTGATCCTAGATTGCAAAGTCGAGTGCATCATGTTGTCCAAGGGCGAACTTGTTGAGACTTCACGCGCTGAACCAATACATGGTTGGGCTTAGTAGTTAATTCACACCAACCAAATATTACTTCAAAATAATACTACTTTCTCGAGTCCGAGACTTAATAGATGACGACTCACGTTTCTAGTTCTCACATGACAACTCGTACTTCTAGTCCGATTTATGTTGGTACCCTTTTCTATTTTGTTATGCCTGATTCCCGAATGGTCTGATCAATGCCACATGTCTCTAAAGTATGCAGTAGCCTAATGCCCAGGATCTTCCCACATGTCATCTTCTTGGTGTATAACTACTTTTATAAGGAGATTGCTGCCATAAGTATGTGGTAAGTAGCTATTAGCATGGCCCGACTTGCAACAAGCATAGGATTACTGATCCAGATCTTGATTAGGGGGATTATGTGTGCAAAGAACCTCGTAATACCCACTCTCACCCACTGTCAGATGCAACAGTATAAAGGGAGCCTTTGACCTCCATTTCAAGGGACTTTTCGATTATTAGTAAGGTTCAAGGAGAAAATACATTGATCTTCTAGAGAGAGTTAAAAATTAGATTGATCACGGGGGTTGAATGCCCTTGATTCACACTCGCACCTTGTAACACCACTGCAATAATAATAGAACAGTGGGTGTAGGTTTGGTTCTCATAACCGTCAAACCATTATAAAATTCCTTGTGTTCTTTACTTTAATACATTGCTTTAGCGACCTTGCTAGTCATCTGTGGCCATGCTCACATCTTGTTCAGCCCCTCTCGGGGCCGATTGAGTATCTCTGGTTGATGTGATTTGTCGCATTAAATTTTGGCGCTAGAAGGAGGGGCCTCTCTAGACCAAAAATTGTATAACGCCCCCAGGTGCGAACCAGGAAAGAAACGTGAGAACGGGAGGCCCAAAGGTAGAAATCCCCTAGCAAAAGACTAGGAAAAGAACTAGCGATAAGGCAGGAAGGCCACCAAGAAACCATTTGCTTGGTTGATAGCCAACCCTTGCAGGTTAATGCAAATGCGTGTCATCGAAAAGCTAATCCGGGCGACCATAGCACATACCATCTTGGTACCAATAACTCGTCAGTGCAAATAAGCACACATCGCATACTCGTATACCTAGATGCGAGACGAGAAGAATATCAAAACTGCCCAATCGAACCGACGAACTATCAGGCACGTGTACAAAATCCTTAAGTCAATGACCAACTGGACCAAGTACAAAGGATGCTTGGCAACCTGAGAAACCAACGAGACGACCCATTGGTGGGGATAGTCGACTCCCCGTTCATAAAAGAAGTTCGATACACCTCTTTGCCCGCAAACTTCAAAGCCTTAGATACAAAGTTTGACGGCAAAGGCGACCCTGGAGGTCATCTCGATGCTTTCAATTGTAACAACTGCTTTATACTAAAATACTTATAGAAATACATATAATAAAATACATGTACATTAGCAAAAGTAGTTGGGCCCAAATTTTTCTTTTATTAAATATACATATTCTTTACACAAAATTAGTATCATGTACATAAGTCATCAAAAATGTGATAGACAATTTAGATATTGCTCCTCGCTTGCCGACGTCCATCCGACCGCGTCCTCACCTAGATCTTGCAAAACACACAGAAAACAATGGGGTTAGCACAAAAAGGCCCAGTAAGTAAATCCTCTACTCGTCTATCCTCGTAACTCTTTCTCTTAATTCTTTCCTTACATTACTTTCTCATTTTTTTGTTCGTTTCTCTTCTCAGATTTCTTTTCTACTAACTCTCTCTACGGATGTCACGGCCCCATCTTACTGGAGGCACGGTCGGGAACTTATCCCACTCTTCATAACTTTTACTCATTCTCTACCGATTGGACTCGGTTATGCATGGATTTGGAACCCTTGGCCACGTGAGTACATATTCTCTCTCTTGAATGTCATGGCCCCATCTTACCGGAGGCACGGTCGGAACCTCGTGTTCCACTCTTTGTGACTGTCACGACCCCATCTTACCGGAGGCACGGCTGGACCTTGGTGTTCCACTCTTCGTGACTTCTACTCCTTACTCATGTGTTTCCCATCGCACAACCCACTCTATTCTCTTCTTTAGCACTCCTCTCTTCTTGTGCTCTAGTGCTCATTCTCTCTTTCTCTTTACTCTTAAAGTAGCTTATACTCAAAATTCTCTACTCTTTCTCAAGCTACTTCTCAAATGCACAATTAATGTATCTGTTATGCTCATGCTCGTTAATGCACTCATAAAATGCCATTATGAAATGTTGCAAGAATTAAGGTTCTCTATTCATGCTTATATTTCTCTTAGGCATTTCATCAAACAACTAATGTGCACACAAAAACTCTACTTTATCTATAGTTCTATTTCTTTCTTGGACCATCCATATTTGGAGTAAAACCCCTCTACAACAATTCTAAACCTGTCAAGGAAACACTTCAAAAATCTTTACTCAACTTCTTCTCAAATTCGGCCAAACTTCATTTGGCCATCCCAAACTTGACTCTACTTCTCTTGGCTCAAAGAACCATGTATCAACGCATCAACTCATCAACAATTACAATCTCAGCAATCAATCTCACAATTATAAGTATATAAATACATATCAAATCATTTGATTGCTTAAATCTTAACTTGAGTTGGATTTACTTACCTGTTTCTTGAGTTCTTGCACAAAAGCTCTCTAACTTGTTGGACTTGCTTCTTCTCTTAATTCCTATGCATAAATTTAATAAGAACTCAACATTTACTCAACTTAAATTGATACTAGAGCATGAATCCTTACCTCTTGATGCTTAGGAACAATTCTCTACCAGGATCCAACTAAAAGCCCTAAAAAATCCTTGAAAGATTTAAGTGAAAAGTTGAGAGAAAATGGTGAATGGGAATGGCGGTGGAGGATGAAGAATGAAGGGTTTACTAAACCCAAACCCTTATTAGCTCATAGTTTACATATGCATTCCCATTTTGCCCTTGCTCTTTCCTGGAAATTCCATCTTTGTCTTTTAATTCATTGCACTCACACCCCCAACTCTAACACATTCTCTATGAAATTTTCTTACATATCACTCCCCACTTTTCCTGCTAATTAGGGGTAGAATGGTCACTTTGCCCCTATGGAAAATTCTCTGGAAACTTCACCCAACTTTTCAGTCGGCTCTTCGCCGCGGTGAAGACTTTTTCGTCGCCCTGGCAAAGAAATCCAGAGCCTACGTCGCCGCGGCGAAGACTATTCCTTGCCCCAGTGAAGACTTTAATTCTAAAATTCGCCAAGTCTTAACCAATTTCAGGGCTAACACTCAACCAAACCAACACATAATTTCAACCAAGGGCCAACCAACCAAAAATAACAACATACGAACTCAATTGAGGGCTAAACAATGAACATTCAAACAATGCAACATAAATTAGCCACGTACCTCAAGTGGGGCGTTACATCAATGACCTTCTAGAGCTACATAAAATCTCAAAGCATGTGAAGTGCTGTTGCTTCACGGTCACATTGGTCAGTGACGCAAAAAGGTGGTACAAGTGCTTGCAGGCAAACTCAGTTTATTCATAGCGACAGTTCACAGCATTGTACCTTTAACAATTCCAGGGTAGAAGGCGATTCGCATGCCCTTAAGTTATTTAAGTAACATTCGGCAAGAAAAAGTCAAGAACTTAACTACATACCTCACGCGAATCCAAAACAAGCAAAGTAAGGTAGCAGACTGTTAGAGTAGGTGCCCTAGAGCCAATCAATTATTGTAGAATTGACTCTTTGTAATAATTTTCATTGATCAATAAAAGACATTTTATTCTATATTGTCAGAGTAGGTGCCCTAGAGCCAATCAATTATTGTCGAATTGACTCTTTGTACTAAAGTTCATTGATCAATAAAAGGCATTTTATTCTGTATCGCGTAAATCATCATTGTATGTATTGATATATGTCTTTAGAATGGTAGAACCGTGACGAGGGTATCAAGTATTTCAAATCTTGATAGTGAGACCCCTATGAGCACATATGATGGCCATTCTAGAAACGTCCGTAGCCCTAGTATTATTCTGAAGTAAGGGCACAAATAATACGGTAAGGCTATCATAGTGTTGAACGACCTTGTTGAAAATCAGTGACTGATCTCACTTGTCAAGGTTGTTTGGTGACAACCTGGTGCAACACATGGGTGATTGCTATAGGCAAGTTCGCTGGACTAACCCACCAGAGGATTCCATATGGATGGTAACCCTAGTGTCTACGGAACAAATCCTCTAATGAATGGTGGTGCATGTAATCCTTAGACTTGAGATCACCAGAGTGCCTTGTGCACCGATTGGTGCAGTTTGACACTAGCCTAATGCAGTTCTATTCAAAGCTATCAATACGGTAGTGATTGGCTGCATCAAGGAGTGTATCAAGACTATGATGGATCGATAGAGGATTCATCACTCCCGGGTACGGGGGGAAGTTATCTCACGGCGTAATTCAGTAAATGGCAATGACACTAAAACTGTGGCTGCAGTAGGATTGAGTTGTTGCTCTATCTAGTTTATAATTTCGGTCATTGGTCTAGTAACTGAATACATACATATCGAGAGTAGCTGAGGTTGACACTATTTCTATGCCTCGGTCTCGTTGATATAACAGATGATGAAAAGATTGGATTGTATGGTAACCATATCGTTGACAGGTAGCTGCTTCGCTGAATCCGAATCTATCGGGTGGCCATGATGCCTTGCTAGGGGCCAATTTTGGTCTGGGTGTAGTAAGACGATTAATTGGTGTTAATCGCGATACTACACACTACCGGTATGATGAGGAGCTTACGGGTCACACACATAGAAGATAATTTAAGAACTAGTTTATAAGAAGGGCGTTTTCATCTTTTTAGGCAAAAGGGTATTTTGGTAATCTCACAGTGCAATTAAATTTGCTGAGGTCGTAGCCATTATTTAATTTGATATTAAAAATAAATAAGTGAGATTACGTTTAAATATGTGCTCACTTATATTTAAATAAATTATCATTATTGTTAAATGTTACTATATTTTATATATATATCTTAATTGAATTGAATTGAGATGATGATAATTAAAATTAAAATATCTAAATGGGGATGTTTGGATACAAGGGGTGTTTGGGTTGGAGCTCAAGCCCATTCCATGATGGAATAGGGCAAAGTGTGCACTATATAAGTGCAACACTTTGTGAATTAAACTAATTCTTTCATTCAATGATTTAGACTAAAATTCCAACCCCTTTATTCTCTCTTCCACGCTATTTCGCATTTTTGTTTGAAATCAAAGTTTGCTTGATTTCTTCTTGGTTCTTAACGGCTAAAGAGGATCTAGCAAATCCCTCTTTAGTTCCTTGGGGTTATCTTCATGTGGACTACATTGGTTCGATCCTACTCTTGGGTTGGTAGCGAAATATGTTCAGAAACAAGTTGGAGGAGCCTCCAAATGTGCGTATGATTTCTCAAACTCTAAACTGAAAAACTGCAGATTCTTATTTAATGTGTAAACTGTAAATTTGTGCCCTGATCTTGGTTCCAAGGAATGATCCATGTTGTAAATAATTTTTATTTTCTGCTGCCATAACTTGATTGTTTCCTAACATATATCGTGTAAATCATATCTGTATGTATTGATATGTGTCCTTAGTGTTAGAGTAGATGCCTTAGAGCCAATCAATTATTGTAGAATTGACTTTTTGTAATAATGTTCATTGATCAATAAAAGACGTTTTATACTATATCGCGTAAATCATCATTGTATGTATTGATATATGTCCTTAGAATGGTAGAACCGTGATGAGGGTATCAAGTATTTCAAATTTTGATAGTGAGAACCCTATGAGCACATATGGTGGCCATTCTAGAAACATCCGTAGCCCCAGTATTATTCTGAAGTAAGGGCACATATAATATGGTAAGATTATCATAGTGTTGAACGACCCTGTCAAAAGGTAGTGACTGATCTCACTTGTCAAGGTTCTTTGGTAACAACCTGGTGCAACACATGGGTGCTTGCTATAGGCAAGTTCACTAGATTGACGCACCAGAGGATTCCCTATGGATGGTAACCCTAGTTCTATGGAACAAATCCTCTAACAAATGGTGGTGCATGTGATCCTTAGACTTGAGATCACCAGAGTGCCTTGTGCACCGATTGGTGTAGTTTGACACTAGCCTAACACNATATCACTATAAAAGAAAAGTTTTAATTGAAAAAGGAAAGAGATTTCATTATCCATTCTTTTCATTGAAAAGAAAAACCCACAGCCCCAAAACACTCTCTCCCACGCCAATTTTAGTTTTGATTGAAAAATTAAATACTCTTCATTTTCTTCTTTGTTCTTAAGGCTAAAGAGGATCTAGCAAATCCCTCTTTAGTTTCTTGCGATTATCTTTGTGTGGACTACATCGGTTCGATCCTACACTTGGGTTGGTAGCAAAATACGTTCAGAGACAAAGTTGGAGGAGCCTCCAAACGTGCGTATGATTTCCTAAACTCTAAACAAATTTTCTACAGATTCTTGTTTTGATATAAACTGTAAATTTTGTGCCCTGATCTTGGTTCTATGGAACAATCCGTGTTGTTATTAATTTTTGTTTTCCGCTACCTCAATGGATTTTTTCCTAACACGTTGACAGGTAGTTGCTTCGCTAAATCTGAATCTATCGAGTGGCCATGATGCCTTGCTAGGGGCCAATCTTGGTCTGTGTGCAGTGAGACAATTAATTGGTGTTAATCGCAATACTACACACTATCGGTATGATAAGAAGCCTACAGGTCACACACATAGAAGATAATTTAAGAACCAGTTTATAAGAAGGGCATTTTCGTCTTTTTAGGTGAAAGGGTATTTTGGTAATCTCATAGTGCAATTAAGTTTGCTGAGGTTGTAGCCTTTATTTAATTTGATATTAAAATTAAATAAGTGAGATTATATTTAAATATGTGTACGCATATATTTAAATGAATTATTGTTATTGTTAAATGTTAATATATTTTACATATATTAATTGAATTTAATTGAAATAATAATAATAATAATTAAAATATCTAAATGGGGCTGTTTTGACATAGAGGCTGTTTGGGTTGGTGCCCAAGCCTATTCCATGATAGAATAGGGCATTGTATGCACTATATAAGTGCAACACTTTGTGAATTAAAAAAAACAATTCATTCATTCACATTTAATTAAAAACTCCAGCCCCCTTTTTCTCTCTTCCCACGCCAGTTTACATTTGGGTTGAATCAAATATCACTTGATTCTTGTTCTTGGTTCTTAAGGCTAAAGAGGATCTAGCAAATCCATTTTTAGTTCCTTGGGGTTATCTTCGTATGAACTACCGCTGGTTCGATCCTACTCTTGGATCAGTAGAGAAACCCATTCAGAGACAAGTTGGAGGAGCCTCCAAACGTGCGTATGATTTCTTAACACTAAACTGATTTTTCTGCAGTTTCTGATTTAATTTATAAACTGAAAATTTGTGCCCTAATCTTGGTTCTAAGGAACGATCTGTGTTATATATAATTTTTGTTTTCTGCTGCCATGACTTGATCGTTTCCTAATAGCAGATTCGTGGACTGCCCTACTGAACTTCATTTGCAAGCAGCAAAGAGGATACTAAGGTACTTTAAAGGTACCATTGATCTTGGTGTGTTTTACAAGAAGGGAGGAAGTGAGGAATTGATTGCCTACACGGATAGTGATTATGATGGGGATTTAGATGATAGGAAAAGCACTTCAAGTTATGTGTTTATATTGAGCTCGGGAGCAGTGTCTTGGTCCTCGAAGAAAAAACCTATAGTCACCTTGTCCACTACTGAAGCTGAGTTCATTGCTGCAACTTTATGTGCCTGTCAAGCAATATGGCTAAGAAGGATATTGGAGGGTCTCAACCATGCTCAACATGATTCCACAACAATTTATTGCGATAATAGTTCAACAATCAAGCTTTCTAAGAGTCCGGTGATGCATGGTCACTACAAACACATTGATGTTCATTTTCATTTCCTTCGTGAGCTCACAAAAGATGGAATTGTGAAGATGGTTCATTGTCAAACACAAGAGCAAGTTGCATATATAATGACTAAACCTTTAAAGCTTAATGCGTTACTAAAAATACATGATTTGTTGATTGTTTGTTCGCAAACCTTTAAAGTTTTTGGACAACAATGCCCTTATATTTAAAACAAATTGTAGACCACCATCGCCACCCAGCCACCATCATCAGCAGTTGACCAACCACCAGCGGAAGTTGCTAAGAGTCTCCGATATAGCCGTTTCTGGCCATGTTGATGGCCAAAAATAGCCAAATGGCTGAAAATGGAGATCTGGCTAGATCAATAGATATGGCTATTAACGGCCATCGATCTAACCAAAAACGACTATATTAGATCTAGCTGTTTTCTGGCCAGATCAGTGCACGGAGGCCATTTCCGACCAACTGTGTGTCGTTGGGTTGTCGACTGTTGGCAACCAGCGGTGGTTGCTGGCGACCGGCAGTAGCTGGGTTAGTGGGGGTGCATTCGTTTATTTTCCAAACTTTAATTATCAGGTTGTTTTTGCTAAGTTTTTTAATGTAGGGGGTTATATTTAATAATCTAAATAATAATATAATAATAATATTTAATAAAAGTGCAATTCAGTAATTTAAATAACATACCCGCCACTCTACTCCTCCCAACCAAACATGTTAATATAACATACCCACCAATTTATTCTAACCAACCAAACACATTTCCCTAAACGTTCCCAGTAATCTTCAAGATAATCTATCTTTCCATTAATATAACATTTCCAGTAATACAACATTCCCTGAACCAAATGCACCATTAGATGTCTCCTAATTTAACAAATTGTAGCTTTTATCCTTCCATGATGAAGTTTGAGAAGTTATCCTAATTGATAATATCTTTATATTTCCAACTCCAATAAGAGTATTATCAAGCTCAAGCACATGAGTTTATTCATAATTTTTTTGGAAATTTGAACTCTTAACTTAGTCTGAACATACACATAACCTTTTTTTAATGCACATAACATTTTTTACATTCCATATGTCTTCTAACATTGCATTATTTAGAAAAATAAACATAATATCATAATATTCCCCATTTTAATCTCAATTTTTTTTTAAAAAAGAAATACAACAATGTTCATGAAGATGAGGGTGTGGCCACTAGGTGGCCTGATGGTAAAAGAGCAAAAAGAGTTTCATGAGCTCCTAAATTTGAGTTCCCACAAACACTAATAAGGGTGACCATTGAGACTCTTATCAGGCCGATAATTCTAGTGCCCCAGAGGATTAGTTGAGGTGCGTGCAAACTGGTATGGGCACTTCCTGTGAAAAAAAAAAAAAAAAAAGAAAAAAAAAAAAAAAAAAAAGATGAGGGTTTTGTATAATTTGTTCACGAAGAAGACTCAAGAGAGTAAAATTGGGTCAATATTACTAAAAAGAGGTCAAATTAATTTTCTTTGCTTAGATGATTCATAGTATTATAATTATTGAGCTTCACTATTTTGTAAATAAAGCGCCACATTAGTACTTATTTAAATTACAAAACAATTATATTTGAAAATTACATAAATCCCTTTATAAGCAAAAGCGATTGCAATATCAAAAGGATTAAAAATAATAAGTAACGTTACATTTATTTAACAAAATAGTGAAGTCAAATATAACAAGAATAGTCTTAGATGTGTGATGTTTATTTTATTGGATTCTAAGTTGGTGTAACAAGAGTAGAAGTATAGTTTGGTGTTATAGGATTTTCTAGGTTGGTGATTTTTGTTTCTTTTCTTCACCTCAATCTCTCTCCTTCAATTAAATATTTAATTGTTATTTTGTAGACATTTGAGGATAATTGTGTCTAAAATTGTATTTAATTAAGGGAAAAATAAGTATAAAAATCAGATTACCTCGATAATCTTTTAATAATAGCCCCTAGGGAGGGTATCTGATTACCCTCTACATTACCAACAGTAAATACTATTTGCAATAAAAGATACCTATAATATTTTATTACTTGAAAATCAAGCAACGGAATCTTGCAAAATAAATGAAAATTACCTATGTTATCTTATATGACCCTAATCCAAACGCACCCTAAGGGGTAAAATTGCAACAAAAATTAGATTACCAAATAATCTCATAATACCTAAGAAAGTGGTGGTATTCAAATTATTGTCTATATAACCAACTGTAATTACTATTGGTTTTAGAAGATTATTGAAATTTTATATTACTTGTCAACCAAACAAAGTATTACCTCAGTAATGGGAAATAACCCCCAATCAAAGACATCCTTAAGGTACCATTTGGTTCAGGAAATATTTTATTACTCGGGAATATTATATTAATGGAAAGGTAGATTACCTTGAAGATTACCGGGTATAAAATATTTTTGTGTTTGGTTTGCAGGGGATTTATAATTGATAATAGTGTTTGGTTGACAATAATTTAATATTACATAATGGTATTTTACAAAAATACCCTTACTAGTTCTGATGTCTAGGAATCAATTATAGCTTTGTTTGGTTGAAGAGGTATAATTTTGCCCATTTGCAATTAGTTTCTATACTTGTCCCTTCAAAGTTTAAGAGTTGGGCGAATCTTTTCTAAGTTTTGCCTAAATTATGTAACAAAATATAACCTTTGCAAACAATTTTCATTTTTTATTTTGGGAAACTGGTTCTTTTACAAAGTAATATCGTCTTGTGGGAAATGACCAATGAGCCTTTTTTCCTAAGCCGCACAAAGAAATTTGAAACATAAAATAACAAACACAGCAACAACAATGTACACTGCAATACTGGTGTTCATCACCCTAAACACACCATTACAAACCTGCATAGACATCCACCTCAAGCCCAATAGCAACACCCACCAACTGCTAAACCAACATACATAACTAGCAGCTCAAACATGCAGTGTAGGCTCTCAACACCCCTGCCTAGTCGCCATACGATCATGTCCCTTTCCTCCATAACATTGTCACCCAATGCATCAAACATGCAAACCATATCCTACGGTAAAAAACCTGTTGCACAACTAAAAACTTCAACCAAAGAGAAAACACAAAACAATAACCCACAAACAACAGAAAACTCATTCCTCTCACAACAGCATACCAGACGTTGAAATGCACCTAGCCCCACCAAAAATCTCCAAACACAGAAGCAAAATCCATAATCCACTCCCCCCTTCAGCCCATACCGAAACACATCCCACCATCCATACATCTAATGAAACTATTGCAATTTAGCAGTTTGAAACAAACATTTGTATGTAATAGATATTTCAATAGAAAAGAAACATAAAGTTGTAACATTGATTTTTCAATTGTGCCTTATCACAATGTTGGATTGTTTTCGAACTTTATTTTATAACACATGAACTACTTTTTGTACAACAGTTATGGAAACAAATAATTTACAATAAAACAATGAGGCCGAATGCACGTTACTTGTAGCTTTAACCTTTTGTGTTGTTTTCACAATCCTGTACAAGTCAGGAAATCATACTTGTTAGTGGTGCAAATACAATTCATGACCATGATATGGTAGGTCATGATCAATGGTGACATAGTCCATATTATATTAAATCGACAATTACAACAGCAAATGTTTACCACTGCCTCACTCTATGCGACGTCCAACAGCAGTTTGTCACAGAAAGATTTGACATCATCCTCCCCAAACCAATCCTCTTTCATCTGTGGTGAGGCACAAGTTACACAACGACATAATAAATAACCGGTTGTATCTTGATGGAAAAGGATGTAAAAAATTATAACTGGCAATGGAACAATGCAACACTTACAAAGTACGGGTACCCTTTGGTTAGGGAAAATTTCGCCGGTGCACGTTCGAGGAACTTATATATATAATAAAGCACAAAATAGTAGCAATCAGTTTGGTTCCTTTGTTGGGGCACTTGGACACACATAACATTCAGTAAGTCAGTGAGCATACGCACAAATGACAACAAAAATCCAAAATGTGACCCCTGTGGGGTGTAACCCTATACACATCAGGCACCATGAGAGGTATATCAGCCACTCGGTTAGTCTTTTCTGTCGTTGTTTCAGCAGCAGTGATATCGAGGGCAAACCTATGGAACAAGTTGTGGAATTAAAATTAGCTGCTATTGGCCACAAACTCTAGCACAAGTGAAAAATGTGGAGCAGGATCTTGAAAATTGTTGGAAGACCTTACTTTCTTATCAGAGGCTCAAACCTGCTTGGGTTAGCTAACCGAAGTGAGTCCAACAATAACATGTAGCTTATGTTGGGTTCTGATCACGCTACTTCCCCAAAGTTACATAAGATCAGCAAACTCCAGTGACCCCTGCATATACAGAAATGTAGAATATTAGCACCCTCATCAATATATAGAATTGAAAATTACCTTGCATTTATAAAAATCAGCAAACATTAACTAACCACAATACAATGGGAATGAACACATATTTCGTAGAGAATATGTCCTCTTTTTTAATCCATTTCACAACCTTCTACCTATTAGCTCGTACGAAATACAAGAAAAACCACATGGAATCGAGACACTTGAAATCTGATATGTCAACATGTGTAGATCTTGTCCACAATTTCCTGTCATAATCGAAATTATCAACACTACCAAAAAGTTTTCGATTTAAAAATTACATGGACGTAGGTGAGAAGCATACCCCAAGTGTCGGTCAAACATATTATTGGTCAACATTCCATGTTGTCTACTGGTGGCAATGCGGTTGCTTGCCCGTCATGGAAGTTTCTTACCTATAAAGCAAATTGACCTCATTATGTTGTGAAGTGTTGTTATGTTCCCTAAAGAACAAATATATGAAACCATATTCCTTACCGTCAAATTTGCTTTAGCTAAAGACCATCCATATAACGTCTGAATCACCATGGCAGCCATGGTTAGCACTAGTTGGTTTGGCCCTCTGTACAGGTTCTGTTCCCCCTAACAATGCATAATATGTGCAAATCAACTTCATCAAATAATGATCAGTCCTCCACGAACAAAGTAAGAATTTATGAAATCACATTATTGACCTTCATCTTTGTCCTCTCTGCACAATGGTCGTGTGGCATGTGATTGTCCATGGCACCCAATCTCGGCACTTTCCCCTTTCTACCTTTGTGTAGATGTCATTCCCCTTGAACATGTGTAAAAAATACATATGACAATCAAATTGAAAATCATGTAAAAAAATAATGAGGAAGTAAAAAAACAAAGGTAATTCTGTTATACCTTGCACTTAAGATAACTGTTGCAGCACATGATAATTGGATATCATAATAACAACAACAACATATATGACAGTACGCAACACCATTTTATATTGTGATTACCATTTAATTAACAACATTTACAATCCTTAACAAAAACTAGGGTATTACACAGCAAAAGATATCCGCAATGGGATATGGTTAAGTGCTAACACAATGCACTATCACCCATAATAAAAAAAGTACACAACATCCACGGTCTATACAATGCAGATACTACACCATCGTGTTTCATAGTAAAAAATATGCCATACCCATGTAACTGACATACTTCTACTGAGGCAACACATTCATCTAAATAAACGCATTAGTGCACAAAAAAGTTAAATGTTAATATAAATATATTACTAATCATCAAATATTGGATAATACACATTACTTGTGAGCTGCTTCCTCACAAACTCCCGCCTAAAATGAAGTGGTAACACGAAGAAGAACTCAATTTTGTGAGGTTCCTTGCATATCACCTCCCCTACCTCCAGCAGCTCATCAACTATGAACCCATCCAACTCAGCTATTACATTGAACAACGAATTCCTCATGTCCTTCTCTTCAGACTCTCTTTTGAAAAACGATGCAATGTCTTTAATTTCTTCGTGGGTTCCTTCAAATGCTTTGCTAAACCTGCCCATCTGATCCATGAAGTCAAAAAAACCTTCATCCTTAACCTTCCTCTTGCCGCTACTGACAGCCCTTCTACTAGGGCCACCTGTGGCTGTCTGACATGTAGAACTAGCCATCTTTTCCTTCACCAGAACAATACTTTGGCCCTCCACCTCAAGATCGACGTTGACGTTCATATCTGTCTCATTAATCGCCTCCTGCTCTGTCTCAAAAGCCTCCACCACATCACCAGAGGTCTCTGCAACCCCTCCGGTTGCTCGATCTTTACCAAACACTGTGATTAATGAGTCATATTGGGGAAATGGTCTGTGTCGCAAGCCTTTCATGGTAGAATGACTCTACCAAAAAAATAAAAATAAATAAATAAATAAAAAGACAGAGAAATGAAAGTTTTTAAAAAATTAAACATGTACACAATTTCACCAATAAAAAACACTTACTTTAACCCATTCATCAAATACATCTTTGGTTGCGGTAACGCACATCTCCGCATCATTCCATCCAAATCCACTGCCATTTTCTATCATCTCATTGATCGCATGGTACTAGCACTTCAGTAACTTATACCTCGAATCAATGTGAGGAATTGCCTTAAGGCCATGTCCAGGAAGCCTCTCCTGCAACATTTTTTCTAGTTAGGACAGAAACCCAACTTTAAATGTGTCATTATCTACACCCCACTGATTGCTTTGCTTCATTATTACAAGATAGTCAACTAGATGAGCATCTTCATCCTTCGTCCACTGTCTTTTGGTCGCAGTACTGTTGGCTTTACCCTTTCCTTTTGTGTTGATGTTTGGTACGTCCAAACTCAAACTCTTTTCGCCACTTTCATTTTTTGGATCTAAGTTGTCCATTCTGTAAAGAAACTTCAGCAGCACATTAGACAAAAACACGACAAAGTAGCCCCAAATTTTAAATTATTTATACTACAAGAAAAAAAACAAAATAATAGAGAAATTGTAAAAGCTGTTGCACTAACAAAATATATGCACGCCACAAAATGAAAGATAATAACTAAACAACTCCAATTTAACATACAACAAAGCATCAACAAGTAAAACATAACAGAAGAGAAAAATCAGGTGCTACAAGTGTTTACAGTCACAACAGAAACAAAGTAAACCGATCAAAGTGTTTGCAATAGAAGACATCAATACGGACATACACATTCAACAAAACCCCTAATAACCTGACACTACGTATTTCACGAAGACATCCAACTGTTGAACATTTCTTGAGATAAATTATCTCTCCATGTAGTCCACGCGACACTCATCTCCACATGCCTTATAACTTCACCACTGTCCTCCTCGTCGTCCTCGACATTGCACACTTTACCGACCTCACTCTCGATTGGGTCCATTGGCAGTTCATTTCTAATGAAGTTATGTAAAAGGCAGCATGCCGAAATAATGCGACATTGGGTTCTCACCGAATAGAAGGATGTTTCTCGCAAAACACCCCATCTTTTCTATAGTATACGGAAACACCTCTCAATACAATGTCTTGCTTGAGAGTGTTTCATGTTAAAATATTCTTGCAGTGTCACTGGTTGACGACCTTGCCTTCACTCATTCAAATGATATCGTTGCCCTCTATATGGTGCCAAGACTCTTTCCCCATTGGTGTATCCAGCATCACATAATAATAAACCCCTACCATGAAATTAAACATGTTAGAATAAAAAAAAACCATCGACTATATTACTGTATATAGCTGTAGAAAACAGAAATTGATCAAGGATTTACCTTGGGGGACCTTTAACCCATGTCTCCTATTGATGACATCCCTCAGCACCTTACCATCTACAGCTGAACCTTCCCACCCCGGGAGGACATAAATAAATTGCATGTCTGGTGTGCAAACACCAAGCACATTCGTTGCAATTTCATTCTTTCCGGTGCGATACCTAGGTTTGTCAACTGAGTCCACGTGAACCCGTATATATGTTCCATCTAAAGCACCCAAACAATTATAACAGGATGGCAAAAACAGGGAAACATTAAATTAATTTCTGGATAATGTCATAAGCAAACAAATATGAAAATGATAAACCGAATGGGTACAATGTGTACCTTGAACCATTTCCATCTGTCATCAGTTGAATTCTCCAAGATGGGATCTGGTTTTTTTCAGCAGAATTCTATGCAGTCTCAACACAACTTGTAGCACTCTATGGAAATTTCGTGAAACTGTCTCACCAGATCTTTTTGTTTGTCTTTTAAGAACTCTATTCTTCACATGGTGCGCAATTATGTGAAGAAAACTAGCCACCATCTCTTCTATATTTGTATTTCTAGTTGATGCTAACCTGCCAATACTTTTTAGTAAATGACATAACTTGTCAAACGATTTGACATCCATTCTACAATTTTCAAGACACTGTGTATCACTATCAAAAACCATGTTCTGTAAATTGAGTGACCTAACATTATGTCTATCAATTCGCTCGACCGCATATCTTATAGGACGCCTACCCATTGCTCTCAAATAACGCCTACCCCTATAAGTTATAAACCCCTAGTATTCCTATTCCTATGCAGCATAGCAAGCCCAACAATTAGAAGCATGGCGAACATGTTTTCCATCATGTGCAATTGCAAAAGTAAGATTGTGACCAAACGCATCTTTTGCCTTAGGGGTAAACGAGCCATGATTGTTTCACCTACTCTATGTACCAACAAGCATAATATTACTCACAAGCACCTATACCATTTCAGTTCACAATTTAAAGTACATCAGCACCAAAACCACTACACTAGACAGTCAAGACAAACTGTGGAATGGCAACCACCCAAACCCAAACAACAAAATGTAAAACCCAAAGGCTACGAATGCATACAGTTTATGAAGATACAACCAGCCATTTCAAACAGTACATCACAGAAAAAGAACATCCACACAATCACTATATCACACATGCTTACAGCCTTAACAAACCCAAATTCAAACAACACAATTTGAAACAAAATAGGGAAGCATAACCCAGAATTTAAACCAACATGCTCAATTCTCTACAACAACCATATCATATTAAAAACTAAAGACCATCAAACCATGCCCAAACACTGACACTTCAAACCAAGATAATCATGCCAACAACAGTCCCTTTTTCATTTGAACACAACATCAATATATTTGGGAGCAGTTCCGTGTATGAATGGACGAAAAAAATTGACCCTTTTTGTCGAAGTTGTTTGATTACTGAAAATGGCGAATTGAATCACACAAAATACAGTATTACAGAACTCACCTGACTTGATTAAAATGACGGAGATTGACAAAGACAAATTGTTGCACTTCGGGACTGGAACTGCTCAACGACAAACAAAAATCAATGCATCAGTGTACAATTTAATAAACAGCAACACAATGTTCGGTGAAAAGAACCAACCTGGTGTGCTTTGCGTCGATTGGAGAAGCAAGAGAACCCTAATAGCACCACTGGTTTTCGTTGTGGAGGAAAAGAAAAACCAATGGTGGATTAGGGTTTCATTGAACATAATATGTATTTGTAGTTTTTTCAAATATCAGGGGCTTTTTTGTCTCTATCAATTTAATATGGGGGGTAGAAAAGTCATCCTAACTCAATTTGGGAAACTTGTAACTTAAAAGATATATAAGGGCGGATGTGTCTGGAATGATAAAATATTAAAGGCAAAATAGGGTAAAAATTATGATTACCCCGGTAATCTAACATTAACACTCCTTGGGAAGGTAATTTGATTACTCCCAATATTACCAATAATAAACACTATTTGCAATAAAATGTTACTATAATATTATATTACTTGACAACCAAACGGGGGAATCTTGAAAATTAAACAAAGATTATAGGATTAATCCTATTTCACCCCGAACCAAACGCACCCTAAGATTTATAAGGGTTTGGAAATGTTAAAATTTATGAAAAATGATGAATAAACTCACGCAAGGTTCAATGAACTCAAGCGATTGAGTTTCATAATGCCCTTGAACGGGGTAAATAGTAATCATATAAGTTACTAGGACATGCCAAAAAAAAAAAAAANTAAGGGCAAATGTGTCTAGAATGATAAAATATTAAGGACAAAATAGAGTAAAAATTATGATTACCCCGATAATCTAACATTAACACCCCTTGTGAAGGTAATCTGATTATCCCTAATATTACCAATAGTAAACACTATTTACAAAAAAATGTTACTGTAATATTATATTATTTGACAACCAAACGAGAGAATCTTGAAAATTAAACAAAGATTATAGGATTAATCCTATTTCACCCCGAACCAAACGCACCCTAAGATTTATAAGGGTTTTGAAATGTTAAAATTTATGAAAAATGATGAATAAACTCAAGCAAGGTTCAATAAACTCAAGCGCTTGGGTTTCATAATGCCCTTGAGCGGGGTAAATAATAATCATATAAGTTACTAGGATATGCCAAAAAAAATAAATAGGGGGTTTCTTAATATTTTACATACGGTATGAAAAATTGAGAGAGTTTCTTGATGTTTGTAGAACATCACAAAGAACCCTTTAGAATATTATATAAGTCTATTTGTTTTAATGATACATATATTTCCAGATATTATCAATTAGATTACAAATTTTTCAGATTTTATTAATAAAAAGACGAAAGTTATAAATGATTCATTTAAAAACAATAAATAGTTATTTAAGGTTAAATTGAACTTTATATAAGGGTAGAAACGTAATTTAACAAATTTAGTTTATTTATTTTTATAAAATAAATAATAAAAATTATCAAATTAAAAATTAAATGTTCCCTTTTTACAAAATAAATAATAATTTTTTATTTTATTAATTTTCTTCTATTTTTAGATTTCTTATTTTTTTCGATTTCTTTTGAAAAAAAAACTGGTTTTGGTCTTTTTTTTATTTTTTCAAAATTTCAAAATTCTGGTTTTAAGAACTAAATTCACTTGAAAAGGAAAAATCGAGAGCATCTAAACTATTTTATCACTTTCTGTTAAAGCTGACAACAAACAATTGATTTCTCCTGCCTTTGGGTGCGTTTCTATGCAGGAATTTACTGTGGTGATTCATGGTTTTTCTGCTGGCTGGGGAAGTGGGATTGAAGTTTTTACTAGATTTTCTTGAGTGCGGCTGGATTTTGGGACCATTCTGGTTGCTGATTTTGGTTTGCAGCTTGTGTACAAACTGTGCAGTTGTTTTGTGTCCAAATGGCCTGCATTTTTTGTACTGCTGGCCCTTTTTGTCTGGTCCTATTTGAGACTAGTTAGGTGGATGTTGGGACTACAAATCCTTGCTTTCATTTTGTTTTGCTTTGATTGGTTTCTTGGGCTTGTCCAAGGACCGTGACTTTGTAGGGTCCTATGGTTAGGAGATTCAATTTTTTTTTTTTTTTTTCTTATATATTACCTTTTACCAAAAAAAAGACCTTTAGATGTCCTTAATTGAACAAAACCATGATACAGTTTGAAAAGTTTGCATCCTAATTGATAATATCCCTATATTTCCAACTCCAATAAGAGTATTATCAAACTCAAGCACTTGAGTTTATTCATAATTTTTTGGAAATTTGAATTCTTAACTTAGTCTGAATCTACACATAACCTTTTTTTTAATGCACAAAACATTTTTAACATTCCATATGTCTTCTAACATTGCAAACAGACCAATATATCATAATATTCTACATTTTAATCTCAAATTAAAAAAAAAAAAAAGATTTCAACAATGTTCATGAAGATGAGGGTGTGGCTACTGGGTAACATGATGGTAAAAGAGTAAAAAAAAGTTATATAAGTTCTTAAGTTTGAGTCCCCCCAAACACTAATATGGGTGACCACTGTGGCTCTTGACGGGTTGACAGTTACAAGACTCCGGAGATTAGTTTAGATGGACGTAAACGGGCTTAAACACCCTCGGTGATTAAAAAAAAAAAAAAAAAACAAAGATGAGGGTTTTGTATAATTCAGTCACGAAGAAGACTCAACAGAGTAAGATTGGGTCGGCATTTTCATGTTGATACCTAAACACTAAAAGGAGGTCAAATTAATTTTGTTTATTTAGATGATTCATAATAATATAATTATTGAGCTTCATTATTTTGTAAATAAAGCCTCCACATTAGTAATTATTTAAATTACAAAACAATTATATTTGAAAATTACATAAATCACTTTATAAGCAAAAGGGATTGCAACATCAAAAGGATTAAAAATAATAACTATCGTTAGATTTATTTAACAAAATAGTGAAGTCAAATATGATAAGAAGAGTCTTAGACGTGTGATGTTTATTTTATTGGATTCTAAGTTGGTGTAACAAGAGTAGCAGTAGTTTGGTGTTATAGGATTTTCCAGGTTGGTGATTTTTGTTTCTTTTCTTCACCTCAACCCCTCTCCTTCAATTAAGTATTTAAGTATGGTTTTCAATTATCTAAGAATTATGATCATGTTGTTATAATAATATGGACAATACTAAAATTAAAATTCAATATAATAATTTTTTTTTTTTTTAAAATCTCGACATAATAATTCATAATTGGTAAACTCACAATAAATCACATTACATCAAGATTACGAGAGAAAATTTGTAAGATTGAACTGTGAATCAATCTTTTATCGTAATAATACACACACACACGCGCGCGAGGGAATTGAAGCAACAGAGAATAGCTATATATACCTATATATACGAATCATATGATTATTGGAGCATGTGATATCCTTGAATGAATGGTATTTGGTCGTGCCTGAAAATGTGGACATGAGAAAATTTGCCCAATAATCAAACTGTTTGATTCACGAATGTTGATATGTGAAATTACACAGAAACAGTGGCACAGGTTATGGTTTGCCAAGACTCGAAAGACAGAAAACAACAGAGAAGAAAAATACAAAATGGTGAAGAAAGGACAGAAAGACATAAAAGTTACTCAAAGACTGAAAAGGGGACCACCCTCAAATTGGATACAACCGTCGACGTCGTTTTGCCAAATTTTACCAAATTCACATGATACCCCATTTCATAACTCTCATATCAGACCTTTTAAACAGTCAAAAATAAAAATAATAATGGTTAAATTATTCCGTAAATCACTCCATGCCCACCTGAAATATATTTGTCATCACATGCATGCATTTCCTTCCATGATCAATTATTGAAGTTGAATTACTTGTCATTGCTACGTTTACAAGCTATATATGGACTAATAATTATTAATATTTTATGTTGTAACATCAAACATACATCCTTAATGAAGATGCATGGGTTTGGATTGGTTCATAAGTTATACAAAAACCAATTTGTATGAAAAGTAGTATTATACATATTTAATAGCACTTAAGAACAAGGGTTTAAGTTGATGATGGGCAGCACATGGGTGTGTATATATCTAGGGGGTGGGGGGGTAGTTTCAAAGAAGCATTAATGGAGGTTAAATGAGGCTATGGATGATCGTGCATAAGAAAGTGTGAATTTATTAGATGATGGAGAGAAACTATGTTGCATTTAAGTCTATTCAATTCTTTGTCTTCTAACGCATTCATCATCATTTCACTTGGTCAAATCTCTCTACTCTATTAACCTTATAATTTATTAGAATCGAAACAAATCAAATAATAATAAGGTTATTAATGGACCATCGAGAATTAAATCTGATGTTTTGAAAACATCCCAAAGGAAAGGGACCATTAATTAAGAATTTATGTTTAACCCTTGACATAACGTATAAAACGTTTTTCATATGTATACTCCTTGTATTTGAATAATAATTTGATACAAATTTAAACTTATTTGCACATGAGATGAGATGCTACTATATATCACATCCACAAACCTTTTTTTAACTTTAAAACCCAAAACCTTTATTGAAATAGGAGAAACCTGCAACAAAACTCACATAAAGTATTGTTATGCCTAAAAAATTATGTTTATGTCAGTTCAATAAATGTCTTTTTGTACTAGCTGTCAAGCCTATATCTCCTCAAAGATATTCATACCAACTCTATCTCATTTCAAGAGATGAATGGACGAGAGCCTTCCATATGTCAAGGCAACTTGTAAAGCACTCCTTACATTGAGTTTAGAAGTGTATAAATTGGCACTTCTCTTCCCAAAAAAGGGGGTTGGGCATATAAGAGTTAAGCATAGATTTGAGTTCAATTCTTTCTCTTTGTAAACACTGTATTTCTTCATCTTTGTATGTCTTATGGGCAATATCATAGAAATACTCAGAGATCAATAAAATAACATTGAATGTAGGAGTCGCTTGTTTGAGCATCCGAACCACTATAAAAACCTCCATTGTTAGCCTATTATTTATGTTTTCTGCAACATATATAATCTCAGCTCCATATTCAAATCTCATGGATCCATCACGTGTAATTTCTAAGACCCTCATAGCACTTTACACGTGCGAGTCGTTGGCCTCCAAAATCATGCGTCAACAGTTTGGTGGCCCATGCAGGTCTCAAACCTGCGTCCAAGTTCCCTGATAGCGTGCTCAGATCTCAAGCTCGCGCTAGAATCCAATCGCGTGGCCAAATCGTAGATCGCACACGTTAGAATTCTCCAATCGCGTGGTCAGATTGCAGATCGCACGGGCTAGAATTCTCTGATCGCGTGGCCAGATCGCAGATCGCACACGTCAGAATTCTCCGATATCGTGGCCAGATCGCAGATTGCACGCGTCAGAATTCTCCGATCGCGTGGCCAGATCGTAGATCGCACGTGTCAGAATTCTCCGATCGCGTGGCCAGATCGCAAATCGCACACGTCAGAATTTTTCGATCGCGTGGCCAGATCGTACGCGTTAGAGTTCTCCGATCATGTGACCAGATCGCAGATCGCACACATCAGAATTCTTCAATCGCGTGGCCAGATCGTAGATCGCACACTCAGGTCGTCTTAATCTTCGGCTTCAAATCGCTGATCTTTAGCTTCAAATCGCGTATTCAGATCGCTGATCTCTTGCTCTCAGGTCGAGCTCGTTATGCTCAGGTAGAGCTTGTTATGCTCTCAGGTAGAGCTCGTTATTCTTTGAGGTCGAGCTCATTATGCTCTTAGGTAGAGCTCATTATGCTTTCAGGTCGAGCTCGTTATGCTCTCAGGTCGAGCTTGTTATGCTCTCAGGTCGAGATTGTTATGCTTTCAGGCCGAGCTCGTTATGCTTTCAGGTCGAGCTCGTTATGCTCTCAAGTCGAGCTCGTTATGCTTTCAGGTCGAGCTTGTTATGCTTTCAGGTCGAGCTCCTACCAGATCGCGATCAGCTCCTAGCTCTCAGCACTCGATCGCGTCAGGAATAGTTCGAGCTCTTTAGTTCGAGACTGCAGCCTATAGTGCAGCAGTAATTCAGATCAAAGACCTTAGTTTCTGAAGCACGATTACGCACTCCAAAAACTGGGGGGCTTCTGTTATGCCTAAAAAGTCACGCTTATGTCAACTCAATAAATGTCTTTTTGTACTAACTGCCAAGCCCATATCTCCTCAAAGATATTCATACCAACCCTATCTCATTTCAAGAGATGAATGGGTGAGAGCCTTCCATGTGTCAAGGCAACTTGCAAAACACTCCTTACATTGAGTTCAGAGGTGTATAAATTGACACTTCTCTTCCCGAAAAGGGGGGCTGGGCATATGAGAGCTAAACATAGATTTGAGTTCAATTCTTTCTCTCTGTAAACACTGTATTTCTTCATCTTTGTATGTCTTATGGGCAATATCATAGAAATACTCAAAGATCAATAAAATAACAGTGGATATAGGAGTCGTTTGTTTGAGCATCCGAACCACTATAAAAACCTCTATTGTTAGCCTATTATTTATGTTTTCTGCAACATATATAATCTCAGCTCCATATTCAAATCTCATTAATCCATTATGTGTAATTTCTAAGACCCTCTTAGCACTCTGCACATGCGAGTCGTTGGCATCTAAAATCATGCGTCAACAAGTATGTAACATTGTAAGGTCTAAATTTGAATGGTAGAAATGCAAAGATAACAAGAAAGTAAATAAAGTTAGGAAAAAGGGTTATGGAAGAAAATAAATTTGAAAAAGAAAAAAGGGTTAAAAGCAAAAAAAATTGTAGGGGTTGAATTGAAGCAGAAGCATGCCAAAGATATAAATGAACGCACTTCCCCAATAGATTCTGCAGGCGTGAGAGCAAAGGCTGGCGCACCCACCCCACTCTTGCTAACTACACCCTCATGCACTTCTTTTTATATTAATTTGCTTCAATTATATATTTAAAACCATATCACTCCTCCAAATTTCCAAAATATTTTGTCTCCATTTGAAAGATTATATTTATATATGCATAAACAAGAGTTAAGTTTTAAGCTTTACACATCTCAATGTTGTCGCCTCCTCTTGTAACCACAAGCTGTTATCCCAATGACTACCAAACTCAATTTGTCTATAGCTACTTCCTGCCTATACCTATTTATATATAATCTTAAATTAATTGGGAGAAATATTGTTTAAATTTCGGTGCTTTTTCTAGATGCTTGTTTGCTTCCCAGTTTCCATTCTCTTTCTAGTTCTTCTATTCCCACCTCTTTTACTTCAAACTCCTATGACAGAAAGATTCCAACACTTCCTCTATTATTATTATTATTGTAATGGAATTTCGTTATCATTTTAAAATCTCCCAATTGGCATTGTGGAAGAGGAAGTTTATTTATTTATATTTATAAGATTTGATATAAAAGAAATACTAGGTATGTATACGCTTCAATTTTAAATTTCATCCTCACCAACATCACTGTAGAATAGTTATTGTTCCTTTGATTTGAAAGAGCAACCAAAAAGTAAATAAATAAATAAAGTTAGATGGCAGAAATAGCCTTCATTTGACAATGACTTCCCCAACCTCTACTCTTGAAATTAATGGTTTAATCAAGTGTCTGTTTTGGGAGCATTTGATTCAATGTTTCATTTTTTTTAAATTACCAAAAAATTACTAAGAAAATGAATCAATGTAGTATCCGAATCTGGAATGAAATACCATTTATTATAACAATAGATTTTGGTGATTAATGTTACAAAACGTTGCGTTTTTAGAGGCAACAACAGTGAATTGAAGTTGCAGTAGCAAATAGCAATGTCATTTATTCTCCAAGACAGACTCCACGTGGGTAACTCTCAGAGGACTACATCGTAATTTTAACCTCTTCTCCTTTCACAAACGAAAATATAATAAATAAAACTAACCCAACCCATTTAATATCAATCGCGCCATGTCTCTATTCACTCAGCAAACCCAAACAATGCCATGAGATGAGACCCCCAAACCTCTAAACCACAACCGGAAGAGACAACACACAGATAGTCTTCAAATATCTTCCTATTATGGCTGCTGCCTGGGTCAAGTCTTTACAGTGCAAATCACGAGCATACGATGACGTTTTTCATCCCACCTCCAAAAATCTCTTACCCAGTTCCAGTTGCAGAAGATCCGACGTCATCGAAACTACGACCAAGAAGAAGCAATATCAAAAACCTAAAACTTTTAAACCGCCAGCAAAGCCAGAACCTGGTTTCAACTCCACCATCAGACCTCGTCACAGTCACGGAGCAACTGATCGTCCCGTACGGAACCCCGAACATCCTAAATTTCCTGCGCTGACGGAGCTTCCCGAGGGCCACCCTTCACGTAATGTAGTAGAGATTATATTCCACACTAGTTGGGGGCCGAAAGCATTTTCGGGTCGGGTTGACATGATATTCAAGGTGCAGAATGGGCCGAGGACAGTGGCCCGATTCGAGGAGTATAGAAAGTTGGTGAAGAGTCGGTGCGGGACGGGTTTGGCTCCGGGTAGTCCGAGCGAGGAGGAGAATGCGAGGTGCGTGGCGGATGGGAATGAGGTAATGAGGTTTTACTGCTTGGGACCCACGTTTGATAATAGTGGGTACGGGGCGTTGGGTTTTCCGGGCGGGAAAGGATCGGCGATTTGCACATATTCTGGGAGCAGTGGGGCCCACGAGAGCGCCGGCGGAGGTAGAGGGAGGAGGGCCATGTTGGTTTGTCGGGTCATTGCGGGTAGGGTTTCGAAGCAAATCGGGTTTGACTCGGTGAGTGGGGAGAACGGCGAGTTGCTTGTATTGGACTCACGCGCGGTGTTGCCCTGTTTTCTCATTATCTACAAATTGTAAAATTAATGGAATTGTTTTTATGGTTTATTATCGGGTATATTTTATGTGGGTTTTTAATTTTATTTTATTTTTTTTTGTTTATGCTGTGAATGCATTTATCAGCACAATTTTTTCTTTATTATTATTTTTTTAATTTTTGTTATTGGATTGTGGATAATATTGATTTGGTGAGTATGAAAAAATTGAGTTGATAAATGCTAATTAATGAGTCTACTCTTGTAATATTTGTTAGTAAATGCTACTGATGAATTACTTTACACGTCTCTTTAGTAATAATTAATTGCATTGAGAGCGTTTCTGGTGCATCAAATGAAAATCATAAATGGTAATTAAGATGAAACGGTTGGTGTTTATAAAGATGTATTTGTTAAGGGATATGAATACCAAATGGAATTCTAATGATGGTAGTGTATCCATCAAAGGAATTTTCATTTTGATGTTTCTGTTGGTTCAAATCCATAATCTTAGGCTATATAATAGCAAAAGTTTTATGTTTGAAGAAAGGTTGGTTTTGGTGAAGGTTATAGATTTAGTCAAAAGTGTACATCATAAAATTCAAAACAATCATAATCACACATTAGAAACGTGGAATAAATAGAAGATCAGCATTTGTGATAGTAGTAACTTGTTCACCAAACTCTCCTTGTTAGACTTAGGGTCTTAACTTGGCATTTAATAGAAAAGAAAAAGAGGAGGGGATAAAGTAAAAGTAGTTAAGAGGAGGATGAGCTTACTTCCCTTGACAGAAAATAAAAGAATGAGATGGTTATATAGTCACCATCTTCGATTGATACATAAAACCTTGCATCACAATCCAATTCATATCTTTTGGTATTTCTATGGTAGCTTTCCTCAAATCAACCTTACATCACAATCCAATTCATATCTTTTGGTATTTCTATGGTAGCTTTCCTCAAATCATTTGAACAATCCCTTTTAACTCTTCGTTTTCACCTCAACACCTTCACATTTTGCTCTAGTTCCAATTTTACTATCCACTTGACAAGAATTCATGTCTATGTTTTGCATGGCTTTATCGAACATTGAAGTTAATGTTGTTTGTGCCTATGGCAATGGGCTATAAAGCTTCATAAATTTCTATGTTTTTATAAGCTTCAATTTGTTGAAATGGAGACTTGGGAATGCTGTTTTTCAATTGAAATGTTGCTCTGAAGTGTGAAGAAAGCAATTGCTTTCTCAGAATAGTAAATTAGTTAAAAGTTTTAATCAAAATATGGGCACAAAAAACATCGGACCCATTTCGTATTTATTCAATAGTCCCAACTTATCTCAACTTTCCCAAGATAAAGTACTCATTATCATTAAAAAGGGTTTAAGCAGCATGCTGACGGATCTACACAAAATATACCTCCATGCTCACAAATGCATAGACAATTGGACATTAAATCAGAAACAATGAACCTATCATATTCCCAAAATACAACAAGATCCATTTTTGTTTCCAATAAGTCTAGCCATAATGATATATGCAATCAAATTGCAATACTGGTATTCGCAAAGGCTCCAAAAGAGAGAATCCCAAAAGGGATTATGTAAATTCATCTTTTAAAAGGAAATCCTACAAGCAGTTTTCAAATCAAAAGCCCATGGAATAAATTCAATTTTTTCTATTTGCTAATAGGGTCTCAATCATCAAAATTCACTAATCATGGAAACAATTGAAGCAGATTCCTGATGCCCTCTAATGTACATTTTGCCATGCTAAGGAAAGGGTTTATCTGCAAGGATCAATGAGCCTCCACAAGTACATACAATGGCTTGCCGTTCAACCGCTCTCGACCCTGCACCATCCAAAGCTATGTCATTAACTTTATACTCATTTACAAATTGCATTGTATAATTTAACACAACCCAATTTCATAACTCGATTGTTGCCTAAAACAGCATTACTTTGACTCATTAGCCATCTAAAGATACTATGTAACCAGCTTTCTCCACTAATACTAAACTTAGAGCTCGATGTTTGAGATATGATACATCCCTTTCAGCAATAATATTGCTTACACTCGCAGATTCATGGATATATTAGGCCATCATTCATGGCCATCTCTTGAAAGAATTATAAATTTTATAAAATGCATAATGATTAAATCAACAAAAAAAAAAAAAAAATAGTTGGGGTGGAAATCAAAGAAATATAATGTAATTTCCCTTTTAACAAGAATTATTGTGCTATTTAGATTAGCAATATAACACACCTTTAGATCTGGAAGCTCAATGACACATGCACATTCAACTACTTCAGCCCCAACGCGTTCTGACAAAAAACATTAAATGTTACAACATATTTAAATGGCTATCCACTACAAAGATATCTAAACAACGATTTAGAGACAGATATTATACTTAAAAAACATAAAAATGGACAAGAAAAACATACAATGATTAGCTGATAAATGTCATCTAATATTTAGATCTCAATAGCAATGTTCCCATACTGGTTTTAAATTCAAATGATCTTCTCAATATATCTTAATTTATTATTATCAATAAGTTGAAACAACATTTCATGCGGGTTTTTCTTGAACAGCATATTTTTTTCTCACTAAAGAAAGCTCAGTGATTCATGTAACCATGTAAAGATCTAGAATTATACCCCATTCCAATACTCAATCTCTACAGGTATATACGTTTACAAAATACCTAGTAAGTTCATGGCTGCACAGAGGGTGCCACCGGTGGCAATCAGATCATCAACCACCAAAGCACGTTCACCTGGTTCAACAGCTCCCACATGCATCTCAAGACAATCCCTTCCATATTCCAGAATATATTCTTCCGAAATAACTTCGCCTGACATTGTGGCAACATATTTTAGCACAATATGGGCAAAGTACAAGTTAACTATAACTTCTCCAATATTTGAAAGATATGTATGAAATAATTTTGTCAGCACTTGTGTTTTGGACACATCAAAATGATTGCATCACATAGAAAGCATCAACAGAACATTATGCATGTATGTTCTTGGTCAACACATGCAACATCACCATTGTTTTAGGCACAAGGCAAGAAGAAACAAAAATACCCCAAAAGTAAAACAGGCATAAACCAAAATTATAAATCAAGGTCGGTTTATCAGTATTAGGGAAGCTCCAAGCAGTGCCAAAGCATCACTTTGACATCCTATGTCTACATTAACAACCATCAATTGTAGATTTACTCTAATACAAAGCATGAGCTGGATCAGGAAATACAGAACAATACAAAGGATGAAAACACATTTACTAGAATATGTTGTTATATTTCTCCAGGTCCATGCATAAAAATCACAGTAAAAACTATAAAGAAATGCATGTACTCAACAACTATATACAAGAAATTGCTATATCAGATTTAAACTTACCAGGCAGTTTCTTTGGTTTTCTCAAAGGGACAAATTTTGCTCCTATAGCCAATGCAATGGAAGGACCAAATATAAAACCCCGAGCCTCTATCCCTAGAGAATAAAAAAGAATAATTCAGAACACAAAGGAGGAGATAGGATTTCAAACTGTAATTTGATTAAATAGAGCATACGTCACAATAGTTACAATCTCTAACAAAGAAAGGGAAATGATATATTTACCCACATGAGCTAATTACGAAGCTGATGTTTCATTTATGACAAGATTAGAAAAACAAGTGGGCCTAATTATAAAAACTATGACAAAGGCATCATAAATCCTGATACAGTATAAACTAAGGAACATTCAAGCAACGCCAAGAATTAAACACGATGTAGGATCTTTCACCAAGAAAAGAGACGAACAAATGGTTAATGACTTTAAATCAACAAAGTATAATTTTTCAAGGTAAATCAGGTTTCAAAATAGAATTTGCTAACGGTGCCAGAATGTAGCATGACAGCTAAAGTTTAAATACATACTAAGACACATTTCCAGATTGGACAAGTAATTAGAGTATCAAACTAGGTTACAGCCATGAAAGGCAAAAGAAATACATTTAAACAATTTCAAACTTGGACAAGTAGTTAGAATTTTGAACATGGTTACTGCTGACAGAAAAAAGAAACTTTTACAAAACAATCTCATTTCAATAATGAACAGTCACTCTAAAGAATCCACATCCTTCAAAGTTCAAACAACTTTATATCCACCAGCAGTTGCTAAAAATGGCACTAAGGAAGCTGTAAGGTTAAACATTATTTTGAAACATTTAAGATTTTGTTTGTCTTTCATTGAAACATAAACTAATATTAGACAATGAACAAAAAAATCCTGAAGAGACTGACTTCAATCAAGACAGCTGACAAGTTTTGATACATACAAAGGTTTAGTAATACAATGTACAGACAAGAACCAAGACAGAATACATGAAAATTGACCCTATATCAAAACTTAATTCATATAGAACTTGAGAAAGCAGACGCCAAAATGGGTTAACATGTATGAAATTATAGATGTATCACTGTGCTCAACTGTTTTTTAAAATATAAATATGATCCTATGACATCAATGTTGGCAGAGAACCAACCATGATAATTAACAAACATCTTTCAACAAAATGATTAAACTGCTAAACCAGTAATAGGTGTTAAAGTATCTCACAGACACCATTAAAGACCTAGAAAACCCACCACTAAAAATTTAAAAGAGATGGAACAGGTTATTCCACCACTATGCAATGACAAAATACTTAAAAGTGATTTGACACATTGCAAGTATCATGCATAGGGACCTCATTTCTTTAAACAAGAAAAAGAGCTCATTGCAACAAACAAGAAGAGGTGCTCCAATCCAAAAGAAGTGACTAACAATGACAAATAACAGAAGGGTCTGAAGAGGGAGATCAGATGGAGTTAATCCAGTAAAATGAACGAAAAAAATGTTCAACCATCATTTGACTGGTTTTGCTATCTTAATATCTTGGAGTGAATGTTTCTCATCCAATACAATGGCTTCATTCTTCTGACAGGATATTCAAGTCCTGTTACAGCTAAAATGATTGCACATTTCTCAAAGAAGAATACTGTAGCTAAGACTAATTACATTCCAAAACAGGTTTAAAAATTAAAGAGACAGCAATTTCAAGTTGAACCAGAAGAGAGTTGAAGATTCAAAAAGTTTACATTGAAGCTGAGCATGATACAAACATAAATTGGGTCTTGTAATTGTCAGACCTTGATAGCCGATGGACTCCACTGAGAAACATCGACATCAATGACATTGAAATGAATATGCTAATCGCTATCAACCAACAGAAAAAGTCACATCTTTCCATGTGAGGATACAAAATATGCATAAAGGCTCTCATAAACACAAGAAGACAATACATGTCCACGTGAGCACACAAAGAGACAGATTCAATTGCACACACAATAGGACAAAATACATTTATCATAAATCCTGATAAATTTATTTTGAACCCAATTTCACAAAAATCATCAAGTTCCTTCCAATGATGAGATCATTGAAACCTTTTCAACTTCACACGGGATTGTGGGAGTAATAGTAGTACATTTGGAGGTTTCCCATGAGATATAAGTGCAATACAGCAAATTATGGTGAACTAATCAAATTGAAACTATTCAATAGAAATGAACTCCATGATATCAAATGCCAGAAAACTACAACTCATTTCAGTGAACCAAACACAAGAATAAAGATTACTTATGCAACTATTCCTGAGACAAACAAATTTATCAACAACGCCAAATAATAAAACGAACTGTAAAACCCAAATAAACTCACAACCGTTCCATAAAAACGTCAATGCCACTGAAATTGCAACAATAAAAATTAAGAGATCACACAACCATGCATGACAGAAAGATAGACATAATGACAAAGAGTATGAATGAGCCACAGAACCAATTTCAGCAAAACAGTAAAGCGTGGAAACCCACTTCATAATGGAGGGAAAAAAGAAAAGAAAAGAAAAGAAAGAAAGAAAGAAAATTGCCTAATCAAAACCCACATCATGCAAGGGTCCACCTTCAACAAGGTGGACATCCATCACCAACCACCAGCCACCCAAATCGGATCCAAGCATATGCCCACAACAATTGCAAGAAAGAGGGTTAATACAAGCCGCTCAAAAGAAAGATAGAGAAATTTAACAAAGAGCAATCAATGACACACCCCACTAACAAAGTAAGGTTCATCATAGTCAAACGAGAAATCACTGTAAAAAAAAGATAATAAATAAATAAATACATACATAAAAATAAAAACCCAGTCACCTCCCTTCCATAATGTCTCTCAAAAGCACTCAAAAAGACAACAACCGGAAACTTATGCAATTGCAAGAAGCATTTTACTTTTTTATCTTCTTTTACTGTATGTACACAGAACACCTATTGGCCCCACCATTTTGAAGCTGATGAGAATGATAAAAAGGTTCTTCTTTTAAGTTCCAGATCAAATCTTTTATAATTCTAAAAAGAAAAATACAAAGTTTCTTTTTTTCTATTTCTGAGGGTCTTACCTGCAACAACTGAAATATTTTTTCCTTGGTATCGCTCGATGAATATATCGACGGAATCTTTGAATGCTTTGGGTTCCAGAAAAAGAGGAGTGATATCTTGAAACATAATACCTGCCATTTTGCCCTTAGCCATCTTAGTCCCAGCTTATAAAACAGGAAAAATAGACATGCTTTGGTTGGTCAAGTAAAAATTAAAGAAACAAACTTTAAGCTAAATATTTGTCCAAAGCTTAACAAAGTGGAGGTATAGTTCATTCTAAGTTTTCAAACAAAGAAAAATAAGATATTTGACAATGTTTTAGTTAATACTTCCCTTCCTGCCTAAGCAGCAAAAACATAACACATGTTTTTAAACATTTAAGAAAAACAAGTGATGTAATATAGAGAGTTCCATAAAAGAACCTGGTTTAGGGAAATCAGGAACAACACGAATGGTAGTTTTGATCCCATTGATACGAGGATCTTTGTCTTTGTAAGCGGACATTGTATCTGTGTAACTATCTATCGAACAAAACAAGGAAACAACAAAAGCAGAAGCAATTCTCTCAATCTCTCTTGGGAAGAGGCAGTGGAAATAGATACATTGAAGGAAAAAGATATGGAAAATAGAAATATAGTATGGACTATGGAGAGAAAGAGCAGTGAAAAGGGGTATTTATAAAGAGAGAGGAAGGGGGAGGGGAGGGGCTCACTGAACAAGAAAGAGAGAGAAATATTTTCGATAAGTTAAATTACAAATACAAATACTACTTTTCTAATACTTCCATCACCACTTCGCCTATCCATTTCGCGCGCTCCTCCACTTTCCTTATTTTACATTTTACTCTTTTATCTTTACTTTATTTCCTTACTTGTTCCCACTCACGCCGAACCTATTTAATATTTACTAATTCATTTCAAAAACTGTCAAAATATACCCTGAACCCTAACACCGTCAAATTAAGTTATAATAGTTCAGGGGTATTTATTTCTATCACTATTCTAAGAACTATTTAAAAGAATTAAAAAATTGAATTACAGTGAGGCCAAGATGTACCAGGTTCCAGTTGAGCGTCACAAAAATTTTCAAATTCAATGAGAGTGAGGGCAAAGTGGTATTTTCATATTAATTTCCCATTTCAAGGTTACAAAACTTTAACACTGATAGGGTTCAGGTCTTCAGGGGTACAATGTGATGATTTATGTTTAGAGATGGCAATGGGTCTCATATTTTCGGGTGCCTGCCCGGCCCGACCCGAAAAGGTCGGGCTTTACATGGTGTTCACTGGTTTGGGCTTGGGACTGAGCCTAATTTTAAGGCTCGACCTCAGGTACGGGCTGGGCCTGGGTATGTCTTCAGACCTGGCTCGACCCGACTCGGTCCGATAATTTTAGTATTAATTTTACTAAATTATCTTTATACTATATATTTAATTACAAGATTATCCTACATATATATACTCATTTTTCCCAAACCCTAATCTCATCCCATTTGATGAGTATTAAAAAATAAATTAATATTTAAAAATTATTTTTAGAATTAAAAATATAAAAAAATTTTGAAATTTATTAATATTTAAAAATTCACATTATAAAAATAGGCAGGCTTGGATAGGGCTTGAGGTTACAAAAAGCTCGTCGGCCCAGACTTGGGCTTTACCTATCATATCCGTGACGCACCCAGGCCGAGCTTAGGCCTTTGTCATGAGGTCGGGTTTGGGCTTGGGCCAAGGGATACTCGGTCCCGGCCTAGCCCATTGCCATCACTATTTATGCTATAATAACCATGAACTAAAATATTAGCTAAAGGTGAGGGGTAGGTTTTGAAATTCTCCCATTTACTAATATTTCCCTTATTTGACAAATAAAATTATGAATAATGACGTAGGGTTAAGATTCATAATATTACTAATAATTTGACCAAAATGATCACATCTATATTCTCCATCTTCCCATTAACTTATATTGCCCTTTGTCTAGGTGATCTTTAAAAATTTTAAGACTCAGCTCATCAAATTGTCCAAAAAAGTTTAAAGAGTTTTGATATTATATCATTTTTCAATATAAAATTTTAACAATTTTAACTTTTCATCGCATAAAAACACATGTTAAATAAACATAACTCTTCTCAAATACTTATCCAAGATTTCACATCTCAAATCATGTGTCATCATATGGACATTGTCATATCATTCAATAAATTGTCACGTTATTTACATGTTATTACCACGTATAAAAATATATCATTTAAACATAAAATTTGAAATAAATTATGAAAAGAATAATAATATTATTAAATAATTTATGTATATGAAGAGTAGTATTATTGTTAAATAATTTATGTATGCATGTTGTAAATGCATTTAGTATATAGTCATTATTATTTTATTGGTTTTGTGGTAGATTTTGCCTTTTAGATTTTTTTAATGTTGGTTTGGCTTGGTTGATGTATTAGTATCGTGGTGCTTCACCTTAATATTTGAGTAATGGCACACACACACATATATATATATATATAGATGAATTGATATAACAATCTTGTATGTTTAATATTAATGGTAAAGTCAGGATTTTCATTCAAGATTGGATTACATATATTAAAACTTTATAAAGCCGTATTGTACATTTTTTTTCTTCCCATTATGTAATGATAATTTACATTAAAATACATTTAATTCATTTTACACTTAGTTAATAACACGATTAAACCTTTATGATTAGCCTGAGTTATTTGAATAAGATAGATATTAGTCTTAATATCTTTACTTATATTTAAAGTATTGTGTATTTAAAAAAAAAAACATACATTTCTTTTTACCAACAACTATATACACATAGCAAATTTAAATTATAATTATAAATTTTACTTATGATAAATATTCTTGTGTGATAAAACTCTTAATCTAATATAACTTTAAGATTTCAAAACATACTATTATTAGTTTCATTTTAAATTGCAATAAAAGCTAGAGAATGAAGGAAAAAAAAAAAAAAAAAGCCAAAATAATGTACTTTAGTAATTGTGTATGGATGATGAATTTTGAGAATAATTTAATGAAACAAAATTATATAAAAAACTTAAAGAAAAAATTTCAAAATTTAGGAGGGGTGATGGCCAAGGCTGGCTTCATCCGTGTTGAATATATTATCTACATTAATTTATTTAATTTGTCTTTAATTTTAAATCATCCAATCATGTTATAACACATTAGTTTGTACGAGTAAATTTATATAAAAACTTTGTGTATTTCGTATTATTCTCCATTTTTTTTTTTTTTTTTCTTTTGGCTATAATGATAAATCCATTATTAGATTTATGCTTTTTATGATTTGTGTTTTATTTTTTTTATTCCATAAATGCAATTTTTTCTTGCTAATGTTTTCTCTTACATTCTTTCTCTTTTCTAGATATAAGTTCATTTGTGTGTTTTTGTTGGCAAATTATGTGTATTTTGTAATTACGATAAATGTATTTTCTATTTCTGGTGTTTCTATTACATTCTTTATCTCTTCTTCCTTTTTCAATTTGTTTTCTAACTCTAATGGTAGATCTATAATTTTTTTGTTTATTTTTGTTGGTAAATTATGGTGTTCATTTCTCTCTCTCTCTCTCTCTCTCTCTTTTTTTTTTTTTTTTAATCCATAATTTTATTTTTTAGTTTAATGATTTGTATTGCTTTCTTTCTTTTCTCTTTTCCTTTTTCCTTTTTCTTATTTATGCCTATAATGGTAAATTCATAAATAAGTTCGTGTATTTTTTATGGTGTGCACTTTGATATATAGTCTATTCATTTTTTGATAAATCCATTAATGTTTATAAACATGATCCCTCCGATCGGTGTACTCTCTCATTCTCTTCTATCTTGTGAAGAAGGAACCTCTTTCTAATCTCTCATAAACTTGGTTCCTTTTATCGGCAACAACTTTGTATATGTACGTTCACAAGCTCCCCCATAAGAGCATGTGCCTCTTAATTAATAGCAACTCTGTACGTACGCTCACAAACCCGCCTATAAGAGCTTGCGCCTTCATCAATTTATCTCCAAAACCGATCCTTCGTGTGTACCTCTCAAAGCTCCCTTTAAAAGCCGGTGAAGCTTTACTTATAGCTTCCTTTTTAAACTGCCTTTTAAGCAACTTCCCTTTGAAATTGCTATTAGAATTTTAATTAATTCAAATTCATTATTCATTATTCATTATTCATTATTTGCTAATTGGTCCTACGCTTTTATTAAATTGTAGTTTTAGTAAATAGATAACTGATGAGTAGTTACATGCAGTTTTGATGAAAAGACTTGTGTGTATTTAAAAAAGGGAGAGGTTACAGGTCTGCAATTTGACGCAATTCCATTTTCTGATATATCCAAACTATCGTTCAGAAATTGTAGTTAATTGGAAGAATCTGTAAGGCTTGAGGAGACCGATTTGTGAAGATCTACGACAAAGTTGCTATGGCGGAAGGTTAGTATTAAAGTTAAACTTACTTCCGCAATATTCCATGAGTGTTTATAACATGTGTATGATTATTAAATTGTGAATATATACATGTGATGATGGAATTGAAATTTTAACATGTGGTATCAAAGCATGTTTATAATCTATGTCTGACATGTTGTTGTAAAATACAGTCTATATATATATTTAGTACTGTACAGTGTGATTATAGTGCTTGTTGATCTTTGATGCATACTGGAGTTTTTGAAATGGAAATTTGGAGTATATTGCATGAAAATCATAATATATTGATTAAAACTTGTAACTGTAAATTGTGCATAACTTTCAGTGTAAAGGATATTTGTTTTCGCTTTTGGTATCATTGGAATCCTTGTTGAAACAACTTTGTAACGATATATTATTTTCCAAAAACAAAGTTCAAATTGTAAAGTTATAGTGATTTAAAGTTTTCGGAGAAATCACCGTTTGGGCTATTTCGGCCGCCGCTTACAGCGTCGATTTGGGATGACAGTAGCATCTAGTTGCCACTGACGTAGACCTTCAATCCACGCCCTATTTTCCCCTCATTAGATGCCAAAAATTTGGTCAGAATCAGGCTATAAAATTTTGCAGAAACCAGGTCAACATGACCCAGTCAACAAGTCAAATCGACCCAACCAACGATCAAATCGGGTCAATGGGGTCAAATTGACCTAATTTTGATCGTGGCATGTGAGGGCGTGTGGTGGCACACGAAAGGTTATGGAGGTGCATGAGGGTGCATGTGAGGGTTTTCATGGCGCGTGCGGGTCTTTTATGCATTAATAATGACATATTCTTGTCTTAATTTGTATTATGCGCAATAATATATGTTGTAATTATGTGATGTCATATGATCGTATATGTTTGAATAACTGAGAGTGTTCACAACATCTTAGCTATGATAATATATGCATTAAGTGATATTTATTATGATCATATTGAAGTTAATGACATCGTTTTGTAGTTAATCATGTTAATGTATTCATTTTACCTACAGGGAATGTTATATTTTCATGATTAATTAGGATGATATAGAAATTATTTTTATTTATTAATTAGTCTATAGGTATTATGAAATATTAATAATTTCTAGTTTCATTATTAAATGATAATGAATCATAATATGTAATGTCTTTACCTATAGGGAGATTTTATGATATGTTGGTTCATTTATGATTTGTTATTTGTTTTACATTGCTAAACTTATAATTATTGTTGATGGTTTGTGCCTCAATTTTATTTAGTAAGTATATCTGTTGATATACCTACTGTAACACCCTGACCCACTGTTGGCCCAACACTGTCAAGATATTATCCGCTTTGGCAGCCTAGGTGGCCTGACTCCGAAGACTAGCCCCTCAAGGTTTTGTTTTTAGGCCCAAAAACCCCTTGCTTAAGCCCAAAACGTGTCTTGACATTTGGGGGATTCCCTAGTATTTAACCAGCTCAGGCTTATCCTTCCTAAGCGATATGGGATGTCTCAATCTCCCCCTAGGATCCAGCGTCCTCACTGCGATCCCTCTTGGGTCAAGCGAGACCTCTTGACTATGCGCACACTTCTAGTTGGGATTGGCTCTGATATCGATTGTAACACCCTGACCCACTATCGGCCTAACACTATCAAGATATTGTCCGCGTTAGCACCTGGGTGGCCTGACTCTAAAGCCCAGCCCCTCACGATTTTTTTTTCAAGCCTAAAAACCCTTTTTTAGGCCCAAAACGTGCCTTAACATTTGAGAGATTCCCTAGTATTTAACCAGCTCAAGACCCTCATTCCCAAGTGATGTGGGATGTCTCACCTACAGTTGACCAAACCTTGATGACAACTAAGGATAAAGTTCCTTACTTGAGTGATGATACTACAAAAGGTGGAGGGAGGTTGTCTTTCTTCATTTACGGTGCATTGATCTTGACTATACTCTTCACAAGGAAGAGCCACTCGTACTTACGGACATTAGTACTCAGGCTAAGATTGTTGTGTATGAACGGTGTGAGCGATCCAATCATTTAAGCATGGTGTTTATCAAATCTCACATGATGACTAGTATCTATGGGTCGATACCGAAGTGTGAGAATGTCAAGGATCTGATGGATGCTATTCATCTTAGTTTGAAACAATCGATAAGGCATTAGGTAGCACCCTTATGAGTAGGTTGACATCCATGAGACTTATTGGCATTAAAGGAGTTCGTGAGCACATTATGAAGATAAGGAACATTGCTGCTCAATTAAAGTCCCTTCAAATGAAGATTAAAGATGATTTCCTAGTGCATTATATCTTGAACTCTCTCTCATTTCATTATACTCCTTTTAAGTTATCTTATAACACACAAAAGGCTAAATGGTCAATCAATGAACTTTTGACCACGTGTGTTCAAGAGGAGGAGATATTTCTCCAAGAAGTTAATAAAACTGCACATCTAATGACAAGAAATGTCAAGTACACTTCAAGAAAGGATAAGAAGTGGAAAGGGAAAGGCGAGTTGCATGAGGTTACCAGAAAGGGAAATAAAGACAACACAAAGTGTTTCTTTTGTAAAAAGAAGGGACACATGAAGAAGGATTGTCCTCAGAGGAAGGCCTAACTTGACAAGAAAGGTAACCTCACATCTCTTGTGTGTTATGAATCTAATATAATTTGTGTTTCTCATAATGATTGGTGGATTGATTGTAATTCTAAAATCCATATTTCTAATACAATGCAGGGTTTTCTAAATAAAAGGAAATCGACGAGAAGTGAATGTAGCATCTATTCAGGAAATAGGTTGCCTTTACATGTGGAAGCTGTGGGAACATACAGACTTATTTTAAGTACTAATTTTATTTTGGATTTAGAACAAACCTTTTATATTGCTAGTTTTTCTAGGAATTTAATTTATGTTTCTAGACTTGTACCATTTGGATACTCTTTCAACTTTTCTAGAAGTTCTTTTACTTTATTTAAGAACTCATTTGTTGTTGGATATGGTACTGTAGATAACAGTTTTTTTAAACATCATTTAAGTGATACTGTTTTTCATAGTTTGATGACTTCACGTGTTAGTGCTGATATTAAATGTACAGTTATGGATGAAAACTCTTCTTTTATGTGGCGACACATCTCTATTGATAGGATCAAAAGGTTGGTAAATGTTGAAGTTCTTGAAACTCTTGACTTTACTGATTTTGATACTTGTATAGACTACATTAAAGGAAAGTAGACTAACAAATTTAAGAAAGGTGCTAGGAAGCGTACTAAACTTTTAGAAATCATACACACAAACATTTGTTACCTTAACATGAGCTATAGTGATCAGAAATACTTAATCATTTTTGTTGATGATCACTCATGATACATGTATCTCTACTTGCTTCATCACAAGGATGAAGCTTTGGATGCTTTCACAATACTTAAAGCAGAAGTAGAGAAACAATGTGGAAAACAAGTTAAAATTGTGAGATTTGATAGAGGTGGTGAATACTATGGTAGATACACTGGTATTGGACAATCACTTGGTCCATTTGCTAAATTTCTTTAGGTGCAAGGTATTGTGGCTCAATATACCTTGCCTAGCACACCATCTCAGAATGGTGTAGTAGAACGGAATAATAGAACATTAATGGATATGGTAAGAAGTATGGTTAGTAACTCCGAATTTCCTCATTCTTTGTGGATTGAAGCTCTTAAAACAACAGCGTATATATTAAACCGAGTTTCAACTAAAGCAGTTCCCAAAATGCCATTCGAGTTGTGGAAAGGTTGGAAATTGAGTTTAAGACGTCTACGTGTTGGGGGTTGTCCAACTAAAGTTAAAGTTTATAATCCACAAGAAAGGAAGTTAGACCCCAGGACTATTAGTGCATATTTTATTAGATGTGCTGAGAAATCCAAGGGATACATGTTTTATTGTTCGAACCATTCCAGTAGAATTGTTGAATTGAGAAATGCCAAATTTCTTGAAGATGATATGGTCGACTTAGAGACTTATTCTTTGAGGAAAATGACGTTACAAATAATTCTCCTAAATCGGGTAAAAGATTGGTTGTTCATCCAAGCTGGGTGAACGATGAGAACCAATCATTCAAAATCCAAGCTCTATTAAAATTGCTTTAATAGGTCATTCTAAACAACCTCCACCACAAGAGGAACAACTAGTTGTGCAACAATCTCAACAAGAGACTATTGATATAACATTAACGAGATCTACTAGATCAAAGAAATCAATAATTCCTACTTATTTTGTAGTGTATTCACAGGAGTCTGACTGTGACATATGTGTTGAAGATGATCCAGACACATTTTCACAAGCTATGGACAATAGTAAATCTAAGCTATGGTATAATGCTATGATTGATGAGATGAATTCTCTGGTAGATAATAAAGTTTGTGACCTTGTTAGGTTGTCTATTAGAAAGGAACCTATTGGTTGTAAATGGATATTTAAAACCAAAAGGGATTTATTAGGCAACATTGAGAGATACAAGGCTAGATTTGTTGCCAAGAGGTTCATGTAAAGGGAAAGGATGATTATAAAGAGAAATTTTCTCCAATTTCTAAAAAGGATTCCTTTCACATCATCATGACATTAGTTTCTCATTTTGATTCAGATTTACATCAAATGGATATGAAAATAGGTTTCCTCAATGGAGATTTTAAGGAAGAGGTTTATATGAAACAACCTGATGGGTTCATTTCAAGTGGTCGTGAGCATTTGGTTTGCAAGCTTAAAAATTCCATCTATGGACTTAAACAAGCCTCCTGACAATAGTATTTAAGATTTCATAATGTTATCTCTTCATTTGGTTTTGTAGAAAATGTTATGGATCTATGTATATACCACAAGGTTAGTGGGAGCAAAATCATCTTTCTTATAGTATATGTAGATGATATTCTGCTTGCAACCAATGATTTGGGTTTGCTGCATAAGGTGAAACAATTTCTTTCTCAACATTTTAGTATGAAGGATATGGGTGAGGCATCTTATGTCATTGACATTAAGATTCATACGGATATGTCTCAACATATTTTGTGACTATCTCAGGAAGCCTATATTAATAAAATTCTCGAGAGATTTCGGACGAAGGATTGTTCACCCAATGTTGCACCTATTGTTAAGGGTGACAAGTTTAATCTAAACCGATGTCCTAAACTTCAGATTGAAAAGGAACAAATGAAAAACATTCCTTATGCTTCAGTTGTTGGAAGTCTAATGTATGCTCAGGTCTGTACTAGACCTAGCATTGCTTTTGTAGTTTGAATGTTAGGAAAATATCAAAGCAATCTAGGTTTAGATCATTGGAGAGCTACAAAGAAGGTAATGAGGTATCTTCAAGTGACTAAAAATTTCATGCTTACATATAGATGGTCTGACAATTTAGAGGTAGTTGGATATTCAGACTCAGACTTCGCTAACTGTGTTGATTCTTAGAAATCAACATCTGGATATGTTTTTATGCTTGCCGAATGTGCTATATCTTGGAGAAGTGTCAAACAATCCTTGGTTGCCACTTCTACCATGGAAGCTGAGTTTGTTTCCTATTTTGAGGTTACTACACAGAGTATTTGGTTAAGAAGTTTCATTTCTAGGCTTGGAGTTGTTGAGTCTCTAGGCCAATAAGGTGATATTGTGACAAATCAGCTGTTGTGTTCTTTTCTAAGAACAATAAGAGTGGAAGTCGAAGTAAACACATCGACATTAAGTACTTAGCAATAAAAGAGCACATTAAAGCCAACGAAGTGCTTATTAAACACATACATACCAAGCAGATGATTGCAGATCCTCTAACAAAAGGCATGCCACCAAAGATGTTCAAAGATCATGTAGTTCAAATGGGGCTACGTCCCAATCTGTCACTTTGAGAGGTAATACTTTCATATCTTTATTCCATGAAACTCTGAAGTTTAGTTTGTTTTTCTCTTTTAAGTTGTATACATTTATACTAGAGAATAACAAACATCCTGAAAGACATAGAACAAACATTTGAATTTTGTTATAAAGTAATATTTCACATTCATGAGTTTATTTGGAAAGAGAAAAATTGCATGGTAATACATGGAAGGTAATACTTGTTTAAAAAGAACTTACAACTATGATTCATGCAGTTCTATTTTTCTGATTAAACATGAGGCATATAAAACTGCTATGTTATGGATTATATAATAAAAGTTTGGACCAAGTGGGAGAGTGTTAGAATTTTAATTAATTCATATTCATTATTCAATATTTGCTAGTTGGTCCTACACTTTTATTAAAATGTAGTTTTAGTAAATAGGTAACTACTGAGCAGTTACATCAGTTACATCCCATTGGCCTTTGATGGAAAGACTTCTATGTATTAAAAAAAGGGAGAGGTTACAAGTCCCCAATTTGACACAATTCCATTTTCTGATATACCCAAACCATCACTCAGAAATTGCAATTAATTGGAAGAATATGTAAGGCTAGAGGAGACCGATTTGTGAAGATCTACAACAAAGTTGCTAAGGCAAGAGGTTAGTATTAAAGTTAAACTTACTTCTGTAATATTCCATGAGTGTTTATAACGTGTATATTATTAAATTGTGAATATATACATGTGGTGATGGAATTGAAATTTTAACAATTGCCTCTCACAGAGCTTAATTTTCACTCTACTTAAGACTTGCTTACATAGTGTTTATGAGTTGCTTAGCTTTCCTGTTTGGAGACGGACTTTATTGAATTCACTGATCATGTCCTATTAAACGTCCTTTGCTGAAAGTTGATGATTTCTCCCAAAATTCCAACTCTCATAGGATGCTAATATGTGAGGTTTTCTCAACTGATGTGTTCCATTACAACTCAAACTCCTTAGTTTGAGGAAAACACGGGCTCTTAATAAATATAGACTATGATATCTTGGCCATCAATTTAATGTTTGAATTACCTTACAATTTCATATTCCGTTAGTGAAAAAACTTACATGGGACAATCCCACCAGGCCACCACATCATTATATTAATATGGTGTGACTTTCCAATAAAATACTATCAAATGTTCTATGTTTAATTTTAATAGACTACAATAACTTTCTTATGTTTTAGGCACTAGCTGCTATACAAAAATTTAAGACCCTTCTCTCACATTCCTCTTATGTTGTTGTTCTCCATCTAAGTCACCATAATCTAACAAGTCTTCGTTAATCATAAATCTTTATGTTTTATCTATCATTTTTCCCTTCTTCAACCATTGAAATTTAGGTCAATCATCAATAGTCATAGCATAATTCTGCAGTAAAAAATCAAAGTGCTTTATTTTTTGCAAACGTTACTCCTCTGATAAAGAGTAATGTTATGCCTAAATAATATGTTGACGTTATCTCCACCAATCAAGATTCAACAGACTTCTCCACCAATCAACTCTCAGCATGCATCTCAACCAACCAGGATTCACTAAGTCATGAAGACAAAATATAATAGTTATCTGATCCTTAAATCGACTCAAAGGGATATTTTGTGCAGCCATCTGCCAAAATTTCATTTAATTTAAGGATATAGATTAAAAGCCTTCAACGAATTAGAATGAAGGAAGATCTTCACCAAATCAAGACAACTTGTAAAAGCACTCCTTACCTTGATCTGAAAAATAGTATAAATAGGCAGCTCTACTCCTCAAAACGGGATTGATTTTACACACTTATTCTACAGCAAAAATAGCAAAGACGCACTACTAGAAAGAGATTGACTTGTTATTCTCTTAGAACACTTCAAACACTTGTAACCACGAGAGATCGCTCTCTTTATAATCTTCACTAGCGAGCACAAAATAAACCATAATACAATCATAGTGAACGTAGGACTTGCTCATAGCATCTGAACCACTCTAAAAATCTCTCTTATCAACTTGTTATTTAAGTATTAACAAACAAACCTCATCACTACACCATAAACACATCTCACAATCATCTCACGTGTAACTTCATAGTACTTTGCACGTGCGTAGTTGTTAGTGTCAAATCATGCATCAACAGTTTGGTGCTACAAGGAGAGCCTTGATGTCACATAAGCTCTTTATCTAGTAAGTTTACGTTCTTACATTCAATCTCGTTTTTTACTAGCAAATGTGTTCGTTTCTTTTTCAGAATCTTACATAAGTAGACATGGCTCGCGGTAATGATATGGATCAAAGAAACAAATCTGTCACGAACAACAATGAAGAGACCGCTCGCAATCAGAGAGAGTCAACTCCTGAAAGAGTTCCTTACAATTTGTTCAGAGAGGGAACGTCTACTCCTTAGACATATCCCACCTTGATATGTTGTTTGGGAAATCTTGAAAACACTCTCCAAGTGATGTCTCAACGTTTGGACAGAATCACACCAGTACCTAAGAACGCATTCCACGCAAAAGCTTTGAGACAGTCATGTTTACAAGCATCACATAATGTAACATTCTTAGGCATATGGGAGGTTACAATTGGGCAAAATCACCCAAAAAGATGGTCGAAGGTTGTCCACATGCATGAGAATCAGAATTCTATCCCACACGTCAGCCGTAATTCACGTCAAATGCACTCTTGTGGTACTTTTCAAAGGCATGCCAACAATAATACAAGGCATGGGAGGACACCCACAATCGGCATGTTTGTTAGTAAACGGTCCGAATACGCAGCGGAAACGAAAAAAATAAAATAACAGGATCGTTTACATGAGCCAAGATCAAGGGTATGATTTTAACAATTTATTATAAATAAAATATGCATAAATATACAACATGAGTTAGAGAAACAAACGCACGTTGAAGGCTCCTCCAAATTTGTCGTCAACGTTTGCTACCGACCAAGTGTAGGATCGAACCTGCGTAGTCCACACGAAGACAATCTAAAAGAACCAAGAGGGATTTGTAGATCCCTTTGGCTTCAAGATAAGAAGAAAAGAAGAATCAATGAAATTGATTCCCAACCTAATCAATCTGCCGTGGGAGTGTATTCAAAAGGGGGCTGCTGTGTGTTTTTGTGTTTTACAAAGAAAATATTATTAAAATCACACACATTTTTCTTTATATTTAAAAACAATTTGCCTAATCCATACGGAATAGGCTTGGGCTCCAACCAAACGCCCCATGTTGCCAAACACTCCCAATTTGATTGATTTTAATTTCCATCATTATCTCAATTAAAATCAATTAATATATTATTTAAATATATATTAACATTTAACAATAATGATAATATATTTAAATTGTGCGAAAACACATTTAAACGTAATTTACTTATTTAATTTTTCTAACAAATTAAATAAAGGCTAAGACCTCAGCAAATTTAATTGCACTGTGAAATTACCAAAATACCTTTTCGCCTTAAAAGACGAAAACGCCCTTCTTTCTTCTTGCATCTTAAATTGTCTTCTATGTGTGTGACCCTTAGGCTCCTCATCATATCGGCAGTGTATAGTATTGCGATTAACACCAATTAATGTCTCACTAATACACAGACCAAGATTGGCCCCTAGCAAGGCATCATGGCCACCCGATAGATTCGGATTCAGCAAAGTAGTACCTGTCAACGATATGGTTACCGTGCAATTCGATCCTTTCATCATACCTTATCTCGACGAGACGAAGGCATAGAAATAGTGTCAACCTTCGGGTACTCTCGATATTATTATTCAGTTTTTGGACCAATGACCCGTATATATAACTGGATGAGCAACAACTCATCCCACTGTGGCCACAGTTTTAGTGTCATTGCCTATACTGAATTGCGCGTGAGATAACTTTCTCCCATACCGGGAGTGATAAATCCTCTGTCAATCCACCATAGTCTTGTACACTCCTTGATGCAGGCAATACCACCGTATTGACAGCTTGAAAAGAACTGCGTTAGGCTAGTGAAACTACACCAATCGGTGCACAAGACGCTCCGGTGATCTCAAGTCTAAGGATCACATGCACCACATTCGTTAGAGGATTTGTTCCATAGACACTGGGGTTACATCCATATGGAATCCTCTGGTGGGTCAGTCCAGTGAACTTGCTGCGGTATATCCGCCTACAACAAGCACCCATGGTGTGCACCAGGTTGTCACCAAACAACCTTGACAAGTGAGATCAGTCACGCCTTTCGACAGGGTCGTAACACTATGATAGCCTTACGTATTATCTGTGCCCTTAGTTCAGAATAATACTGGGGCTACGGACGTTTCTAGAATGGCCACCATATGTGCTCATAGGGTTCTCACTATCAAGATTTGAAACACTGATACCTTCGTCACGGCTCTAACATTCTAAGGACAAATATCAAAACATATTGCAATAATAATGATTTACGCGATATAGAATAAAATGCCTTTTATTGATTAATGAACATTATTACAAAGAGTCAATTCACAATAATTGATTGGCTCTAGGGCATCTACTCTAACAATCTCCCACTTGACTATGCCAATCATTATGCCCTCAACATGAATGACCCAAGTGCTGCACTATAGCCAGTCATTCATGCACTCAACATTGAATGACCTAAGTGCCCATCATGCTTCTGCTACAACAGAAACTTTAATAGTGGGTTGGGAGGTATTCTGCAAATCGCACATTCCCTTTCATATAATCTTCAGATCAGATGAATCAACTAAGTAAGTGTTTGGATACATGGTGAGACCGTGATTCCTCAGCCACAACAATGGTCCATTGTTATGCAGTACAACTATACTGGATTAGCAATGCTTGAAATCACATCAAGTTCAGTAATGAACTTCTTTATCCAAACCGCCTACACGGCTGTATTAAAAATGCGATACACTTAGCATCAATGTAGAATACCGCAGTACACCAATTTGGCTCTGCAGCTCATTGCAGTTATATTGAGACAAAATGTGTAATCCCAAATTGCGAACTATAATCATCCTTTCCTGTTTGGAAATAGCGTCACTGTATTCTCTTACAGGGCTCATCTTTCTTCCATAATCCAAGAATATATATTCTTAAGCCCTTTTCAAGCACTTAAGAATGTCCATTGACACTCACCAGTGTATTCACTTGGATTAGTTGATATCTTCTACTAGTGCCGAATGCACATGAGACATCCATCTAAGTACATAACATATTGCTCACTTGAGCCTGATTGACATCCATTACAAATGCTGAATGCACATTAGATATCAATCTGAACATATAAGATGGATCCACTTGCTAAGCATGTGGGATCCTCTTCATTCTATCTATCTCATTGTGTGGTTAAAGACCATATCCTTACAGAGATAGACACCAATGCCATCAGAAGAAATCCCTTCTTGGATTTTTCTATACTGAATGTGGTCAGTACCTTGTCTATGTACTTTGACTTAGTTTGAGCAACCTACACGATCTATCACAATAGATCTTATTCCAAGGATGTAGGCTGTTTCCCCTAAGTCCTTCATGGAGAAGCACTTGGATACCAAGTCTTTACCGACTGCAAGTTTGGTATATCATTCCCGATCAGAAGTATGTCATCGACCTACAACACTGGGAATGCTACTGCGCTCCCTCACTTTCTTGTAAACACAGGGCTCATTCGGTCTTGATGAAACTGAATTCTTTTACTGCTTATCAAAACGAATGTTCCAGCTCCTTGAAGCTTGCTCGAGTCCATAATGAATCTTGCTACTTGCATACCTTATTAGCTTGACTATCAAGAACGAAACCATCAGGTTGTGTCATACAAATCCTCCTCAAGGTTTCCGTTCAGGAAAGCAGTTTTGACATCCATTTGCCAAAACCCATAGTCATGATATGCAGCAATTGCAAGCAAATCGGATGGATAATCATGGCAACCGACGAAAAGGTTTCTTCATAGTCAATGCCGAATTTGTTTGAAACCTTTGGCAACCAGCCGTGCTTTAAAGTATGCACGTTGCCTCCATGTCAGTCTTCTCTTGAAGACCATTTACACCATGGGTTTTACCCCTTCAGGTGGTTCCACAGAGACCACACTTGGTTCTGGTACATGGAGTCCATCTGATTTCATGGCTTCAAGCCATTTAAGGAATCGGATCGATTTGTAGGTTCTGGGTTCTCGTCTTGGTAGACCAGTACGTCACCATATTAGTCATGAGATAATCGTATCTCTCGGGCTCATGGCGTACTCTCCAGATCTACGTAGTCTGTGCTACTGAGGTAGTTCACTTTGATCACAGTTGTGGAGTAACCTCCTCATAATGTCAACCACTTCTTGTGGACATCATCTCGTTCTTCGTCTAGTATATCTTGTGGTTCTAGAACTTCATCGAGTTCTACTTTTCTCCCACTAATACTTCTTAGAAAAATTCATTTTCTAGGAAGACACCAGATCGAGCAATAAAAATTTTGCGCTCTTCTGGGTGGTAGAAATAGTATCCTGGGTCTCCTTTGGATACCCCACAATATACATTTACAGGATTTTGGGCCCAGCTTGTTCGAAGTCAATTTCTTAACATAAGCTTCGCAACCCAAATCCTTAGATAAGACAAGTTGGGCTTTCGCCCCCTCATAGCTAATATGAAGTCTTATCTACAGACTTTGACGGCACACGGTTCAAAACGTGAGTCGCAGTCTTAGGGCATAACCCTAGAAAGATGTAGATAAAAAAACTCGTCATGAACCTAAAACATATCAAGTAAGGTCTTGTTCCTCCTTTCCGACACTCCTTTGTGTTGGGGTGTATAAGGAGGAGTGAGTTGTGATACTATCCACATTCCTTCAGGTATGTTTAGCTCAACTTGCCAAAGTTGGCATAGTAGTCATTTTGGATTATCCTTATTGTCTTCTTAAGAACATATTATTATGAAACAGTTCCATAAAGAATATTATATACATCAAGGACAATAATCCATTAGTAAACTAATATTCTCATTTGTCTAGTGGACACAGAAATATATAATTTTGAAACTGAAGAAAAACCATAATAATCCAAGTTCCAAGAAACAAGGTCATCGGCTAATCAGACGATAAGATCCTACCGCAAATGTAGCAGCACGTGCTTCATTTCCAACTGGTAGGTCCACCCTCTCTCGGCGAGCAATCTACTCTACGTAGTCTACACATCAATCAAATGTGAGTACCATTTTGTGTCAACTAGATGTTTACGGGAGAGTTAATTCAATAACGTACCTGACGAAGAAGTAACATTCTTCTTCCCTTTTGCTAGGAAGGCCTTGCAATGTTTTCTCCAGTGACTGGGATTCCCACAGTGAGGACAAACGCCTTTCCTTCTGCAACAGTTCTTTCCATCGACTTTGAGCCCTTTCCTTTTCACTTGAGTTGGCTTCAACCAACGTAATGTTTCTGACTTTTTCATGCCTGACTCAGTAGTCTTCAACAAACCAGAAGCTCGGGAAGGGATTCTTCTTATCTTCCTCAATAAAGTCATAGACAAATTGAGAATAAGAATCTGGTAATGACTGTAATATTAGGTTTATTGCTAAACCTTCTCTAAGTCCACATCCCAAAATTCAAGCTTGTTCATATACTCGATCACTTGAGTATATGATCGCCAATTTTGGTACCCTCTTCATCCTACATCTGAATAATGACCGAGACACCATATGCTTCTCATTTCTTCGAAGAAAATGAAGAATGAAGCTAAATCCATTTTCTGGCACTACTCTCGCAGTAATGGTGCCATTGATGCAAGCACAATGTATCTAGTCATTTCTGCTTTTGCATCATGTGTATCCTTCACATATACATACCCAGTCTCATGGATAGAACTATCAGCAGGCTCTGGTGATAGAGCTTGCTCAATGGTGTATAATCATCGCTTGACTGAAGTATATTATTATACTTCTATACCAGTCAACGAAATTTTCACCATTCCATTTCTCTCCCAGTTCGATGATTTGTCGCAGTGATGTTGGGATCATTTTGCTCAAATTTAAGTGAATCTACAAGTGCAGAAAAAGTAACCGTTATTACCATGTTCATATTATTGTTTAATATGGTCTTTTATTAAACGAAGCTCCCACTATTTTACTCAAGCCAATAGCCTCACTATTAACTCGGGAAAGCCCGTGACTTTCCTAGTGGACCGAGATCCATCCTGCCCATTTCAAACCTTGCTTTGGCGAACAAGCCAAAATGAGTTGATTAGGTAGGCCAACAAACTCAATCCACACCAGTTGGTAGCTCCCACTATCAACCTCAATGTGAGAAAACCAACAAGCCAATCAAACCATCCAATGGACAATACATGCCATCGTCCTCAAGTGTGATCTCAGTACATGTAGAGTGGACACTACATGTCACCACGTACACACAATATGGTACTGCTCTACTATACCTTGACGCGTGTTATCAACCTTCGATTTGGCGAACAAGCAAAACCGTCATTTTAAGTCGACCCATCACCCATTAAGGAAAACTCCAATGCATTTTAACCTCCCCAGGTAGAGTGTACCCTTCGCTTTGGCGAACAAGGTTTCGACGAACAGTGGTTTGATTAAAACCCTGGTGATGGAAGGCTTTCGTGACTTAATATACTTTAATTGAGGGTTTTGTTATTTAAGTCTCACCAAATTATTTCTTTGTTAGAATGACATTGTTTGGCATGTTATCAAACATTCAACCTTAGCATGCATTCTAAACAAAATTAAACGTACCGGTACATGGCCCAACTAAAACCGATTTCCTCGAGCCTAGAGGAATGTGGGTCACCTAGGGGTCCTGTAAATAAAATCTTGAGTCTTCAAGTATGGTTGCCTCGTCCTTTCGCCGACTTCAAGTACATTACAAAAAATATCTTTCCAAATTTACAATAAATAAATATACAAATTCTTTACATCAATAAATTTAGAAACCTCGATTTACATTCGAGGGGAATTAGATGAGAAGAGAATATACATCGAGAGAGGAGAAAGGCAGGACACGCAGGCCCTATTTAAAAAATACAACCATACATACCAAAAATAATTAAACATTCACCCTTAGGTCTAAGGTCATGTACCGGGCACCATGCAATATACAAACAAGTACAAAGACTACATTTCAAAAACAATCAATTTCTGAAATTTATGGGTTAATTACAATTTACCCCTGATAATTTGCAGATTTAAGTTTGGTCCAAAAGTTTTGAAATTGCATTTTACCCCTTGCACACTTGGAACTGCGCTCGCTGCAGCGATGAGTTAGATCGCCGTTGCGTGCATTGGTTTTGGTATAGCGCACGTCCGAAGGACGATCGCCGCGGCGAGGGTTATATCGCCGCGGCGGGCGCTGTTTTATACAGCGCCGTCCAAAGGACGATCGCCGCGGCGGGTTATATCGCACGGCGACGAGATCGCGCGGCGAAGAGTTATATCGCCGTGGCGACGACGATCGCTGCGGCGATGGATTATATCGCCGCGGGCGCGTACACAGATCGTAGCTCCGGATCTGTTCATGCAACAACCAAAACACTCTAACCGGATTTTGCAATCAATCAAACACATTGATCTAACAAGATCCATCATGCATTAAACCAAAACAGCAGATCATCAACAAATAAATTTAATCGATTAATCAGTTTCTTAAAAACATATTTCAAAACAGATTTACACAGATTCAATATGGCAACATATTATCATCAAATACATGTTATCAACCATACACATAAAAATTGTAAAATTCAGTACCCTAGGCTCTGATACCATGTTAGTAAATGGTCCCGAATACGCAGCGGAAACGAAAAATAAAATAACAGGATCGTTACATGAGCCAAGATCAAGGGTATGATTTTAACAATTTATATTAAATAAATCTGCATAAATATACAACATGAGTTAAGAGAAACAAACGCACGTTGAGGCTCCCAATTTGTCGTCGAACATTTGCTACCGATCCAAGTGTAGGATCGAACGCGTAGTAGTCACACGAAGACAATCTTAAAAGAACCAAAGAGGGATTTGTTAGATCCTCTTTGGCTTCAAGATTAAGAAGAAAAGAAGAATCAATGAAATTGATTCCAAAACCTAATCAATCTGCCGTGGGAGTGTATTCAAAAAGGGGGCTGCTGTGTGTTTTTGTGTTTACAAAGAAAATCATATAAAATCACACACATTTTTCCTTTTATATTTAAAAACAATTTGCCCTAATCCATACGGAATAGGCTTGGGCTCCAACCAAACGCCCCATGGGCCAAACACTCCCAATTTGATTGATTTTAATTTCCATCATTATCTCAATTAAAATCAATTAATATATATATTTAAATATATTAACATTTAACAATAATGAATATATTTAAATATGTGCGAACACACATTTAAACGTAATTTCACTTATTTAATTTTTCTAACAAATTAAATAAAGGCTACGACCTCAGCAAATTTAATTGCACTGTGAAATTACCAAAATACCTTTTCGCCTTAAAAGACGAAAACGCCCTTCTTTTTCTTGCATCTTAAATTGTCTTCTATGTGTGTGACCCTTAGGCTCCTCATCATATCGGCAGTGTTAGTATTGCGATTAACACCAATTAATCGTCTCACAATACACAGACCAAGATTGGCCCCTAGCAAGGCATCATGGCCACCCGATAGATTCGGATTCAGCAAAGTAGCTACCTGTCAACGAATGGTTAGTGCAATTCGATCCTTTCATCATACGTTATCTCGACGAGACGAAGGCATAGAAATAGTGTCAACCTTCGATTACTCTCGATATTATTTATTCAGTTTTTGGACCAATGACCCGATTAAAACTGGATAGAGCAACAACTCAATCCCACTGTGGCCAGTTTTAGTGTCATGGCATATACTGAATTGCGCCGTGAGAAACTTTCTCCCGTACCCGGGAGTGATAAATCCTCTGTCAATCCACCATAGTCTGATACACTCCTTGATGCAGCCAATCACCACCGTATTGACAGCTCTGAAAAGAACTGCGTTAGGCTAGTGGCAAACTACACCAATCGGTGCACAAGGCGCTCCGGTGATCTCAAGTCTAAGGATCACATGCACCACCATTCGTTAAAGGATTTGTTCCATAGACACTGGGGTTACCATCCATATGGAATCCTCTGGTGGGTCAGTCCAGTGAACTTGCTGCGGTTATCCGCCTACAACAAGCACCCATGTGTTGCACCAGGTTGTCACCAAACAACCTTGACAAGTGAGATCAGTCACTGCCTTTCGACAGGGTTGTTCAACACTATGATAGCCTTACCGTATTATCTGTGCCCTTAGTTCAGAATAATACTGGGGTACGAACGTTTCTAGAAGGCCACACATATGTGCTCATAGGGTTCTCACTATCAAGATTTGAAACACTTGATACCTCGTCACGGCTCTACCATTCTAAGGACATATATCATACATATGCAAAATAATGATTACGCGATAAGAATAAAATGCCTTTTATTGATTAATGAACATTATTCAAAGAGTAAATTCTACAATAATTGATTGGCTCTAGGGCATCTACTCTAACAATGTTGGTTCTAACCATCGTCAAGATAGGGGAAACTCCCACAACCAACTATCTCCTTCACATGGCTCAAGGCCATATGTATCAAGGCAAGCTGAAGGCTCGGCCAAAGTATTGCGATCTTTGATTTACAGTCGTTCATAAATTGCAACCGGAGGGCATGCGCCCAGGTTGCAGAAAGTGATCCTCAACGGCCTGCTCCTCCTTAGTTAAAGGATCTTCAAAGGGCCTTGGATCAAATTCGTGCTTAACAAGATGAGCAAGGAATGGTCGTTGAGGCATCTCCTTTTTCTCTTGAAGTCCTTAATGCCTCTCTCCCGTCAAGATTTAGAATGGTGGATATGAAGGCATTTGATCGAAATGTTGATCCCCAAGATCATCTATAGGAGTTCAACAACCTCATGGAGCTACACCAGTTCTCTAACTTGGCAAAAATTGTTGTCTGGCAATAACCCTTACTATTGGAGCAAAGCATTGGTTCATATCGCTTCCAACATGATTTGTTCAAACTTGGCAATTGATAAGTTCCTTGTTCTTGAGGCATTTCCAATCTATTCAATGCCACTCAACTACCTAAGCAATATCCGACAAGATAGGGATGAGTCACTAAAGTCTTACATAGACAGATTCCATACTGAGATAAACAAGGTGGCTAACACCCTTGAAGAATCGATTCGAACTCTTTTCGTTGCAGGAGTTCACCTACAGACAGAGTTATAGAACAAGCTCCAATCTGAAGACTATGTCTCACTTCCTCGTTTCTACAAGCTCACAGAGAAATACCTGCGAATTGAAAATTTCATGGCCACTCTAAATCGTCACGACCTTAGACCTTCGACTAGTGCTCCCAGTCGAAGGGAAGATTATAAAGGGAAAATTAGAAGAAATTATTAGAAGTGGGGGAATGATAATCAGAGGAAATGAAAGAAACCTCATTTTGAGCCCAAGAAAGTATATGCCCCATTGTCCCACCAAGACAAGTTCACCCCTCTGAAGGCATCCATCAAAGACATTCTGGCTGTGACGAGAGAAGCCAGGTTGATCACGGATCTAGAGCCCATGAAAATAGAGAGCTCCCAAAGAAATAATAAAAAATATTGTTGTTTTCACCGAGACATCAACCATCACACTAATGAGTTCCATACTCCCAAACATGCAATAAAGGATCTCATTTAGAGGGGTTATCTAAAAGAATTTGTAGACGATCAAGCACCCGCAAGGAAGAAAGATCGCAATACTGGAGAATGATCTTCAGGCCGCAAGGGCAAGGGGTTATACTTCATGGGAACCATCATTGGGGGACCGCACATTGCGGGGACCTCTCGGAACTCTCAAGATTGTTATGCTAGAAAGTCCAGACATGAACCCCACAATGTCCTCAGCCTTGAGCGACGTCTTGCCAAGTATCCCTAGAGAGAAGAAGAAATAACCCCATCTCTTTCGACGATTAGCGAAAGAGATGGGGTTAGAAATGATCAACATCTACAGTGACTCCCAACTGGTAGTCAATCAAATATTGGGAGAATATCAAGTCAAACAAGAAAACATGATTGTTTACCTAAAAAAAGCTAAGACCGAGCTCAAGTCTTTCAAGTAGTAACGATCAAGCAAATCCCTAGAAATCAAAACTCTGTTACTGAGGCTTTGGCTAAGATTGCTTCATTGTTGGATTCAGATGTTCTGAACGACATTTCGATTCATCCGATCAGTCCCTTATGATAATAGAGTCAAAAACTTGGATGACTCCCATTCTCTCTTACCTCAAAGAAGGAGTCCTTCCTCGCAAAAAGATAGAAGCGACGATCCTTCACACCAAATCTGCTCATTACACTCTGATCGGAGATTAATTGTATAAGCGAGGGTATGGCCACCCTTTGTTGCAATGTGTAATAGATGAAGAAGCAGATTACATTCTTAGAGAGGTACATGAAGGAATATGTGGCAACCATACCGTTGCATGATCTCTCGCCAATAAAATTACTTGCCAAAGGTTTTATTGGCCTAAACTTTATGAGGACGGTTTCACCTTTGTAAAGAAGTGTGATAAGATGCAAAGGTTCGCTAAAATTCTGCAAGCTCCTTCTCACAAGTTAACAACAATGACCAACCCTTGGCCATTTGCTATGTGGGGAATTGATCTCATTGGCCTTATGCCAACCGAAAAAGGTGGCATCAAGTATGTAGTGGTTGCAGTTGATTATTTCACAAAATGGGTTGAAGCTGAGCCCTTAGCCATGATTACTACAAAGAAGCTCAAAGACTTCATCTTCAAGAACTTAATGTGCTGTTTTGGAATTCCTCACACTCTTATCTCAGATAATGGAAAACATTTCGAAAACAAGGATTTCAAGCAATTTTACGAAAATCTGGGGATTTAAAAAAAAATTCTCCTTAGTAGTAAGACCACAAGCTAATGGTCAAGTTAAGGCTAGGGTTGTAATTGAGTCGAGTTGAGCTGAGTCGAGTATTCGGCTAATCGAGCTGAGCTCAATTACTACAAGATCTGGCTCGAGTTTCGTCGAGCCTAAGAAATGATGTTTGAACTCGAGCTTATAATGGGTGGCTCGAGTATGAGCCGACTCACGAGCTTGATTAGGCTTGGTCAACAGTGGTTTGACCATATCCAATTTCAGCCTTGCAGAATGTTTTTTGCCAGCATCATATTTAATTACAAAATTTTACAAACACAACTACTGTAAATGACAATATGCATCAAAAAATAGCTACTGCATCTCCTTAATCATATTAAGCATGCTGGTTTTGTATGACATATTAAGTTAAGTGAACTAAATTTCTTAGTTTAGTTCACTTGACTTAATTAATGTTTGAGCAAAAATAACATGTGATTTTGAGGCTGTAACTAATAATTATACATGCTAGCAGTAACTATACATCAAAATACAGGCCAAAACATCACAATATAGTTGTCCATTCATCAAAATATAGGTGGCTATAGATGGGGTGTCTTCTACCAAAACCACCAGTTTCCTAGGGCTACAAACAAATTCAATTTAGTAAGTTTCTATTTGTATAAATATTCTAATTAATTGGCTATAAAACTGAAATAAAATTAGATGAATAAGAGATCCTACATGCTTCCGTTTAGTTTAGATAACTCTCACATTTTAATCTATGTATAATCATTAAACCAAACAAAAATGAATCAACATGAACTTGTGCATGTCTGCTGCAACAACCAAACCATGTACTGAAACCCAAGAACTTATGGGATAGGAAGCTTAATCTCCAACGGTTGTTGCTCTCCTTGAAATGAAAAAGGAGGAAAAATTAAAGTTTAGTCAGAATAAAGTTACTATAATTATTGATTTGAACCAAAACTAATTCGATATAACCTACTTTGCACCCTTTCTTCACCCCATTCAAAGAGCGACACCAATCACTTCCACATAAGAGAATCTTTATTATGTTGGGAGCTAATGATGATCGATATGTGTCAATTACCGTACTTCCGACACTGAAAAGATACTCAGAAGCAACCGTAATGATAAGGATGACTAATATCTCACGAGCCATGGTAGAAAAAATTGGGTACTTTGTTGAATTTGCCTTCCACCACTGTAAAGCACCAAACGCATTAGGATCCCCCACACATTTATGACACCCCTCTCCCAAATAACAGTGTAACTTAGATTTACTAGGCTCAACAGTCTTAAACACGTCCAGAAAATTAGTAAAATCATCCCAATGCTCCGCCCTGTCTGCTGCTGCCCTCGCCCCTTCACCAATAGCCTGAAGTCCATCCCCTATTGATGTAGAACCTGAAAGATGGAATGCATGGAGAATGATACATGTGATAATATAATATGTAAATAAGTATTTTGCAAAAAAAAAATTCAATCAAATTGAAAACAAGTAAGGTATAACTTGTTACCTTAAGTCCTTAGCAACCTTGGAGACTTTTAATTTCAAGAAAAATTAAACAAAAAAGTATCCATGCCAAGGTAAAAGAAGAATTAGGCCAAGAGAGACATTTAGGATTCTTAGAAATTTTAATTTCTCTGCACTAAAATTGATATATCATTTTCTTTCTATATGTAGCCTTGTAAACAATTCAATAATTGTTTTGGAGTTGTAAATAATTCCATAATTATTATGAAGTTATTAAACTTCTTTAAATAATAACATTGGATTAACATTTAATCACAACTAACAATTTAACTCTTAAATTGTTGACATAACAATTTAACCCTTAAATTGTTTATATGTTGACAATTACAACCCATTGTTAAATTCAATTTAATATAAAGAAAATAATTAATTATGAATTGGAGTTCCATTTAATTCCAATTAGCAATTTAACTCTTAAATTATTCATAATAACTAATATAACCCTCCATTGAATCTAATTCAATGATAATAATATAAATAACTTTATTACCCCTGGTAAGTGCTAGCCAACCTTGGATAATCAACTCTCTTCGGCTATTTCTCCATTCTCCTTAGTTTTTATGTGTGACCTCTTAGGTTCATTGTGGCCTAGCCGTGGGCCCAATATCATAGTCTATTCCGATATATTTCATCATAACTCTTTATGACCGAAACTCCCATCGATTATGGTAGGCATCTAGCAATGCTCCATAACCCTTACGTCACAATGAAAATATACTCCAACGAACCCTTTTATAATCATACACATTGTGTAATCAAATCCTTTCGTTGTCTAATCCCAATTAAGAATGGATTCATGGTATGTCAAAATCCTTGTCTTAATTTTATATCAAATTGACAAACTATACATATGGAACGTGTCACCGTGAAACAACCTTTCAGGTAACATTTTATATACCCTAGCTAGAGATTTCCCTTTTCCAACGTATCTTGACATTTTTCTAGGAACTCGATATCAATCTATACCAAGTCAATAGATCCCATCTTGACTATCACTTGTCTCCACACATAAACAACACATGGCCAAATCGGCTTATTAACACATGACATGATTAGCCTCGTTTTTATACACCATATGAACCATATGTGTTTATGCAGAATCCAACCGTGATATCTCAAGTCTAAGGATTAATAATACACTAGTATGATCTTATGATGCATCATTGACTACATTTTAAATGCCCATGTGATTCATCATAAATGGCCATATTCGATAAACAGTTCACCAACCGCTTATCCATGTTAATGCTCTAGTGATATAACTTTTATAATTACCCATACTAATACCATCACATGATATTCAACGGAGGCATTCAGCATGCCTACTATGTAATATTATTGCCCAATTAATATTACCTATGTAAGGAATACTTTGATGATTTTGATCTTCTAAAGATTTGTGTCATTCGGACATTTCACATGTATATATATACGTGTGTGTGTGTGTGTGAAATAAAAACACTTTCTTTTATTAATAAGATAAAAATGTATATACATTAACATATATATACAAAACATAATACCTTGGAATCGACAACACGATTGGTTCCCAGGGAATACACTAATAGAAGCACGGGTAGCAGTCGATACTTTACTAGCATCAACATACTCCCCAGATACCTCGTACAAGGCATCCCAAACAATAACAATATTTGCCGCTAGCATCAACATACTCCACATATACCTCATACAAGGCATCCCAAACAATAACAATATTTGCCCGCGTTTCATGGTCATGATACATCTTAGGGAATGACCACTAAATCCCCCTCATTTTCAACCTAGAGTCCAAGACAGCAGCCACAACCATCAGCAAATTACATTCCTTCCAATATTTATCAAACTTCTCTTTCATTTTCCTAACCATGTTGCCAATAAAATCATTTTTATCTTCATTCTTTTTATCTAACATGATTTTGATTAGACAAACCTGCTTTAGAAACAAACTAGCTGTCGGATAATCACTCCCTGAAATGAGATTGGTCGCACCACTAAAAACTTTTAAAATATCACATACTTTCTCTACTTTCTCCCAATCATCCTTTTGGGGACAATAATGATAACTTAAATCCCTTTCCTTCAATCTTGGAAAAGCATGTCTAAACCTAATTGTCATTGCCAATATTTCATATGTTGAATTTCACTGTGTTTTACAATGAAGAATAAGCTTTCAAAACGACAATCGTAGCTGTTGAACAATCTCCGAAAAAACCTTAAGCCTACTCTTTGAGGCATTTATATATGACACACTATCATGGTTGTCATCAAACATATGTCTAATTTGATAAAGACCATCTTGAACCACCAGCTTGATGTGTGCACAACATCTTACGTGAAATAACTTACCCCTACAAATGAGCTTCCCTATAACTTGGAAATTCTGCCTGAGGACTTTAACTGCAACATCATTGCTTTTAGCATTGTACACTAAGACCGTGTGGACCTTATTTTCAATTCCCCAATCCATCAGGCACTTGTAAATGGCATCAAAAATGGCGACACTACTACGAGGAAGAGGAAAATGAACAAAGTTGCAGACCCATCTATTAAGCTTCCAATTATCATCAATCCAATGCCCAGTCAACACCATATACACCATCTTCTAATTGCCTGAATTCCATAGATTTGTGGTCAAACTGATCTGTCTAAACTCTTCAACAACATCTTCAACTTCTGCTTCTCATTTTCATATACCTTCACACAATCATCTTTATAGGTATTACGCGAAATTGGACTTCATTCAGGAATCTCATACTTCATCATGTTGTTCAATCCCTTTTCCTCCATAATCGTAAATGGATGCTCATGCATAAGCACCCAATGGGCAATAAGTTCCCTCATCTTCAGCATATCGAACTTGCCTTGTAGAGTAGGTAGGATAACTTATGAAGCCTTAGAACTAGTAGGGGGAAAATTAATTTGTTGTTGCCTCATGGAAGCTATTGTCCTTACACTCCTCTTCAAATGTCTATTGAATTGGGTAGTGCTTCTAGTAGCATTAATTTTCAGCTTGGTTTTACAGTGGATATACTCTGCTTTCTTTGTACCATTAGGGAGAACCACCTCTTTAAATTATGTCCAGACTGCTGATGTCTTGGCTCTCTTTCTCCTGTGAAGTGGATTGTCATTCTCTTTTACATTTTATAGGCTACTAACACTTTGTTCCGTATTTAATGTGGTCACACACACATTACAATGATCAACCACTCTCATTATAATTGTATCATCCAATGTCGGGGTGCTTGAGGAACTGCCTTCCATTTCTATACCTATAATTGAAAAATGAAAATGATTATTAACATACTTGAAATTAATTGGTCAACCTGCCTAGACAAACTCAACACCAATTTTCAAGAATTTCACACACCACAATTCACAGTTAACTTCCAAACCACAATTGCACAAAGAAAAACACAAACAACTCAGAAATGAACACTTCGATAATTCTATATTGAAAACCCAAACAACCCTTTACATCCAACAATGATCTTGGGAACCACATTTGTTATATACCATTTAGTGGAAAAAATATGCACATTTTCTAGATGAATCTGATGGTGTGAATTGTACTTAATACTGCTAATTTATAGCAGAGAGAAGTAATTTTAACCCTTTACATCCAACAATGTAATTCGTTATTGTTGTGTAGCTAATTATATTTGTGTATTTCTATGTCTCCACCAAGAAATTTTATTCCTTTGAAATAGAGAGATTCTTTCACTAGAAAAGGTATAGTCTCCGGATTTTTTAAAAAATCATTATGAAAAATTCTAATATTAGAGGAGGCCAATTTAAAACATGCAGAACCTTAAAATAATCCCAAACAAAATTATTAGAAGTGTTGGGCAATGGTAAGGAATTAGGCAGGCCACTGTGAATAATTATTGACATGTTGAGAAAGTTTAGAAGGCAATGTATATGTAGTAGATGATTGTTGGAGTCATTTCTCACCTTTTTTGTAGAACCCGTGGACTGAAGCACTAGAAATTGAAGAAGTGGTTTAATGACTAAATTCGATATGTGTCAGCGTGAAAGTCTGTGGCATGAAGCACTCGTGAGTGTCATCAATTGATTGGTGTCAGCGTCTGTGACATCTCCAACTGCAAGAAGAACAGAAAAATGTGGCGAGATTTCAAGGTTAAGGGATTTAGAGTTAGTGTTTGTTGATTTGGGAAATTTGATTTGGGAAATTTGATTTGGGGGTTTAATTTCATGTTTTACAACTAATTACATTAGGGGGTTAAATGTCATTTTTACAAATTTTTAAAATTGAATATAACACTTCAGTCCCCCACAGTTTATAAAACTTACAAAAGTAACCCTTCTTATGCGAGCCACCTCAGGCTTGCGACCCTATCAAGTCGAGCCTCCCCCTGATCGATATTAGCTCGTTTTATATGGTGAGCACGAGCCAAGTTGACTCGACAAAGTTCAAGTCGAGTAAAAAACGAGCTTCAAACGAGCCAAGTCGAGCCGGCTTGCAAACTACTCAACTCGTTTGACAGCCCTAGTTGAGGTTGTCAACAAAACCATTAAGCACACATTGAAGGCAAAGCTTGGCGCATCAAAAGGCAAGTGGGCCGACGGTCTTCCAGAAGTTTTATAGTTGTACATAACCACTCCGAGGACCTCCATCAAAGAAACACCATTCTCGTTGGCATATGGATACGAGGCTATAGTACTTGTTGAGGTCAGAATCGGTTCACTTCAGGGAGAAACTTACAATGAGACAGACAATGAAGCACTCATGCATGCAAGTCTCGACCTAGTCGAAGAACATCGCAACAAAGCTTAGTTGTGCATAGCTTCTTGTCAACAATGAGCTAAGAAGTTTTTCGATTCCAAAGTGAGGAAAAGAGATTTTCAAGTCGGAGATCTGGTTCCAAGACAAATCCTGATCAACATACGCAAACCCAATATAGGGGTGTTCGGACCTAACTAGAAAGGTCTACATCAGATCTTTAAGGTGATTCGACCAGGAATATACCATTTTAAGCGGCTATTAGGAAACGGTCCATATACACAGCGGAAAAACAAAAAATCATAATACAAGGATCATTCCCAAAGAGCCAAGATCAAAGGTATAATTTTATAGTTTATATTAAAGTAGAAATCTGCAGAAAAATTAATCATGAGTTTAGAAAACATACGCACGTTTGGAGGCTCCTCCAAATTTGTCAATGAATGTTTTTGCTACCGACCCAAGTGTAGGATCGAACCCACGTAGTCCACACGAAGACAATCACAAAGAACTAAGTAGGGATTTGCTAGATCCTCCTTAGCTTTAGCAATAAAGAAGAAAGCCAAATCAATTGAGTATTTTAGGCAAAAGATTTTTGTTGTGGCAGTGTTTTGGAGTGGCTGCCGTGTGTTTTAATTTCAAAGAAAAATCAATTAATTAAACAATTAAACACACATTTTCTTTTATATTAACAATTTGCCCTAATCCCATAGGAATAGGCTGGGCTCCAACCCAACGCCCCATGTTGCAAACACTCCCAATTTTATTTATTTTTTTCCATCATTATCTCAATTAAAATCAATTAATATATATATTTAAATATTAACATTTAACAATAATGATATATATTTAAATATGTGCGAACACACATTTAAACGTAATTTCACTTATTTATTTTTCTAACAAATTAAATAAAGGCTACGACCTCAGCAAATTTAATTACCTGTGAAATTACCAAAATACCCTTTCGCCTTAAAAGACGAAAACGCTTCTTTTTTTTGCATCTAAATTGTCTTCTATGTGTGTGACCTAGGTCCTCATCATATTGGCAGTGTATAGTATGTGATTAACACCAATTAATCGTCTCACTAATACCAGACAAGATTGGCCCTAGAAGGCATCATGGCCACCGATAGATTCGATTCAGCAAAGTAGCTACCTGTCAACGATATGGTTACCGTGCAATTCGATCCTTTCATCATACGTTATCTCGAGAGACGAAGGCATAAAATAGTGTCAACCTTCGTTACTCTCATATATTTTATCATTTGGACCAATGACCGTATTATAACTGGATAGAGAACAACTCAATCCCACTGTGGCCAAGTTTTAGTGTCTTACCATATACTGAATTGCCTGAGATAACTTCTCCCGTACGGGAGTGATAATCCTTTGTCAATCCACCATAGTCTTGATACACTCCTGATGCACCAATCACACCGTATTGACAGCTCTGAAAGAACTGCTTAGGCTAGTGTCAAACTACACCAATCGGTGCACAAGGCGCTCGTGATCTCAAGTCTAAGGATCACATGCACCACCATTCGTTAAGGATTTGTTCCATAGACACTGGGGTTACCATCCATATGGAATCCTCGGTGGGTCAGCTAGTGAACTTGCTGCGTGTAATCGCCTACACAAGCACCATGTGTTGCACCAGGTTGTCACCAAAAACCTTGACAAGTGAGATCAGTCACTCCTTTCGACAGGGTCGTTCACACTATGATAGCCTATCGTATTATCTGTGCCCTTACTTGAATAATACTGGGCTAGACGTTTCTAGAAGGCCACCATATGTGCTCATAGGGTTCTCACTATCAAGATTTGAAACACTTGATACCTCGTCAGGTTCTACCATTCTAAGGACATATATCATACATATGCAATAATAATGATTTACGCGATATAGAATAAATTCCTTTTATGATTAATGAACATTATTACAAAGAGTCAATCCACAAAATTGATTGACTCTAGGGCACTACTCCACAGCTTCAACCTTAGTAGGGTGCACAACATCCTCCTCATCAAGGTGCTCAAGATCCTCATCTTGTCCGGGGACCATCTCTTCTTCTTTGATTAGGATGTCTTTGTTCCACCATGCGTCGATCAGCTTTATATAATCAGAGGGAAAACAAGAATAGTCAGCCTCAAGGTATTCCACAAGCACGGTCTTGATAGTTTCCAATGCCCATAACCCTTATTTTCTCTCCACATCGCCCTCAATGAGTCGCATCCGGTCTCTCAAAGAAGCAATCTCTTAGGTAGCGACCTTGAGCTTTTTGTCCTTATCCTTGAAGGATTTGTCAATCTTTTGCCAAACTGCAACCCTAAAAGCTTCGAGCTTCTCTTCACACTCCTTACTTTGCCAAAGCTCCTCATTGCTTATGTTGAGCTCCTTAGTACATCTCAACACCCTCAACTGAAGTTCTTTAATACTCTCCTTCTCTTTTTATAGCTCGTACTTCTACCAATCAATCGTTTTCAATAGAGACTTTTTCTCAGACGATCGTTTATCTGTTGCATCTTTTGCCACTCTGTTGACCATTGACAAAGTTTCTTTGAGCTTGGTCATTTATTCTTTCATCTCAACATACTTGCTCCCACTCTTTTCTTGGAAGAAAAGTTTGGTATGAACCTTATTGAAGAACATATTTAGAGCACAAAAGGTCTACAAAAAGTGAAGTGATCACAAGTTAGTTTTAGAAAAGATCTCTAACTAATCTTTGTCAAGATCACAAAGTGTAAAAGACAATACCTGATTATGCAGTCGGATATGTTAACCAGCAGATCGGGCTGATTAACATTTTTGAATCCTTCCCAAGTATCTGTGAGCTTCGATTCAAGCATTAAGGATAGCTGGGCTTGCAGATGTTCGAGCAGTTTCCCGATGATTGTTGGGATGGAATCCCCTATGTCATCTGCTCTTGAGGTTTTATCGATTTCTTTGTGAAAGATATTTGGAAGATTGTCTTTTTTCTACTTCTTTGAAGGTCACTCCATAGTGATGTATCTAAAGTCACCTTTGGAAACGCACTCCATTCGGTATGCAAACTCCTCGCAAGAAAAGACATAATCACCTTCTCCAAGTTGCCTCTTCTTCTTCAAAGCAACAGTCTTCTTTGGGATCGCCTCTCAAGGACACAATGACTTAGCCAATTTCTTCTCTTTGAGACCCTTCTCAACGTCTGGTCGAGTCTCAGTAGGTGGACATCGCCCTTAGCCTTAAGAACATCAGGTTCTTGAGTAGGCAAGATAATTCTAAGGGGCTTGAGCCCCGCTTTCGATTTGACTCTTCTTGGAGGCATCTCTACATAAAGGAAACAACACAGTTAGCAAACAACAAATGACAAAAAGCAACCACTCGTTAAGAAAGAATCTTATGTGGTTTCGCGGACACTGTGTCAAGATAGGCGTTGTTGTTGAAGAATCCATACTTCCTCAAGCTCTCAATAGTAACGAGTAGCCTCACATCGCGATAATTCTCTGGGAAGCGACCAAAAGCCCTTATCCGACTATGGTCCTCCAATAGACGATATTTCATCGCTTTGTTTATTGCACACAAAAAAGGTCGTTAGGCTACGATCTCGCACAAGGAAAAGAAATGTAGAGACAATGTACAACATAAAAGGAAAAAACCTATTCGGATGCCAAAAAGAACAAATGCCATCATAATCAAAGAAAAAACACTTAGCCTCCCAATCCCCTACATTACAGGGGCCCTCGAATAGTCCTCATTTGATTGACAAATGCTTTGAAAGATAATAGGACTTTTTTTATCTTTACTCTTTTTCAACATATGTGCACACGTGAGCTCTAATGCCATAGGCTCACCTAAGTCATGCTTGCAAAACGATATATACATCACTACTGCTGTTAGGTAGGAGTTGGGTGTTAATTGGAAAGGTGAGATCCCAAAATGATCGAGCAAATAAACAGATAAAGAGGGACCAAAACTCCGCTCTTGAACATTGCTTATGAGATCACCCACCATTCCATAGGGAGGATGTTGAGCCGATCACGTCTTTTGTTTGTGCAAAGGCACACTAATCGCATACTGCTCCGCGATCTTCTCTAACTCTGCTCAAGTGATTGTGGTCGGAGCGAACTTCGGTTTTGTGGGTCCTGAAGTTGATGTTTCAATGCCCAAGACCATCTTTGTTATCAAATTTTCCTATCTCAGCAATTGATCCCCACTCATTTTGATAACCTCTTGGGTACTCTACGGGTTCTACCATCTATAAAGGGACGACAACCAAGGGGAATTCAAACCCAGAATAATCTACTTCAAAAGATGAATCAGAGTAATAAAAGTTTCCACCCATATATTCCTATCAAAGTTAAAAACCTCGGCAAATAAGAATCACCAAGATTCTTTACTTAGACACTCAAAGTCCTCAAATGACTCAACCAAAACAACCCAAAGAAACCCCTCATTTTCTACTTATTTTACCTAAAGTTTGCAACCCTACCATAGACATGTATCATCTCAAAAGCCAAGAAAAAGAGATAAAGACAAAGGTTCTTACCTCAGATTGCTGGACGGATGAGTTTTGGAGTATATGAACGACATTCGCATCAACGCTTACTCGGAAGAATTGTCAAAAGAAAGTTTCTCTACAAAAAGTTTAGTTTTTCTCTCCCTCAGGCAACTTAGGGTTTTCTTCTTTGCAAAAACGACGATTCGCTTATTTGTATAAGAAATTTTTTGGCGGGAGTGGTTTTTTGACCATTGATCTCGACCACGTGTCTTTAATATATGAAAACAGTGGCCACCAAGTTTGCCAAAAAGAAAACCATCGATGAAAACCCTAGAAAATTGCAATTGTTAGCGTAATCATCTAAGTTGCATTAAATGCATTGAAGGGAATGTCGTTTCAGCATTGCTAGCATTAAACGTGCATGGCTACATTTAATGCCACTGTGGCTTTTGGTTAGAAAAAGTCAAGTGTATTGTGGAGCACACCAATAATAAGACAAAGGATATCAGTGCAGATCATCTCCTCAAATCACAACAAGTTCTCAGATCAAAGATCTTAGTCCGTTCTTAGTTTTTAGAAAGCACGACCAGCCTTAGATCGCTCCTATGCACCTGGTCGTCCCGATCTCTCAAATCGCAGATTCTGGTTAATTCCTAGTTTTCGTAATATGATCACCCTCAGATCACTCTCATCCACTTGATCTCTCCGAGTTCTTAGATTATATGTTCTCCAATTCCACGAAAATTCGCACATCAAAGGTCATGACAAAGGCACATCAAAAACAATCATTTGAGATCATGTTTGTTCAAAGAGTTCGCACACATCTAGATCACATCATAACTTGGAATTCTTGAAATTCAATTTTGAATTCCAAAAACTAAGGGGCTTCTGTTATGCCTAATTAATATGTTGATGTCATCTCCATCAATCAAGATTCAATAGAATTCTCCACCAATCAACTTTCAACATGCATCTCAACCAACCAAGATTCACCAAGGGCATGAAGACAAAATATAATAATTGTCTGATACTTAAATTGACTCAAAGGGATATTTTGTGTGGCCATCTACCGAAATACCATTTTATTTAAGGATATTGATTAAAGCCCTCAGCAAATCAGATTGAAGGAGGATCTTCACCAAATCAAGGCAACTTGTAAAAACACTCATTACCTTAGAGCTAAAAAATAGTATAAATATGCAACTCTACTCATTAAAACGGGATCAATTTTACTCACTTATTCTGCAGCAAAAATAGCAAAGACACACTACTAGAAAGAGACTGGCTTGTTATTCTCTTAGAACACTTCAAACTCTCGTAATCACAAGAGATCGCTTTCCTTGTAATCTTCACAAACGATCACAAAATAAACCATAATACAATCACAATGGATGTAGGAATTGCTCATAGCATCCAAACCACTCAAAAATCTCTCTTGTCAACTTGTTATTTATGTATTAACAACAAACATCATCATTGCACCATAAACACGTCTCACAATCACCGCACGTGTAACTTCATAACACTTTGCATGTGCGTAGTCATTGGTGTCAAAATCACGCATCAACAACTAATCAGAAATATGTTAAGTATGTGGTGCTACAATAAAAGTAAATAAGATCTGAAGACTTCAATTATACAAATTAGAATATCCAAATTAAAAGTGAAGCATGAAAGAAGTGTTTTAATCATAATATTTTATTATTTTTAAGTTACACCAGAATTACTAAGAAATGAAAGAAACATAGGGTGTGTTCTTTTATAAACTTTGCATTTCCTTCTCATTTTTCATATATTGAAATTGGCAAAATATCAATTTGTTTATTGTTTCTTAAAAATTTTAATCGGAAAAAGGTGAAATAGATGGGAAAAGAAAGAATATGAGCCCCACTTTTTATATAAAAATTAATATTTGAATAAAAAATTATATCTTTTTTGTTTCTTTTATGTCTTTCACTTTCTCTCTTTAAACACATATTTTTAATTTAAATCAAGATATTTAACACAAAATTGCAAACAAATATCAACCATTGATATACGAGAGATAAGTTCTTCAAGATGAATAAAGATTAACAAAATAAGTAGTAATTTGAAGGGGTTTTATCGATTGTGGAGGTGATTATTATTATTATTATTATTTTACACAAATGTTAGGGCCAAAAAATGTCCTTGGCTCCAATAGGCTCGAAGACGAAGACACCTTCAACAGAGCTTAGAGCCACCATCCAATTCCGATTGGGCCCATAACATAATTCATGTATTGGGATTGCTCACTACACCTACCAAATCGCTCACTACTTGAGCCTTATCAATAAGGCCCCGATCTGCTTAGGCCTCGTCATCAGTTCATCTGGGCCTAGGCCTATTGATCCAAGATCACCTACTGGACCTAGGGTTTCCTTAAACCCTAAGGTTGCCTACTTCCTATTTGGGTACTATCCGGATTCCTTCGAAGAGATCTATCACTACCCTAATTCGTCTAAGATCTTAATCTTAGATTGAACAGGACTCCCTCTCCTATTAACGCAAGGGAATCAAAGGCTTTCCTATTCAATAAACCATAATCACCAAGGACTCATAGTCCTACTAGGATTCAAAGATCCTACAACTATTATATAAACAGAGGCCATCCCTCTCACAAGGCATTGAACATTACACCTTCTAACCCCATAGTTCTCACTCTGGGGAATTGTACATCACTGCCCTAGTTATAGTCTTTGACTAAACTTCTGGTAACCTTCTCTTTTCCTAACCTTCACTAAATTAGCCTCATTCAACCTTACTGACTTGAGCATTGGAGTGCCTACGGCAACCACCACTCTGGTGTTTTCCATTCCTTTCATGCTTGTTTTCTTGTGTGTGCAAGTACAGTGGATTGCTTGTGGCCTCAACCTTATGAGATCATAACCCCCATTCTGTAACCATAGATTTTACCGTCTATAGTTTGACGCCTACCGTAGGGCCTCTGGCAATCATTCATCTCTCAAACCCTACTTCACAAGGAAACTCATTATGGCCAAAAATTCAGACAACACCAACCCTAGTCTCAAGGCCAAGCTTGAAGCTCTCACTGCTCTTATGCAACAACACTCAGACAAAGTCGCAGCACTAAAAGTCGAGAATACCGCCATCTGGACTGAAAAACCTTCCATCTAGGTAGAAAACCAGACTCTCAAGGAGAAGGTAAGTCAATTTTACAATCTTGAGCTTCAACCTTGCCAGGTACAGCCTAACCTTTTCCGCACACCAATTCCACCTATGCAACCTCTCCAGACTCTAGAACACAGATTGACCATTTCAGATACTCAATCATGCCAACTCCATTCAATGCTAGTGGATGGCTCGACCTAGAATCCAACCGAACTAGGACAGTAAACAGGGTCGCTCTCAACCGACCTATTCTAGGCACAAGATCAAGGCACCTAAGTAACCCTAAGCCTACTATGACAAGAGCCACCCATCCTCAACCTCTTGTCTCATATCCAATCAACCAATCCTAACCAAACCTCACTCGGCTCGACTCATCTTCATGGGGTTGATTGGACTCCCACACCTTTAATCCACCCTGCTTAGGTCCGTTCATCCCCACAGACTAAGTGACTCCCAAATAACCCCACTTACTATCCATGCTGGCTGAAACACTCGATCAATCACACTTAGAGCCATCCAACCCAGAGGAATGAATGGAGATCCAATTTACCAAGCAACACATGATGTAACAATACACAAATATACTCCAAGTGACTTGACTCAACCCAACATGTCGAGTGTCAGTCACATGAAAAACCAAGCCAACCAAGTTGACCTAATTGCCTCCGCCTCACCCCTAGAGCAGATATTGACCAAAAGATTGACCGACATGGAAGCAATAATGAGGCGTATACCCGGAGTGCCGATCCCAACCAAGAAAAGCCAACCCCACAACTATGTTGATTCACCCTTTGTGGATACAATTGCTCTAGCCAGGATGCCGCATAAGTTCACCATCCCCAACATGAAGCCTTACGATGGCACAATCGACCTGGATGACCACATAACCTCATACAAGCAACGGATGTTCACTGCCTTAATGCCTCGAGCATTAAGGGAAGCCTACATGTGTAAAAGCTTTAGCTCCCGCCTCTCTAGACCAGCCCTTCAATGGTACACAAACCTTATAAGCAACTCAATCAGCTCATTCGCCCAACTCACCGACACCTTTGTTGAGCAATTCGCCAGTAGCAAGAAACTCGAGAAGCTGTCGGCCAACCTATACAAAGTCTACCAGAAAAGGGGGAATCGCTAAGAGAGTACGTTAGAAGGTTCAATAAAGGAAAAATCTCCATCCCATCCTGTAATCCAGAGACAACAGTAAATGCTTTCAGAAAGGGTCTCCTCACAGATGGTGAATTATACAAAGATTTGACAAAACTTGGCTACACCACAATGGAAGACGCCATAGCTAGAGCGGTAATCCAAATCAAATAGAAGAAAGATGAGGCAAACCGAATGAGGTATACCAAATATGATGACTGTAACCAAAGACGGAGTGAAAGAATGCCAGAGTCCAGGTCATATGAGCCCCGTTATCAACCCCTACCCCGCAATTTTGGCAGAATCAAAAAACCATATGATAGCTGACCAGGGCCACAAATAGGCCATCCGGATCAAACCAATTCAAGATTTTAGAGTACAACCTCAACGTTGAACCAGCTCAGGTCGTGGCAATCATGAAAGGGATGGGACCTAACATGAAGTGGCCATAACACCAAGTGGTGCGAATTTCACGGGGACCATGGTCATAACACCGCTGATTGCATCGCCTTGAGATTGGAAGTGGCAACACTATTGATGAAGGGACATCTCCAGGACCTGTTGACAAATAAAAGGAAGAATACAATTAGCCAAATTAGCTCAAAAGAAACATCTCCCCCTCCTCGGGAACCATCACTGAAGGGGTTCTGCTCCATTATCTTTGAAGGGTCGAAAATCAGTCAAGAGAGTTACTCCTCAACCAAGCGACACGCTCGAGCCAATCACCACCTAGAAGTCTGATCCATCCATCCATCCATCTCATTGGGCACATACCACCTAGATCATTCAATTTGAAGATAATGAGCCAGCCGCCTTAGCCGCCCTCCATCACGATGCTCTGGCCATCTCCCTCCAGATCACCAACATCCTGGTCAAAAAAGTATTCGCAGATGGGGGATCCTCAGTAAACATCCTCTTCCTTGAAGCAGTGAAAGCCATGGGACTAGAAGAGTCAAACATCAACAAACGTCTAACCATCTCGATCGGGTTTAGTTTTGAGTAAAAGTTAACCATCGGAGAAATCGCCTTGCCCGTCTATGCCAGTGGAATCAACAAGCAAACTATCTTCCTGGTATTTGATTGCCCCTCACCCTACAATGTCATCTTGGGTTGACCTTAGATCCATGACATGCTAGTTGTCCCATCCACCTTCCATCAAACTATCAGGTTTCCAACAAAGTGGGGAGTAAGAGAAATCAAGGGTGATCCTAAGGCCTTAAGAGACTGCTACAAGAACGCCTTCAAAGGCAAGAGTCAAGCTTCATAGCAACTATAGTGCCATCCAACCCTTTTGACTGAGCCAGATCAACCATCCATGGAAGAGTTAGATGAAGTGTAGATACACCCGGCCCATCCAGACCGAAAGTCCTAGATAGGCTCTCACCTCAGGCCTAAGATAAGAGAACAAGTTACAGACTTCCTCAAGCAGAATCAAGATTGCTTTGCCTAGTCCCATGCAAACATGACGGGCGTCAGCCTTGAGGCAATAGTCCACCACCTCCATGTAGATCTAGATCACCCTTCAGTGAAGTAAAAATGAAAAAAGTTTGCTCCAGAACGTACTTGGGTCATTAATGAGGAAGTTGACAAGTTGTTGAGTAATAGATTGATCAGAGAAGTCCATCATCCCGACTAGCTAGCCAACATGATGGTCGTGAAGAAAAAGAACGGAAAATTGAGGGTCTACATAAACTTCATAGATCTAAACAAGCCATGTCCCAAGGATTCCTTCCCACTACCCCATATCGACATGATGGTCGAAGTGACAGCAGGCCATGAACTCTTCAGTTTTATGAATGCCTTGTCGGGCTACAACCAGATTTTGATGCACCCGGATGACCAAGAAAAGACAACTTCATCACAGAGAGGGGTACCTATTGCTACAAAGTAATGTCTTTTAACCTTAAGAATGCCAAGGCTACTTACCAACGGCTAGTCAACAAAATATTTGTTGAACACCTTAGAGACACCATGGAAGTAGACATCAACGACATGCTCGTCAAGTCTCTTATGGTTGAGTAGCACCTCGACCACCTCAGCCAGGCATTCGCTGTCCTCAGGAAATATAACATGAAGCTCAACCTAACCAAGTGTTTGTTCAAAGTCTCGTCAGGTAAATTCTTGGGATACATGGTGACTCAGCATGGATAGAAGCCAACCTTGACTAGATCAAGACGGTCCTGAACATATCACCGACATGCATCAAAGATGTCCAGCGCCTTACGAGGCGAGTGGCTGCCTTGAGTCGTTTCATCTCCAGATCTATTGACAGATGACATCTCTTCTTCGCTACACTCAGGAAGTCCAAAAAGTTTGAGTAAACCCTCGCCTGCGAAGAAGCCCTACAACTACTAAAGAGGTACCTGATGTCTCCCCTACTTCTTTGCAAGCCTTTGGTAGGGGAAAAGCTTTATACCTGCCTGGCAATCTCAGAAACAGCCATCTCAGCAGTATTGGTCAAAGAAGATAATGTGAAGCAGCTACCAGTGTACTATGTAAGTAAATCACTCCTTGATGCCGAGACACGGTCTAGCTAGCTAGAGAAATTGGCACTCACCCTCATCCATGCATCCAAGAATCTCAGACCATATTTTCAGTGCCATTCCATAGTCGTCCTCACCTCCTTCTCGCTTAAGAAGCTACTTCAGAAGCCGGAATTATCAGGCCGACTCACCCAATGGACAGTAGAACTCAACGAGTTTGATGTATCATTCCAACCACACAACGCCATCAAATCATAGGTGTTAGTAGACTTCATTGCAGATTTCACTTCTAACACTTCTATTCAGGTGGAGAAAGAGTTGTTGTGCATGATTAGTGGGACATCTTCAAAGTGTGGACTCTTTCAGTGGACGGCTCAAGCAACGTGAATGGGAGTGGGCTCAACATCATACTTATTACACCAGAAGGGTACATCATCCAGCGGACCATTTAATGTAGGTTCAAGTGCACAAACAACGAAGCCAAATACGAAGCCTTAATCGTCGGACTCTCTTTGGCCAAGGAGATTGGAGTAAGAAAGTTAGAGGTAAAGTCTGATTCCCAACTCATAATCAACCAGCTGCAAGGGACTTACCAGGCCTGAGACTCAAAGATGACAACTTACTTGAACCTGGTCAAAGAACTTCGGTCTGCCTTCATAGAATTCTCTATCACCCAAGTTCCAAGAACAGAGAACACCCATGCTAATGCACTTGCCAACCTCGGCTTAACCCTTCAAGGCTCCTCTCAGTTAGGGATGAGCAGTTCCGGGTAGCCTATACTTTCTGGGGAAAATGGAACCGGAACCGGAACCACATAATACAGGTTCTTCAATTCAAGGAACCAGAACCTAAAATGTAGGTTCCAGTTCCTTTCTCGGGTACCCTGTAAAAATCAATTACCCCCCTATTAGTTTAAAAAATAACAAAAATACTTTAAAAGTTTACAGATACACTCCTAACAAATTTTGATTATTCATTCATTTGGGTTCAATGTAACTCATAACCTGTAATCTCTAGGCAATACTTAAATTCAATCAATTCATCACAATTCACATAAAATTCGTCAATTAAAACCAAAACATAAACAATTATTCATCACAATTCACATCAAATAACTTCACCAAAATCATTCAAACATTACATTATAATTATTAAATTATAATATAATGTTATAATTAATTAAGTGATCATACTATAATGTAATATTATAAATACTTATAATTATTTAAGCAGTTATTTAACAATAATGTAATATTATAATCAATTAAATTTCTAATAATTTAATTAATTACTTATGTTTAATGTTTATAATATAATATCATAATTAATTAAGTAATCATTTAATTGTGTAATGTTATAATTAATTAAGTGATCATACTACAATGTAAATTGTAATGTTATAATTAATTAAGTAATTATTAAATTATAATGTAATGTTATAATTAATTAAGTGATCATACTATAATGTAATGTTATAAATACTTATAATTATTTAAGTAGTTATTTAACAATAATGTAATGTTATAATCAATTAAATTTATAATAATTTAATTAATTACTTATTTTTAATGTTTATAATATAATATCATAATTAATTAAGTAATCATTTAATTGTGTAATGTTATAATTAATTAAGTGATCATACTACAATGTAAATTGTAATGTTATAATTAATTAAGTAATATACTATTTAATTATAATGTAATATTATAATTAATTAAATTGTTAATCATTTAATTAAGTATTGTAATATTGTTTATAATAGAATGTTATAATTAATTAAGTAATCATACTATAAATTTATAATGTAATGTTATAATTAATAAAATTCTAATCATTTAATTAAGTATTGTGTAAATTAGTAAATTACTAATGTTTATAATATAATGTTATAAATTCATAACTAATTATGTAATCATTTAACTATGTAATGCTATAATTAAGGAAGTGATCATGATATAATGTAATATAATAATGTTATAATTCAATTGAGTAATTATTTAACTATAATGTAATGCTTAATTAATGTATATAATATAATGTTTATAAGGTAATGTTATAATTAATTAAATTTCTAATCATTTAATTAAGTATTGTGCTAATGTTTATGTAGTAAATTAGTAATTACTAATGTTTAAAATATAATATCATAACTCATAATCAATTAAGTAATTATTTAATTATGTAATATTATAATTAATTATGTGATCATACTATAATGTAATGTTATAGTGAATTAAGTAATTAGCTTATAGATCTTTAATATAATATTATAATTAATTAAAATTTTAATCATTTAATTTAGTAATGTAATAAATAATAATGTAGTAAATTACTAATGTTTATAATGTAATGTTATAAATTTATAGCTAATTAAGTAATCATTTAACTATGTAATACTATAATTAATTAGGTGATCATAATATAATATAATGTAATATAATAATGTTATAATTAATTAAGTAATTATTTAACTATAATGTAATATTTAATTAATTAAATTTCTAATCATTTAATTAAGTAATCATTTGTTTATCATGTAATGTTATAATTAATGTTTAAGATAATGTCATAATCAATTAAATAATCATCTAATTGTGTAATGTTATAATTAATTATGTAATCAACTAATCATATTATAATGAAATATTGAAATGTTACAATGAATTAAGTAATCATACTATAAATCTTTAATATAATATAATAATTTATTTATTTATAATAGAATATTATAATTAATTAAATAATCATTTAATTATAATGTAATGTTACAATTAATTACGTAATCATACTATAAATTTATAATGTAATGTTGTAATTAATTAAATTTTTAATAATTTAATTAAGTATTATGCTAAATTGCTAATGTTTATATAGTAAATTAGTAATTACTAATATTTATAATATAATGTCATAATCAATTAAATAACCATTTAATTATGTAATGCACTAATGCAACAATGTTATAATTAATTATGTAATCATACTATAATGTAATGTTATAGTGAATTAAGTAATCATACTATAAATCTTTAATGTAATATTATAATTAATTAAATTTTTAATCATTTAATTAAGTTTGTACTAATGTTTATAATGAAGTGTTATAATTAATTAAGTAATTATACTATAAATCTATAATGTAATGCTATAATTAATTATACTATAAATCAATTAAGTAATGTTATAAAATTATAATTAATTAAGTAATCATTTAACTATAATGTAATGTTATAAACTTATAATTGATTAAGTATGATATTTAACTAGTAATTAAATTTATTAATGTTTATCAATCTATCAGATATAATTAATTAATTGCTAATTTACTATAGATATACTTAGAATTGATAATTGAAGTAAATAACTAAATATATTATTATTCAATCAAATATACTATTTTATTCAAAAATAGTTCTTTTAATAACATTAAAAATTTAAAACATTTTTAATTGGATCATAATTCCAATTATTCACTTAATTAATGAAAACTTTAATATTAATATATTATAATATATTAAAGTTTTTAATATGGTGTAATTTATATGTAATAAGTATAATTGTATTAGTACATTTATTTAATTAGGTTATTCTAAAAATTTAATTTTTTCTATTTTAGTTTTTTTTATATGTAAAATAATAGAAACCCCCGATTATTCACATTTCACAAATATTTCATTGTAGTCCAGGTTCCAAAACAGGTTCCAAACAGGTTCCAAAACAGGTTCCAAACAGGTTCCAAAACAGATTCCAAAACAGGTTTCAAACAGGTTCTAAAATCGGTTCCAAACCAGGTACCTGTTACAGGTTCCAAATAGAGTACCCTTTTTAGGTTATTTTTCCAGGTTCTGGTTCCGATTCCGGTTCCTCCACACACAAGAACTGGAACCGGAACCGCACAGTGTCGGTTCCAAAAAATTGGAACCAAAACCTACTAGCACAGTGCCAGTTCCGTTCCGGTTCTAGTTCTACCCGCTACCCGTGCTCACCCCTACTCTCAGTCATCTATCCTACTATTATTCTTCCAATGGCCACCTGACTGGAATGAGCATCCAACGAGCGAGTCATCCAACCCTAAAGAGCCTAAAGAAGCAATGGATGTCAAACCAGCTAACTCATAGATGACCCCCATAATCAGATACTTGGAACATGATGAGCTTCCAACTGACAAGAATGAAGCATATCGCCTGAGAGCCAAAGCTACAAGATTCACCATCCACGAGGGCCAACTCCTTAAGAAGTCATTTTCCAGCCCTTACCTTAAATGTATAAGCTCACAACAAGCCAAGTATGTTCTCGTCGAACTCCATGATGGTGAGTGCGGGAACCATGCAAGGGGATGCAACCTTTCCCACCAAGTAATCACCAACCATGTGCACTGACTCAGTGTCTTATGTGAAAAAATGTGATAGCTGTCAAAGATTCGCCCATGTCTCACACCTCCCACCTGAGTGACTCAACTCCATCCTCACACCTTAGCCATTCATGAAGTGAGGGATAGACATAGTTGAAAAACTCTAGACCGCATCCGAGCAATAAGTCTACATGTTGGCGGTCACCGACTATTTTACTAAGTGGATCGAGGCTGAGGCACTGGCCCAAGTTAGAGACCGAGAGGTAAAAGCCTTCATCTGTAAACATGTCATCTACAGATTCAAAATACCAAAAGAAATAGTCACTAACAATGGGTCCCAGATCATCAGCTCAGGCTTTAGAGACTTTTGTGACATGTAGGGGATCAAGCTCAGCTTCTCTACCCCTCGCAACCCCCAACCGAACGGTCAGGCTGAATTATCCAACAAAACAATCATGCAGACTTTAAAGAAGTGCCTCTAGGCAGCTAAAGGCGCATGGGCAGATGAACTACTCGGGGTCTTCTGGTCTTATCGAACAACAACTCGTTCGTCCACTAGCGAAACCCCTTTCTCCATCACATATAGATTCGAAGCAATCATCCCAACCGAAGTATCGGTCTCCTTAACTAGACTCCAATAATCAGATGAAGAAGCTAACAGCTAGAACCTTTGTCACAACTTGGACATAGTCGATGAGCTTCGTGAGCGAGCAAACATCCGCAATGCTATCTACCAGCAGCAAACCGCTCGACACTACAACCGTAATGTCAGAGTGAGAACTTTCAAAGAAGGCGACTGGTTCCTCCACAAAGTCTTTCAAAACACTAGGGAGATCAACTCTGGCAAGCTCGACCCTACCTGGGAGGGACCTTATAGGATCACCAAGGAAGTAGGAAAGGGCGCCTACAGACTTTAAACTCCTGAGGGCAAGGACATCAGCAATAGTTAGAATGCAATCCACCTTAAACGCTACTACTTCTAGTAAGATATGTTTCAGCGTAATTCTGTTTTTGTTTTTATTTTAAAAAAAGGATGAGTGGGGCTTGTCCACCTTCTTCACCTTCAATCGGCCTCGTGGCCTGGATTCAATAAAAGAACTATTCAGCAATATAGTTGTATTCACCTTCAGTTTTACATCGACTTGGCCACACTGTTGCCTAATTCACCATCAGTCTGCCTCATGACTTAGATTCAATGAAAAATTCAACTTTCACCTTCACTTGCCCTCATGGCCCGAACCAATAAATTATAATTAGCAAAATTACACCTTCAATCGACTCAAACCAACTCATTAGCTTACACCTTTGGTCAGTTCAAATCGACCCATCGACTTACACCTTTGGTCAGCTCAGACTGACCCATCGGTTTACACCTTCGGTCGGCTCAGACCGACTCATCGGCTTACACATTCAGTCGACTCAAACTGACTCAATGGCTCACAACTTTAGTTAGCTCAGACCAATTCATTGGTTTACACTTTCAGTTGGCTTAGACCGACTTATTAGCTTACACATTCAGTCTGCTTAGACCAATTCAATAATTCAAAGGCTTACACCTCCAATTGGTTCATAAAAACACAATTCTATAAAATCACCTTCAAAGGACACCGCCAGCTCAGGTACGTGGTTTTTTACTACATCACAAACGCAATGAGTCAGCTAAGACCTCTATTACGCTGGCTCAGCTAATATAGTTCAAACTACATCTACAAATCATTATAAAGGAAAGAGGGCCCAACACCCACATATTTATGAACAATCAATTCAATCATCCATGCAGAAAGGACCAAAAATGGAAACGGGTGTTGAAATATAAAAAGCCTCAAACAGCTAAGTATCAGATACAAAAAGGCACATACACCATGAAAAGACAACTCAGGCCCTAGAAATACATAAAGAAAAATAAACATAAGTCTAAGAGTCATCATGCCCCACATCATCAATACGAGTCATCTCACCTATCTCTGACTCCGTCACCCTGTCACTGACCCTGACAGTCATCCCCACAGCCTGGTCACCTACATCATCTGTAATCGACTGTTCTAGCTGGCTAGCGAGGTCAAGTATCTGATCATCGACCTACTCCTCCATGTAATCTACTCGACCAGAGGCCTCCTTCTCCTCCTCCTCATCCATCTCCCGCAAGAGTTGGATGTCTTCATTAAGGTTCCAGTGGGCAGTGTTCCCAGCTTTGTAATCCAGCATCAACTCTCTTTTAGCCCTGATGATGGTGTCTTCAGTAATGGTGAAGCATTGCTCCCTCAGCGACTCAACCTCCGCGTTCTTCTTAACCAACTCCTTCTTCAGTAGCTCTAATTTAGCCTCAACCACCCTCGCTTGCTATTGGCTTTCTTGCTTGGCCTTTTGGATCACCACCTCTTTGTGTTGTAGATTGGCGTTGGACTTAGAAATGTCCTGTATTTTCTTCTCCTATGACATGATGAACTTCTTGAGGTGTAGACTACTTGTGAAAGTCTATATAAAATCATTCAATTAGTGTTCAGTCACAATGAGTATAGTAAGATAAAAGCCTGATTCATACTTGGAAAGCGTGGGAAACCCCCCAATTAGCAGCTGCAACTTCACCCATCTGATTCAATCAGCTCTCGTCTGTTGGAAACATGAACAAATCGGCCGTCTTGCTCATGGAAGCTGCATCTGAATAAGTCGACACAAAGGCAAGGATACTAAAAGTATGCATCTCACTCTCCTCATCCAAGACCACCACATTGGATGACCTAGCCCCGGTTGCAACTGGCTGTCTAGGTGGAGTTAAAACCACATCCTTCACCCTCCTCTCCTCCCTGGTCAAAGAGTTCTTCTTTCTCTTTTCGCGATGCCTTGCGATGGACTCACTCGTGCTAATGGTTAACTTCTTCATAAGTCTCTCTGCAATTGTAAATTCCTCAACTGTTAGTAGGTTTAGGCTCAACTTACAAAACAAAATATGATTGCAGTAGCAAATCAGCAACACACTCCAAGTCTGTCTCAACGAAGGGAAGGGGATACCTTGCTGAATCGCCCCAACTCCAGCCCATACAAGTGACTCACCCTCAAATTAGCCTCCTCCAACACTACTCGCCAATCTCTCTACTCCCTAAGAATGGCAAGAACCTTTCTGGTCTGCATGTCCAAACCGTCTTCACTCTATCTAGTTCGATTGAACTCAAGATCTGCAAAGGAAAAACAAAATAAAACTTTAGTAATCAAAGCATGAGTAAAGATTAAGTTCCTCACCAGTCGCCCGCTAGGTATACAAGATCTCGCCCTGGCCTCCTTCCCCAAAGACTGCTTCACCCCTCAAGAAGAAAAAGTGTTCCTTTCAATTCTTGTCACTCGACCAAAGGTCGGTCACAAGATGGGTCCAGTCATGTCTGAGAGTGATAGTGTATCTACCCTTATCCTTGTCACTCTCCTTCAGGAAATACAAGTACAACAACTCGTGCAATCCGAACATCACCTAATTCTACATGCAGATGACCTCCAAAGCCATCAACGGCTTCTACCAATTTGGCATAATTAGAGTCAACGCAATCATAAAGTGATTCAGAACCTCTTATACAAGATAGGGTATCGGAAGCCTAAGCCCATCATGGAACCACTTCTCATAGACCCTAAACCCAGAAAACCCAAAACCTTTAAACGCAAACTAAAATCCTTCATGCACTCCAAATCTCAAATCAAACACCAAGCAAACCACACCAAATCGATCATAAACACACAAAACCTTTTAAACACCAAATTGAAGAATCAAATCGCTACCAAATCTACCCCGTTCAAACCAAACAAACATAACACCTCCTTTTTTTTCAAACTCTCCCAAAAATACTACCAAAATGAACCTAAATCTCTTCAAAAATACCATGAATACAAAGAAAAGATGAAAGGAAATGAAAACAGCACAAGGAAGCAATATGTATCGTGAAAATGGCTGGAATCCTCAAAAATCTCCTCGCCGCCACCGAAAAGAATCGAAACAAGGAAGAAAACACAAGGAAAAAGAATGAAAAATGAAACGAAATGAAGGTGAATAGTTGACTCATCATTTATATTGACAAAAGTTGATAACGAATACACATGGCAGCCTCTGATTGGCCATCGACCAATGCGACTATCCACTTTCTCACCCAAACTCAAAAAAGAAATATCGATTGTACACTTGTCGAAAGATGAGTAACTCAGCTTCATATTACCCATGCAAAGTTCGTGGTTGCCACATCACACATAAAGCCAGGAAGATGTTAAACACAGGTTGGCCCAATTGAATGGAGTTAACATCAGATGTACTGACTCGTCAACCTCAGCTCTCTGATCTCGTGATAAACGCCACTAATGCAAAACACAACTTCCAACCCCTCGCTCAGCTTGATCGAATGAACTAGCCACTTACACGAAAGTGTGCATACACCGATTCGCTTGGATCCTATCGATCAACTAAAGGCATTTCCACCAGAATGACCTTAATGCATCCCACTCAACTCGATGCATCGAATGGGACACACCTTCAGGAAATCACATCCTCTCACATAGTTCAATGCATCGAGTGAAGACACCATCAAAAGATGTGCCTCACATCCTCTCACTCAGTTCGATGCACCGAGTGAGGACACCTTCAAAGAATATGTCTCACATCATTTTACTCGGTTCGATGCACCGAGTAGGGACACCATCACTAATGTTTGCCACTTCCCCTCACTCGATTCGATGCACCGAGTGAGGCCTCTATGGTCAATTCTACTTTCTCACTCGATTAGGTATGCTGAGTGAGGGCAAGTTTGTGCTTCGTCTCCACCCACCACTCGGTCTGGTGCACCAAGTACATCATTTACAAAGGAAGTTATACTATTTGGTTCCCCGAGCTGAGGAACAATACTTTCACATGATCAACCAGTCGGTCATGAAGGACAACTGAGCACACTTTCACGCAACATCTACTCTCTAAGCAAGCACTCCGTAACTTAGAGAGTGGGGGGAAAACTGTTAGGGCTAAAAAATGCCCTCGGCTCCAATAGGCTCGAAGACGAAGACACCTTCAATAGAGCTTAGAGCCATGACCCAATTCCGATTTGGCTCACAACAGAATTCTTGTATTGGGACTGTTCACTACACCTGCCAGATCACTCACTACTTGAGCCCTATCAATAAGGCCCTGATCCGCTTAGGCCTCATCACCAGTTCATCTAGGCCCAAGCCCATTAATCCATGATCACCTACTGGACCTAGGGTTTACTTAAACCCCAAGGTCGCCTATTTCCTAGTTGGGTACTATTCGAATTCCTTCGAAGAGATCTATCACTACCCTAATTCGTCTAGGATTCGAATCTTAGATTGAACAAGACTCCCTTTCCTATTAAGGCAAAGGAATCAAAGGCTTTCCTATTCACTAAACCACAAGCACCGAGGACTCATAGTCCTACTAGGATTTGAAGATCCTACAATTGCTATATAAACAGAGGCGAACCCTCTCACAAGGCATTGAGCATTACACCTTTTAACCCCACAGTTCTCACTTTGGGGAGCTTTACATCACTGTCGTAGTTATAGTCTCCAACTAAACTTCTGGTAACCTTTTCTTTCCCTAAGCCTCACTAAATTAACCTCATTCAGCCTTGCTGACTTGAGCGTCGAAGTACCACCCCAGTGTTTTTGGTTCCCTTCACGCTCGTTTTCTTGTGTGTGTAGGTACAATGGATTGTTGGTGGCCTCAACCTCACAGGATCATACCCCTCATAATGCTTTTTTCTTTTGTCTCAAAAATAAATCGATAGAAGATATTATTGATAGCTTTTTTGATAAATGAACCATGAACCATGAACTTGCTGTAAATTCGGTGAGCTGGACAAAGATCAGTGACCATGACATAGGTGAGAGAGCAAAAATAGGATGATGGTTTCAAAATTTTCTTTAGTGGCTAAAAGCCTAAACATAATAGTTTATTTTTATTTAAAATTAGGGTCTTAATTTTTTTGTCGAGTCAATACTTGACAATATTTTATGGACAGTCCCACCACATCATGTAGCCACCTTATGTAATGTCTGGGATTATGATGTGCTGGGACTGTTTCATGTAAGTTTTTGTAACACAATTCTATACATATATATTAATGGTGGGACTAAATAATTTTATTACTATGAGGAGGTTATAACTTAATAAAGTTGTAGTTACAAAAATTATTGTTTTGACTTAGTTATCCTTAATGCAAGTGGTATAGTTGTAAAGTATGCACTAGTCAAATGGATATTAAAGTATCCTTAATCATTCAAATGAGCAACAACTCGTGTATGCTTTAACTGAAAAAGAAATCATTGTTGCAATTAGACAATAAGAGAAATGAGATAATCTTAAGGATGATAGTATGGAAATACAAAAAGTTTCATGCCAAGAAGCTCTAAACATGCTTGAGAACCTAGAAATATTTTAGCTTCAACAAGAAGGTCCATGTTGGCGAGTTATTACGTACCCACAAGTTCAAAGATGTGATAACAACTCTAAAACATAAATCATTGTCCCAAACAACTTTAGATAAATATTTTATTTCATCTTGAACCTTTAATGTAACATAGCATATATTTTTTGTAATATACATATATTTATTACAATGTAGGAACAAGTTCCTTAAGACCTACGAAAATTATAACTTATTACAATGTCAAGTTTATTCTTATTTATAATTGGCCTAAGTTGGAACCAAAAACTTTTATGCTTACAAGGAAGTTATTCCTATATAGAGTATCATTATAGAGAAATTCTATTATATATATATAAGGCTCTTAAATTAATTGGAAATTTATTTCTTTGAAAAAGATATTTATCCCTTTTTTTCCATTTAATTTTGTTTATATTGTTATTTGCTTCTGTATAAAAGGATGACTACCCACTAGTATGGAATTCTAAAGGAAAAAGAGAGAGAGAGAGGGAGGGAGAGAGAAATAGTAAAGAAAAATGTGGGCAGAGTTAAACCTAGTTAAGTTTGAAGGAAGCACAAGTATTGATAGTTTATTATGATAATTATATAAGCTAGATCTTTCCTTCATTTGACAAGATGAGATTCCTATTAGGAAACAATCAAGTCATGGCAACGGAAAACAAAAATTATTTACAACATGGATCGTTCCTTAGAACCAAGATCAGGGCACAAATTTATAGTTTATACATTATATTAGAATCTGCAGAAAATTCAGTCTAGAGTTAAGAAATTATACGCACGTTTGGAGGCTCTTCCAACTTGTCTCTGAACGGGTTTCGCTACCAACCCAAGAGTAGGATCGAACTAATGTAGTCTACACGAAGATAACCCCAAAGAACTAAAGAGGGATTTGTCAAATCCTCTTTAGCCTTAAGAACCAAGAACAAATCAAGCAAATTTTGTTTCAAGCAAAAAGGCAATCTGGCGTGGGAGAGAAAAGAGGGCTGGAGGTTTTTCTTTTGAATGAAATGAAATTAATTAAATAATTTCACAAAGTGTTGCACTTATATAGTGCACACTATGCCCTATTCCATCATGGAATGGGCTTGGGCACCAACCCAAACAACCCCTATTTCCAAACAGCTCCAGTTAGATATTTTAATTATTATTATTATATCAATTAAATTCAATTAATATATATATATATATATATATATTAACATTTAACAATAACAATAATTCATTTAAATATATGCGAACATATATTTAAAAATAATTTCGGTTATTTAATTTTTATTAACAAATTAAATAAAGGCTATGACCTCAGCAAATTTAATTGCACTGTGAAACTACCAAAATACTCTTTCGTCTAAAAAGACGAAAACGCCCTTCTTATAAACTGGCTCTTAAATTATCTTCTATATGTGTGACCCGTAGGCTTCTTATCATACCGGTAGTGTGTAGTATCGCGATTAACACCAATTAATCGTCTCACTATACACATACCAAGATTGGCCCCTAGCAAGGCATCATGGCCACCCGATCGATTCGGATTCAGCGAAGCAGCTACCTGTCAACGATAAGGTTACCGTACAATTCAATCATTTCATCATCCATTATCTCAACGAGACCGAGGCATAGAAATAGTGTCAACCTCAGTTACTCTCGATATGTATGTATTCAGTTACTCGACCAGTGACCGAAATTATAAATTGGATAGAGCAACAACTCAATCTCACTGTGGCCACAATTTTAGCGTCATTGTCATTTACTGAATTGCGCAGTGAGATAACTTCCCTTATACCCGGGAGTGATGAATCCTCTGTCGATCCACCATAGTCTTGATACACTCCTCGATGCAGCCAATCACTACCGTATTAACAGCTCTAAATAGAACTGCGTTGGGCTAGTGTCAAACTACACCAATCGGTGCACGAGGCGCTCCGGTGATCTCAAGTCTAAGGATCACATGCACCACCATTCGTTAGAGGATTTGTTTCATAGACACTAGGGTTATCATCCACATGGAATCCTCTGATGGGTTAGTCTAGTGAACTTGCCTTCAGTAAGCACCCATTTGTTACACCAAGTTGTCACCAAACAACCTTAACAAGTGAGATCCATCATTGCCTTTCGACAGGGTCGTTCAACACTATGATAGCCTTACCGTATTGTCTATGCCCTTACTTCAGAATAATACTGGGGCTACGAACGTTTCTAGATGGTCACCATATTTGCTCATAGGGTTCTCACTATCAAGATTTGAAATACTTGATATTCTTGTCACGGTTATACCATTCTAAGGACATATATCAATACATACAATAATGATTTACCCGATATTGAATAAAATGTCTTTTATTGATCAAGGAACATTATTACAAAGAGTCAATTCTATAATAATTGATTGGCTCTAGGACACCTACTCTAACAATTCCAACATTAGGATCCAATCAATTTGCATTTTGAAAAGACACTGTTAGTTTGAAATATTAATCAGTCCCGAACCAAATTCAGTTGTCACAGACAACTTAATTAAACTCACTCTATAAAATTTACCTTTAATAATATGTTTAATGCATAATACAATAGAGCAAAGTATGGTTAAATTTTGTAAAAACTTGTCGTGTGAAATGATTTAATATAAAGAGCTAGCAGTCCTATAAGCTTAAATTCGGTTGAACTGGGAAGTCAGATATTTCATTATTCGCAGTTACATGTTAAGCTTAGCCACTTTAACTTCTACTTTGAATAATTATAATTAATTAATGTTTAAAAATATCAACAATGTTTATGTTAGTATATTACTGCGCCATTAACTAATTAAAAAGAAGAGATGCAGAGCATATATGTAACTTAAATTAAAGATGCTTGGACTATTTGAATAATCCAAATACGACCAAAATCCTGACGAGATATTTGCTAACTTCTCCAATCTCCCGATTGCCATTAACATATATAATCCGAAAGTAAGGAATGATAAATGCAATTACCCTTTGCTTAAAGTTAAAAATTTTATATTCAATTTTACGTTCTGCAAAAGTGTCAGAATTATCGTGGAATCCAATGCATAAAATATTAAAACACAAGGCAACATAACTAGAGATCACGCATGGGACAGTTTTACTTGACAATTATTTTGCCATCACATGCATCTTACAACAGACAATTTATGAGTCAAACTCAACATGAAAAAGGGGAAGCCATTGCTGATTGGTGTTACTACTACATTTATATTTTATTAACCATATAACATTATCAACACTTGTATTGTAACTAATGTCAGTTTAGTAAGCTGTCTATTGGGGTTGCTTTCAAAATCTGTATAGTAATATTCTGTGGGCACCTCTCATCACTTTCACATTAACCTCAATATCCTTTTCTCATTGCATGCAACATTAATTGAATACCAACCCCATTCTCTAATTTAATTTTGTCAATTCATATATAAATCTTATTACATTTTGATTTTTCAGCTTCTCTTTTTGTTTAGAATGTGGATAGTGACGTTAGGTTTGGGAACTTTTCTATTCACTCTCTTAGAGTTAGAATAATATGACCATCACCTTGTTTCAAGAGTTTTAAGTTTCACTTAAAATTCAATTAAAATCTGTCAGTTTAAAGTGGTCTAATTCTTTAAAATGTCTTTAAGCCTGGCAGTCCTCTTCTGAAAAGCATATAAATAATGTCAAATCAATTTCGACAAAAATCAATACGTATATTTAATCTTATATGGGATTGTAATTAAAATCAATAATGTTATTATGGACTTAATTACTCCTATAATTTTATCCTTTTCAAGAGTAGGGCAAGTCCCTTTGGACTAGGGAAAATTTAATTGGGGATCAAGTGTGGATAGTAAGGCATTAGCCAATTTGGATCCACAAGTTTAGACTGTTGATGATAAGGTGCCAGAATCATCCCCACATATACTATGTATATTATATGTGTACATTTAATTATGAGCAGACAAATCTTATATTGGATACTCTGCCCTCTATATCATAGGTTGTGTTATTTGGATTAAACTTAAGAGGGGCTTTGAAAGCTACATAGAATCTTGCTATAACCAAAATTAAAGACAACGAAATCTCTATCCCTACTCCTAGAATCTGCATATAAAGACGGTTTGCCAACCAGGCAATAATATATATGAGATAAGGTGGTTACATGATTAGATTCTGTCATAATAACCCTTCTTCTTATTAACATTATGTTAGATTTTCCAATATTATTTTCTTCTTTCTTCAATTGTAAACAAAATTACTTTTAAGTTTGTCGGTTCGGGTCGGGTTTCGCTGACCCATTTTGAATTGAACACACTTCGGTTTTTAATTTTTAAAACTGAAATAAAACTAATTTGGGTATAAAACTGAACCTGATCCGAATATGAAAAGTTATTATATTTGAAACAAAAGGTAGACCTATTATTATTTTAATTGTAACATCCTAATATGGCAAATACTCCTAAAGAAGAAAGGGGGATTAAAAAATTTAATGCGGAATAATACAACCTCCAACTACCCAACAACAAGAACAACAAATAACTTCAATGATATGTAATAAATAAGCAAGGTAATGACAAATAATAATAAATGAGAGAGAGAAGAGAAATTTATAGTGGTTCGGACCTTTGATCACGAACCTGCTATATTCACTTCTTCAAGGCTTTACAATAGATTATTTCGCCTCTAGATTTATAAGAATTCACCCAAAGATATGTGATAAAAGGTTTTATGAAAGATTGTCTCTAAGCTAGGCTAATACACAATGGTTTCAAAGATTCTCTCTAAAGATGTTAGTTTAGTAAAAATGAGAGATTAATTTTAAGCTCTAGGGTTTGCAAGATTGAATATTGGATAAAGAAATGCTCTCTCTCTCTCTCTCTCTCTCTCTCTCTCTTAATTCTTGTAATTAATCGTCCTTTTAAAGTCTTCACCAAACCTTGATAGATTAGAGTCGTTGCTGCTGTTAGTGTATATTAGTGTATGCCCTAGAAACCATTCGTGTTGTCAGTTTTAGAGCATTTTGTCTTGTATGTATATATCATAAATAATAGAAGAAAGAGTTCTTTAATTCATATATATAAATTGCTTCCTTTATTCAGTCATGCATTTAAAATAAAGTATGTATATGAATTGTCCAGATGATTCATTTAATCGATAAAACTATTATCGAAAAGGGTTCCCTATGGAAGCAATATAATTTGGGCAACTATATTGCACAGTAGGCATATCGGATGCTTCCGAAAGATATCATGAGTTGATATAAGTACGGATGATGATGATAGTCATGTCACTAGGGCATTGGTATGGATTAACAGTTGGTGAACTATTTTTCGAACGTGACCAAATAACGACAAATCACTTGGAAAAGCATGTAGTCAATGATTTATCGTTTGGTTATATCAGTGCACAATGTAGTCCTTTGACCTGAGACATTATAGTCGAATCCGATACGGATGCATATGGTTCATACGGTGTATAAGTACGAGACTAATCATGTTTCATATAATAAAGCCTATTTGGTCATGCGTTGTTCATATGCGGAAACGAACGATGGTCAAGAGGGGATCTATTTACTCGAAAATATAAGATCGGGAGTACCGCTGACTCCATCCGGATTCGAGTTCCTAGACGAAAGTTGATAAATGTTAGAAAACAGAATCTCTGGCCAGAGTCTATTATTAGTCATACAAAAGGAAGTTTGTGATGACGAGTTCCGGACATATTGATCGACGATTCGGTAGAAGATCGAGTTTAGGATTTTGACATTCCATGAATCTGTGCTTGATCAGGATATTTCAATGGAGGGACTTTACCTGCATGGTACGTATGATCTGAAATGGGTTCGATGAAGTATTTCTTCATCGTGGTTTAGGGACTATGGCACATTGCTAGATGTTTACCATAGTCGTTGGGCCTCCGGACAGGTTTCCGGATTCATCCAGAACCGGCTCACGGCTAATCCACGGTGGACCTACATGGTCACACCAATAGCCTTGAGAAGTTAGAGAATGATGAGAGAGAGAAATGATTATCCGAAGAGGGCTAGCACCTTCCGAGGGTAATAACGGGATTTCTATAGTAATAGTTACATAGAAAACAATTTGTGACATTTTAAGGGTTAAAATGGTCAAGCAATAATTAATTATATTTAATTATTATATCTTAAAGTGTTAAGATTAATGAGATGAACAAAAATAACCTTTTAATAGTTAAAGGGTAAAAAGGGTAAATTTATGGGTTGTTAATGTAAACTAGTTTAGTTTACATGGGCCCTTGAATAATATTGATTATTCAAAGGGTAGCATATTAAATTCGTGGGGTCCCTTTATAAAATAAGATTTTATTGGGCTTGGAAGTGAAAAATAAATAATTGCAAAATAGCCCAAGTATATATAAGTGCAAAAGGTTGCATTTTTGTTCATTATTCACTTGTTCACTCAAACACAAACTAAAAGCTCTCTCTCCCTAGCCAAGGCCACTCTCTAATCCTCTCAAGGTGGTGTTAAAGTGTGGAGGTTTCATCCTTTTGAAGCTAATCTTCATCAATCCAAAGCAAAGGAGTAGGTATAATTTCATTTCCATGCTTTGTATGAAAAACGGTTTTTGAATCCATCCTTTTATGCTTTCTTCTCCATTTCCACCACTCTTCATTCATGCATGTTGTTCTTACAGCTGCATTTAATGAACTTATGAAAAGCTGCAAAACCTAGAGGAACATCGGGAACGGGTGTTCCTAACACCAACGATCACTTCATTTTGAATTCTAGGGTTTGGAGTGGTTGTTCCCTTATGTGGAATGGTTGTTACCCTATCATGAATGGGCGTTATCCTATCACAAATGGGCGTTCCATTTTGAACCTTGAACGACTTCCTAGAATGGTGTTGTTCCTTACTGGAACGACTTGAAGAATACTGGGAGCAGGCGTTTGTCGAGGTCGTTTTTAATTCACTTGAAGTTCTACTAACCTTGACTTGAGCTCGAAAATTCTTTGTCCAAAATCTTGACTTCAGCTTGGATTGGGCATTCCTCTCATGGAACGGGCATTCCTCTTTAGATCATAAAAGTGTCAAGATTCCAGAACAATGAACAAGATGGTGGAATAATGTCGTTCATGTGGAGCGAGCTGAATAAAATGGTCGTTCCTTCTTACAATGCAAATGATGTTCAGCTCAAAGATGTGTGTTAGCCTTTTTTGAATAAGTCTTGATATGTCTTGAACGGCTAGCTGGGACAGTCGTGCGGATTGATCGTTCCAATTCTGACTCGAGTTTGCTTGAAAGGATTTTTGCTTCATTTGGACAGAACCATGAACGGGCATGAGGAACAATGTCGTTCAAAAATGGAATGACTTGATTGAAGATTATTGTCCAGAAAAACTGAATCAGATGGGCGTCCCATCTGCATGGACGGTCGTTCCACCTAGAAAATCTGCAATTTTGTTTTGGTTTTGACTTATGTCATACCATTGCACATTGTTAATCTATTAATCACTCTTTTTTATAAGTTTTGGCACATCAAAACACATGAGGGCTCAACATTAATAATTTCATTTCCCATAATTAGGATCCTTTCTTGGAGCTCCTTTGAAATTGGACTAATTATTTGGCATTTGATTGTAGTGTTGTGATTTTTAGCCCTATTTTTCAATTTAATAATCTCCATTTTTTCATTATTTTAGTTTTGAAAAGTTTAACCTTAAATAAAATTGCTTTCCATACAAAAAATGGAATATGTATTTAATATCTATGGTAAAAAGATGACTTCCTTACAAATGGCCACCCAAAATATATGTGTTTAATATGATGAGTACTCTATTGGGATTAGAACGACCAAACATTATAATTATTACTTAAAAGTTTACAAATTAGTATCATATTTTAATTCCTATTTATCTTTTATACATGAAATGTCAAAGTTACATTTTTAATTAGAATAATACTAGAGATACAAATTTTTTCATACAAACTGATGTGTCATAAAGTGAATGGATGAATCAGTAGAGGTGGGAAAAGGTCTAAGCCCAATTTGGGTCCGCACCCTCAAATCATCAAGGATCGGTCTTGGGACTAGTCCTATGGGCTTGGAAAATTTAATTTAGCCCCCCTAATTTTTTATATCTTTCTAAATATAAAATTACGTAGGGGGTTTATGTAATTTTTTAGGGGGTGATTTGTAATTTTTTTAATTAATTAGTAAATAAATATAAATTAATGGTTATGGTTATAATGGTTTTAATTTAAAGAGATAATTCAATTTTAGCTTCGCAATGTGAAAATTTAATTTGAACTTAGGCAATTAAATAAATATAAATGGATGATTAATTGGTCATAAATTTATATGGTTTTAATTTAAAGAGATAATTTAATTTTAGCATGAATATAATGTTCACAATTTGCAAATTTATTTTAAACTTAAGCAAACAAACAAATAAACAATTAAATAAATTTGTTTTTATTAAATTATTAATTTACATCGTCAAAAATTACATCTCCAAAATCTGTGTTTTGGAAGAGGCTAAGTAGTTCGAGATCTTTAGAGTGGTACTGTAGTCTTCTATATGCATGAGTCCAATCCCGTAAACATGTAATGACTTTAACCATCTAGTTAAAGAGCATCTTCTGTCTTCAATAATGCAGCCACTAATTGAGAATGTTGACTCGAATGCAATCGTGGAAATTGGCACACATAAAATGTCACGTGCCATTAGGGCTACAATGGGGAATCGACTTGCATTTTGGTTCCACCATTAAAGCACATCCATCTTGCGTTTCTCCCTCTTGGTCATGTAGGACATGTCCATTTGTAGATACCGTTGTAGCTCACTTGGTCCATGTCTATATGCGCTGAAGTACTACATCCACCACCACCGATACTAACTTCCATGTATGTCCAAATGCTCGATCCTTGTTGATGAATGTTTTCATCAAGTTCTTGCTGCTCGTTTCTTATGGGCGTTCCATTATATCTATTCAGATACAAAGAGAAAAGACTTTCTAATTACTTAATTTTCTGTTAAATTCTGTCAAATAAAAATTGTAGTCATATTCTAAATGTAGACCTATCTCATTAACTATACAAGTAAATATGTTTAATCTAAACCTATGATCTATAATAAGACCTAATCTATATAAGAATGGAATATCTAACCAATATTTTTGGTATTTTGTTTCCATTTTTGAAATGAATGAAAAATACTACAAACCATCCAATCATCATCGTTGACAACTTCGTCCGGATAGTTCTTCCAGTTGACGAAATCTATAATTTGTCTTGCTGTTGGAATAGCTTTTTGTAACATCAAGTACGTTGAGTTCCAACGAACAGACATGTCGCAACATAGCTTCTTCGGTTGAATCGACGGCTCCTCTTGGCAAAAATATTTGAGATACTCATTCCTTCTTATATTGCTACCAGTAATGAATTTGATAGCCATGCACACCTTATCAATCCTCACATGTACAACTTCTATACCTGCTTTAACAATCAAATTGATGATGTGGCAAGCACATCTCTGGTAAAAAAATTTGCCTTCACCAAGCAGATCCAATTTCTTTTGAAATAAAAAAAAATTGCCATGGTGTTAGCAGTTGCATTATCAAGCATTAATGTCACAACTCTCTCAGTTAATAAATAATCTTGTGAAACTTCAATAATTGTAAAATAAATAGTGTTAGCACTATGTTTAGCATATAATGGTTTAAAACCTATCAGTTTTTTTGTAAAGCCCAACTATGATCTAGGTAATTTATTATGACACTCAAAATATCTGTTTTTGATCTAGCAACCCATATGTCGAAAGTAAGTGCAATAGAAATATTCTAGAAATTTTCAAATTCTTTTTTAAGTTTATTACTTATTTTAGTATGAAGTTTTTCTATGTGCCTTCTAGTTGTACCTCTACTAACAAGCCTATATTGTGGACAAAAAACCTTTTTAATCATATCAACAAAAAAATACATTTTCAAATAAAGAAATGGGAGAGTCCATCGCAACTATGTATTTTGCTATTTCCTCTCGTGCAGTATGTGCATTGAATTGACAGTTTGAGAGAGTTGAGGTTTGTGGATTAAAATTAAGTTGAGTTTGTGTTTTTTTACCGGTTCCGATTGAAGTTGAACCTTGCTGCATTAATTGGCAGTGCTTCTTCTCCAAGTGCCTCCTCATTATCGAAGTCTTGTTCTTAGCGCCAATCGTGGTTGAACCAAAATTGCATAACCCACACATCTCTTCCCCTAACCCATTTGGCTTTGCTCGTTTTGATTTCATGAAAAATTGCCATACCTCGAACATGGCCCTCTTCATCGATCTTGCCATGGTGTCGCAACTCGCCTGTGTTCGCTTGGATGCAGTCCCAACTGCCTCTGGATTTGGAATTGCTACATCTGAAAAGGGTGAAAATTGATTAAACCCTTCCATTTCTTGGGTGGATGGAGGAACTGGAACATAATAGTCATTTGAGGATGATGATCCTCTAAATACAAAATTTGGGGAATCCATTATGATAGAATAATAAATAACTAAAATTGATGAAATTGAATAATATAAATAGTAATATGAATAATAGATGAAATTGAAAAATGAAATAAATTGAATAATGAATCAATATAAATAATAAATTGAATAATAGATGAAATTGAAGAGAGTTTGAGAATTGGAGTAGAGAAAATGAGAGATTGAGAGTTGAGAATTGTGAGGAAAATGGGTGGGAATAAGGGGTTATTTATAGTTTAGGTATGGGGGGCAAGTGCAAAAAAAAAAAAGAAAAATCCACCCCCCCTCCTATTTGTTTGACTGTTACATTTTAACCCCTATATTTATTATTAATTTCATATTAAATAATGGGGTTTTGGATATTTAATAGGGGTTAAAACGAAATTGGGGAGGGGTTTGGGCCCGAGCCTAGGATCGATCCCAAGCCCAAGCCTTGGAGGAAGGAGTGACCCTAGGCCCAAGCCCTCCTCCCTTAGGCCTAGTTCGATCTCAGGACTGGTTTTTTGGGTTGGGCACTATGGGCTCAAGCTTAATTCCTGCCTGTAGATGAATGCATACAAAACGTCAACTTAATAAAGACTTAATAAATATAAATGAATGACATATCAATGAAAGAGTGGTACCATATCTTTTATTATTCTATTTTAATTCGTATTCATTTTTATCTCCCTTTTTTTTTTTCTTACCATAATAGTAAAGCCTAATTTTTTAATGTATATACTTACATTCTCCAATTTTTAGATTATTATCTTAATAAATTTTATTTTCGAGGAAAGGAATATCATATATAAATAATTATATTTGCTTTTTCTAATTCAAAACTTAATGTTGTTTATATTTATATTTCAATTAATCCATTCGATTTTACTCACTTAAGGAACAAACATATATTAATCCAAATTGTAAGTTAGACTTTAAATATTAAATAAAGCATTTTTAATTGAAAAGAAGAGAATTTATATTACTAATATTTATGAAACTTTAAATTATTTTTATTAGCCACCCTGTCAGAAATAGGTAAGAGAGGCAACTAAGCTGCCAAACAATGCCAAGAGAGAAACAAAACTTTGAGAAGAAATGTATATTTCATTGATTTAGTTTGTACAGAATTGTATCAAGTTATACAGGAAAAATAAAGTATGTAAGGAAAGTATTAATTACTTGATTTCAACAAAAATGCAATAATCCCATCAATTAGGGAGTGAAATTAGTCCTATAACAAAGCTCAATCACTATGATTGAGCTCAATCATATCCTATGATAAATGTTAATAATCTTCACATGTTAACACTCCCCCTCAAGCTGGAGGTTTGTATACGTCACAATCTTCGAGCTTTCTTAACAGATGTGAATGCTATTTGAAACATAATGGTTTCGTGAAGATATCAGCGAGTTGATCCATGGTTCAAATGTGTTCTATTTTGATCATCCCTTCTTGTAGCTTGTCTCTAATGAAGTGGTAGTCGATTTCTATGTATTTTGTCCTTTCATGGAATATTAGATTAGTTACAAGGTCATTTGTTGCTTTGTTGTCACAGTATAATTTGACTGGCCTCTATACTTGAATATTAAGATTTTTTACAATCCAAGAATCTAGGTGATTTCACATGTAGTCTTGGCCATAGCTCTATATTCTGCCTCTGTTGATGAAAGGGATATTATTGATTGCTTTTTTGTTTTCCATGATATTAATGATCCTCCTATTTGATGCAGAAACCAGTGAGTGATCTTCTGGTCATAGGACATGATCCCCAATCTGAATCACAATATGCTATAAGACTCAAGTTTTCTTCTCGAGGCAAGAGAAGTCCTAGCCATGGACATCCCTTTAAGTACTTGAGAACTTTAACTGCTACTTCCATATGGGACTATTTTGTTGCATGCATAAATTGGCTGAGAATCTAAAATGCATAGCATATGTTAGTTCGTGTCATTGTAAAGTAGATGAGTCGACTGACAAGGCGTTGATAACTAGAACTATCTTCTAATAGAGGATTTGCTTCTGAGTCTTGAGCAGTAAGTTTTGCATTTTGTTCCACATGGATAATGTCTAGTTTATAGGTAGACAATCCTGAATCTAAGATAAGTTCTAATACATATTTCCGCCAACTAAGAGAAATGCCCGCTAGAGATCTTGCAATCTCAATTCCCAAAAAATATTTTGGTGCTCCCAAGTCCTTGATATGGAATGATTTGTGCAATTTCTCTTTTAATGTCTTGATGGCAATTTCATCGTTTCTTATAATAAGTATGTCATTGACATATACTATCAGACTAATGAAGGACTCACCTTGATCTCGAGTAAAAAGAGCATAATCATGTTTTTACTGAGTAAAGGCTATGGTAGTGAGGGCCTCGGTGAATTTAGCATTCTATTGTCGAGATGCTTGTTTCAAACCATATAAAGACTTTCGCAAACTACACACAAGATACTCCCCTTGATTACAAAGGCTAAATGGAAGGTCTATATTTATTTCTTCCTCAAGATCTCCGTGAAGAAATGCATTATAGATTTTCATTTGATGGAGGTGCCAATTGCGATGTACTGCTACAAAAAGAAAGGCCCAAACTATGACATGTTTGGCAATGGGAGAAACCGTTTCTTGATAGTCAAAACCTTCTTGCTGAGTGAAGCCTTTGGCAACAAGACAGGCTTTGTAGCATTCCATTTATCCATCAACGTGATATTTTATTTTGTACACCCATTTATAGCCAATGGGTCCACAATGAGTGGGCTGAGGAACTAGATCCCAAGTTTGATTTGAAGCAAGAGCATTAGGTTTGGCCTCCATAGCAAGACACCATTGTGGATGTTTGATGGCATTAGAGTAAGAGTAGGGTTCTCGGTCTACTAAAATTTTGCTCATACATGCCTTGTGTTCTAAAGATAAACAGTCAAAACTGACATAATTAGATATGGGATATGGGATACGTGTGGTGCTGGAACAATGTAATCTGTAGTCCACACAGGTGGTTTTGAAATCCGAGGGAGCGTCTGAGTGGTTCAAGTCTAGGAGTGGCCAGAGATTTAATGACACCATCGTTGGTTAGAGCCTTTTTTGAGCTAGATGGAGATGTCTCAAATATTGGACCATTTTCAATTTCCTTTGTTGTTGTCAAAGGAACATTGAATGTGTTGTTTGTTATTAAAGATAACTGCATGTCTGGAATGGGAACTATTGTCAGAGGAGTCTCGGTTGATGGTTTAAGATCATATGGAGCACTTATGGGTATAAGTAAACTTGAAGAAGCTTCTTTGTCTAGATCAGTGAATGGGAAGATTTCTTCATGAAATATGATGTCTCAACTAATCAAGAATTTATGTTGCTTGGGATCATATAAGCTACCCCTTTTTCAGCACTGGATATCCCATAAAGATGCATTTGGTGGCCCTTCGGTCAAATTTGTCACATGGACCAATTGTGGTGGCTATAAGTGGGTGTTGTTGGGTTTCCTCCCAAAAAGTAGCTCATATGGTGTTTTTCCCCCAAGGACCTTTGTGGCCATACGATTGACTAAATAGGTAGTAGCAATCACACAGTCTCCCCAAAAGGTTATTAGTATATGGGCTTGGTGTTTAAAGATTCAGGCTACTTCTAGAAGATGACGGTGTTTACATTCTACAACCCCATTTTGTTGTGGAGTGTAGGTGCAAGAACTCTCATGAAGAATCCCATTGGAAAAGAATAGAGCGGAACATTGATTATTGAAAAAATCAAGGCCATTATTAGTACGAACTTGTTGAACCTTTTTGTGAAATTGTGTTTGGACCATGGATTAAAAATTGTTGAATATGGGAAAAGGCTTGAGATTTTGAGTGCATAAGAAATACCCATGTTCCCTGAGAGAAGCCATCAACTATGGAGAGGAAATACCTTGATCCGTCATGATTAAGAATGTGATAGGGTCCCAAATAACAGTGTGAATTAAGGCAAATGGGGTGGTTATGGAGGAAGTGTTGGTGGGGAATTTGACCCTGGCTTGTTTTGCAATAGGCAAATTAGACAATTAGGATAGGGATAGAGACACTGTGACCTAATCTTTTATGAAAAATAAATGAGTTTGTATTAATATTTGTATTACAAAGATATTGTTTATTTTGTTAGTACGAGGAATAAACTCTTTATTTTTGACAAGAAAATCAGAAAATGACTCCAAGTAGTATAGGTTGTGATGAGCTTTACCCAAGCCCATCGGTCTGCCAGTCCAAGTGTCCAGAATAAGGCACATATTAGGGAGGAATTGCAATGTGCAATTACTATCAACGCATAGTTTGGATACCGAAATGAGATTAAAGATGAAGGTAGGGACTAGGAGGACATCAGATTAATTTTTCTCTTGGGTGGATAGTACCGACATGTGTGGCCGAGGTATTATTACCATTTCGCATTCAGACAGATATTGGAAATTTAGGTTGTGTGTGTGTGTGTAGTGAAAAACCTGTGGTGGCAGACAATGTGATCATTGGCACTAGAGTCAATTATCCAAACATCTTTTGAAAATGAATTATTAAGGACAAAAGATGTACCTGCGAAGTAGCAGAAGCATTGTTGGGTTGGGATTGATTCAGCATCTGGAGTAGTTGGGTGATTCTTCGGGACTGATCACTGACATCATTGTGTCATTTCCCTGATTTGTTGTCACATTATTTGTTGTTGAATTTCCAAATTTGTGCTTAGGGCGACCATGTAATTTCTAACAATTCTCATAGTTGTGATTACACCGCTTGCAATATTCACAGTATAGTGTGCTTTTACCTAATCTGGCTGATCCAAAGCCGTTGGATGTGTTTTGAAATTGCCTATATTGAGAACCATTGAATGAGAATAACTGATTGATCTGTTGTGAAATGTTGGATGTGTTGACTTGACTTGAGCCATTGATGGAATTATATAAATTTCCACTTTTCTCATTTCTAAATAACCCTAGCCTCCTCTCTCACCTTTCACATTCTCTGACTAATTTTCTCGACCAATCTATTTGCTGCAAAGATGACGGAATCACCGAGGTGTGGTGGTTCCAATGTGGCCAACCATTAATGCTCGTCCTAAACGACAAGCTGGTAGAGATGACGGGCATCGGTGGTGTCGATTTTCTAAGCATTTGTGTTTGAAATGGGATGAAACTCTCGTTCAGCCCCATCAAAAAATGGATAACCCTTGATTTTCTGAAATTGGAGTAAATTTTCAAGTGGCCCATTTAATGGGTCCTCAACAGTGTCGAGTTTGTTCCATAGTGTTGATAATCGGTTGAAATAGCTTGTCACTGATTGATTGTGTTGCTTTACGTTGGCAAGATTCTTTAGAATAGTGAAGAGCTTGTCTAAATTGAGCTGGCCATACAACTCTTTGATGTTGGCCCACATTTTCTTAGCAATCTTTGTTGGTGGGAGTTCAGCGGCAACATCCTAGGTCAAAGAGTTGCTGAGCCATGACCGGACAAGAGTATTACACTTGATCCACTGCTTTTTGAGATGCCGCTCATTGGGCGGCAGCATAGTTCCGGCAATAAAGCCGTCTTTATCATTTGTGATGAGAGCTTGGCCGAGCGACGTAGTTTTCCAATCTGGTGAAGGGCTACTTGACTAGAACAAGTCCTGGTCCGTCTAACGACAGCATATACAAAACGTCACGGAGTTTCAGCCGCTGTTGAGGGGTTGGGATGAGTTGGAAGGGTTGACCTGATTCAAATTGTGGGTAGGTAAACCCAAAATGGGTGTGTGGTCTTGACCCATTATTTGGGTTTGGTTGACTATTTGGGCCTGGTTGAGTGGGTTGTGAACCTGGTGGTTGTGTATTTGGTTGAGAATTGGGTTGTGGGCCTATTTGAGTAGACTGATGTGGGCATGTTTTGGTTGATGCGGGCCTGCTTGAGTGGGCTGGTTTGGGTCTAGTTGAGTAGACTGATTTTGGGTATGGTTAAGTGTTTGATTAGTTTATTGTTGTGTTTAGCTGATTGGGAATCATTCTGTTGTTGTGGGAAAATATGGAATCGCACTAATCTAAGTGCCTTCTTTTTGCAGGTGAAGAACCTGGAGGCTTGAGAGGATGTAGGCATGAAGGAAAAGGCAAAAGCTTGATTGAGCAACTTGCTCTAATACCATGTCAGAAAGAGGCAAGAGAGGCAACTAAGCTACCAAAGAATGCCGAGAAAGAAAGAAAACTTTGAGAATAAATGTATATTCAATTGATTTAGTTTGTACAGAATTGTATCAATTTATACAAGAAAAATAAAGTATGCAAAGAAAGTATTAATTACATGATTTCAATAGTAATGTAATAATCCCATCAATTAGGGAGTGAAATTAGTCCTGTAATAGAGCTCAATCACTATAATTGAGCTCAATCACTATAATTGAGCTCAATCATATCCTATGATAAATGCTAATAATCTTCACACGTCAACACACCCCAAAATTAAAATGTTGGCTTCGCCCTTGGTTCCTCTATAAATCATAATTTTAATTTTTCTTAAAAATTGAAAACTTTTATCCTATCTCAAATATCTTTATTTGATAAATATATATATACTAAAATAATGGAGAAAGCAATTGTGCAATAAGATGAATTTGATTCGGAAGAAAAAGTAAGTTTTAAATAATTTTGAAGGAATTTTTTTTTCTAGAACCAACTAAACTATAGCATTTGAAAAGAAGACTGCCCAAAGAATTTGAGATTAAAGATCTGGGAACTGTAAGATACTTTCTAGGCATGGAAGCGGCTCGATCAAAACAAGGCATATATGTTTGTCAAAGAAAGTATGTGCTTGATCTTTTAAAGGAAACCGATATGACATGGTACAACTATTAATCGAAACCACAAGCTTGAAGCTAAACCCGAGGAACTCCAATTGACAAAGGAAGATATTAGAGACTCGTTGGGAGGTTAATATATTAGTCTCATATTCACCAGACATAACCTATATAATGAGTTTTGGCCAATTAATGTTAGGGTTATGCTCTAAGAGTACAGTGATTCCCTGAAATAATGTAAATAATTGTTAAATAAATAAAAATGTTTTATTTGTATTGCTATCATAAATCTTCTTTATAATACATGTACATATGTATATACATTAGTGGTCAAAGGTTCCAAAGCTACAAAATAAGATAAAATCCATGTTTATATGAAACAATCATATATAGGAGATACGAGATTTTATTGTAGCTTGAAAGTATGTTCACAACCATGAAACAGGAGCTGGATACTATGTTTTTATAAGGTTGATGTGTTGTCTGCCTCCATCAGGGTGATGAGTCTTGAATCATTAAAATGGGGATTTTAGGATAGAGACACTTGTGCACTTGATATACATTGAACTAGACCAAGTGAAGTTTATAATTCTATGTAACTACCATAACAGAAAACATTAACTTCACACCTTAGCAACTTAGACATATGTACCTTAATCATGAGCATGTAGTATACCTTTGATTTGTAGACTGCAATCTTTGATTAGAATAGAAGGTGAGATTCTATTGTTTAACAGTTCAATACCCTAGCTGATTGGGATTGTAGTTCTATGAGTCTGAGAACACTATTCCATAGATATGGAATTCATAACTCCAAAAGGTTTAAGGGATATCGTCTTATGGGGTTTTACAGGGTCCTAAGACTTGGCCAAGCGTTTAATGAAGTGTTCATTAAACATTTATCATTCAGTGGATATAAAACTGGATGCAAAGAAAAGATGTAACCAACAGGGTATATCAGTATATAGACCGAGTTCCGTTTATCGGTGTTCCATGAGGGTATATGTGTAGCTGTCGCTAAATGGATAGGCTTTAGTGAAATAATTTAATCATTAAATTATTAAAGTTTCTGATAAACAAAATATTTAATTTAGGAGTGCAACGTTGTCCCTATAGTGTAATCGGACAACATTAACGCATTCAGTACCTTACGTTTATGAGATAAAGGGGTACGAAATCGAATACATTGAAGCCTTTTATCAAACATTTTCATCTAGGTCCCCTAGGTAGCAGATAAAAGTTATCCTGGACAATATTGTAAAATTAATTATTCTAATTTAATTTGAAATATTTAGAATAGTTTGAGAAATTAAATTAGACAAGTTATAGAAGACATTAAGAGACATGCATTAAATGTATTAAATTGTTTAATATATTTGTGGATAAAGACTTACATGATTGTCATGTCAAGTATGAGGTAATGGTAGGCTAAAATATGATATAATTAGTGGAAGAATACTTGCATGAATGTCATGAAAAGTTTTGGACTAAATGTTTTTGTCCACTGCAATTTGGCAAACGCGATCTCAACCTTGAACTAGATTATCGCGAGCTCAAGCCCGAGCTCGAGCCTTTTTTTTTTTTTTTTTTTCCAGTGTTGAGCATGAGCTCAAGCAAGCCACTCAAGCTTAGTGCTCTAGCAGCCAAACCGGGCTCAAGTAGGTAGATACGCGGCTCAGCTCAGCTCATTCCCATCCACTAATTTCACTAACTATATAAAGAGGCCAAAATCACTATTACATTCAATCTTGGTTTTAGATCAAAAAATTTAATCTCGAATTCTCTCCTCCATAGCCGAACCTTTTTCCTTTAACTCCTTTTAATTTTTGTGTTTAAAATTAGTTTCAAACACAAATCAGCAAAGGATTTACACATGTAACCTCAAAAAGTGTTTCGTAAGCGTCAATGATAATCCTACTTTCTACTATGATATTATACTAAGTTTCATTAGGATTTATATTAATTTCCCTTCACTTTGACTGTGAAATGCATTTAATTGGAAGTTTTGTTCTTTGTAGGGCTAAACGCCAATTTTGAGTAGAAATAGCAAAACTTGAGTTCACAACATTGTTTTAAAAATCGGACCATTTGTTGACCCGGTCAAAGGGCCAATTCTTGGGCTGGTCTAACCGGTATACAACAAACACATCTCTAAACAATTCCATCAATCCTTATAAGTTTGAAAACAAGCAAATACATCCTTAGAATTTACCCATAAGTCCTTATAAGTTTAAAATAAAGCAAATGCACCATGCAGCTTTTATTATTAATTATTTTTTTCTCCCTCCCCATCACTCCTTGTCACTTTCTTCTTTCTTCTAACACATTCTCATCTCTCTACTGTAATTTTTCTCTCCTCTTCTCTTTCTTCTTCCTTCCTCTTTCTCTTCATCTCCTTTTTTCTTTCTTCCAATCTTCTTCCTTCCTCTATTCTTCTTCCTTACTCTTTCACTTTGTCTCCTCTTCTCTTTCTTCTTCCTTCCCCTCCCCCTTACTTCACTTGACGGCCAAAAAGGCCTTGGCCGCCGCAATCTGGCCAAACAAGGTCCAAATCAGACCGGCCACTTCTTCCTTCCCCTCCCTTTACTTCTTCTTCTTTACACTATAGATTTTAGAGTAAGTGAAGAAGAATAGAAGATGAAAATGGAAGATACAACTTGGTCTTTCTATTGAAATGAAATAGAGAATGCTTGCTAGCTTAATGAAATGGAGAATGAAACGGTGCTGCAAATTGGTTTAGGAATTAGGAAGAGGATTTTTTTAGCGGTCAGATTAACCCCAAAATAGTGAACCGTTTTAAGCCTCAGATCGGTCGAACCAGCTATTTTGTACTGTTCCATCGATCCATCTCTGGTCCAAAGCGAGTTTTATAGCATTCCTGGTTTTTATGTTAACCCGGACCAGAGTCAAAGCCAGCTCCCGGTCGGACCAGCCGGTCCGGTCCAGGTTTTAAAACAGAGTTCTACAATCAGAATGACCTGATTCTAAAAGCTATAGAAAGCTAAGAAGCAGGTCTACAACTTTCAGTTTTTGGTCTTAGCATAATTTTGAACGACCACTGCAGCAAGACTTTCCTTCGTTGTGGCGAGCATGATTTTTGTGAGCTGCTATATTTTTTGAGGAAAAGAATGACCACCGCGACTAGAATTTTTATTGTCATGGCATGTGTGATTTTTCAATGTAAAAAATTAGTATAAAAAGAAAGAGACGACTTGGGAGAGAGGAGGCTAGGGTTCTTGAAACAAAACACATCAAGGGAGAAGAGGAGATCAAAATAGAGAGTCTAACACTATTCATTCGGGAGAAGTTGGCGCGAAACCTTTCCAAAGATCAATTCTTCAAGGTCCTGGTTTTAATTTCCATTACTCTATTTTTATTTTCAGTTTGGAATTTTTGTAATGATGATTTTGTTTACTTTGAGTATGGAGTAGTTTTCTTTTGTAAAGGGGTAGATTCTACCAACACCATGTTAACTTGATTTTCAATTCTATAAAAGCATTCATGAATTTCACTGTTCAATAAAAATCTTTGCTATTTACTTAATGCTTTTGGATGTTGTGTTTCTCTAATTATTTAGGGTTTTAATTGAATGATGAACTAGGCAGTGAAGTTTGATTAAAATATCTTTTGACTAGGGTTTCATTGTGTTCAATTGATTTATTGACGTGATGGTGAACCGGGTGGTGAAATTACTTTAGATAATTAGAATAGCATAAATCATGAATTGAATAGGATACTTGAGAGAGTCTTATAGGATTCATGTGGCCAGCTTAGGTTTTAAGCAGGAGCGAAACTTAACCATTAGGAAATTCCACAATTGTTATGCAATTGAAGAAAATTTAGCCATCTTTAGATCAAAAGATTTCTAAATCTGATTTTCTTTTTTTACATATTTGTCAACATTGGTTTAGGTAGAATTGAGCCCTTAACATTTTCATTGCATAGTGATCTTTTGTCGTGTTATTTTAGTTGTCTTTATTTCTAGTAATTTCTATTTTTCTAATTTTAAATTCACATTACAATTTTCGTCATCTCAAATAATGTTAAGGTTAGTCAATTTATCTATTTGTTTAGCATTCAGTCCTCATGGGACTCAACATTTTATTCATCACTTTATTACTTTTCGACTATTGTGTCAGGAATTAATCAAACAAATAGGCAGCGGAAAAGAAATATTTGCCAATCAAAACCTAAAGCCCTAAAATCCTCATAAGAGATATAACGTTGTTTACATGCTTAAGAACAATAAAACCCATTCAAGGATTCAATTTCTCACCCACATTGATGGCTCCTCCGATTGATCGTTGAAAACGCTCACACTTCAATGATAGAAGTGAACTAACAAAAATCCACACAAAGGCAAGACTCCACACACAATCAATTTGCTAGAGTGATTTATGTAGTTTAAAGAAAAAGAGAGTTAAGAAAAATTTTAGAGAAAATTTTCTCTCAACCTTTAGCTTGGGCAGCAATTCAAGGGTTATGGGAGATTTGGGGAAAAGTGCTTTTTTATAGGCCAACCCTAATCTCCTGTTTTAGGATATATGACTAATATACCCCTCATCTAATTAAATAATTAGATATAATGATTTTCGGAGAAATTAATTAACCATGTATTAAGCAATTATTATTTTATTCATCCAATAATAATTATTCAATATTTAAAACATATAAACACTAATATATATATAGTTAAATAATGACATTTTATTTATTTAGAATATACATACGACAATATATATATTAAATAAATATTTAATTTTACAAATTAAATCCAATACGGGATTCTATCTAGGCAACAACCTTTCCAGCAAATTTAATTGCTCCGTAAGATTTGCCAAAATACCCCTTCGTCTATTAATGACGAATATGCCCCTCACTCGTTATATTCTATAAATTGCCTTTTATGTGTGTGACCCGTAGGCTCCTCATCATATCGGCAGTGAGTAATATCACAATACAAACCCTATTAATCATCTCATTACACACAAACCAAGATTGGCCTCTAGCAAGGCATCATGGCCACCCAACAGATTCAGATTTAGCGTATTCACTACCGATCAATAGTATGGTTACCGTGCAATCAAATACTTTCATCATCTATTATCTTATCAAGGTTTGAAGCACAAAAATAATGTTAGCTTCAAGTATGAACTACCTTATAATCAGATTCACTTATCGAACTAATCGACCAACCGAGAAACAACTCAATTCCACTATGGCCACAGATTTAAAGTCGTTGTCTCTTATTGAGTATCTCACCAAGATAATTTCTCCTATACCCATGAATGATGAATGCTTTGTCAATCCACTATAGTCATAGTGTACTTCTCAATTCAGCCAATCACCACCATATTGACAACCCTGAACAAGATTACGTTAGGCTAGTGTCAAACTACACCAATGTTTACACACGACGCTCTAGTGATCTCAAATCTAAGGACCACATGCACCATCATTTGTTAGAGGATGTATTCCATAGACATTGGGGTTACCATCTATATGAAATCCTTTATATAGGCCAGTCCGATGAACTCGTGAATAATAAGCACCCATGCATTACACCAAGTTGTCACCAAAACACCTTGACATGCGAGATCTATCACTACCTTCGGTAGAGTCTTTCAACGCTATGATAGCCTTACCATATTATATGTGCCCTAAGTCAAGATAATACTAGGGCGACGGACGTTTCTAGAATTGCCACAATAAGTGATCACAGGGATCTCACAATCAAGGCTTATCACTGGTTGATTCCCTTGTCACGGTTTAACCACTCTAAGGGTATATATTAACACACACATATAGAATATGATTTACATAATATAAACGATGCCTTTTATTAATAGAATAACATGATCCATAGAGTCAATATACAACAATATGATTGGCTTTGGGGTATCTACTCTAACAATCTCCCACTTGCACTTATAGCCAAACCATTTACGTATTTAATACCAAATGAAGCTAGGTGCCTATCATGCTTCTACTGCGACAGACAGAGCTTTTGTAAGTAGGTCTGCAATATTGTCATCAGTAGGTACTCTGCTTATTTGCACATGTCTTTTTTGAACAATTTCCCTAATTAGGTGGAATCATCTAAGTATGTGTTTAGATCTCTAATGAGACCATGGTTCTTTGGCCTAAGCAATGGCCATTGTTGTCACAAAATAACTCTACTGGGTCAATAATGCTTGGAACCACACAAGTTTAGTAATTAACTTCTTAATCCAAACTGCCTCTTTGGCTGCATCTGATAATGCAATGTACTTAGCCTTTGTTGTAAAATCAACTATAGTACTCTACTTTGAGCTTTTCCAGCTCATTGTAGCTCCATTGAGTCAAAAGACAAAACCTAATTGTGATCGATAGTTATCTTAGTCAGTTTGAAAACTAGCATCACTATATCCTCTTACAGTGAGTTCATCCTCTCCTCCATAAACCAAGAACATATCCTTAGTCTTCTTCAAGTACTTAAGAATGTTTTTGATTGTTATCCAGTGACACTCACCTAGATCCAATTGATATCTACTACAAATGCTTAATGCATATGAGACATCAATCAAGTACATAACATGGCATACATTATGGATCCAATAAAGGATGCATATGGTATCCTATTCATCTTATCTCTGTCCTTGGATGATTTTGGACACATGTCCTCTAAGAGATAAACACCATGTGACATAGGAATAAATCTTTTCTTGGATTCTTCTATACTGAATCTCTTCAGTATCTTGTTAATGTATAGACTCTGACTTAGGCCAAGCAACCTACATGATCTATCTCGATAGATTTTGATGTCAAGGATGTAAGTTGCTTCCCCTAAGTCCTTCATGGAGAAGCACTTGGATAACCAAGTCTTGACCATCTGTAAGTTTGATATATCATTCCTAATTAGTAATATGTCGTCGACATACAATACTAAGAATGCCACTATGCTCGAACTGAATTTCTTATAAACACAGGGCTCATCTTCGTTGTTGATGAAACCAAACTCACTAACGGCTTTGCCAAAACAAATGTTCCAACTCTTTGATGCTTGCTTAAGTCCATAAATGGATCTTTACAACTTGCATACCTTTTCTGCCTGTCCTTCAAGAACAAAACCATCAGATTGTGTCATATAGACATCCTCTTCAAGGTTTCTGTTCAGAAAAGCAGTTTTGGCATCCAATTACCAAATCTCATAATCATGGTATGCAATGGACTTTAGAATTGTTACTAGTGAAAAGGTTTCATCATAGTCTATGCCATGCTTTTGTTAGAAACCGTTGGCAACCAGCCATGCTTTATAGGTATGCACGTTACCTTCCATGTTTGTCTTCTTCTTGAAGACCCATTTACATCCCATGGGTTTGACTCATTTGGTTAAATCCGCCAGAGTCCATACTTAGTTCTGGTACATGAAGTTTATTTCAGATTTCATGGCCTTAAGCCATTTTCCAAAATCTGGATCCGATATAGCATCACCATAGGTTTGAGGTTCATCGTCCTGATAAACCATTACATCGTCGTGCTGAGTCATGAGAAAACCATACCTCTCAAGCTCATGACATACTCTACCGGACCTATGTAGCTCTTGTGTAATTTGAGGTGGTTTACTTTATTCCACAACCTATGAAGTGACCTCTTCCTGATGTTCTTCTATCTCAGGTGGTACATCTGCATGTTCCTCATCAATTATATTTTGTGAAGTCTAAACTTCATTGAGTTTGACTTTTCTACCTCTTGTACTATATTGGAGAAATTCCTTCTCCAAGAATATCCCAGTTCGAGCTACAAAAACTTTTGACTCTTCTAGCTAGTAGAAATAATATCCCATGGTTTCCCTAGGATATCCCACAAATATACATTTGTCAGATTTTGGGACAAGCTTATTTGATGTCAATTTCTTAACATAAACAGTACAACCCCAAATTCTCAAAAAAGAAAAGTTGGGCTTCACCCATTCCATAGTTCATATGGAGTCTTATCCACTGATTTGGATGGCACACAGTTCAGTGTAGAATCGTAGTCTTCAGGCATAACCCTAGAATGATGTAGGTAGATCAGAAAAACTCATCATTGATCGAACTATGTCAAGTAAAGTTTGATTCCTCCTTTCTGATACATCATTATGCTGAGGTGTATACGGAGGTATGAGTTGTGATACTATCCTACATTCCTTAAGGTACTCTCCAAACTCCAAGCTTAAGTATTCACCTTCTCGATCCGACCGAATGGCTTTAATAATTTTACCAAGCTTGTGTTATACTTCATTCCTGAATTCTTTGAAGTTGTTAAATGATTCAGATTTATGTCTCATTAAATAGAAATATCCATATCTACTGAAATCATCAATAAATGTGATGAAATAAGAATATCCTCCTCCTGAACTGTCATTGGACCGCATATATCACTATGAATGATGTCTAACAGTACTGTAGATCTTTGACTGTTACTAGTGAAAGGTAACTTGGTCATCTTGTCTAAAAGGCATGACTTGCATACCTCATAAGATTGAAAATCAAATGGGTCCAAGACTCTGTCCTTATGGAGTTTTGCTATGCAAGTTTAATTAACATGACTTAGCCTACAATGCCAGAGAAATGTTTGGTTCAGATCGCCATGCTTGGCTTTCTTATTTTCAAGATTGAATATCCCTTTATTATCCATATCCAGAGCATATAAACCACTATGTAACCTAGCATTTCCATAATGAATATCATTCAAACTAAAAGACAACAATCTAGTAGATATATCAAAACGATATCCAAAACTGTCCAAAGCGAACATGGAAATAATATTCTTCGAAACTGAAGGTACATAATAACAATCCAATAGTTTCAAGATAAGGCCCAAAGGCAAAGATAATTGATAGACACCTACAACTCTAGCAACAACTGTAGCTCCATTTGCAATGGTAGGTCTACCTCCCTTCGGCAAAGCGATCTACTCTACCGTAGTCCCTGCAAATTAGTACAAATGTGAGATGCGCATCTAGTGTCAATTAATAACCCAAGATGTGTTAGGAGATAAGTTAATCTCAATCATGAACATACCTTTAGAAGAAGATCCAGTTGTCTTCTTCTTGCTTACTATGAAGGTCTTGCAGTGTTTCCTCTAGTGGATGGGATTCTCACAGTGAGGACAAATGCTCTCTTTTCCACAACAATTCCCTCCAATGACTCTTGAGCCTTTTCATCTACACTTGAGTTAGCTTCAACTAATATCAATGCCTCAGACATTTTCATGCCTAGCTCAGTAGCCTACAGTACCTCCAAAAGCTCAGGTAGGGTTTTCTTCTCATTGTTCTTAACAAAGTCTTGAACAAATTGAGAAAAAATATTAGGTAGGGATTGTAAGACTAGGTCTATTACTAAACCCTTATCAAGAGCGCATCCCAAGACCTCTAGTGTCTCAACACACTCAATCATCTTAAGCATATGAGGCCTAACTTTGGCACTTTTATCCATCTTGCATCTGAATAGTGACTGTGACACCATATACTTCTCCTTATCACGAAGAGTATAAATTATGGTAGGTAAGTCCATATCCCCATACTGAATTTGCAGTAATGGTATCATTGATGCGAACATGATGTACCTTATCAGTTCGACATTAGCATCATGTGTAGTCTGTTGGATGGAACTATCAGCAGGCTTTAGTGACAAAACCTGCTCGATGGTGTATAAGCTATTGTTAGACTTAAGTATTTGTTAAAATTTCTTTACCAGTCAATGAAATTCTCACCATCAAACTTGTTTCCCAATTCGATGAGCGATCGCAATGATAGGTTGTTGGTTGTCATTTTGTGAGTCTACAAGTGAAAAATAAAGCGAGTTAATATCATATTATGATTTAATTAATCAAGGTCTTTTAATTAATTAAACGCTCCCACTATTTTACTCAAGTTCTAATAGCTTTCACTATTAAACTTAGGAAGGCCTATTGGTCTTCCTAGTAGGCCAAGATCCCATCAATTCCATTTTGAACCTTCGTTGATCGAATCAAGTTAAAAATGGGTTGATTTAGGTAGGCCACAAAGCCAATTTATACTGGCTAATGGCACCAACCATTAATCCTTAAATATAAATTAGGCAAACAAACCAATTATACAATTCAATGGCGCTAACCATTGACCTCAAGTGTAACTCTTGGATCCGTAGAGTAGATTCTACATATCAGCACGTGCATTATAAAATTGCACTTCTCTACTTATGCCTCTAGTACGTTTTCAAGCTTCGTTGATCGAACAAGCCAAGCTACTAGTTAAGTCTTACCTAACACCATTAAGGAAAAACTCCAATGAGACTTAGCTTCCCACTGGTAGACGCATACCCTCGCTAATGCGAACAAGGTTACGATGAACAATGGTTTGACTAGGTCCATGGTGTTGGAAGGCATGAATTTTAGACTTAATATTCTTTTTAATGAGGGTTTTGCTTTTGCTTTTGCTTTTGCTTTTGGTCTCATCATTTTATTATCTTTATTAACATGTTATATCTATAACATTCCCCCTTAGCATGCCAACTAAGGAATAAAGATTAACGTGTTGGTGCATTGCCTTAACTAAACCAAATTCCCCGAGCCCAAAGGAATTTGCATGTCAACATATGTAATTAAATTACAAGAGGAATCTTCAATTTAAAAACCTGCCTTCTTCAATCCAATGTTTCTTCTTCTCGATCCTTACATTAAATTAAAATAAATTCTAATTTAACTTTACATCAACAATTAGAAACCTCAATTTACATTCGAAGAGAGTAAGATGAGAGAAAGAAATTACAAGATATTATAAATGCAAGGCAAGCAGGCCTTATTTAAATTGAAATTACAATCCTCAAATTTAACTAGGTCTAAAGGCATATGCACCCAACACCATGCAATTTCAGTCACAAGAATATGCATATAACAATCAATCAAAAATAAAATTTTGATCAGTTGGTAAATTAATAATTAGCCCTTGATGTTAATGCTTGTTGTCTTTAAACCCAACAAATTGTAAACTTTTCAGTTTAGTCCCTTGTTATTGGGCCTCTCCAAATTGGCCTCCAGAATGTTCATAATACGTAGCAACAATTATATGAAGTTTTGGACCAACATCAATGCGCCACAACGCAAAAAACAACCCAAAGCCCACCTGCACCAACACATATTCTGCCTAAAATAGCGGTTTTATGTACATCGACGCATATGGGCAGCAGTGTTAAAGACTTGCTAAACGTGAACCAACATGTTAAAAAGCTACTGGTAAAACCTGTGAATCAAGTGCTCACTATTGAATCCATTATGACCTATTTACGAATCTGCAGCAAATTAACTGCAACAACGTTGATTGTTTATAAACAAAGGGAAACCCCTTGCTATAGAAGTCCAAAAACTTATGTAAACCCACTAGCATGATCCTCACACATGCAGTGACATGTGGGATTTTGAATCCCTCAAAAGTAAGCACCGTAGTGTAAATAGGAACAATTGCCCAGGAGGAAAATCACAGGCTGCCCAGAACAGGAAGTTGTGCGTAAAAAAGCACAACAAGTCAAACACTTGGGTAAAAATACAAAGTGAAGGTCAAGGCTATATTTATAAACACATAGCCAATAAGGCTGGCCATTTGCGATAACTATCCGCCCAAGGCAGCCATCGTACATGGCAGTGTTACGGTGAAAGTGATAGCAGTCCCGCATTATCAACATGAGGCTGTTTGGGACAGTGGTTATGTGCCTTTGCACACAGCCTTTGAACACCTAATGGGCATTGGCTAAAACACGCGGCCAACTGATCCACCACACACGATAGCAAACGGCTCCCATGTGTGAAACACACAGCAACCGCATGCTGGCAAGCACGTGGTTGGCTACACCAATATGCGCTTGCAAGCTGTTTCGCACCAAGGGTAGCAATAATGCGAGCACTACTACTGCTTTAGTCACAGGGTTTCCATACACGACAGCCAACACCACCATCCATGGTGTTGCATCTAGGGTTTCAAAACCTCCCCGATTTCAACAAAAATCAGATCAAACACAACAGATTTCAATTTCCCCATCAATACAACAAAATTAATTTTAATCCAATTAATCAAGAAAAAAATTAATCAAATTAAAATCCAAATCATGTAATTAACAAATCACACAATTTCAAGCAAAAATTTAACAACGTAATCTAATATGAGGGGCTTTGATACCACTGTTAGGAATTTATCAAACAAATAGGCAGCGGAAAACAAAAAGTTACCGAATAAAACCTAAGGCCCCAAAATCCTTATAAGAGTTATAACGTTTTTTACATGCTTAAGAACAATAAAACCCATTCAAGGTTTCAATTTCTCACCCGCATTGATGGCTCCTCCATTTGATCGTTGAATTAATGTTCCCACTTCAAGGATAGAAGTGAACTAACGGAAATCCACCCAAAGGCAAGACTCCACACACAATCAATTTACTAGAGTGATTTATGTAGACTAAAGAAGAAAAAATTTAGAGAATTTTTTCTCTCAACCTTTAGCTTGGGCGGCAATTCAAAGGTTATGGGAGTTTGGGGGAAAATGCCTTTTTATAGGCCAACCCTAATCTCCCCTTTTAGGATATATTACTAATATACCTCCCATCAAATTAAATAATTAGATATAATGATTTCCGATGAAATTAATTAAATGGGTATTAAGCAATTATTATTTCATTCATCCAATAATAATTATTCAATATTTAAAGCATATATACACCAATATATATATATAATGACATTTTATTTATTTAGAATATACATACAACAATATATATATTTAAATAATGATATTTTATTTATTTAGAATATACATACGACAATATATATATATTTAAATAAATATTCAATCTTACAAATTAAATCCAATACAAGATTGGATCTAGGCAACAACCTATCCAGTAAATTTAATTGCTTCATAAGATTTGTTAATGGCATAAATGCCCCTCACTCATTATCTTCTATAAATTGTATTTTATGTGTGTGACCTGTAGGCTCTTCATCATAGTGGTAGTGATTAATATCATGATCAACACCCTATTAATTGTCTCATTACACACATACCAAGATTGGCCTCTAGCAAGGCATCATGGCCATCCGATAGATTCGGATTTAGTATATTCGCTACCTGTCAACAGTATAGTTACCATGCAATCAAATCATTTCATCATCTATTATTTCATCAAGGTTTGAAGCATAGAAATAATGTCAGCTTCAAGTATGAACCACCTTGATATATTCATATTCGGTTATCAGACTAATCGACCAATCAAGTAACAACTCGATTCCACTATGGTCATAGATGGTGAGATAATTTCTCTTGTACCTAGGAGTGATGAATCCTTTTTTCGATCCACCATAGTCATAATGTCCTTCTCAATGCAGCCAATCATCACTATATTGACCACCCTGAACAAGATTACGTTAGGCTAATGTCAAACTACACCAATGTTTACCACGACGCTTTGGTGATCTCAAGTCTAAAGACCACATGCACCACCATCCGTTAGAGGATGTATTCCATAGACATTGGGTTTACTATCCATATGGAATCCTCTATATGGGCCAGTCCGTGAACTCGTGAATAACAAGCACCCATGCGTCGTACCAAGTTGTCACCAAACAATCTTGACATGCGATGATAGCCTTACCATATTACCTATGCCTTAAGTCAGGATAATACTAGAGCTATGGACATTTCTAGAATGGCCACCATAATTGATCATAGGGATCTCATAATCAAGACTTATCACTGCTTGATTCCCTCATCACGGTTCAACCACTTTAAGGGCATATATTAACACATACATATAGAATGTGATTTACATAATATAAACGATGCCTTTTATTAATAGAATAACATGATCCATAGAGTCAATATACAACAATATGATTGGCTTTGGGGCACCTACTCTAACATAACGCAGTTGCTAGCGTACAAAAAGTCATAACAAGTTTTTGGCACCATTGCTGGGGATTTAAATATTAAACTTGCATTTATTTTGACTTGTCTTGTTACTTTGAGAATTTTCTTTTAATTTTTATGTTATTTCTTTATTTCAGGTGTTTCTTCCATAGAGCATGACCCATACTAGAAGGAAAAGACTTGAAAATTGTGATCCTGAAGTTGAGTGCACTCCATATTGGTTGAGAAGATTGAGAAGAACACAAATTAAACTGATGGAAGGAAACAACAATGATGTTGGAGGAAACAATGGAGAGACGCTCAACAATGGGGTGCCTCATGTCGAGGTGTCGAGATCACTCAGAGAGTATGCTATGCCATCCATAAATGGAGCGGGATAAAGCATCACCAGGCCAACCATACAAGCTAACATTTTTGAAGTCAAGCTTGCTATAATCCAAATGATTCAGCATTTAGTGCAATTTGAAAGTTTGACACTTGAAGATCCAAACTCCCACATAGCTAATTTCTTAGAAATTGAGATACTTTCAAGCATAATGGAGTTTTGGACGATGTCATTCGCCTACAATTTTTCCCATTTTCTCTAAGGGACAAGACAAAGAGTTCACTACTTTCTCTGCCTGTAGGATCCATCAATACATGGGACACAATGGCACATAAATTTTTGGGTTAAGTATTTTCCTCCTACAAAGACCGCTAAGTTACGTAACAAAATTACTGTGTTTTTACAAGCTAATATGGAATATGAGGCATGGGAGCGTTTCAAGGATTTACTGTGCAAATGCCCACATCACAGGTTGCCAATGATGCTTCAGGTACAAACATTTTATAATGGCTTGACTTGTGTTGAGTGTTGGAAATGTCGATTTATTTTGTGATTTGGGGGTGACATTTAAGAAATTCAAGTTTTAACGCATTATTTAGGATGAGTTTCCTTACTTGTTTTGTTATCTCCTAGAATCACAAGGTTTTGTGTGTTTTCAAGTATTCAGGTGCAAAAAGATGGATTATTCATGCTTGTGTTGGTGTTTGGACATCCTGGACCCGTCAAGTGTGGATAAATCAAGGCAAGCAGAAAAAGAGTGAAATTCTGCGTCTGAGCCGCAACACACTTTTCTGAGCCGCAGCAAACTTTTTTGCATCGCGACATAAAGTCAATAAAATCCAAATTACATTGCGATGTAAACAAGCCAGGGCATAATTCAACTGAGCCGCGGCGGAAATGAGCCGGGGCGCAATCCAAACACGCCGAGGCGCAACTAAACTAAGTCGCAGCGCAAATCACGCAGGATGTAAAAATGTCACATTTCCTACGCTAATTTCGTCGACTAGTATTTACAAGTTTTCCATTTTGTCTAAAAACTAAATAAAGGCAGCTTTAGTCCGTTTTTTGAGGTTTGATATACACATTTTGGAGAGAATACATTTGGGGCTTCTTAGAAAGGTGGAGCTTAGAGAGGAGAGGAGGTTCTCTTCCTTTCCTCCTCCCTTGTTCTTCACGATTATGGTTCTAGGTGTTGTTATTTCTTTTCCTTTATGTTGTATTTTGTTTTCTAGGGATTTGATGTAATCTAATTGAAGGCTTGTGTTTTATTGTTAATCTATTTGTTTGATCCATTTTATTATGTTCTAGATTCATTTATTACATTTAATTCAATCTTTAGTTGATGTTAGGGCCTGATCAACCTTGATGTTAATCGATTGATTGTATGACAAGATTGCGTATGGAATGATTGATTTGTAGCACTGCCCGAGTATAGATTGGTTATTGTCTTTAAGATTATCTTGTACTTAATGGGTTTTCATTACTAGGCTAGGCTACACACCACTAGCTAGTTTAGTTGATGGAAACACAGGGCTATTCCAAATGGCCGCGGTAATACCTTAGAAATGAGAGACGCCATGCCTATCTTGATTAGCTCTGTGAATGGATGATTTGTGTCTATACGAATTGGTTCCTTTGTTGTTAAGACTAGGCTATACGCCACTAGCTAGTTTGAATGATGAAAGTACTAAGTTGAACTCGACGATGTACAAACCCTAGAATGGATTGATGATGAACATGCGGCCTGATAATTATGATGGAGTTGGAGCCTTAGGATTCTTTGTAGATAGTTAGATTTATATTTACTTTAATGTCGTTTTATGTTTTCTTTATTTCAATTCTTGTTGTTTTCACGAGGCATAGTTATTAGGATCGCAAGAGCATCTCCAGTCTCTATGGGATTGACCCTTACTCATGCATTATGCTGCAATTGCAACTCGTGCACTTGCAAAGGATTAAACTTTGTATGTCTGTCAACTAACAATACCAATAATATGATAGATGCCGTAGTAAAGGGCACAATAATGAGAAAGACTCCTAAAGAGGCAAATGAACTATTTAAAGAAATAGTCATAAATAGTTGTCAATAGGCTATAGATAGATCAGTCATGAGGAGACCCCCGGGAGTACATAATGTTAATGCAATTACGGCCTTAGTAGCACGGGTGGAAACTTTGAATAAGGAAATAGACACCATGAGGGTTTCCACAATGCAAATTCAAACTTCCCCTTGTGATTTTTGTGAAGGAGGCCACCCAAATCACCAATGTCAAGTGAGTAATTCTTTTGTGCATCTTCTAAGCAAGCTAACTTTGTCTCCGATTTTCACAGGCAGCAGAATAATCCATATAGCAGTACATACAACCCGGGATGGAGGAATCATCCAAATTTCTCATGGAATCAAAATGTTCCATCATCACCTCTTGGATTCCAACCACCTCTAGAGAATAAATCTAACTTGGAGGATATGATGGCTAAATTTCTTAGAATTGCTGAATCAAGGTTCCAAGACCAAGAAGCATCCATTCAGAAGTTGGAGGTACAAGCGAGACAACTTGCAAATTTAGTCTCACAAAGAACACAAGGTGCTCTAGCGAGTAACACTGAGAAAACCCCGAAAGAGCAAGTCAATGCCATCACATTGAGAAGTTGAAAACAAGTGGAAGAGACCAAGTGAAATGAAGGCTTGAATGACCCTCAAGAGGAGCACGCTCGAGAGACAAAAAAAAAAAAAAAAAGAGCCAAAATTGTGTGACACCACCAACACTGAAAAGAATGGTAAATTGGTTGGTAAAAATGTTGTCGAGAGGAAATATATTCGTCCTCTCCCTTATCCTCAAAAATTGAAACAGGAGATGTTTGATAAGCAATTTTCGAAATTTTTTATATTTAAAAAAAAAAAATTGCATATTAACATTCCATTTTCAGAAGCTTTGTCGTAGATGCCTAGTTATGCAAGGTTTTTGAAGGAGATCCTGTCGAAAAAGAGGAAGATGGACGATTATGAAATGATAAGTCGATTATGCTAATTGAATAGTGTAATGCAATCTTGCTGAATAAGTTACCTTTGAAGTTAAAAGATCTAGGGAGTTTCACGATACGTTGTACTATTGGAAATTTTTGTTTTGATAAAGTTTTATGTGATCTTGGTGCAAGTGTCAATTTGATGTCATATTCTATTTTCAGGAAACTGGGATTAGGAGAAGTAAAGGAAACTACTGTATCTTTGCAACTAGCTGATCATTCGATCAAGAGACCATGGGGCGTAGTTGAGGACGTGTTGATGAAAGTAGACAAATCTATCTTTTTTGTGGATTTTCTTGTTTTGGAGATGGAAGAAGACCATGAAGTTCCCCATATATTAGGAAGACCGTTTTTAACCACAGGGAAAACTTTAATTGATGTTGAACAAGGGAAACTTATTTTGAGAATAAATGATGAGCAAGTAGTCTTTGATATGTATAGAACGATGAAACATCCTTCCGATGATTTTACATGTTTTCGAGTTGATATTGTTGATCATATTGCTGAAAATTTTCAAGAAGACTTATTAATAAATCTGTTGGAGAGATGTATCATGCAAGCGAGGACTACTGATGATGAAGACCCGTGCATAAAGGGAAGTGCACATCAATTGGAGCAGGGCTTGGGCGTAAGTCAAGAAGAAGAACAACTTCAAGAGTCCAACAAATCCTAAGAGAAGCCTCATGTAGATGATGGAATGGAAGATGAGAGGGCTTCAAGTTTCCTTGAAGATCTGGGTTAAAGAAGTAGAAAGTCTAGCTAATAACTATAACGTAAAGCGCTTCTTGGGATGCAACCCAAGTGTTTTACTTTATTTTTTAATTATTTTTTTTATGTAGTTTTCATTTTATTTTATTGTTTTTGCAGTTTGTGTGTTTTTGTTTTTGTTTTCTTTCTCTTTCCAAGTTCAAATCCAAGTTTGGGTTGACATTTTGGGATGACACAATTCTTGAGAAACTTGGTCACATACTCACATCTTCGAAAAATCAGGGGAGTCTCTCTATACCCTTTTTGTTTTACTATTATTTTTTTTTTAACATTGAGGACAATGTTTATTCGCAGCTTGGGGGTGGATTCTCATGGTTTCTATTGGATTTCTCCTGGTTTCTAAAGAAAAAACAGTCTCTAAAAATTTAAAAATTTTGAGCCCAAATATGTTAGTTTCATGTGTTCATGTTGTATATATTATGTTTTAATTGAAATAGGATAAAGTTTGGAGGAAGGGAAAGGTGTTGATTTAGTTAGATGATTTGTTTTTCTATTAATTATTTCTTTTTCTTGAATCTCAATACCATTTTGAGCACATAGCCATGATTTAGTCGATTGCTTTGTGACTTAGAAAAAGTTTGTGTGCATTATTTGGCATGACAAGGTTTCACATCTAGGAGCTCTAGAACTTGTTTGATAATCTTTTGAGGCTAAAATCTTAGATAAAACAAAAGCTTATAAATGATTTAGGCATTCCTTGGATCGTTTGAGCCTTTCTAGCCTACTCAAAATAAATTTTTGTTCCTAGTCACCCCGTTGAGCCTATGGATGATTAAAATTTGACATTAAGGTCAAATGAAAATTTTCTTTGTTAGCCACTTGACATAACCCATACAACCTGTAAAACAAGTAATTACCCTTCCAAGAGAATCTTTTTTAGTTTTTTATTGTTCTAAAAAAAACAAAGGAAGGAAAATTGTTGTGTTTGGGGGTTGGAAGAAAAGGAGAATTTAAGGGTGGCGTGTGAAAAACAAAAGAAAATGAAGAATGAAGTTGTCAATAAAAAGAAAGAGGATGTAAAATTTCATTGTGAAACATTGTATGATTCTCCTATTTTTGATAAATTCTTTTCCTTTCCTTGGCTACCAATTCTTTAGTCTTACGTTATAAGTTTTTAAATACCTTTTGATCTGAGTTTTTGTGTTTGTCTACATTAGTGGAGAGATGATTTGAAAAGCAGGCATCTGAAGCTCCGTCATTTTGTCGAGATTGCTGTTATGTTGTTTAGTGCGCATAGATTGATCTAGGAAACATGCATGAGATTTTTTATTGGCTAAACACACACACATTGAGAGTTCAGGAAGAGAATTTATTAGCTTTTGAATTTGACTCTGACTTAATTGATCGTTTGAACATCCTATAGATTTTATCATAATTTCAGCTTTACATACTTAAGTATGAGCGTGTTGACTAAAAATTCTTTTGTCTTTCTTCTTTTGCCCGAGGACGAACAAAATCTAAGTTTGGGGGTATTTGATAATCCTACTTTCTACTATAATTTTATATTAAGTTGCATTAGGATTTATATTAATTTCCCTTCACTTTGGTTGTGAAATGCATTTAATTGGAAGTTTTGTTCTTTGTAGGGCTAAACGTCATTTCAGAGTAGAATCAACATAACTTGAGTTCTACAACTCGGAATAACCTGATTTCAGAAACTATAGAAGCTAAGAAGCATATCTACAACTTTCAATTTTTGGTCTTGGCATAATTCTGAATGACCACTGCAGAAAGACTTTTCTTCGCCGTGGCGAGTGTGATTTTTGTGAGTTGCTGTATTTTTCGTGGAAACGAGCGACCGTTGTAGCTAGAATTTTTACCGCCGCGGCGTGCATGATTTTTCAATGAAAAAAAATTCGTATTAAAAGAAAGAGATGACTCGGGAGAGAGGAGGCTAGGGTTCTTGAAACAAAACACATAAAGGAAGAGGAGGAGATCAAAGACGAGAGTCTAGCACCATTCATTCAGGAGAAGTTGGCGTGAAACCTTTCCAGAGATCAATTCTTCAAGATCCTAGTTTCAATTTCCATTACTCTATTTTTATTTTCAGTTTGGAATTTTTGTAATGATGATTTCACAACTGATCTTGATTTTGTTTACTTTGAGTATGGAGTAGTTTTCTTTTGTTAAGGGGTAGATTCTACCAACACCATGTTGACTTAATTTTCAATTATATTAAAGCATTCAAGAAATTTATTGTTCAATAAGAATCTTTGCTATTTGCTTAATGCTTTTGGATGTTGTGTTTCTCTAATTATTTAAGGTTTTAATTGAATGATGAACCGGGCAATGAAGTTTGATTAAAACATCTTTCGACTAGAGTTTCATTGTGTTTAATTGATTTATTGATGTGATAATAAACCGGTTACTTTAGATCATTAGAATAGCATAGATCATGAATTGAATAGAATACTCGGGATAGTCTTATAGGATTCATGTGGCCAGCTTAGGTTTTAAGTAGGAGCGAAACTTAACTGTTAGGAAATCCCATAATTGTTATGCAATTGAAGAATTTAGCCCTTTTTAGATCAATAGATTTATGAATCTAATTTTATTTCATTATATATTTGTCAACATTGGTTTAGGTAGAATTGAACTCTTAACATTTTTATTGCATAGTGATCTTTTGTCATGTTATTTTAGTTGTTTTTATTTCTAGTACTTTCTTTTCTAAAAAAATTTAATTCACATCACAATTTTTCGTTATCTTGAATAATGTTAAGATTGGTCGATTTATTTACTTGTTTAGCATTTAGTCCTTGAGGGATTCAACACTTTATTTATCACTTTTTAGTTGTCGACTAGTGGGCACTTGCTAGCATACGAAAAAGTCACAACAGTCAATGCCCACTCATTACACCAAGGAAGCCTCAAATATACTCTTAAGAAGGTCCATTGGTGCTGAAACTTTACTGAGAGGTAACAAATCTTCACATATCTAGTTTAAATATCTCATTTTAGTTGATCTTGGAACATGTTTTAGAGTTATCCGAATTATTGCATGATGTGTGTGTTCGGCAACTTTTTGTTTTAACCCCATCAGTTAATTCATACACTCTCCATTAGAGTGTCATCTTGAAGTTTTTAAAAGAATTATGAGCTACTTAAAGGCTACAGTAGGTAAAGGATTGTTCTTCAAAAGGAATGAACATCTCCTCGTGAAAACCTACGTTGATGCAAATTGGAAAAAGTGGATTACAAATCAAAATAATCATATCAATGTTATCTTAATTTTAATCATAACTAATTAACATTTTAATAATATTAAATTTATGATATGTGTATCTATGAATTAAGTTATTTATATCAATATTTATGATACTTATGTGATTAATTAATTGTGGTAATTGGTAAAACTGAATGAGAAATGTTTTTTTAAACATTAATTTCAATTATATTAAATATTTTTTTATCATATGAAATAAACATATTTATTAGTTTATTCAATATAATGTCTGTATTATTTTTTATTTGGAATTAAAATATTGCGGAGTCCCATCTTCATTTAAATAGTCCAAACATAGGGTGAAGAGTAATTTTAAAACAATAGTTGTATCCCGTCCCACCCAATACTCCTATTTCTCAAACATCTATTTTTTTTTATTTTTTTTTATTTTTTTTTCCTTTGTTATAAGTTTAGACAAGACATAGCAATTTGATTTTGGCATTTAGTGGTGTATATAACAACTCAGATTCAGAAGTCAGAATTAAATAAGAATAAAGCAACAAGAAATGAGGTTGTTGGCAAAAAAAACCAAACACAAATGTCTGTCAAACTGAAAGATCATAAAACACAATTAATGAAAGAGAAATGTATGTGGGTCATCTAGCTACGTCTAATCTTCCTCCATCTAATTGACTTAAATAAGGCGCAATAAGCGGAAGAGAGACTGGGACACCACATCAACTTAAACTTATAATTCCATTCTGTTCATTAAATCCTTTTTCTACTCAATTATTATAACAACTGCATTTTGTTTTTCCACTAAATGAATGCCTAACTTTGAACTATATGTTATATAGTCAATTCAAATTTTCAATTTTTGTCTGTTGTCAACAATATAATTAGAATAAGTTTTAATTGGGATATGTCTCGTTTACTTGAACTTGGATAAATGAAATTGCCATTATAACATGATTCTACTAATGAATGTATACAAATAATGTGATGCACTCATTTCTATTTTAGATTTTTTTTTTATTAAAAAAAATATATATTGAATTTGTTGGAGTTGTCGACTACTTCAGCATTAATGGGTAACGGAGACACACTCGGGGGTCCCGCTGTATAACCGCTGTAGGATTTCTTTTAAGTTACTAATTCCTTTTTGAATTGGGCTTAAGAATAGGAATCCATGTAAAACTAGGTTTAGTCTCTTAAACCTAGTATATAATCGTACTTTTCTCTTGTTATGGGAGTGAGAGCAATTCATTCATTGTAAACGAGAGAGGTGAGGCATATTGTAATAATATTGACTCAGCTGGACATAACCCACATTGGGTGAACCAGGGTAAATCGCGCGTATTATTTTCTTTGTTTACTGTTTGATTTGTTTTACTATTATATTATGTTCCTGTTTTTTGTCTCTATTTCATTCAATTGGTATCAGAGCATTGGAGTGCTGTAAAGAGGGTTCTTAGAAATTGACATATGTTAATGAAATTGATCAATGCACTCTTAATAATTAGTGATCTGAGTGGAATCATTTAAATAGATTCGTTCAACTAATTGTAAATATTTTAACATGTATAAATGAGTTAATTAGCCCATTGATTGAAGATACATAATGAAGCTATCTAACAAGTAAACATAAGATGTTGATGGGAGGAAAGTTAAAAATCATAGGTTAATGTTTAACACCCAAAAAAATGATCTGAGGGTTAACTAGTAAAATCACAAGACTTTAGATTCATCTTCTTCCTTGGGTCAATCTAACTTTCACTGCTTCACAAACTGTAAAACAAAAAAAAAAGAGAAAATAATTCAGTTAGTAAGGTGTTTTGTTGGTGTGAACACTCTGACACTTAAGTCAACAATGTGTAGATTGATATTAGTCTTATTGAGCTTTCGGTGAGGATTTTGGGTAAGAGTTTTGCCCTAAAACTCTATAACAATAAAAAAAAATGTAGTGGAGTACCCTATCTTTATGTGCTAGGGTTTCTTAGATCTATTAACAGGTGACTCAATAGGCAAGCGACACATGACATTCCTTAATGGTATAAGGTTGACTTGCCATTAGCCAACGCTTTTCTTGTATAAATTGGAAGAAAAAGAGGATGTTAATTTACAATAGAAAAAGAGGAAGGAAAAAAGAATAAAATTGGAAGAACTTCACAAGCATGAAAATAAAGATAGGTAGAAAACATGGAAGGGAAGATGGGTTTTGTTTTGTTATTTGGTGGGGACTATACATTAATATTGAAATTAACAGTATTTGTGTTTGTGTCTCAACTTTCAACTGACAACTTGGGTATTTGTTTACCCTTGAAGAAAAGCTTCATCTTATATATATATATATATATATAAACCTTTCAAATATAATATATCCCTAAAAATATTTTTAAAATAATACTTTAATTAGAAGTGTTTTTAATACTTTTAAAAATTCGTTATAACGAGACTCAACCATTTCTTATAGGGGTTTTAACTAAATAAACCCTTCAAGATATTATGTTTTATTTATTTATATGTCAAATAGTAAAATGTGAAAAACCCAAGGCGGAAAAGGAAAGGAAATGGAAGAGTACTACATAAAAAGAGGGGATCTTTTAGAGATATTCTTGTCCGTACAGAAGCAGCAATGGAATCTATGGGCAGCACTAAATACGCTTTTAGCCTTGTCTTTCTCTCTTTCTTTCTTTCTTTCTTTCTTTCTTTCTGTAATTGTACTTTTTGTATCTCATTATCACTTTTCACCACTTCTCTCCAAATTTAAAAATCTTTTATGACCAAGAAGGCAATAATGGTTGCTTTGAATACGTATATCTTAGAGTCAATAATGCTATGGACATCAGTATTTTTACATCGAAATATTATACCAATTTATGTGTCTCGTGATTCACATAAGTAAATCAGACACATTTTATGTTATTAAATTTTTTTCTAGTGAACGGTCGTTCATCAACTATGAACGGCCGTTTATTTACTATGGACGGGGGTCCATTTACTACGGACGAAAGTCCTCATTTAAAGGACGCACATCCATAATATAAATATAAAAAAAAAAAAAAAAATTGGACGCCCGTCCCTAATTTGTGGACGGGCGTCCCTAACGTGTGGACTGGTGTCCACCATACTTAAAAAAAATAAAATTTTAAATAAAATAAAGGGACAGCCGTTCACCATTTCTGGACGGCCGTCCCTTAATCAAAATTGGAAGTTATCTTCTCCTTGAGTCCACTAATCACGTCTTCGCCTCATCAATCTCTTTCTCCAACTCAGTAATCTTGGCCTCCATTTCCTTGGACTTGCTCTCTGATTCCTTCAAACTTGCCTCCACTGACTTCTTCTCAACTATCCACTTATCCAATTTAGACTCCAAAACATTAACTTTCTTCTTAAACCCACTAATTTCCCTCTCTTTGTCATCAATTTTCTCTCTCATTTCCTCTTCAACTCTCACGCTTTTGCTCTTCTCTTCCAATTCCCTCACTTCCAAAGTCCCAACTTTTCTTTCCAACTCCCTCACTTTCTTCTCACTATCAACTTTCTCACTCTTCAACCCATCAATCTCTTTCTCTTATCCCTCCAATTTCACTCCCTTCTCTCCTAGACTCTTCTTCAACTCTACCACCTCAGCACTCGCCTCATCCCCTAGATGCTGTCAAAAATCTGTAATTTTTCTTTTATCAATTTCTTTCTCAAAAATTTTGTCAGAAACGACCTTGCTTCCCTAGATGCTGTCAAAAATCTTTAGGAATCCTGACTCTCTTTGTTGTATCAAACTGATGGCACATGAGGGACGACCGTCCATTCCTTGTGGACTAGCGTCCAAGTTTTTTTTTATTTTTTAAAAACATTGTTAATGGACGAGCGTTCATTAACCATATGAACGCCCGTCCATTAATTTTGTTTAATAAAATTTTATTATTAAAATATTGGACGGGCGTCCATTATATGTGGACGCCCGTCCATTTTTTGGGACGACCATCCCCAAGTTATGGACGACCGTCCCTTAATTTTGTTTATGTTTTTTTATTTAATTTCCGTAGTAAATGGACCCCCATCCATATAATATGAACAGAAGTCCATGTAAGTGAACGGTCATCCATATTTGATGAACGGCTGTTCACTGGAAAAAAATTTAATAACATGAAATATGTCTGGTTTGCTGGTGTGAATCACGGGACACATAGACCGGTACAAGATTTCGGTATAAAAATGTCGGTGTCCGTAGCATTATTGATCTTAGAGTAAAGGACCTTTTCCCACCCAAGGTTTGTGTTAATGACACTTTTCTATCCAAAAAGTTTCAAAATACCACTTTCCCACCCAAAGTTTATATTATGTTAATACCCAAAATACACTTCATTTTCTTAGTTAGTATTTAGTGAGTTACTAGGAGCTAAGGTAGGAGGGGTTTTGTAGAGTGAAGGTCGGCGGATTGAATGGTGGTGACCGATTGCATATTTGTCCCCGAAATCAGCTAGGAACAGGAAACTCTAACTTTATGGTGACTAGCAATCGACGAGAAATCAGGTACTGCGGTTAGAAGGGTTTTGTAGAGAGGAGACTGAATGTTCAAATGGTGGTGATAGAGAGAATTTTTGCAGTCGAAATCGACATTGGATAGTAACAGAATATAAACTTTAGAAGGGAAAGTGGTATTTTGAAACTTTTTGGGTGGAAAAGTGTCATTAAAGCAAACCTTGGGTGGGAAAAAGTCATTTACCCTATATTTTATCAATAAACAAATATTTTACATCTCACTCAACATTTTATTTTTCTCTTGCATTTCTCACTATCATAATTAAATACCAAAAAATCTTTTTTTAATCTATTTCTTTTAACGACATTGTATTGATAGGGCCAAAATGGGGAGAACAACATGTTCCCACCCAAGGTTTGGTAAAACGACACTTTCCCACCCATCAAGTTTCAAAATGACACTTTCCTACCCTTCATTAGGTTATGTTATGTTTTCCGTTAATATTTTACTGAAAAGACGAAAATACCCTTAAATATTTTACTTTAAAATTTTTCTATTATTTTTTAATTAGCCAAAAAGTCAAATATTAAAAATTCAAAAAAGAAAAAATAGTTAACCTCACCTAAAAAGTTAGGAGTAACGCTATAAAATTGTTTAAAGTTAAATAATTTTAATATTTATTTATAATATCATCAATACCACATCACTATTATTTATAATGTTTTTTATTTTTACTAACTAACATAAAAAATCAATATTCCTAATTAATTAAATAAACAAAGAAAAAAAATGTATCTTTATACTTGGACTAATAAATAATCGAATAAAGACTTTGAATTAACTAAATTTTAATTTATAATCAACTAATTAAGAAATAAAATATTTAAGGGTATTTTCGTCTTTTCAGTCAAATATTAACAGCAAACACTAACAAAACCTAATAAATGATGAAAAAGTGTTATTTTGAAACTTGACAGGTGGAAAAGTGTCGTTTCATCAAACCTTGGGTGGGAAAATGTCGTTCTCCAGGCCAAAATGATGGTTAAAAAAAAAAAAAAAAAAAAAAAAAGTTAGATGGTAGATTCCTCGTAAAGGGGACACACACACACACACACACACACATATCTATATGCGCCAAAGTCACCAAAGTAAGTACAATAGATTCGTTAAAATCTATTTCTTAAAAGAAGAATGAGAATAGGATGTGTACTAGGAATTAGAAGTGTACTAGGACCTAGGATAATACCTAAATTCTTTGGTAGACTAACACAAAATTTATAAAATCAGAATTAAGACTTTGTTAGCAATCAATTTTAGATAGTAACACATCAAATTTATGATTTTTTAATTAAGGCAAGATTTAATTAGTTAATGAAATTTAAATATTTAATGTAGTTTTCTATCAAGTAGTTAAGTTTACTAATTAAGGCAAGTATCAATTGTTTAAACGAATAATAATTAAGGGAAGTTTCCTGTAAATGATTGATTCGAGACTTAATACTTTTACCCAAAGAGTATGTAAATGGATCCACAACATTCTTCTACTACAGTTTCATCAATTATCATTCCTCTCAGTAGTTTGGATTGATATAATCAAAAATAGGTTCTATTATATTTTATTAAAAAAAAGTGGATTAAACATAAATGTACATAGAGCAGAAGCTGCCTAGCACTAATCTCTTTTGTGTTATATCTATCGAGTAATGTAGTTGATAATGATTATCATGTAACACTAACAAATAACATAGAAGATGGCCCAGCCCCTGTTGAAATTCCATCAATATTGGGCCTACAGACGAAGATGATGCTTTTTTTTTATTAATCTAAATCTAATTACTCATATCGCTTAAAGGACCTTAATCATTCATTCTACAATTTAATCATAAGAGGATCTTTTAACTATTTTTTCCAAGATTTTTATTCATCCATTCTCCTGAGTAATTAAAAGAGTATCCAATGACTTAAAAAACAAGTGTTTCCTTTACTGGACCTCACTCACTCTCTCTCAGATCTTCTTTCTAGAATTTATTGAAACCATCAACAAACATCTCGACAAAGCCCATCAATCCACATAAACACTTTATATCAAAGCCCATAATTATGGCATATCTCAGATTGACATGTTCTTTATTACCAACAAAATATTTGTTTAATCAAAAGTTTAAGAGCCAACTCCGCTTTGACTATTGGATGCTTTAGAGTAGAGGCCTTTCTTGTTGGCAAATAAAGTTCAAAATAGGAGTTCACTTGGCCCATCCAGTAAAGAGATTGCTAAATCTCGAACTCAAACTTTAATATGTAAATGGCAAATGTATACATTTACGACGCACATTATTATTATTATTATTATTTTCGCATTCTGATTACACCAAAAAAGAAGCATATACTTAACTAGACCCTGTTCACCGACTTATCAGGTGATTATGGTCTCCTTCATAAGTGACGACCAACTTGGAAGGATCCTCCACACATCGTTCAACATGTTTTCTAGCAGGGCAGCCCCTCATCCCGCTGCATTTGTAATAGCTCCTTTGAATATAAACCATCAAAAATGTTAATATTATTGTCCCAATAGCTTACCCACATGTTTTGATCTTCATTTTCATTTAAACTTTTAGTTAGGTAAGTAACTGAGTTTCGTTAAATAAAACCTTTTTACAATTAAAATTAATATAAGTTACTTCATAATTAATCTCAATGAAAAGGATCTTGGAATCTTACAGACTTACACAACCAGATTTTCTTCTAATTAATAGATAATCACTAAGAAAAATGTTTTCTCTTTTCTTTTCAGCAAATAAAAGAAACACCTGAACCTAGAATCATACAAACAAAGTTTTAAATTTGATAAATTTACAAGAGCAAAAACATGTCACAGTCCAGGAGAGGAAAGCAACTGTACAAAGAAAAATAAAATGGAATTTTGAATCCTTGCTATGAACTGATTAGAAGGTTATACAATAGAATGATGAAAATGAATAAATAAAAACATGAGCATACCTAGGATGTGGAGATCCTTTAATAGGCTTCTGTCCATATTTTCGCCATGAATGATCATCGGGAGGTATATCAGCTAGTTTATTGCTCACAGCTGGAACTCGAATAGTTTTCTTTATTTTCAGCTTCCTGTCCATATTTCAAATATGACTCAAAATAGATAAACAGAAATAAAAAACTTAGCTTAAGGAACAAGTGAGATTTTGGAAAAATCTATGAGTGGTAAGAAATTGATTGATTAATAAGATTTTACCTTCGCCTGGAGCAGTGATATCCACCAGTTGAAGCTACACATGCTGTGCCAGTCTTGCTCTTGGAAGACAAAATAGACAGCTCATCCTCAGAACCCACAACTTCCGATGATGAGTAAGAGTGATGAATTATCTTTCTGTGAACATGTTGTGAAGAATGGTTCAACCTCATCATCAATTTGACCGAGTCCACAGGATCAGTCTGACTGTACAAGTTGAAACCATTGGTGGGAATCAAAGCACTACTTGATTGAATACTCTGGAGAGGGATTAGCTGTCTAATTATTTGTGAATGGTTTGAGTAGGAAACAGAATTCTGAGACATAGAGACAGGACTATCCATGAATTGAATTGGATTTATGTTATTGGAATATGGCAAAGGACCCCTCCTGATCCTCTTGCAATCAGGCTGCTGCTGCATTGATCGATCGAGAAGTGTAACCAATTTTTTCAATCCATTTACAGCATCTTCAGCAATAAGACTCACTTCTTGAATGTTTCTCTTCTGATTTTGATTAGAAATATAACTAAATAGGTGGCTAGCACTTCTAAAACTGCTTTGAGCTATTTCATGAACTTGGAATTCCCATCTCGGGGTCATTGAAACAAAGACGCTTGAAGCTTCTTTCATAGATTATCTAAACCTCAGGCAGAGCAAAATCAGAAGCACTCCACAGTTAAGAGTCAATATCCTTAAACTTTACTTCTGAAAAATCTTCGTACCAGAAACAACCAAATAATAAAAAATATGTTTATTTAGTAAATAACTGAGCAAAAAGACCAAATTTTTGTGAAAAATTTCTTAACTGTTTCTGTAATTTCCTGATAAGGTTGATATGCTATTAGCCGGCTTCACCTTTAGGATACACGGAACGTAAAACAAGTGAGAAACAAACAGATAATGTTTAGAGTATTATAAATTATCCCATAATATATAATGTGGGTTGGGGGGTATTTATAAGTACATAAGAAGACACACAAAGATTCAAAGATTTAGGTGAAGAAGTTTGGATTCATACGGCATTTTTCCACTTGCCCATGAATCTAATCCACTAACCAGCCAACCAACCAACATTTTGAAGCAGTCTCTCTCACTCAATTGGCTTTTTTCCCTTTTACATCCATTATTGAAACATGCTTGTCCCTAAAGGATGGTCTTTAATGCCTTTGCCTCCACTTCCCTCCCATTTTTTCTTTCTTTATTTTGCTGTAACTATCAATTCCAGGAAATCATATGATAATCAATTTATTTTGTTTATGTCAGTTACATTTTATGATGTTGTATGATTAGGATTTATAGGATCAATCAATCATTGTTGATTTTAAGACAATTCAATCATTCACAAGTATGGTCAGAAGAGGCATAGAAAGGATTTGTATTCAATAATTCCCAGACTTTCAGATAAATTAAAGAAATTCCCGTATCAGAATTGTGCATGTATCTAGTGTTTTTGTGTTAGACACAGCTCTATATTAGGAGAATGTAGTGGGATAAATGTTGCTTTCTTAAGCAGGACCATTTCAGCAGTATAACTAAGTTGTAGGCAAGCTTTGGCCAATCATAGCTGACTGAAGTATAAAGTGAAAATTCTTTGGCTTGATACCAAAGCCCCTCTTTTACGTTTTATTTTTAGCATATTCACAACAAAATACACCATTCCTTTCTATTTGTTTAAGCACAGTACTAATGAAGAGAATATAACAGATGTGAATTCTGCTTTAACTCAAAAATTCAATCTAATACTTTTGAAACTAGTAACAATTCTAAGAATATGGGAAGAAGGATTTGCTTCTACCAAGACCAAAGGTAGAAAACATCCAATTTGACTCTACTTTTGCAGATTGCATTAACTTAGAAATCTCAATCTGAAAATTCTTACAGAAGCAAAAAATCCGGCTGGACCATCTGTATCTGCTGAAGCAATAGCCATACCTTGTCTTGGCGGTGATGCTACTTCATTTAGGATGCATACTCTTAACTGTAATGTACACAAGGCTATCAATGATCTGGCATAAATGAAACATAGTTATTTTTGTTTCTCCTTTTCAGAGAAGCCACTTACGGAAAGATAAAGGGGAAACAAAATGCATTAGTAACAGTCAAACCCTACAAAAAATCTCATTTAACAGTAAGCATCTAAATAATTTACTACTAACAAGTTCCACAATAAATTTATGGTAAGATATAAATCACAGCTGAACGTAAACTTGATGTTTTATAAAAATTTTCTTTGCCGAGTATAATTGTATCTTGTGCGTCTACTTTTTGATGGCAAACACCAGCTCTCCTCATCAGCCAATTTGGCTCTGTTTTTCCGGTATTCTTTAGATCTTAAGACTCCCTCCATAATGTTTATATCTTCACAAATTTCATGTCTGGAGAGAGACACCAGAACAGGCAATATGTCTTTTTGAAAATCTTTCATTCTCCTCCCCCTTCTCCACTTGACACCAATATTGTTTTTATCTACATCATTTAGTTCAAATGGCTTTGATGACACTGAAAAATCACCAGAACTGCTTTCTGTTAGCTTCAGAGCTATTAACTCGAAAGAATCAGAAGAGCTCTGTGGCTGCTCACTCTCCTCATTTATTATCTCATTGGACCCTGTTCTGGTTGAATAATCTTGAGAACAAGCTGAATTCAACATGGAGATAAGTGATTCAGCTGCGCTTTGGACCAATATATCCTGTTTAGCTGTTTCTTCTTTGTCATTGATGAATTCTTGTTGAAATTCACTACAGTTGGGAGATCTTTGGTCCTGCCCACCTGATAAGATTTTTGCAACTTGGGAGTGCATGCAGGTTTCTGATAACTGATCAGAAGGAGGAATACTAGAATTTCCTGCTTCAATCCCAGATTCAGTGGTCTTAGGTACATTATCAACAGTGCAGCAAGACATGTACGAAGCTGAAGATTTATTTTCATGTTTATCTTGACCTGGATTTTGATTTCGACCAGAACACAGATATACAGTGTCTTCTACTTCACTCATCTCACAGCTCACTTGTGTAGCGACTTCACATGTATTATTCAGATCATTTAAAAGCTCACTTCGGCTTTCTGACATCGACTTATCCTTTTTACTCTTAAGGTCACTACGACAGCTGCCATGCTCTTCACAGAGGTCCATTGGCAGCCGAAAAACAGACTTGAGAGCCCCGACACTTGCTTCTGTTTCACACACTCCACTGAGCTTGGAATCGCTATGCCATAGTTCTGTTATCTTATTTTTGTTATCTGGATTTGTCAGAGCAACATTTACAGTGACATCTTGTTGACACATGCCAGATGTTTCATTTGAGCAGTCATTAATTTCTTTTCTCCAAATTGTGGTTCGATAAGACTCTTCTTTATCCTTGCCAACTATTTCACGATAACCACCTGATGAGCTAGCAGTTGAAGGATAGGTCACCATAGGATCATTTGAGTGATAGGATGAGTCATTAAGGTCTATTTTGTTCAGGTCCATGACCCTAGCTTCATATGAAGCGAGTTTTTGGTGCTTATCCAAGGACATATAGTTACACTGGCTATCATTCTTGGACTCTTTAATTTCTGCAATTGGACCAATGAACAGGAATTTTAATTTGCCATAACTAACAGTATGTTCAAATTGCAAAGACTAAAAGCTCAGAGATTAAAGCTTGTACTTATAAAGGTACAAATAGTTTCATATGCATAAATCATCATTACCTTGATTGTAAGCGTGCTGCTCTTGACAGCATTGATGGCTATTTACAAGAGAGCTACTACCTGCAAAATTGTGAGAAATATCTTGCTTCACACAGCTTGGGGTTGTTGGATCAGATAATATGGACTCATGTGACTCAAGCTTTCCCCCAGCGGCTGTGATTGAAGGAATACAGCCCAGAGAAGGTGCATGTTCCACTTCATTGCTATTTATCCCCTCAGTTGAATCTTCTAAATTGATGACAGCTTGAGGACAAGAGATAGTTTTCTTTGTGCCTTCTCTTCTCCTGCTGTCCTCTCCAAGACTGAGGGAAAGGGTCAAGTCCACAGCATCTGATATGTTACCAGCACAACTGTCTGAGGTATCTTTTAAGAGATCTAAGACATTCCTTTTGTTTGGAAAATCCTTGTCAGCAAGGCTGCTGTACAGATCAGCAGGAAGTTGAAGATCAAAAGACATCTGCTGAAGCTTCCAGTCCATACCCCATTCTCCTGATAACTCCTGGCTCAAAGATCGTGAGGAGCCACCCTGAAAGACATGCAAAGATATATATGAGCTACAGAAACATTTTTTCTCTTCAGAATAATGAAAAAAAAAAATGTGCCAGTCACTGATTCTTCCATGGAAGACAGGCATAAAATCAGTGCCATGCACATGACAGGAGCTATGTGCTTACTGAAGAGCACTAATTGTACAACTAATCGAGGTAAAACCAAGAAACTGTTAGGAGTCAAATCATTACAAGGTCTCTTCTAATGATGGTAAGCCCCAAAACTTGATTAATTCCAAAAGCAAAAAGCACACAAAAAGAAAAAGTAAGAAAACAACAATTCACAAGAATATAAAACCATCCCACATGCTTAGAATGGATCAAACTCTGTAACATGACAAAATTTGACAGCTTCATTTACCATTGGAATTGTGGAAAGTCTTGTTTCTTTCAGCAATGGTACATCTCTTATAAGATTTATGGGAGGCATCAGTGATGATTGTGCGCTATCTATCCCCGAAATGTATCTATCAAACTCCTTGCAGCCTAGATTTTTCATCAGCGTAATTTGCACCATATATAAGTGATGGAGTTCATGTACCTGAAGAAAAATCACACTATCAAAAAGCATAAGATATAGAGGAGAAGTCATGATTTTTTTTATGTGTAAGGATATTTACAATATGCAGGTCCTCGTGGTCTGTCTTTCCAGTAAGATTGAAGAGCCATATATTGAAGAGTATCATACAAAAAAAAAAAAAAGAAAAGAAAAAAAAAGAAAACCATGAAATGCAATTGTTTTAAGCCACCACCCAGTTGGCAAGAACTTTTAATTTTTGAGACACACAACAGAACCGAAGGTTGTGACGCAGAGCAGAGAGCTCAATATCAACTCAATCAACAAAAGACAAAAAAAAAAAAAAGAAGTCCAAATACGGTGATGCAATAGCATTCTCATACCTGGTTCCTAAATATGACCTCCTGATTGAGCATTGTGTGTTTCAAAGCTTCTTTAAGTGAATCAGTGTATGCATGCACAGAATTCATATCAAAATCTCCTTGCATCAACATTTTCTCCTCAGCGTAATTGGCTATTAAAGTTACCTCAGATCAGATCCTTAATTGCTGCATCCTTGGCAAAAAATAAGGCTTGCAAGGATTTTGTACACTGTACTTTGTGCTCAGTCCCTGTATCGCTCCCACAAAGAAATGCCAGTTACAAGAGAGGTAGGATTTTTTCTAACAAACATCAGCTACTCTCAGAAGTTATAATCTTCTCTCAGTTAAATAACGAACGAGACCACCTCAGTTATTTCAGAACAAGAACCAACTTCAAAATAAATAACATATTTTAACAACCATGAAAGTCAAACTGAACTAAACCAGAATTATCTTAATTGCCAAAGCTAAACCTACTTGAAATACTTTTCCTTTCTACCATGCTAGCGCCACCACAATGAGCGAGATAAGAAATTCTACAATATTTGTGAGAAACACCAATCAATCACATGGGCGATTTCCACCACTTGATTACTTCCTCTTGCTTTAAACATTGTTTCTTGGAAGGATTATGCCATCTTATACCATTAGAGGACAACAGGTACCAAAAGCATGGATCCCAATGCATACAATTTAAAACTGAAGGATAATATAATTAATTGGGTTTGTCTAAAAATTCAGATAATGCACCCACTCCCAAATTAATGGTAGACAATCAGTGAATTCTGATTATTCTCCATTATTTCAACCGTTGGGCTCAGCAACAAGAGTATCCTTTTTCGTCAAGATTCAATTATTTCCCAAAGGGAAAAAATAGAACATCAAGAGGCTTAACAGAAACTAGGTATTACCACTTACTTCCTAGCATTAAAACAACAAACTCTTCCATGGGATCAAATGGGTTGGTTTCTTTTGCTATGTGGGGAATGTTAGCAAACTGATAGAAGGATGAAAAACCCATATTGCGCACAATCCTTTTTCTCTCTTATTATGAATTTTAAACGCAGAATTCTTCAACAAACACTAGTTCTAAAAATAGTAAGGACAATGAAATTACTGGCAACACTTCATAAATAAAAGACATCTGAACTTGGAGATAAACTTGAATAAAATAGAGCATAAAGTAAGCTACACATACACTAACGATACAGTAACATTATAGAAGGAAAAAGAAAAGAAAACAAGAAATGAAAATTTCATAAAGTACCAGGATCCCATTCTAGAATCTACCATCACAAAATCTGGTGCAGCTCCAAAACAAAAATAACTAAAAAAGAAAGAGAAAGATATGTTGAGGTAAGATAGATTTAGGAAGAAGATATGTAAGAGAAAGAATCAAACTAGTGGGGACAAAAAACATAACACTCTCGTTGAGTTATATTCACCACCAAAGCCGAAGCCATAACATACCATACAATTACATTACATCATTGTCTCTGTTTCTTTTTCTGATATTTTTTTACTACCTTTCTCTCTCTTGGGATTCCTTGACTTCTCTCTCTCTTTGTTTTCGGCAATCAGCACAGCACCTAGATTTATGGCTTTAAAAGGGGGACCAGTCATCAAGTGCTTTTCAACCACAGTTTCTTCTTCCATTTACTAAATATCATCTACTTTCCCACTTCACCGGCATGCACAGTATTTGTCTTATTATTTTGGTTAGTGTTTTTGAAAAAACTAAGTTGATTTATTATTAAGAAGATATGATTTGAATTAAAAAATGTATATGATATAATCAATCTTCTTATATTTGTTTATTTACTTAAATATCTCTTACAATAAAAGTTTTAAAATTAACAAAAATACCTTCATTTACATATTAAATATCAACGATGGTGATCGATTTTGTCGGAAATATGTGGATGGGTGGAAGTGTTTTTGTCAATTTATAAAGTTTTAACATTGGGGGTGTTTAGTTAAATTAACAAATTTAAGGGGTTAAAAAAATCTAAATATTTTGAGTTAAATAGAATATGATTAAATTTTGAGAATAAAGAAACAAACATATATTTCGAATAAGATAGATAGAAATAGGGAAACAAACATAGCCATATTGACCCCTTTGTTTCACTATCATTACTCTTATCTTATTTTACTATTCAATCCTAAAAATAAAAAAATATATTTGTTTTAATATTCTCAAAATTCAATTCTACTTTATTTAATTCTCAAAACATTAATAATTACTTTTTTTTTTTTTTAAAGATAACCCAACCAACACAACTAAATTTTACTTTTTTCCAAAATACTTGTTTAAAAAGTATTGTAATAGTGAATCCAACAAATTTATTTAAAAAAAATATTGAGACAATGTGCATCATGTGAATGATGTAAGAAAGAGGAGACCGAGTATTTGATATAGTTACTCGTTATGATTTATTTTTAAATAAAAGATTTATAATTTGCTTTTATAATGGAAATATATAAACCAATTTATACGTATTTCAACTAATTTATGAGACCTTACAGTTAAAAATCAATAAACTTTCAATTATCACCCTTATTTCCAGTCGAAGTGAATTGAATTAAAGACCTTAAATAATAATAATAATAATAAAAAGAATTAAACTCAAGAACTTAAATAATATATTCAAAAATTGAATTGAACTCAAAGACCTTAAACACAAAAATCTTAATTGCCTAAGTATATTTTATGATATTGATATATGTACGTTATTCCTATTTTAATCAACTGTTTAACAGTTTGTCACCAGCTGTTTGCTCATTTAACATCTAACACTCAATTCTTCGTCTTCAATAAATAGATAAATAAATTTCTATTTCATCTTTCGTTTAATTTTCATTGCAAAAATAAATAAATAATAAAATGGACATGTAATGTAATTGGAAGTAAGCACGTTAACATTCAGATTGAGGTATTACTACTAATGGAGAAATGGAATCTTAGGTCGAACAAAGAAGGAGCTTTTCAGAGAAGTGGGTACTGGGTACTAGTTGTAGTTGTAATTTATTTTTTCTTTTGGAAATTCCTAACCCACCAATCTCTTAATTCAAGCCGAAAGTCATTTTAATATATAATATAAGCTAAGTGTTTTCTTTTGAATGAAAGTGACTTTCATTTTCATAGCATAGGGCTTCTCAAAGCCATTTGTTTTGTGGCCAGTCCACTTGAAAGCCATATCTTAGCCTATTCCTTGTGGGCAGTCGTATTTGCCCAAATCAAGTGTGGCTTTTGGATTGGGCCTCAATTATCTAGAGGTTTGAATTCATTTAATCACTGTCCATATAAATTCAACTGCCTTCCCTTGAATAATGTTTTATAACAGGAAAGTGGAACAAACAAAACTGAAAAGTCCATAATGCCCATCCAAGTTACTCCATAGTCGTTAGGCTCATTACATGCATTTTGAATTAAAGTTAAAACGGTTTAAAAGCCAAATTTAATCCTATATAAGCTCTTTTTTTTTTTTTTTTGAAGGATGCAGAAGACATTCGCTTCAGTTTTGCCTGCACAACTCTATTCATATTGCTCATCGGTTTTTAAAGAATTACATGTGTCATATTTAAATTTGTTTAAGTGCGATATGGCTTTATCTAGATGTTCTGTTAATAGAGATTGGATAAAATTTTGGAACAAAATCTGTAGGTGTAGAAGGAAGGCTGGGATTTGCATTCTGAACCAAATGACAACCTTTTTAAGCTGTCTTTTTACTACAAGAATAGACCATGTGTTAGGACTCTTTGAGTATTACGATTTTTTATTGGATGTTGCCATTAGGAATAAAGACTTGTTGTCCAAGTTACTTTTCCAGTTTTACTTAAATTGTTTTTAATTCAGTTAGGATCAACTAGGTAATTTACCTCACTCCTATTTTAACTTGGAAAAAGAGAATTGGGTATGAATAAGTGCCGTAGATTGCATTAGAGTTTTCGTGTTTTTTAAATTCAATAAAGCTTTGGCTTATTAAGGAAGTAGGTTCCCTCGAAGTAAACCTTATCAAATCTTTTCTACATTATTGTTCTGCTGAAGCACCGCAAAAATAGGAAAAAGAAACCAATCCAAGGGCAATCGTGAGTTACGTTCGTTGTGCCAAGGCAACGTGCTCAGCCCGTGAGATCAATCCTTTCCTTGCACAAGGCAATCCAGCCACGCACATAACAGATTGGTATCAAAGCCAGGCATGGCTGAGCAACGGTTAGAGCGACTTGAATCGGAAGTGGGAAGTTTGAAGGAGGAAGAAGGAAAGAAGTTTCGAGAGATAATAGACTCTATGCAGGAACTGTTTGCCACTATGAATACTATATTGGATCGCGTTAGCTAGGAACAGGAAGGGACGTCGAACAGCATGCAAAGAAAAAGCGGGCGGTCTAATGGTGGAGGTAATTCTGCCAGTACATCAGCGGCAGCCGGATCCAGTTCCTATCTTCCCAAAATGGTGAAACTGGATTTTCCCAGGTTCAATGGATCAGAGGACCTGACGAGTTGGGTTTGTAGGGCTGATCAATTTTTTTATTTCCATCAGACACCGGAGGAGGAGCATGTTCCCCTCGCCTCGTCCAATTTGGAAGAAGATGTGCAGTTATGGTATCAATTAATTAAAGAGGAGCAAGAAATCGTGTCGTAGGAAGCTTTCAAAGAGGGTCTTCATGTAAGGTATGGTCCAACTCAATATCAAGATTTTTTCAGAGACTTAACCAAGTTACATCAAACGGGGACGGTGAAGGATTATCAAATGCAGTTTGAGCGATTGTTAATTCGAGCGGGACGACTAAAGGCAGAGCAACAAGTGGGATGTTTTGTGAGTGGTCTACAAGAAGGAATTAAGCTGGATGTTCAAGCCGCCAAGCCAGCGACTCTGACGGTCGCTATAGGCCTTGCCCAACTTTATGAAGCACATAGCCTGGCAGCCAGAAGAGCGGTCACACAAGATTCAAAGGACCTTATTACAAGTACAGTCAGTGCAGGCAACCTGCCGGTGAAAAGGCTAACTCCTGTTGAGCTAGCGAAATGGCGAGCCAAGGGATTATGTTATAACTGCAATGAGAAGTTTGGCCCAGGTCATCGCTGCAAGAAATTTTTTTTCGTTGAAGGAAATTGGCCTCATAATGAAGAAGAGGAGTTTTTTTCGCAAATGAAGCCAACCATTCCCGTGAAGAAGTAGTACCAATGTAGAATTCAGAGGGGTCTCGAATGTTTTCCTTGAGGACAAGGGAAAATTTTAAGGGCGGACGGGTGTTAGGACTCTTTTTAAGTATTAGTAGGATTTTTTGTTGGATGTTCCTATTAGTAATAAGGACTTGTTGTGCACGTTATTTTCCAGTTTTACTTAACTGCTTTTAATTCAATTAGGGTCAACTAGGTAATTTACCTCACTCCTATTTCAACATGGAAAAGGAGAATTGGGTATAAAACTATAAGTAAGTGCCCTAGATTTTATTAGGGTTTTCATATTTTTGAAATTCAATAAAGCTTTGGCTTATTAAGGAGGTAGTTTCCTTCGAAGTAAACCTTATTAAGGATGTAGTTTCCCTCGAAGTAAACCTTATCAAATCTTTTCTCCATTATTGTTCTATTGAAGCATTGCAAAAATAGGGAAAAAAACTACAAAGCTCGACCCAAATAGACCCAAAGACAAAGACACCTTCAACAAAGCTCGGACCGATGGCTCAATTCCAATTGGGCCCACAACAGAGTCTGCATATTAGGTCCGCTCGGTATACCTACCATGTTGCTCACTACTCAGGCCCAATCAACAAAGGCATGATTCGCTTAGGCCTCATCACCAGCTTGTATGGGCCCAGGCCCTTTGATCCTAGATCACCTACTAGACTTAGGATCTACTTGGAGCCCAAGGTTGCCTACTTAGTCCAGGACTATCCGAACTTTATCGAAGAGGTCCATTACTATCCTAACTCACCTAAGATCCATGCCTTAGACCCGCTGGGACTCCTTTTCCCACTAAGGTAAGGGAGTCAAAGGTTCTCATTTTTCACTAAACCTCAACTCCAAGGACCCACGGTCCTACTAGGACTCGAAGATCCTACAATTGCTATTTAAACAGAGGCCAACCCTCTTCACAGAGGACACAGGCATTACACCTTTGAACCCATTAGTTCTCACTCCTGGTAATCTTCTCTTTCCCTAACCCTCACTAAACTATACTCATTCAGCCTTGCTGACTTGAGCGTCGGAGTGTCTATGCCAAACACCACCCTAGTGTTTTCCATTCGCTTCACGCTTGTTTCCTCGTGTGTGTGTAGGTACAGCGGATTGCTGGTGGCCTCAACCTCACAGGATTAGACCTTATTTCTGTAAAGGTATATTTTTTTCATCTACAGTTTGGCGCCCACCGTGGAGTCTCTGGTAATCATTCGTCATTTAAACCCCGTTTCGCAAGGAAACTCTCCATGGCTGAAAATTCAAATAACACCAATCCTTGTCTCGAGGCCAGAGTCGATGCTTTGACTGCCCTTATGCAATAGCACTCAGACAAGGTGGCAGTACTGGAAGTTGAGAAAGCTGCCATCCAGACCAAAAACGCCTCCATCCGAGCCGAAAACTAGTCTTTGAAAGAAAAGGTAAGTTAATTCTATGACCTTGAGCTTCAGCCTTGTCAGGTACAACCCAATCATTTCTACGCATCAGTTCCATCCATGCAGCCTCTCCAGACCACTGACTAACCATCTCGGATACAAGATCGCAACAACTCTATTCATTGCTAGTGGATGATTCAGCCTAAAATCCAATTGAGCGAGGACTGCCAATAGAGCCACTCTCGGTCGACCCACTTCAGGCACGAGATCAAGACATCCAAGTAACAGAAAGCCTATGACAACAAGAGCCACCCATCTTTGCCATCCCATCTCATCTCCAATCAACCATTCCTACCCAAACTCGACTCGACTCGACTCATCCTCGCGGGTCGAGCGGGCTCCCTCACCTTTAATCCACCCTGCTCAAGTCCATCCATCCCCACAGATCGAGCGACTTCCAAATAACCCCTCTCACCATCCATGTAGGCCAAAACACCCGATCAGTCACAGTGGGAACCACCCAACCCGAAGGAATGAATGGAGGTCCGAATTACCAGGCGGCACACGATAGAATGGTTTGCCAAACTACCCTATGTGATTTGACCCAACGAAACTTATCGAGTGCGAGTCATATGAGAAACCAAGCCAACCAGGTCGACCTGGTTGCCTCCGCCTCACCCATGGAGCAAATATTAGCCAAAAGATTGGCCGACATAGAGGCAATTGTGAGGCGTATACCTGGAGTGTCAATCCCAACCAAAAAGAGCCAACCTCACAGCGATGCCGATTCACCCTTTGTGGATGCAGTTGCACTAGCCGAGATGCCACACATATTCACCATCCCTAGCATGAAGCCTTACAATGGCATAACCGACCCAGATGACCACATAGCCTCATACAAGCAGCAGATGTTGGCCGCCTCGATACCCCGAACATTGAGGGAAGCCTACATGTGCAAGAGTTTTGGCTCCAGTCTCTCCGAACCAGAACTCCAATGGTACACTAACCTTCCAAACAACTCAATCAGCTTATTCACCCAACTCACCGGCACATTCGTCGAACAATTCACCAGCAGCAAGAAACTCGAGAAGCTGTCAGCCGACCTATACAGAGTCTACCAGAAAAAAGGGGAGCTACTGAGAAAGTATGTCAGCATATTCAATAAAGAAAAAATCTTTATCACATCTTGTAATCCAGAGATAGCGGTAGATGCTTTCAGAAAAGGTCTCCTCTCATATGGAGAACTATACAAAGACCTAACAAAGCTCGACTACACCACAATGGAAGACACCCTAGCCAGAGCAGTGATCCAAATCAGATTGGAGGAAGATGAGGCAAACAGGATAAGGCATGACAGATATGATGATCGTCACCAAAGGCGGAATGAAAGAAAGCCAGAATCCAGAACATTTGAGCCTCGTTATCAACTCTTTCCCTGTAATTCAAGCATAATAAAAAAACCATATGATCGCCAGCCGACCAGAACTTAAAATAGATCACCCAAATCAAACCAATTCAAGATTCCAGAGTACAACCTCAACATCAATGTTAGTGTATATTAGTGTATGCCCTAGAAACCATTCGTGTTGTCGGTTTCAGTGCATTTTGTCTTGTATCAATATATCATAAATAATAGAAGTAAGAGTTCTTCAATTCATATATATAAATTGTTTCCTTTATTCAGTCATGCATTTAAAATAAAGTATGTATATGAATTATCCAAATGATTCATTTAATCGGTAAATGAATTATCAAAAAAGGTTCCCTACAGAAGCAATATAATTTGGGCAACTATATTGCATAGTAGGCATACTGGATGCTTTCGAAAGATATCATGAGTTGATATAAGTACGGATGACGATGATAGTCATGTCACTGGGGCATTAGTATGGATTAGCGGTTGGTGAACTATTTTTCAAACGTGACCAAATAACGACAAATCACTTGGAAAAGCATGTAGTCAATGATTTATCGTTTGGTTATATTAATGCACGATGTAGTCCTTTGACCTGAGACATTGTGGTCAGAACCGATACGGATGTGTATGGTTCATACGGTGTATAAGTACGAGACTAGTCATGTTTTGTATGATAAAGCTTATTTGGTCATGCGTTGTTCATATGCAAAAACGAACGATGGTCAAGAAGGGATCCATTGACTCGGAAATATAGGATCAGGAGTACCGCTGACTCCATCCAGTTCGAGTTCCTGGACAAACGTCGATAAATGTTAGAAATCAGAATCTCTAGCCAGAGTCTATTATTAGTCATACGAAAGCAAGTTCGTGATGATGAGTTATGGACATATTGATCGATGATTCGGTAGAAGATCAAGTTTAGGATTTTGACATTCCATGAATCTGTACTCGATCAGGATATATCAATGGAGGGACTTTACCTGCATGGTACATATGATCTGAAATGGGTTCGATGAAGTATTTCTTCATCGTGGTTTAAGGACTATAGCACATTGCTAGATGTTTACCATAGTCATTGGGCCTCTAGACAGGTTTTCAGATTCATCCAGAACTAGCTCACGGCTAATCCACAGTGGACCTACATGGTCACACCAATTGCCTTGAGAAGTTAGAGAAGGATAAGAGAGAGAAATGATTATCCGAAGAGGGCTAGCACCTTCCGAGGGTAATGACAGGATTTCCATGGTAATAGTTACAAAGAAAATTATTTGTGACATTTTAAGCAATAATTAATTGTATTTAATTATTATATCTTAAAGCGTTAAGATAAATAAGATGAACTAAAATAAGCTTTTAATAGTTAAAAGGCAAAAGAGTAAAATTATGGGTTGTTAATGTAAACTAGTTTAGTTTACATGGGCCCTTGAATAATATTGATATTCAAAGGGCAAATTAATAAATACTTGGGCTTCTTTTAAAATAAGATTTTATTGGGGCATGCAAGTGAAAAACAACTAATTACAAAATGACCCATGTATATATAAATGGAAATGGTTGCATTTTAGGTTAAGGTTTTCATTTTGTTCACTCAAAAGAAAAACAATCTCTCTCTCTTAGGATTCGGCCACTCTCTCAAGGTGGTGTTAAAGTGTGAAGGATTCATCCTTTTGAATCTTGGCTTCATCAACTTTAAGCCAATGAGAAGGTATAATGCTTTTAAGCTTTGTTTGAAATTTTGTTGAATCCTATTAATCCAACCCTTTCATGCTTTCTATCTACATTTTCCGCCACCTCTTCATTGTTTTCTTTCAAATGGTATCAGAGCTTAATAGCTCCATGCATGTTGGTTTTGAGCAAAAGTCATGTTATTCCATGTGTTCATATGTTCATCATACATGGTTGAGTTTGCATGTTAGTGCTTTGGTTCAAAAATGAGTTTTCCATCCCAACTGTTTACATGCATGTCTCGACCACACCTTGATCAAAGGTAAATGTTTATTTTTCATGTCATTCTCATGTATTTTGAATGACGGTAATATTGATAATGAGCATGCCTTTGTATTGAATGAGTTTTTAGTTGGAATAAGCATGTTTGATGCATGTATGTGATTTGGCCATCTCCTTAGTTTATGAAAATATGTATTTCATCTTGCTTTAATATGATTGGATGTGTTAAAATGTGATTTAAAGCATGCTTCGATGATGGTTATTGCATGAGATGTATTGAGAACTACATGCGTGTGTATGTTATGGTTTTCTTCTTTGTCATGTTCGGCAATGACTATTTTTGCCATAAGAATTTGTCATCTCATTCATGCATTGGTGAATAATGTTTTGGGAAATGTTGCATGGTGATTTATTTAAAGAAATATTCATGCATGTTCATTTCCATGACTTTGATTAAATTGTTTATGCTTTGACATGCTAAAAGTGTTATCCTTTAATTTGATTAAAGTATATTTTGTATGAAGAGTATGCAAATGTTGCAAGTGTTTAGTGGTGGAAAATTATGTTGGCAAAAAGCTATGGATTATTAATTCATGTGATGAATTGTGATATTATGTATACATGATGATGGTAATTTTAATGTATGATATTTAATTTGATTAAATTATCATATAATACATCATTGCATGACATAAATTATTATATTTTTGAAATGTGATAATTTGGTTTTTTGAATAGTTTCAAAAATTGATGATGCAAGATGATATGATTGTCTTTGAGAAGATAAATGTGCCATAAAAAATATTACTTTATTCAAAGTAACTTGTGTCATAGAATGATTACTCTTGGAGTAATAAAACCCACTTATCTATGCCATGCATGAATTTTGTGAAAAGTATTAAAATGATGTTAATAATTAAATAATAAATTCATTATTATATCTTTGGGTGGAATATGACGAAAGTGTTTGTGTAATGATTCCCTTGAAATGTGTAATTGTTGCATGCCCCAAAGTTATGATTAAGTTACCACATGCATATATATAATATCTATATATATATTAAATTGTTTATATTCATACCTTTAAATAATTGTTTATTATATTTGGTATGAATGTTTAATATTTATTTATGTGATGGATGAATATTAGATTAGAGGGTTGATCATGGGCACCATTTAGTTTTCAAAATATTCAAAAGTGTTTGTAATATTCTTTTATTAAATGGCTTGTAATAATTAAGTTTTATTTATTTATTTTAATCGGGTCTGCATGCCTAAGATCCAATTTGTAATTAAATCGGCTGGACGGGAACCCGAAGAGCATCCGGATGACGATCCAATCAAAGATATAGGATTAGGGTAAATAATTTACCTTTAGGATGTATTTTCGAAAAGCCCCATGATCAACCCACATGCTTTAATTTATGCATATATGTGATATGTATGGATAGTTAGTTAAACATGTCATGTTAAAAATTAATTAACTAAGGTTAAACCTAAATCTCCCCAAATTAAAAATTATTAAATCCAAGTCTCCCATTGTGGGATAACTAAATTCTTTAATATAAATTTTAATATCCCAAGATTTCTATTATGTGAGGGATATGATCTTTGTATCATAGAATTAAGTTGATCTTGTTCTTGGATGGATATTTTCACCTTGACCAAGATTTCTATTATGTGAGGACACGATGAAAATGTCATCCTAAGAAAGCACAATGGTTCGGATTTAACTAGCCTAGGGTACCAAGAATTCTATTATGTGAGATATCCGAAGCTAGGACAAGGAATATGAATCAAATCTTATATAGTGATATAAAAGGAAAATAGTTTCCTACTTATTAGACATAATTAACCAAGAATTCTATTATGTGAGGTTAATTGAATTTAATAAGAAATTGATTCCCCACTACGAAATTTAATCCAACGAAAATTTTCGGATCCTATTTAAGGGAGTGTAGGACTCGAATAAAATAGTGGGAGCTAATTTGATTATGCAATAAAAGGTTTAAAAGATTAGAAGACACTAATAAAAAAATTTTTCTTTGCAGTTTCATCTTTGTGATAGATAATCAAAAATGGCCAACAATGTTCTCCTAAAGATACTGGATAATAACATGTTAATCGAACCCAACCTTAAGGATTGGCTAAGAAATCTCAAAATCGTTCTAGATTTCGAAAGGATTGCTTATGTCCTGGAAACACCTCTTCCACTTGATATTGGACCGGATGCTCCACAAGCTGAGCTTGATGCTTTTGAAAAGTTGAGAGAGGATAGTAGGAGGGCAAGAAATTACATGCTAGCCATAATGAATAGAGAACTTCAAACTAAGCATGAAAAGGTTTCGAATGCTTATAATATCCTCACAGCTCTACAAGAGTTGTACAGCGAAAATCCAAGAGTGGTTGAGTATGAGTTATATGCATCCCTCTTTAGCATGAAGTTGAGGGAAGGGGTACCTCCAGATGATCATACTATTAAGATGATCAATGGATTAGGTCGACTGGATGGATATAGGGTGGTCATGCCAGACCGCCTCAAAGCGAATTTGATTCTTCAATTCCTTCCTTCAAGTTATAAACTGTTTATAACTAACTACAATCTTAATACGATTGAGCGAAACCTCTATGAATTGCTAAATGAGCTTCAAGAATTTCATAGGCAAAATGTGAAGGGAAAGGACATGAGGATGTCTTTGCCACCTCCACCAGCAGGGCCAATAAAAGGCCCAAAAAGCAACAAAAGAAAGGTCCAAAAGTTGGACCCAAGAATAAGAGCTTCAAGAAGCCAGCGGCGAAGGTAGAGAAGGCCAATGCAAAGGGAAAGTGTTTCCACTATGGAGAAGATGGACACTAGAAGAGGAATTGTCCTCAATACCTGAAAAGTCTGAGGAAAGGCAAAGGAAAAGCAGGTACGACCCAATGTCTTATGATTGAATATGAATTAAGTGTTAATTTAAATAGTCATTCCTGGATATTAGATTCAGCAGCAACATCTCATGTTTGTATGTCTTTGTAGGTACTTCAGAATAGTTCTGAGGTGACAAAGGGCGAGATCATTTTGAGGATGGCAAATGGGGCATGGGTTGCAGCCGAGGCCATGGGGGCTTGCCCAATAAGACTACCTTTAGGGCATGTTTTGAATTTATTTAAAGTGTTGTACTTTGAAAAAGCCACTAGAAACATCATTTCTATTTCTGCTTTGTGTAAAGCAGGTTACTATGTACTGTTTAGTGGAAATGAATGTTCAATACATTTTGGAAATGTTCTAGTTGGTAAAGTTGTGAATACAAATGGTTTGTATGTCTTAGAACTAAATGATCGTGCTTCAATCAATACCATTTCTAATAAAAGAACTTGATCTGAATCAAATCCTAAAATTCTATGGCATCATAGATTGGGTCATATAGGAAAGAGAAGATTAGTACAGCTTGGAGAAAGTGGGATCATAAACTCATTGGGTTCTGAACCCTATCCAACTTGTGAATCATATCTCTAAGGAAAGATGACCAAGTCTCCCTTTAAGAGTAAAGGAGAGCAAGCTAAAGAACTATTAGGACTCATACATACAGATGTGTGTGGACCATTCAGTACTTTATCGAGGAGAGGATTTGAATACTTCATTACCTTTACAGATGATATGTCACGATATGGGTATTTGTATTTAATGAAATACAAATCTGAATCCTTTGAAAAATTCAGAGAATTCAAGAATGAAGTAGAAAATCAAACTGGAAGGAGTATTAAAATACTACAATCAGATCATATGGGTGAATACTTGAGTAAAAGTTTCAAGAGTTCTTAAAAGAAAATGGGATCATCTCAAAATTGACTCCTCCCTATACACCCCAGCTTAATGGAGTGTCTGAAAGGAGAAATCGTACCCTATTGGATATGGTACGATCGATGGTAAGTTTTACAGACTTGCCAATATCTCTATGAGGGTACGCTCTCTAGACCGTTGTGCACATCCTTAATAGGGTCCCGTCTAAAATTGTCCAGAAAACACCATATGAGATATGGTATGGAAAACGTCTAAGTCTGAATTATATGAAGATTTAGGGTTGTCCAACTTATGTTAAATTAGCTAAATCTGATAAGCTAGATGTTAAATCCAAGAAGGGTCAGTTCATTAAATATTCTAAAGATAGTTTAGGATATTACTTTTACTTCCGAAGTGATCAAAGAGTTTGGATTAGTAGAATGCGCGCTTCCTCGAAAACGTGTTCTTGGAGGAAAACGGTGTTGGAGAAATATTGAACTCAAGGAAGAGTTCGAAGAGCCAAGAACTGAGATTGCTAAAGCTGGAACATCTACTCAGCGAACCTCAGCATCAGATACTATGGTTCCATTGCGAAAGTCTTCTAGAATATCAAAACCTCTAGAAAGATATGGGTTCTTACATGAACAAGATTTTGAATCTTACTTAGTAGGAGTAGATGATCATGGTGATGATGCTAGAAGCTACGAAGAAGCAATACTAGATAGAGATTCAAGAAAATGGCTGGAAGCGATGGATTCTGAGATAGAATCAATGCATGCCAATCAAGTATGGTCACTTGTGCATCCACCAAAGGGAATAGTTCATATAGGTTGCAAATGGGTCCACAAGAGAAAAGTTGGCAAGGATGGGGTGGTGGAGACCTTCAAAGCTCGATTGGTGGTGAAAGGTTATACTCAGAAACAAGGATTGGATTATGAGAAAACTTTCTCGCCTGTAGCTATGATTAAATCTATCCGTATAATGCTAGCCATCGCAGCATACCATGATTATGAAATTTGGCAGATGCATGTTAAAACAGCTTTCCTTAATGGGTTTATTGAGGAAAACATCTATATAGAACAACCGATAGGTTTTGTATCCTCTGCTGAAAGCATAAGGTATGCAAATTGCATCGATCCATTTATGGATTGAAGCAAGCTTCAAGAAGCTGGAACATTCGATTTGACGACATAATCAAATCATTTGGTTTTGTCAAGAATCCGGATGAGCCTTGTGTATAAAAATGGGTTAAAGATCATGCCATCACGTTTCTCATATTATATGTAGATGACATACTTTTGATGGGAAATGACATAGGCATGATGACAGAGGTTAAAGTTTGGTTGTCCAAAACCTTCTTGATGAAAGACTTAGGAGAAGCAACCTATGTCCTTGGCATTCGTGTTTATAGAGATAGAACGAAAAGGGTAATTAGATTATCCCAGAAATTGTACATAGAGAAAATGCCAAAAAGATTTTGCATGGAGAACTCTAAGAGAGGTCTCTTGCCCTTCACTCATGGTCTTCATCTTTCCAAGGAGATGGGTCTAAAGACCGATGAAGAGCGGCAGCAGATGCGTAATATGCCTTATGCGTCTGTCGTAGGCAGCTTAATGTATGCAATGCCATGTACAAGACCTAATATAGCTTATGCTATAAGTGTTACGAGTAGATATCAGTCAAATCCAGGGGAGAAACATTGGTCGGTTGTAAAATCGATCCTTAAGTACTTGAGAAGAACTAAGGATCTAGTTCTGAGTTATGGATGTTCAAAGTTAAACATTCAAGGATACTCAGATTCTGATTTCCAATCAAATATTGATGATAGAAAGTCTACGTTAGGGTACATTTTTATATGTAATAGAGGTGTTGTTAGTTGGAAAAGTTCCAAACAGACAACCACAATAGACTCCATTACAGAAGCTGAATACATTGCTGCTTCAGAAGCAGTAAAGGAGGCTGTTTGGATGCAAAAGTTCGTAATTGAACTTGGTGTGGTTCCGAACATGACTTACCCAACAAGCATGTTCTGTGACAATACTGGAGCTATTGCACAGGCAAAGGAACCAAGGGCACACCAAAAATCCAAACACATTCAGCGCAAGTATCACATTTTGAGAGAATTTGCTGGAGCTGGAGAGATTATAATTCTAAAGACACCTTCAGGAGAAAATGTAGCTAATCCACTAACTAAGGCGATGACACTGAAGCAATTGGACCATCATCTTGAAAAGATAGGTATGAGATACAACATTGAATGGCTTTAGTGCAAGTGGGAGTTTGTTAGTGTATATTAGTGTATGCCCTAGAAACCATTCGTGTTTTCGGTTTCAGAGCATTTTGTCTTGTGTCAATATATCATAATAATAGAAGAAAGAGTTCTTCAATTCATATATACAAATTGCTTCATTTATTTAGTCATGCATTTAAAATAAAGTATGTATATGAATTGTCCAAATGATTCATTTAATCGATAAATAAATTATCAAAAAAGGTTCCCTACGAAAGCAATATAATTTAGGCAACTATATTACATAATAGGCATACTGGATGCTTCTGAAAGATATCATGAGTTGATATAAGTACGGATGACAATGATAGTCATGTCACTGGAGCATTAGTATGGATTAGCGGTTGGTGAACTATTTTTTCAAACGTGACCGAATAACGACAAATCACTTAAAAAAGCATGTAGTTAATGATTTATCGTTTGGTTATATCAGTGCACGATGTAGTCCTTTGACCTAAGACATTATGGTCGGATTTGATACAGATGTGTATGGTTCATACGGCGTATAAGTACGAGACTAGTCATGTTTCGTATGATAAAGCCTATAAGATTAATTAAATTAAATAATTTGTTTAATTTTAGTTATGATACATATTAGGGTAAGTAATCAAACATCTAATCCTCGTAAACCCAACTTATTATATACATTTAATTTTGATGCATATTCTACTTAAACAAAACTCTACCAAATTCCAATTCACAAGTACAGTAATTTGTTTTCCTTGCATATAGTGAAACAACCGAGGCAATAAATATAAATAGCACAAAAGAAGGTGTATTCCCAAGGAAGTTAAATGTCCATATGTATAATGAAAATGAAATAAGAACAAATTCCCATTTAGAAAGTCCACTCCTCAAAACTTTACAACAAATATTAATCACTAATGGAAAAATGCCTAACCACTTGGACAAATTTAAGACCATAGATTAATGATCTTCTTCCCAAAAATATCATGCAATTTAAAAAATCACAAGTATTTTAATTAACAACCATGCACTATCAAATTAATGCTAATAATCAAACCATATTATATATATTTGACAAGCATATGAATCTTCATCATCATTTATCTTTTTTTATTAAATTATGTGTAAGTTGGAAGCAAAAACCGGCATAGACTCCCATGTGTAATGCTCAACTTTTGTGATTTAATCGAGATTATAGCCAGTGTAGAGGCGACTGTATAAGAATTTAATTAAATAAATACAAATTTTTTATTTGACAGGAGATGCACGCAAAAACATAGTTATATAAAATAATTAAAATAAATAAAATATATTTACAATTAAATAGGATAAAGAGTAAATCTTTTCCCAAATTATAAAAGTAAAAGTGGCGGTACTTTTTATCCCTCCATATTTTTTCAATTGCGCTTTTTTTTTTTTTAAGTTTTTATTTTTTCATAAACATGGGGGAATCAAGAACAAGGCACGGCAAACGATTACAATCATTAGAAGAATTCTCAGACAATATTCAGGCTTCAAAGGTTAGTTTTCTTTTTGGAACCAATACAACATCATTGAGGTTTTTATTTTCTAGTGTTCTGTGCATTTTTTTTTCTTTTGCAAATTGTTTTACTTGCAATTTTCTTTCAAAAATCAGTTTTCTTCTGCAACTTGCTTTATTTTCTTCTGTGCATTATGTGTTTATATAGTGGACGAAATCTCACAACTTTCTAGGGTTTTCAGAAAATACACTCAATTGATATTTATTAAATGTTTTTTTAATGACACAATCATCGATAAAAACACAAAATCAAACACACATCAAGCACATAATGTCAAATTTTGAGAAAATATAATAATATTATACTATAATATTAAACTTGGCCATGTGTCACACATAAACCACATAATGCCAAATTTTGAGAAAAATTTTATTTATACTATAATATTAAACTTGGCCATGCGTCAAACCAATAGGTGGATATAAAAGAAGGTTAAAAAAAAAACTGATAAAAAACTCATGACAATAATTACCTTTGATTACATGTCTAATATCCTCCACAGTGCCTCTGCTTTTTATTAATGGACTCAACTTGCTACTTTAGCTTTCGAGACTTTCCATGTCTGCTGCAATAAATAGTATCATCAGACTTTGCTAATTTTTATATATATATTTTTTGGACATTTTCGATCTTATGTTATTTAATTAGTATTTTCCAACCAAGAAACTAGTTATCTTAAGGCAGATTCCTCGAGGCATCAAACCATTACATAAATACATTCACAACATATTCTTTTTATGACCCACTCTGCTGAAAATACCACTACATAAATGCATTCACAACGTATTCTTTTCATGACCCACTCTGCTTTTTTATGCGTAGTCTGTCTTCATTCATAACATAAGGTTTTGGAAAATGGATGAATGATTAATTGACATTGGGGTTCAAGGAAATTTTTCGTTTTATGGTCATAGCTCAATAATGTCTTTTTTTTTCATTTATTTATTATAACTCAATGATTTATTTTATTGTAAATAATACTTTTTTAGAATACCAACAACATGAGTAGGTGTGGAGGTTTAGTTAAAGGCAAAAGAAAAGCTAAGCCCACTAACAAAAAGAGTGATCCTGCCGATAGTATCTCTCAAGATACGCAAAAAAACTAATTATGAAGCACAACTCAATAAGTTGCAATCTACTACAAATAGCATTGAAAAGTCACATCTTAATCACCATTCTTGTATACAACCAGAAAAAGCAACTGATTCTATTGGTAAACATCATTTAGTAATTTATTTTTTTAATATTTTCTTGATCACCAAATCAATTCATTGTTATATCTATCATGTACACTCATTATTAATATTGTTTGTTAGTTTATTTAATATTCATCTAATTTGAATTTACTTTTTTTATAATAGGAAGAATGGGCATACCGGACATGAGAACAATAAGATTTCATTATGGAGGATATTTTGTCTTTTCACCTACACGAATGTATATCAATGGTAGAGTGAGTGAGAAGTACTATGATTTTGATTTGGAGTTCGAGTTTCTCACATACTTTGCTTTATTGGATTACATAAAGAAGAACTATGATTTTGATTTGGAGTTCGAGTTTCTCACATACTTTGCTTTGTTGGATTACATAAAGAAAAACTGTGACTTTGATATACTTCGCGGAGACAAATTGTTTTACCTAAAGACAAGGAGTATCCTCAGTGATCTGGATGGGCTAGTCCAAATTGTTGATGATGATGATGTAAGAAACATGCTTGCTAGTTACAGAAATACTAAGGGAATGCATGTTAACATGTTTACTCTCTTAGAAAAGGATGATATAGTGCTTTGCTATCCCAAAGAACATAATCTTGGAAATGTTTTGAGAGAAGTCAACCAGACATTTTCGGAGGAACACACATCAGATGTTGGAATTGAGGCATGGACATCAGGTTTTAATTTTAATTTTTTCCGTTTTACTTTCACGCATTTTCATTTTCTAAATGTTGTGCAATTCTTAATTTACTAATTAAGAATTATTCATGTGATTTTTAGGTCTAAACACAAAAAAAAAAAAAAAAGGAAAACAAGAGGTCCTGCGCGCTGCATAAAAATCACTACATTAGAAAAAGGAGAAAAATTGCCTATAGAATTTGATGAGGATCATCAGGTTGTTGGTGAAAATCAACAGATTTTGTTTGGTTTTTAGGACAAACAGTTCGGAATAAGTTATGTTGTCCTTTACAAATAAAGGAGTGGAAAGAACTTAAAGAACATGAAATTAACCATATGTGGACCATTATCAAGGTAAGACAGATAAGAAATAAATATTTATAATATTTTGTATTTTGTTTAATATATTAAAGTGTAGAATTTGAAACTTATTTATCTTATATGCTTTTCAGGAGAAGTTTGTATTTGAAGAAGTAGAAGGAAGGAAAGAAGCCATTTTTGGTCACATGAATGCCTTATATAGGGATTACAGATACAAAATGAAAAAAAAAAAAAGATATTTTGATTCGAAACCAACTTACCAAAGTCGTCTGAAAAACAAGCCTAAATGTTCATATGACATAGGAATTATTTGGTTAATTATTGGAGTGAGGCAACCTTTCAAGTAAGCATAGCTATTTAAGTTACATTTTAGCATAATTACTATGTAATTATAAGTATAAATATTATTGCTTATTTATCATTACATTGCTTATTTATTATTACACGGGAAAGGAGTAACAGAATAAGACAATAGATCAAAGCGGTCTATGCCTCCTTACACAGGAACTAAAAGTTATGCCGACTCAGACATCAAATGTTAGATTTGCTTTCAAATATGAGATTAAGTTTATAATTCACATTCATTATTTTTTAATCAATATGTTCATACTTTTATTATGACAGCAAAGAAAAAATGGATATACACCTTCTCATGTTGAAGTTTGGATAGAATCTCACAAAAGAAAGAAAGATAAGCAAGTTGAATCCAGTATAGAAGACATTATTGTAATAGCTTTGTATCTCTTTAACTACTTCTTGATTTTTTATTATCACACACATCCAAGCTAATACCATAAATTTGTTTTGTAGTCACAGTTTGATCGATTAAAAAAACAAGAAGTAGAAGGACAAATCTTATTGAATGATATGAATATTGAAGAGGTCCTTGGTCCAAAGAAATGGCTATTTGTGTTTATGGTCAAGGAAAAAGTATTACCGAATATTTTGGAAGTAGACTAACTAAAGCACAACTTATAAACAAGTGCAACAACTAGAAAAACAAGAAAGGTAGGCAAAGGGAAGCAAATGAGAAATTAGAAGAAGTGAAAAAGCAAATGGAGGAGATGAATAGACGATGGAAGAGAAGTTAATGATGAGCTTACAACTCAAGGTCAACAATCTTCAATAAATAACCAAATCTATTTGGATAAATTGTAAGTTATTTTGAAAATTGCATATATACTATGAAACCATTTTTCTTTTACATTAATCATAAAGTGATATGCAATGATACATTTATCATATGATAATCTAATTTTTTTTTTTTTTCAAATTTGATATTGCAAGTTGGTGGAAATTCTTAAATGGTTAGGAAAGATTGCTATGACATTGAAGATCATATTTTGTAAAAAAATTAGTTGATAACATTTTAAATTATTAGGATGAAGGATTTTGAGTGAGACAATTATTTGTTGGAAATGACTTTATTAATGTATAACTTTTTATGTTAGAAATTTTCATATGACTCATATTATCTATTTAATATAAAAGAATTGCTATAAATTTGTAATTATTATTAAATTTGTTAATTATAGCAATATTTGTACAATTAATTTTAATTGAAGCAATAAATTATAAATTTTTTATATAAATTATTTGTTCCATAGCAAATAATTATAATATTTAGCTACAAATTAAAAGTATTTATGGCAAGTTATTTCAATGTTTATCTATTAACAAATTATGTCCATAGCAACTGAATTTCATATATAGATATGACTTCAATATGTCCATAGCAAATAATTATAATATTTAGCTACAAATCAAAAGTATTCATAGCATGTAATTTCAATATTTAGCTATTAACACACTATGTCCATAGCAATATATTTTCATATACAGATATGACTTTCATACGTCTGTAGCAAAAAAATTAATATTTAGCTATGAATTCACTATATATGTGGCAAATGATATTTTTATTTAGTTACGATTTTAGTTGTCACGTAGCCAAAAGGTTAATATATTTGCTACGGATATTATTTTTGTAGCAGAAATTTTCAAGATTTAGTTATAAATTTATATTTTTGTAGCTAAAATGCAAACATAGCTATATAGACTATTCTCCGTGGCTATAAAGGCAAAGTTTTTGCTACAAACTTATTATTATTATGGCAAAAACATTTAAGTTTTTAGTTACATATTAATCTCATCTATAGCAAAAAATATAAACTGTTAGCTACGTAAGCAAAAAGTTACATGGCTAAATTTTAGCTACGCCACTTCTAGCTACAATAAGCTACAAAACATTGCATTTGTAGCTAAATCATTTAGCTGCGTAAATTCATACTTTTAGCTACAATGAACGCCATGGCTAGAAATGCATAATGTTGTAGTGGAAGTTTGCGCCAGAACGCAACCGAGTCATCAATGAAGAGATTAACAAACTGCTAAGTAACGGACTGATCAGAGAAGTCCACTACTCCAACTGGCTAGCAAATGTGGTGGTCGTGAAGAAGAAGAACGGAAAGTGGAGGGTCTACATTGACTTCACAGATTTAAACAAAGCATGCCCTGAAGACTCTTTCGCACTCCCACATATCGACATGATGGTCGATGCGACAACAGGTCACGAACTCTTGAGTTTTATGGATGCCTTTTCAAGGTACAACTAGATTTTGATGCACCCGAACGACCAGGAGAAGACAGTTTTCAACACAGAGAGGGGAACCCACTGCTACAAAGTAATGTCCTTTGGTCTTAAGAACGCTAGGGCCACCTTTCAGCGGCTGGTCAATAGAATGTTTGTTGAACACCTCGGAGACACGATGGAAGTATACATTGATGACATGCACATCAAGTCCCTTATGGCCGAGTAGCACCTCGACCACCTCAGCCAAGCATTCGTCGTCCTAAGTAAATACAATATGAAGCTAAAGCCAGCCAAGTGTTCGTTCAGGGACTCATCAAGAAAATTCTTGGGATATATGGTGACTCAACGTAGGATAGAAGCTAACCCTGATCAAATCCAGGCGATCCCCAACATACCATCACCAACTTGTATCAAAGACGTATAGCGCCTTGCAGGGCGAGTAGCTGCCTTGAGCTGATTCATCTCCAGATCCGCTGACAAGTGCCACCTCTTTTTCACCACACTCAAGAAATCCAAGAAATTTGAGTAGACCCCCACCTGTGAGGAGGCCCTGTAGCAGCTAAAGAGGTACATAACCTCTCCCCCCTTCATTCCAAGCCCGTGGTTGGGGAAAAGCTCTACACCTACCTAGCGGTCTCGAAGACAATCATCTCAACAGTATTAGTCCGGGAAGACAATGTGAAGCAGCTACTAGTTTACTATGTAAGTAAATCACTCATTGGCACTTGCCCTCATCCATGCATCTAGGAAGCTCAGACCATATTTTCAATGCCATTCCATAGTTCTCCTCACCTCCTTCCCACTCAAAAAGATACTTCATAAGCCAGAGTTATCAGGCTGGCTCACACAATGGACAGTAGAGCTTAGTGAGTTTGATATATCCTTCCAACCATGCATCGCCATCAAATCCCAAGCGTTGGCAGGCTTCATTGCCGATTTCACTCCTAACACTACCGTCCAGACAGAAAAAGAGTTATTGTGCATGAATAGCGGATCGTCTTCGAAGTGGACCCATTTAGTGGATGGCTCAAGCAATGCGAATGGAAGCGGCTCTGCATTGTACTTGTTACACTAAAAGGGGATATCATCCAGTAGGCCATACGATGTAGGTTCAAGTGCACAAACAACAAAGCCGAATATGAAGCCCTTATCGTTGGACTCTCTCTGGCCAAAGAGATTGGAGTAAGAAAGCTGGACGTAAAATCTAATTCTCAACTCGTAGTCAACCAGCTACAAGGCATTTACCAAGCCCGAGACTTGAAGATGACAACCTACTCGAACTTGGTCAACGAGATGCAGTCCGCCTTCGAGGAATTCTCTATCACCCAAGTCCCAAGAGCGAAGAACACCTATGCTGATGCCCTTGCCAACCTCGGCTCAACCCTTCAAGGCTCCTCCATGTCATCCATCCTACTACTGTTCCTCTAATAGCCAGCAGACTGGAAGGAACGTCCAACGAACGAGTAGCCCAACCCGAAAGAGCCCAAAGAAGTGATGGATGTCGAACCAGCCGACTCCTGGATGACTCCAATAATCAAATAATTGGACCATGATGAGCTCCTAGCCAAAAAGAATGAAGCACGCCGCCTGAGAGTAAAAGCTGCAAGATTCACCATATACAAGGGCCAACTCCTCAGGAAGTCATTCTCTGGCCCTTATCTCAAATGCATAAGCCTATAGGAAGCCAAGTTTGTCCTCATCGAACTCCATGAAGGCAAATGTGGAAACCATGTATGAGGACGCAACCTTGCCTGTCGGGTGATCATTGCTGGTTACTATTAGTCAACCATACGCACTGACTCAACATCCTATGTGAAGAAATACAATAGCTATCAAAGGTTCGCTCATGTCTCACACCTCTCACCTGAGTGACTAAACTCCACTCTCACACATTGGCCATTCATGAAGTGGGGGATGGACATAGTTGGAAAACTCCTGACCGCACCCGAGCAACGAGTCTTCATGTTGACTGTCACCGACTACTTTACTAAATGGATTGAAGCTGAAGCACTCGCCTAAGTCAAGACTGAGAGGTAAAAGCCTTCATCTGGAAACATTTCATCTGCAGATTTGGAATACCAAAGGAAATAGTCACTGACAATGGATCCCAATTCATCAGCTCAGGCTTTAGAGACTTCTATGACATATGGGGGATCAAGCTCAGCTTCTCTACCCCTCACAACCCCCAATCGAACGGCTAGGCTGAATCATCAAATAAAACAATCATGTAGACTTTAAAGAAGCGCCTCTAGAAAGCTAAGGGCGCATGGACAGACGAACTACCAGGGGTCTTCTAGTCCTATCGAACAACAGCAAGCTCGTCCACTAGCGAAACCTATTTCTCCCTTACATACGGATCTGAGGCAGTCATCCCAGTAGAGGTATCGGTCCCCTTAACCAGACTCCAATGGTCAAATGAAGAAGCCAACAGCTAGAACCTTTGTCACAACTTGGACACAGTTGACAAACTACACGAGCGGGCAAACATCGTCAATGCAATCTACCAGTAGCAGGCTGCTCGACACTACAACGATAATGTCAGAGTAAGAACTTTCAAATAAGGCGACTAGGTCCTCCGCAAAGTCTTTCAAAACACTAAGGAGATCAACTCTGGCAAGCTCGGCCCTACCTGAGAAAGACCCTACAAGATCACTAAGGAAGTAGGAAAGGGCACTTATAGATTTCAAACCCCTGAAGGCAAGGATGTCAGCAATAGTTGGAATGCAATCTACCTCAAACGCTACTATTTTTAGTCAGATTTATTCATTGTCAATTATTTACTCTTGTTTTTGTTTTAAAAAAAGATGAATAGGTCTATCACCTCCCTCACCTTCAGTTGGCCTCGTGGTCTGAATTCAATAAAGAACTATTCAGCTTAGACCGATTCATAAGTTACACTGTCAATCGGTTCAGATCAATTCATAAGTTACACCTTCAATCGGCTCAGACCGATTCATAAGTTACATCTTCAATCGGTTCAGATCGATTCATAAACTCATACCTTCAATTGGCTCAGACCGATTCATCGACTTACACCTTCAGTCAGCCAAGACTGACTTAACGATTCATCAACTCACACCTTCAATCAACTCAGACTCATTCATCGACTTACACCTTTAGTTGGCCAAGACTGACTTAGCGATTCACGGAAAGTCACACCTTCAATCGGCTCAAACCGACTCATTGACTTACACTGTCAGTTGACCCAGACCGATTTAACAATTCATGCAAATTTACACCTTCAGGCGGCCCAGCCCGACCAAGGCAACTCAATGGCTTACATCTCCAGTCGACCATACCAACACGCCCCCATCACCTTCGAAGCAACACTATCAACTCAGCCACTTCGCTTCGTCCACATCACAACACAAGTAGTCGGTTCAAACTGGTCATATCGGTCCATGCACTCAAACCGGACCATGTTGTCTCGACTACAACGTTTCGCCCTAAACAAGATACATCTACCAGGCGATTACCTAGGAAAGAGGGTTCAATCCCTACACATCTATAAGCAATCAACCCATCCATCCACGAAGAAAGTAGTAAAATGGAAACACAAGTAGAAACATAAAGCCCCAAATGGCTAAGTATCAAATAAACAAAAAGCCCCAAACGGCTAAATATCAGGTGCAAAAAAGGCACACACGCCATGAAAGGGCATCACAGGCCCCAGAAATACAAGAAAAAAAAATAAACATAAGCCTAAGGGGCATCATGCCCCACATCGTCAGTACGAGTCATCTCGCCTATCTCTGACTCAGTCACCTTGTCATTGGCCCCAGCAACCGTCCCCGCAGCCTGGTCACATGCATCCTCTGCAGCCAATCGTCTCGGCTGACTAGCGAGGTTGAATAACTGGTCACCGACCTACTCTTCCGCATAATCAGCGTGACCAGTAGCCTTCTCCTCCTCCATCTCCAGCAAGAGCTGGATGTTCTCATCCAGGTTCTTGTGGACAGTGTTCCTGGCCTTGTACTCCAGCATCAGCTCTCCCCTAGCATTGATGATGGTATCATCGACAATATTGAGGCACTGCTCCCTTAGCGACTCAACCTCTGCATTCTTCTCGGCTAGCTCTTTCTTCAATCGTTCCAACTCGGCCTTGACCTCCCTCAATCACTGCTAGCTTTCCTGTTCAGCCTTCTAGGTTGCTGCCTCTCTGTGTCGCAGATTGGCTTTGGATTTAGGAACATCATGTATCCTCTTCTCCTGTAACATGATGGATTTCCTGAGATGCAGGCTACTTGTGAAAGCCTGCATGATAAAACCGCTCAATCAATATACAATCACTACAAGTACAGTAAGGTAAAAATCTGGCTTCTACCTGGAAAGTGCGAAAAACCCCCTAGTTAATAGCCACAACCGCACCCATCTAGTTTAGTAGGCTCTCATCCGTCGGGAACAGGAACGAATTAGCTAGCTTGCTCATAGAAGCGACATCCGAATAGGTCAACATAGTAACTGGGCTACTAAAAGTAAGCATCTCAGTCTCTTCATCCAAGACCACCGTCTTGGACGACCTAACCCCGGGCATAGGCGGTTGTCCGGCTGGAGTCACAACCACATCTTCCACCTTCTTCTCCTCCTCCTTAGTCAAAAAGTCTTTTTTTCGCTTCTCACAACGTCTTGCGATAGACTTACTCACACTCGGGACGGTTAACTTCCTCATAAGCTTCTCTGCAATCGTAAATTCTCAACAGTTAGTGGGTTTAGCCTCGACTTATTGGACAAAATATGATTTCAGTAGGGGATGAGCAGCATGCTCCAAGTCTGCTTCAGTGAAGGGAAGGGGATACCTCGTTGAATCGCACCAACCCCAGCCCAAAGGTGACTCATCCTCAGATTCGCCTCCTACAACACTACCCGCCAATCCCTCTGCGCCTTAGGAATAGTAAGAACCCTTTTAGTCTGCACGTCTAAGCCGTCCAAACTCTACCCAGCACGATTGAATTCAAGATCTGCAAAGGAGAAACACAATAAGTCTTTAGTAATTAAAGCATGAATAAAGACTAAGTTCCTCACCAGTCGCTTGCCAAGTATACGGGATCTCGCCCTGGCCTCTCTCCCTAAAGACTGCTTCACCCAGCATGAAGAAGAAGCGTTCCTTCTTGATTTTATCACTCGACCAGAGGTCGGTCACGAGGTGAGCCTGATCGTGCCAAGATTGATCAGATACCAAAATATGAGTATAGCAGCTCATGCAGCCCAAACATCACCTGATTTCGCACATAGAGGTCCTTTAGAGCCATCAACAATCTCCACCCATTCAGCATAATCTGAGTCGACGCAATCATGAAATGGTTCAAAACCTCTTAGACAAGACGGGGGATGGGAAGCCTTAGCCTGTCATGGAACCATTTCTCGTAGGCACTCACCCAACCTTTTGCCTCCCAGTCGACCCTCTCGTACGACTTTGACACCTTAATTTCAATGGATTCCGAGTTGTGGTACATTGTCCTGATCTTCCACACATCACTCTACTTCAGCAAGGGCGGATAGTCTTTACTCAATATCCCGCTACCGGGCTGACTTGACTAATCCTCGGAGCCATTACTGGTAAAGGGCAAACTCCCGGAACCATCGGTTTCATCAAAGTCTTCCCCACTCTTCCCTTGCCCATCCGAATCACCATCATTCGGGGTGGCGTCACTCAGCCCAGGAGCAGCCACATTCACCCCCTTCGGTATGCCGACCGAAACATCTCCACCCTCTGGCATCACCACCATTGTTGGGGCATTCTCGTACTCATTCCCAACTTCTATCTCCGCCCCACTCAAGTCGTTCGACTCTAACTGTGACATTGAACTCTTTATCCACTCGACCCGGGCAACCGATTGGTTTTTAATACCAAGTCAAACCTTAGTTTCAGAAGCCCTACTTGCCCAATTAGTCGAATCCTCTGAAATTAGGCTAACTCTTTGCCCCAAGAAACTTTCAGCTTGGTCTGGATGATCGAATACCTACTACCTCAAGACCCCCCATTCAGACCCTTCTCCGCTCGACCTGGGAGACCAGGTGACCTATGTAACCTAGCCCTTACCAAAAACTAGACTTCACTCAAACCATTTCACTCAACCCGGTCAAGCAGACTGAGATGAGCTGAACCAAAATACCCCATAACTTGACTATGTCTTCTATCTTTGCCAAAAACACAAGCACCCCAAAAAATCAACCCAACATACTTCACACCCACCAAAAACAGATCAAAACCCGATCAAATCACTCCAAATCTCTCTAGAAATTCAAATACAAACACAACTCCTCCAAACTAGACACGCAAACCACAATAAAACACTCCAAAATCAGAGAATCCCCTTTCACAAGCAAACCTAGGAAAAACCCAAATCCTTTTTTTTTCTTCTTTTCTCTATATATTCAAAACCACCTTAGAACAACAAGAATACTACCCTAGAAACCAACCAAAAGCAATAGTAAACTCGAAAATCAAAACAAGAAGACTTAGAAGGAGTGGTTACCGTGAAGAAAAGCCGAAAAATCTCCGAAGCTCTGAAAGTTCTCCCCTGCGAAAGACCTACGAAGAAACTCTTCAATACTTTGAGATGAGAACGATGAAATACTCAAAGACACTCATGAACGGCATTTAATGACTATCCCTTCGAACAGTTCCACATGGCAAAACCTCATTTTGCCCTAGTCGACTCAACTTTCCAAATTCCCGCCCAAAATAGGTTGAAATCCTGAACTTACACGTGTCACCCATTCAAGAACACATGTACCCAGAAACATGACGGTTGCGCCTGCCCAAGCATCATCATTCGATCAACCTAACCGGGCGACTACATCTCCAATGAGCGTAGATGATTCATCTCATTACTTACCTGATTAAACACCTTCTGATACTTCATATCCATTCGCCCGGCCTACCCGACCAAATGGGAAGCCCCAAACAACCAATTCACAACACATCATTCGACGCGACGCGTCGAGTGATACAAGCTCTCATGACTTCTCTCACTCGGTTTGATGCACCAAGTTCGGGCACCTTCAAAGGGTATTTCACATCTTTTCACTCGATTCGATGCATCAAGTGAGAATATCTTCACAGGATGTGTCTCACATCCCATCACTTGGTTCGATGCATCGAATTAAAGCATCTTTACAGATAGTCGCTACTCCCCTTCACTCGGTCCGATGCACCAGGCGAGTTCTCCAAGGTTAACTCCACTTTTCCACTCGGTTAGATACGCCGAGTGAAGGTATGTTTGTGTTTCACCTCCACTCACCCACTCGGCCTGGTATGCTGAGTGCATCACTTATAGTAAAAGTTATACTATTCAACTTCACAAACGGAGAAGCAATACACTCACGTATTCAACCAATTGGTTACGAAGGATGACTAGGCACACCTCCACGCAACATCTACTCTATAAGCTAAGCACTCCTTAACTTAGAGAGTGTGGGAAAAACTGTTAGGGCTAAAAAATATCCTCAGCCTAAATAGGCCCAAAGATGAAGACACCTTCAACAAAGCTTGGAGCCATGGCCCAATTCCGATTGGGCCCGTAACAGAGTCTGCATATCAGGTCCGCTTGGTACACCTACCCTGTTGCTCACTACTCAGACCCAATCAGTAAAGGCCCGATTCGCTTAGGCCTCATCACCAGCTTGTCTAGGCCTAGGCCCTTTGATCCTAGACCACCTACTAGACTTAGGATCTACTTGGAGCCCAGAGTATCCTACTTACTCCAAGACTATCTGAACTCTATCGAAGAGATCCATTACTATCCTAACTCGACTAAGATCCGTGCCTTAGACCCGCTGGGACTCCTTTTCCCACTAAGGTAAGGGAGTCAAAGGTTCTTCTTTTTCACAAAACCTCAACTCCAAGGAATCATAGTCCTACTAGGACTCAAAGATCCTACAATTGCTATTTAAATGGAGGCCAACCCTCTCACAAAGGGCACAGACATTACACCTTTGAACCCATTAGTTCTCACTCTTAGTAATCTTCATTTTCCCTAACCCTCACTAAACTATTCTCATTCAGCCTTGCTGAATTGAGCGTCGAAGTGCCTATGGCATTCACTTCATGCTTGTTTCCTCGTGTGTGCAGATGCAACGGATTGCTGGTGGTCTCAACCTCATATGATCAGACCCTATTTCTGTAAAGGTATATTTTTTATATCTACAATTGAGGTAGTTTCCCTCGAAATAAACCTTATCAAATCTTTTCTCCATTATTGTTCTACTGAAGCACTACAAAAATAGGGAAATAAACTAATCCAAGGGCAATATTGAGTTACGTTCGTTGTGCCAAGGTCACGTTGCTCAGCCCGTGGGATCAATCCCTTCATTTCACAAGGCAATCCAGTCGTGCACATAACAGCATGTCATTGCTACTCTTTTTGGGTTCCAATTGAAGATGAGATTAGTGGTGCAGATGTGTTCAATGCAATGCAAGGTTAGCTAGACATAATGAAAAAACATGTTCAAGACTTGGTCTACTCTTTACATCAACTTAGAAAAACTATGAAATGTATTGTCTTTGTAATAATTTTTCTTTGTTTACTCATTTTGATTTCAATGTAGTTCACAAGCAATTTTATGTTCAAGGTTTGCATAGATGCATGTTACAATGAAATCAGCGAGATAAACAACACTAAGCTATAAACTTGGGCCTTAAACTAGACATTTTCATAAAACTTCATCATCTTTATTACGTAATATAATATACTGATTTACAAAGTGTCTACATTGGCCATCGAGTTACGTATGTACAAATCCATGAGGAGCCTATCACTTGTTTCCAAGTTACGAAACTCATAAAATTCATATATTCAACAATGTTTTTGCAACTATAAATACCTTGCAAAATAATACAACACGGAGTAAAAGATATGCAAGACGAAACAACCAAAAAATAGTCACCATTAGCCTTAAACTCCAATTATCATTGTTCAAATTTGTTGATCGCCATCATTTGCATCAAACTAGACAAAAGCTAAGCAAAATCCAACTACTTCAAACACTTGAAACTAGCATACATTTTTCACTTGTATTGCACCTCTAAGTATGTGAAAAATTGGTTAATGACCACTTTGATTTAACCACATACATTATATGCATGTGATCATAAATTAATTTTGATATTAATGTATACTTGCAACCACTCATAGATGATTTGAATGAGTTGTGGCATCAAGATGTAGAAATTTATGATGCATCAACCAATTCCAATTTCAATTTGAAGGCACTATTAATGTGGACCATTAATGATTTGCTAACATATGAAAATTTTGTAGGACGTACAATAAAGGGAAAACTTGCTTGTCTTGTATACGGGATGAATACATGCTCTTTGAGATTAACACTTATGTTTATATGGCTCAGAGACGATTTCTTCCTATGAATCATAGCTTCCAGAGAAAAAAACAATGGTTTGATGCTAAAGATTGCTCATCGTACCTAATTTGTTTAACACAACATAAGTTGAGCCATCTATAAAGTATAAATATAAGTTTATCAAACAAAATATTTTAAATTATAATTTAATCAAATATAATCATAGCAATAATTCCTTTGGTTTATAGAATGCATCTAGATGAATTGAAGCAGAGTGATTTAACTCTCGTAAATAACCCAACTTTGTTACATAATAAGCATGTCTCGACTTTCTCATCGTGGCTTTCCAATAAGATAATTGTAATTCCTTATTTATTTGTTTAGTTACTTAATATATCAAAAATCGTGTTAGGCCTGATGAGGCCCAACTAAAAATATAGACAGATGACGGCCTAAGGCCTTAGCCCAATTCTGGTTGGGCTTACGCTTAAATCCATCTTACGAATGACCCTCTCTATGAGTTGGGCTATCCTGCAAGATAAGCTAAGCTGGGTCAAGCCCACTAGCCCACAGCAGTCGAACAATAGGAAGCAAAATCCTATTCTATTTCCACTTCTATCAGGATCCCGGATCATAATCATAAATGTTAAGCTTAACCCAATAGGGAAAAGAGATCCTATCTCTTTCCTAATGACAACTCCTTTACCTAGTAGGACTTAGAGTTCTACTAGGATTTGAACCTGTTAGGTGCACTATATAAGCAAGGGCAAATTCCCTCATTATTCATTTAGAAATCACCGCAACACCTAAGCTCTAAAAGTTCTTACTCCCAAGAACTGTCGCATTATTTCGGTATTCTTTCCTCCCCTTAGCCCTCACCAAACAACCTCTTTCAACCTCGCTGACTTGAGCGTTGAAGTGTCTATGGTAGGCACCACATCGATGTCTATCTAGTCTTCACGTTCCCTTTTTTGCTTTTAGTGCAAGTACACTAGGTTGTTAGTGGCTCACTTCGTATAGGATCAATCGCTCTCAATTTGACCGTAGATTTTACCATCTACACTTAAAAAACATGTATCCTTAATAAAATTTGAATTGTATATAAATAGGTGATTACCAAAAATAACAATTTAGGTATTTCAAACACATTGAGATGGCTTGCAATTTGGACTGATTTCACAAATAATGTCATATTCTACTTATGTTATTAATGGGACATGTTTTTGGACAATTGATAGTGAAAAGTCTACACAAGACAGTGGCATTTCTCTTGAAGTTGAAACAGTTAGTAGAGATAATGCAACATCTAGCAGCCAAGTTGTTAAACAGATTGCCTATTACGGGGTTATAAAGGTGATATACTTAATGTACTTTTCATTCATTCCCGATTCTGATTTTTAAATGTCATTGGCAAATAGTACTAATGGAGTAAAAATAGAGGATGAATTGACATTGCTTAACCTGCATCATTGGTAAAGTCAATTTGAAAGTCATCTAGAAGGACGTTATATTTGCAAAGAGGGGGATCCAAATAAAATTGATGTACTAGAGTGGTGGAAAGTGAATACGTTGAAGTATTGTATCTTATCTAGGATGGCTTGTGATATACTAGTCATTCCTATCACCAAAGTGGCTTCGAAGGCCACTTTCAATGCTGGCAGTAGAGTATTGAAACTTGTCAAGCTTCATTGTCTTTAAAAATAGTACAAATGCTACTCTGTGAGGTGATTGGTGTTGCAATCTCAATGGAGTTAAGAGAATGAACAAAGTAAGTTTCAATTATTAAATTTATATAAGTATTTTTGCATTTTCATTTAGTAGTTACTTCTTTTTTATAACTTAAACTAATTTTTCCCTTGTTGTATTTTAGAAAGAGCAGAAACAAGTGGAGATTCCACTTCCCATCAAATGAAGTATTGTTGGAGTTTTGGTTTCAGTCACTGTCAGCTTCCCACAGGTATATATTAACTTGTTTGTTTGATAGACAATTTTATGACCAAACATAAGATATATGAATATGTTTTATTGTTATTCAATATCATTTGGGTTGCTGCAGATGTTGATGTTCTAGGCACCAGATTATATTTGAGTTATATGTTATTCTATATGTTGATGTTAATGAAAAGGATTTGGTTTCGTTAACTTTCAAGTGGTTGGGATTTAAGACATGTTAAGTTGTATAGTTTCTTTTGGCAGATTACTTCAAATGTAAACATTCCTTTGATTGAGATAGAAGATTGAAATGGTGGTTGTCTTCATGGATAAGTGGCTGCAATTCTCAGGTTATGTCATTGTTTTGCTCTTAATACTTGGTGCCTGACATATAGTCAATAACGGAATTCAAAAGAAGTGTTAGTTTGCGTCAATTTATTTGAGACTACATATTGAGGTCATGATGTGTTTTCTAGTGGTTTCCAAGGGATTGTGATGTATGTGTGACATAAAACATCTGATTGCCAAGACAGAGTAAATTTGATATATGTTGCAAGTTTACAGCTAACTCATCAATCATTGAAATTTACCATTCTCTCATTGCATATTTTCTTTTCGATGCATTTTCTTAAGAAAATGAATCTTGCTCGATTGACCTCTTTAAGTTGTGTAAGTTATTTGTCAACTTATGAACCTAGAGTGGTAACTCTCAATCCTGGTATGATCACCTTACCTTGTCTTAGCACAACCAAGTTTGTTTAAACTTTCAGTATGACCACCTCATGTTTAAGGTGACCACCTTCTCTTATATTGGTTATCTGCAGTATCAGGTGAGCACCCCTAAGTCAGAGTGATCACCTCGTATCTAGCAGTTTTATTTTAGTTACATGTCCTATGCTTCTAGAATGCATGAGCTGTTATATTCTCTTTTGAAACATTTGTGTGGTTCATAACACCTGTCAAAATTATATTCTATTCTCTTTGATAGGGGGCATCTTGATATTGGAATTAACTTTTATAAAGGTAAATTCAATAAAGGTTTTCTTGCCACTTGTCCTTGCATTGGCCGACTGTTTTTCCTATATAAACTCTTCTCCATTGCATTTTTTCTTAAGCCTAATATTTACATTGGAAATTCTCTGAATTTTTACTTTGTTTTTGTCAGGTTTCTATGCTTAGGCAAAGCTTTAAAATACCTCCTTCAAAGTACCCAAAATACATCCCTGCTCACTACAAGATGTTGAAGCGTATTGAGCTTTCTCCACTGAAATGCGTCTTCATTTCTGGTCCTTGAGAGAAGCTCAAGGCTAACCATGTTGGTTGTGTGTTATTGTAAGCTCACTATGGTTATACGTTGTTTAACCATAGGGTAGAGATTGAAGCGTTGCAAAACAGGGGTGTTTTGGCAACTAAGGCTTAATCTCTAACTTTGTAATTGAACTGTAAAGTAAACCTAGTGGATTAGTTCCATTCTGGACTTAGTCCCATGGATGTAGGCAATTTGCTGAACCATGTAAAAATCTTGTATGTTTTACTTTGGTTTATGTTTGTTGCTTTATGTTTATGTTTATATTTAATGGACTCTTAAAATCAACATAGCAACCATTTCCGCTTAAGTTTTAATTCATTTGGTAAATTTAAAACTTTCAAGTTGTTTTCTAAACTGATATGATGATCTATGATAATGTCGTGCATCGTGTCTATCATGTAGGACTATCTTGCTGCAGCTCGTGATCCAAAGTGGGTTTCTTAAATTTTTTTTGCAAGTGTTTATCTTACACCAAAGATGGTTCTACATTATTTTGCAATAATGGAGGGAGGAATGGCTGAAAGAGCACTGAGTGGAATTAGCTTATTTTATTGTTTGTATTTGAGTTGGAAGAAGAATGAGATATTTTTGTGTAATTAGCTCTTTTATAGTTTGTTTTTAAATTGGTACACTAAAATTATACTTAGAATGAGTTCTGCAACACATATCAAATTCACAAAATAAACCTGACAAGATGAAAATTCAAAGTGATTTGAATGAGTTATGCAGCTCGAAATCAAGCTCTATATTGAGCTCGAATTCGAGCATGAGCTCGAGCTCAAGTAGGGCTCGACTTATAAATGAGTCGAGCTTGAGCTCAGCATTTCCTATCGAGCTCAAGCTCAAGCTCGAGTTTCCAAAGCTCAAGCCCGGGAAATTTTTGAAAATCGAGCTTGAGCCTAGTAGTGTTTGGCTCGACTTGATTCATATACACCCCTAGTTATATTAATTAATACCTAAGGTGGGTTAAAGGATGTATTATATTAATTCATTTATTTTGACAATTTAATAAGTTGATCAATTACTTTAAACTATTTAGATAATTATTGATTTAAACTAACATGTTGATGCCTAAAATTCGCACCACTAAAGTTACTATCTTCCTCTTGAACCATGTTGACTTCTTGCTTTACTTGGTGGAAGGATGCTTCGCTCTTTCAATTCGCAACATCTCTACTTCTCTACTATAGATTAATCCTGCTGCTAAACAGGGTTAGAAACAATATGGGATGCTAATTTGATTGTGGTTAGTATTCAATTAGAATGTTTTAATTTAAAACTTTTCCAAGAGTGAATTACATAATCATTTCATACCATTTAGCCTCCTTAATACAGTGAAGTGGAAAAAGTTAGGTTTCAAAAGAATACTTTTCCTTGGTGAGTATTATTTTTAACTTGATTCTTATTTCAATAATGATTTTGCTTCTTTTGGGAATATATTTATTGGATTTTTTAATTAATATCACATTGATATTTAAGATTATTACCAATTAATATCCAAGTTCGGCATCTAGATAATATAAGAAAAAAAATTAATTTTTAATTTTTTTTAATATTTTAGGGTTGATGATTAATTATTTTTCATTATTTTTTCTTTCTGTAACCTTCCTAATGATTGATATAGGTTTAAATTAAACTAAAAACAAATTAATACAATACAATAAAATAAAATACCAAACATTCTACTATATTTTGTTATAAAATACTATAATTATATTATCTTACAATATAAATATTGGTAGGAATAATATATTACATTCCGTGGTCTGTAAGCATTCCTTATCATTTCACCCAATTATAATTGGAAGTGACTCACCAGACTACCATTTTCTCGTTTTTCTACAAAGTATTAGAGAACTCAAACTTAGGGGGGTTCGTGATTATTCCCACCGGTGACTTTGAGAATAGACTGGTAGTTAAAATCCTGGAGCTCTCTAATCAATTCCACGTATGTTCGACTGACGTAGTGGTTCTACTAATTTTTTTTCATGCAATTATAAAACCGTTTGGAATTTTGAATAACATACATTCATCTCGATTCGTTCCGGGTCAGGGTCGACCTGATCCCTGACCCGGAACTTCCTGACCAGGGTTTTACCCTGGCCAGGAAGTTCCTGGTAAAGAGTACTCCAGGATCCGGGTACTCTTTACAGTCCCGAGCTTGGCCAGGGATCCTGGTTAGGATCCGGGTATCCTAGCCAGTATACCCGGACTTTTTAATAGTTATGGAGGGATTAAAAAAATATAAACCCCGATTTAGCTTTTAATACATCCCCCAAATACATTAAAAAATCCCTCACTAAACATTTAAAAAATTAATTAATAATTTATTTATATTTACTTACCAATTAACCAATATTTAAATCCCACAAAAATTGAATTTGAAATTTCTCTATTAAATTAAAATACATAAATATAATATTCCCACTACCACACTTCACAAATAAATAATTAAATAAAACTGTTTTTATTAAATTAATTTACATCGTCAATATTTACATCATCCAAATCTATGTTTTTGAAGAGGTCAAGTAGTTTGGGATCTTCAAGGTGCTACTATAGTCTTCTGTCTGCATAAGTCTAATCCCGTAAACATGTTATGACTTCAACCATCTCATTGGTTAAAGAGCATCTTCTGTCTTCAACAATGCAGAATGTTGATTTGGATGCAATTGTTGAAATTGGCAAAGATAAAATGTCACGTGCTATTTGGGCTACCATGGGGAATCAACTTGCAAGATCCATCTCACGTTTCTCCTTCTTTATCATGTAGGACATGTCTATTTGCAGGTACCGATGCAACTCATTTGGTCAATATCTGTACGAGCTGGAGCTACTACTTTCACCAACACCACTATTGTGTGTTCCATACACGTCCACATGCTCGATCCTTGTTGATAAATGTCTTCATCAGGGTCCTAGTCATCTCTACTGGCACTGGGCGTTCTATTGTACCTAGTCTGATACAAAGAAAAAAGCTTTCCAATTTTCTATTAAAGTCTATCAAATAAGAGCTATAGTCATAATCTAAATTATGGTCTATCTCAGTAACCATACATTTAAATACGTGTAATTTAAACCTAAGATAATCTATATAAAAATGGAATATCTAACCATATTTCCGATATTTTGTTGCCATTTTTAAAACAATGTTTTCATCATATATATGTTTAGCAAAAGTTTTAGAAATTTGAAGTAAAATATCTAAAGTTACATTAGTAGTAAGATAATAAATACCACTTAATGTATTAGTGGAATCATAAAAAACTTTAAGAAATGAATTAAAAACATTGCAAACCATCCAATCATCATCATTAACGACTTCGTCGGAATTGTTCTTCCGGTTGATGAACTCTATAATTTGTTTTGCGGTTGGCATAGCTCTTTGCAACATCAAGTACGTGGAGTTCCAACGGATAGGCAAGTCCATACATAACTTCTTTGGTTGAATCGGCGGATCCTCTTGGTGACAATATTTTACATACTCAGTCCATCTTGTATTGCTACCAACGATGAATCTGATAGCTGCACTCACCCTCTCAATCCTCAAATGTATAGCTTCTAAACCTACTTTAACAATCAAATTGATGATGTGGGAAGCACATCTCTGGTAAAAAAAAAAAATTGTCACCATGCAGATCCAATCTCTTTTCAAATAAAGAAATTGACGCAGTATTGATAGCTGCATTATCAAGCGTTAGCACCACAACTCTCTCACTTAATAAATAATCTTGCAAAACTTTAATAATTGTAAAATGAATTGTCTCAGCACTATGTTTAGCATATAATGGTTTAAACCTACCAATTTTTGTTGTAAACGCCATCTATGATCTAGGTTATGTATTGTGACACTAAAAAAATCTGTTTTTGATCTAGCAACCCATATGTCTAAAGTAAATGCAATAGATATATTCCTAAAATTTTCAAATTCTATTTTAAGTTGATCTCTTATTTTATTATAAAGTTTTAGTATATCCCTTCTACTTATACCTCTACTAACAGGGCTATATGCTGGACAAAAAACATATTTAATCATTTCAACAAAATAAGGATTTTCAGATAAAGAAACAGGAGAGTTTGTAGTAACTATGTATCTTGTTATTGCCTCTCGTGCTTTGAGTGCATTGTATTGCCAAGCTGAGAGAGTTGAGGATTGTGATTTAAAATTAAGTTGAGTATGAATTTGCTTCCGAGTGTAGTTGAAGTTGAATCGAACGGTCTAAGCTGCATATATTGGGGGAGCTTCTTCTTCAGGTATCGCCACATCATCGAAGTCTCGTGCTCAGCACCGATAACAGTTGCACAAAAATTACATACCCCGCACGTTTCTTCCCCCTCCCCATTTGGCTTTGCCCGTTTTGATTTGGTGAAGTATTACCATATCCTGACACGACCCTCTTTGACGGTCTTATCATGCCAGTGGTGTCGCAATTTGCTTGTGTTTGGCTACACGTAGCCCCGGCCGTTTCTGGTTGTGGAATTGTTGCCTTTGGAAAGGGTGAAAATGGATCAAACCCTTTCATTTTTTCAGTGGATGGAACATAATACTCATTTGAGGATGATCCTCCGAATGCATAATTTCGGGAATCCATAATGAATTTATGATAAAATAATAAATAACTAAAATTGAAGAAATTGAATAATATGAATAATAGATGAAATTGAAAAATGAAAGAAATTGAATAGTATAAATAATAATAATAATATGAATAATAAATGAATAAATATAAATTGAAGAGAGTTTGAGAATTGAAGTAGAGAGAATGAGAGATTGAGAATTGTGAGTTGTGAAGAAAATGGAGGAAAATGGGGTTATTTATAGTTTAAATTTGGGGGGAAAGGGGAAAAAAAAAACTTCCCCTAACCCCACCCCCCTTCGAATTATATATATATATAGTAGGGGCGTTCAAAAGAACCGATTGGAACCGGAATCGGCGGGTACTTGGGGTTTGGTTCCGGTTTCTACCTAGAACCAGCTGTCAACCGGTAGGTTTCGGTTCCAAATTTTTGGAACCATTACTGTGCGGTTCCGGTTCTGGTTCTTATGGTTAGGAACCAGAACCAGGAACCGAAACTAATATAAAATAAAATTAAAGAGTAAGGGGTTAATAAAAACTTTTGTAGAAAAAGTAATGTGAATACATATATATTTATATTTCATAACATTTAAAGTAAGTTGGTTTGACTTTTGAGAATCTATCTTTACAAAGTAATGGAATTTGTAATTTTGAATTTATAATTTATAATTTTATTTTTGTTAACAAGTTCCAGGTGGGGGGGTATTTGTAAGTTTTAAGGGTTTTTTTGTCATTTTAAAAACTTTTGGAGGAGTCATAAATTTTACAGGATACCCAGAACCGGAACCGTTGTTACAGGTTCTTGTTCCAAATTTCAAGGAACCATCAGTTCCGATTCTTTCAAAAAATGTGGGGTACCTAGAACCGAACACCCCTAATATATAGTCAATTTTATATAAAACATTTGCCAAAGGTGTATAAAAAATTAAGGGGGAGAGTTTGGGCCCGAACCTGGGCCCTAGGCCCGTGCCTTGAAGGAGGTACAAACCTAAGGACCAGTCCCTCTTATTGGGCCTAGGTCCAAGTTTGGGCCAAAGCCTTATAGGACCGGTCTTTGGTCTCTCAAAAGACCAGTCTTGGGTTCGGTTTTTTAGGCAATCCTATTGGCCCGGACCCAAATTCCCATATGAAAAAACAACTGTCAGACAATTTAGAAAAGCCAAGTACAAGCAAGTGAAGTAAAACTTTATAATCATGATTGATGTGGCGCACATGCACACTCTCACTGTTTATTTATATAATATAAAACACACCCATGTCATCCTCGGTCTCTCATTTATTCTCTAAAATAACACGCCAAACGGCCGCTTGCAAACTCATTATTCACACCAGCTAATTCAATTCATTAGTCATATCATGACCCAATTCAATCTGCCCACCATGTCTCCAATTCATTCCCGCCACGTGGCAGTAATAGGCGCCGGAGCCGCCGGTTTGGTTGCGGCTCGTGAGCTTCGTCGAGAAGGCCACAAGGTTGTAGTCCTGGAGAAAAACGACCAAATTGGCGGTACGTGGATTTACACTGATCGCGTTGAATCCGACCCTCTTGGTTTAGATCCGAAACGACCCGTCATCCATTCTAGTATATACGGTTCCCTTCGGACCAACTTACCACGAGAGTTAATGGGTTTTAAAGATTACCCATTCGTAAGCCGAAACGACGGGTCTGGAGACCCGAGAAGGTTTCCGGGTCATACGGAGGTTTTGAAGTATTTGAAGGAGTTTGCGAGAGAGTTCGGTATTGAAGAAATGGTGCGGTTTGAAACTGAAGTGGTGAATGTTGAATTGATGGATAATAATAAATGGAAAGTAAGGTCTAAAAAAATAAATAATAAGGATAGTTTCGATGACATATATGATGCTGTAGTTGTTTGTAACGGGCACTATTCTCAACCTCGTATTGCTGAAATTCCGGGTAAGTGTTTTTTTAAGGGAATCTATACTTGTTAGATTACTTTAAGAATAGGTGCGTTTTGTGTAAAGCTTATAAACTAATTGATTTATCGGCTAGTGTGATGAATTGTGAAGTACCAGAATTATGAAGTATGAGTTTGTTTTCTAAAGCTCCAATATAATGCCTTGAGATGTATTTTTGAAAATATTTTATGAATATGTTTAACAGTGTTCTTAATTCTTATTTTCCTTGTACTTTCTTCAGGCATCGATTCATGGCCAGGGAAGCAAATTCATAGCCACAATTATCGTACTCCGGAACACTTTCGAGATCAAGTATGTGTCAGGTTTTATGCTTCTCATTATATTATTGATATGAAATCCAATACTTCTTGTTATTGAAGATTGTGTATGATTAAAGAAAGCTCCAATTTAATTTGTTTTGCTATGGAATGAGGAAAAGTCTTTATTTGTTAAAAAAAAAAAAAAAAAATTGGTGGTTCAGAGATTTGCCTCATTTATGTTGTGAACTGCCTCAACAGCTTTATAATGAAGCAAAAGTTTTGTCAAGCATATGTATCATAAGCTAAAGGTGGGGCTAAAGTTGATATCTTGTACCTTATAACGTATCGACTTATGAGGCAAGTTCTTTATGCGATCTACTGTTTGAAACTCTTTCTCTTTTTCTCATAAGTTAGCATTGTAACCATTTTTCTGCTCTCTGTTAGAGGTGTACCACTTTCCATGTTTCTTAAAATAACTTTCTCGTTATTATTTATCGCTCTTTAACATCTAATATGTATCTTATTTTAACAATGCTCTGCCATGGACAGGTCATAGTTTTAATAGGGAGTTCTGCAAGTGCCGTTGATATCTGCAGGGATATTGCTGGAGTTGCCAGAGAAGTTCATGTTGCTTCCAGGTCAGTTGCGGATGGAACATATGAAAAGCAACCTGGATACGATAACATGTGGCTTCATTCCATGGTAAAAATATTTGGAATTGCTATCACAAGTAGTTCATGGCAGGAGTTTTCTTTATCATGGTACTGGGAGATGAATGGTTAAAATATGCTAATATTTTGTAAAATAATGCAGATAGAAATTGCCCTTAAAGATGGAACTGTGGTCTTCCGAAATGGCAATATGGTCCTTGCTGATGTAATTCTACACTGCACTGGGTATATTTTCAATTTGGTCTTTCTAAATCATTTATTCCAAAATTTATGTTTTGATGATGCATTAGTAAGTAGTTCAACATACTTCAGGGATGAATATTGATATAGCATTCTTCATTGTTAAGGTACAAGTATCACTTCCCATTTCTTGATACCAATGGCTATGTGACTGTGGATGATAACCGTGTGGGGCCACTATACAAGCATGTTTTTCCACCAGGCTTGGCCCCATGGCTTTCTTTTGTTGGTTTACCATGGAAGGTTCGTCTCTGCTTGAAATGATATGCTCTTGTTTTTTTATCGATACTTAATTTTCTGGTGAAAGTGAATCTTTGCATGTTAATGGCACCAGGTTATCCCCTTTCCCATGTGTGAATTGCAAAGCAAGTGGATAGCTGGTGCTTTATCAGGTCGTATATTGCTTCCTTCTCAGGAGGAGATGATGGAAGACACTAAAGCCTTTTATTCAACACTTGAAGCTTCTGGAATACCTAAGCGGTATACACATAATTTGTCTGATTATCAGGTAAGTTTGGTCTTCTAGTTAGCCTAGTATTGTGGAATGCTCTTGCCTTATTTTGGATAATCTGATCATTTGTTTCCAAACTCCATCGGCAGATATTCATTTATCATTGACTGGTTTACTTCATAGATAGTGCATAAAGGGAAACATTTGACATTGGTGAATTAATGTCGGGGCAAGCTCCGATGAATCTTAAAGTATTGCCCCAACAACTATTGAGAAGGCAAAAAAAGGTTATTTGGTTCAGATGTGAAACAATAAGCCCTCTTTAATCTCTGTTTATCTGCTTTTTGCTGTCCCTACCATTTTTATTGCTGTTTTTAGTGCAAACTGAATCTTCAGATTCAGATAAAATACCGAGCAAAAGTTTTCTAATTAATGTTAATGCCAATGTTGGACATTCGTTGTACATTTCATCCCATTCTTTTAGAACTGAAGGAAAAAATTGGATCTTTAATCTCCAAGAGCAAACTTATTCCTAATCTTATACTATCAGATACTTAGCAAAAATATCCTGCAGATTCTGTATGCTAATCAAAACTTGTGGTCAAGTCACCATGGGAAAACCTATTTTTGGAGCTTCCTTCTTAGCCATTCTAGAAGTGTTTGATAGGGTTTCCAAGAACATTCATTTAACTACATAATTTTATATACTTGAATTCGTATTGCATGGGACACATTAGCCTGGCAGAGTGGCATTATTGTGTATGTTCTAATGTGAATTTTAATGCCAAAAGAATTTTTTGACAATGGTTAAGAGTATGTTTGAATGTTGTTGCAGTTTGATTATGATAATTGGCTTGCTGGACAATGTGGGTGTGAAGGGGTTGAGGAATGGAGAATTCTAATGTATCTTGCTGCTTCCAGTAGCAGACGCACTAGACCAGAGACATACCGTGATGAATGGGAAGACGACCACCTGATCTTGCAAGCCCAGGAAGATTTCAACAAGTACCCCCCAATGAAAATATCTAGTAATATTTAAACTGAAAGTGGCCACACTCAAATAGGTGGTGTTGTATGTTCTTGTCAAGAATAAATAAAAAAAATAAAAATAAAAACCTTGTTATAATTTATTTTTCTATAATTCATTAATGTAAATTGCTTATTTAACAAACCTCAAGCCAAGCATTGTAGTTTGAAATTATCAGAATGGAATTATGATTTACACAATTGGTTGTAAGAAGTTGTTAATGGAATGAAATCCGACATAGAGGTTACCTCATCTTTTTTACTATATTAGATTTATTTTTAAATCTTGATTCAAACCTAGTGGTTACTTAATAAGAATAATTTATAAAATATTACTATTGTTTTAAAGGGATCAAACTCTGAAGGAAAACTATGAATCAATTTTTTTTTAAAAAGAAAAGTATCATATCAATTTGTACAAAAATGAACTACGAAAAATGAAAAGGGTAAGCAAAATAATGCACCGGCCGGGAATCGAACCCGGGTCTGTACCGTGGCAGGGTACTATTCTACCACTAGACCACTGGTGCTGGCGGCATAGGCTTTTGTTATTAATCTTATCAATTATCATTAGCCTTAGGATTTTTTTAATAGTCAAGACTCGAGTACGGGTGGAAAAAAAAACCCGAAAAAGAACCCAGCCTTTAGCATCATAACTCCATCTGTCCTAGTTCAAAATTTATGAAATTATAGAAATGACCTCCTGAATCTCTTTGAATCATTAAAGGAGGTAGATGCCCTTAATCAGAAAAATGATTAAAATTTGTGAAATTACACAAATGATCTCCTGAATCTTTTTGAATCATTAAAGGAGGTAAATGCCCTTAATTTTTTTTAAAAAAAAAAAAATGACTAAACTTTGTGAAATTACTGAAATGATTCATAAATTTCGTTGAATCACTAAAGGACGCAAATGCCCTTAAACAATAAAATGATTAAAATATCCCTATATGTGATTTAACTTCACGTAGGCATTGGATGAATCCAAGTTGACCTGCCCCTACAGTTAGTTTCCACTGTTTTTTCCATAGTCATATTTGAAATTGACCATTTTACCCGATAATATCATTGAAAAATATATTTGTAATTTCTTTACTTTTTAATATATAAACTTAAAAATTTTAAAATAGGGAGAATGACATTTTCCCACCCAACGTTTGACGCAACAACGCTTTCCCACCCATCAAGTTTCAAAATGACACCTTCGCACCCTTTGTTAGGTTCTTAATGTTTTCTGTTAATATTTGACTGAAAAGACGAAAATACCTTTAAATTGTTTATTTCTTAATTAGTTTATTATAAATTAAAATTTAGTTAAGTTAAAATCTTTGTTCGATTATTTATTAATCCAAATGTAAAAATACATTTTTTTCTTTGTTTATTTAATTAATTAGGAATATTGATTTTCTATGTTAATTAGTAAAAATGAAAAACATTATAAATTTAGTAGATTATTAAATAATAGTGATTAGATATTAATGACATTATAAATAAATAAAAAATAAAATCATTTAACTTTAAACAATTTTATGGCATTATTCCTAACTTTTTAGGTGAGATTAGCTATTTTTTCTTTTTTGACTTTGTAATATTTGACTTTTTGGCTAATTAAAAAATTAAAAAAAATTATAAAGTGAAATATTTAAGGGCATTTTCTTCTTTTCAGTAAAATATTAACGGAAAACATAACAAAACCTAACGAATGGTGGGAAAGTGTCATTTTGAAACTTAATGGGTGGAAAGTGTCGTTTTGCCAAACCTTGGGTGGGAAAATGTCATTCTCCCTTTAAAATAATGCAATTAAAAAATAAAAAATAAAAATCCTTCCCAAAATCTATAGTTGTAATATCTTTTAATTTTTATAGCCCTAAAAAAATATAAAATTAATTAAAATTAAAATTATGAAAGAAATATAGAAAAAAAATCCTTGAAAAAATATACATATATAGGTAGTTTTCTATAATAAATATATTTAATATTAAATTATTAATGATTTAAAAAGAGAGAGAGAGAGAGAGAGATCCGGACAATGTGTAAATATATTTTTAAAAAACCTTGACCATATTTTAATATTTAAAAAATAAATTATCATAAATCACAAATCTTTTTTTAATTTTTTATATTGTTTTACTTGGCAATTTTTGTATATTTTTTAATTTTTCATTTAAAAATTTTGGACTTTTAATTTTTTAAATGTCTATTTCGCTCTTATCTTCATCAAAATTAATGGTAGAAACTAATGGCCGGGGTCAACTTGGTAGTTTATAAACTTTATGGTGGCTAAGGAATTCCTGAAGTTTTAGGGTGTGTCATTAATATTTAACAATTAATTTGAACGTTTAAAAAATTTAACAAAGTCTTTCATTGTATGTTTAAAATCTGTTTGAGGATTACTTGTTTGTAATTGTACAGTTATATTGTTTGATCTTCCTTTCCAAACCCCTACTAGGTTGGAGGTGTAACAAAAAGATTATGTAAAATATTCGTGTGTGTTGGTAGATGAAAGATATCTTAAAATTTTGATGAAAACATTGGTTGAATATTAATAAAAATTGGGAAATGGGATAATATTAATTATTAAACGCGTAATAATTAATTAAAAGGAGGAAGGGTAGGAAATGCAAATGATTGTGATTGGTGGTAGAAGTAGAAAAATTGAGATAATTCTGGAGATGTAAACGCCCTGGGCCTAGCCTTTCTTGCCCAAACTCGGACTTGATTTTCAGGCATGGGCCTACGTTTACTATATGTCTGGGCGGGGCCACCTCAATCTTGGGCTAGGCCTGACCGAAGTAGTTTTCACCTCCCATTGAATTGATTAGTGTCTACCACTACCAAATAATATCTATTTTTTATATTTTAAGATATCTCTTTAAATCTTTTTTAATACCAAAATAACCTTTTAGATTTATAAAGTTTTTTTTTTTCTTTTTAAGGTTTTACTTAGACTAAAAATTGGATTTCAAATACCTATACTTTCACCTTCATTTTCTCAAAATAATTATATTATTTCTTTTGTTCTTTTACCAGTAATTGTTGAAATCTAGCCTCCACCATTCCAATTAAAAGCTGGTGAACAATGTGCTCATCACTCCACAAATGATAGATGAAAAAAATAATAATAATAAATAAACAAATAAAAACAATTAAGATCATCTTAGACTAGAAAAATAACAAATATGTTATATTGTCGAAGTCTCTATCCCTATGAATGCCTAAAAACATTTTAGGCGTTAACGAGTACATGGGCATTAGGGTGTGTTTTAAGGGTGTTTCTAAGGTGTTTCTATGACAATTCTTCTCTTGAAGCTACTGGAATTCCCGTACAACAAAGGGAGAATGAGGTTAAAGGCTCAAGTCGACAAGGGCAATTGCTAGCGTAGACTCTCTAATGCTCAAGTCAGCGAGGAGTTCAACAAAAGCTCAAGAATTGTGATGATTATGGATTTATAGTGGAGACAAAGAAGATGAACCATGGAGGTTATAAAGAGGGGAAAAAAGGGTCTTTCAATGAGTGAACTTGAATGAACATTTTAATTTTCTCTCCGTAGTTCTATTTGAATAAGATGTAGATGAATTCGGTTACAAACAATTCCAGTAGTTATAATTGTTTGTTTGAAGAATTGGGTTTTTAATTCATTGATTAATTCAGTAAGATACTAAGAGTTACAAACTTTATATAGAGAGAATACAATTTACAGAATCTTCTAATTATGTCAATTACAATATACAAATATAATTAGGAGATTACAGAATATCAAAGATACTATGAGCATCCTAAAATTGACAAAATAAAAAAATCTTAAAAATATTGCTGAAATCTCAACAGTAATTCTCGGTTTTCTTCAATTTCAAGTTACAAACCTCAGTAAAGCAGCACTACTCATGGCAAGTAGCAACCACTTTCGTCTCCATTAGTAGAGAAAAATTCCGATTCTTTTAATTTTGTTGAGTTTGGGTGCGTATCCATTATCATATCCGATTGTAATTGAAATTCTATAAGCCGATAGTGATAATATAGTGATATTCTAGATATAAAATAAATTTTTGCTTTAAAATTGTTTGAAACTAAACTTTCTTCTCCAAATTCATTCCATTGTACTATTGTTTTCATCATAATTTTAATAATATATCTATTAAGCAACCAATTATTTGAGAATGAACAAACAAATTTTAATGATTATAAAAATTTAGAACTAGAGCTTATATAAGAAATAAATATTAAAGATAAAAATAAGTAAATATTGGGGTTTATAGTAATTTTGTTTAGAGATAATTTTGTCAAAGTTGAAAAAGTAAAATAAAAAATGGGGAGTTATTGGTCAATTTAGTGGGGCTAAAAATGACTACCATTTATTACATCCCTAGAGGGAGAACGACTTACACATATCCAAGGTTTTTTTAAAACGGTAAGTTGGTACCCAAAAGGTTTTGAAATGACAAATAGATACCTTCCGTCATGTTCTGTTAGTGATTTTCGTTTGATAATAGTGAAAAGACTAAAATGCTCTTGAAAGTTTAATATTTTAGTTTTTTATAAATTTCTAAATTTTAAATTTCTAAAAAAAACCCATAGTTTTGCTAATTTGACTAAATACCCCAATATATAAAAATTTTATAAAATAAAAAAACACCTTTGTCACCCGCAGTGCCAGATTTCGGCCACCACCGCCGGAATCTGGCCAGAAAATTGTTTTACAACATAGACCTGTCGGATCTGTGTCGTAACGCGTCGATCTGGCCTTTTTCGGCCTCGACCGCCAGATCTGGCCTTTTCCGGCCAGATCTGGCCTTTTCCGACCAGATCTAGTTGAAAAATGCCAGATCAACGTGTTACGACACAGATCTGACGGGTCTGTGTCGTAACACAATTTTCTGGCAAGATTCCAGTCTCGACTGCCAAATCTGGCAGTAGATCTGGCCTTTTCCGGCCAGATCAGCTACGGATCTTGCCGGAAAATGCCAGATCTACGCGTTATGACACAGATCCGATGGGTCTGTGTCTTAACGTAATTTTTCGGCCAGTTCCGGCGGTGGTGGCCAGAATCTGGCACTGCGGATGGTGGGGGTGTTTTTGTTATTTTATAAAATTTTTATATATTGGGGTATTTAGTCAAATTAGCAAACCTAGGGGGTTTTTAAGAAATTTTTAAATTTATAAAAAAACTAAAATATTAAACTTTCAAGGGTATTTTAGTCTTTTCACTATTATCAAATGATAATCACTAACAGAACATGACGAAAGGTACCTATTTATCGTTTCAAAACCTTTTAGGTACCAACTTGTCATTTTGGTAAATCTTGGGTATGCGTAATTTGTTCGGCCCATCCTTGAGAAACCAAAGTTGGTGCCTTGGTGGACTGGGGCGTTGGGAGTAAGAAAGTGAGACATTTATTCTACAATTGTTTAGGTTGGGTGAAGGGGAGCATGAAGGTAGGACCAAAATGTTGGTCATTATATTGAAAAACGAATTACAATTTTATTCTTTTATATATATATATATGGTATCATAATGAACCCAAAAACGACGGTCATTCCATGGTTTGGTAGATTGAAAGTAGGGAGAGATTATTTGGAAAGAAGAACAATAATTTTGAAAACAATTCTGAATGTTATCAACTTAAAACGCATATAATTGGTATAGATATTTTGCAACAATGTTTTAATGAAGAGAAGTTAATTATGCATTAGGTCCAAGTTCTAACTGTCCTTGTCCTGCCTAACATTTAACATTTATTTAAGTTGGTATGTATAAATAAATTCTTGAGAGGATCACAATATTCTTGGTATGTATAAAGAATATACTGTAGAGGGAAATGAGTTGATTTAATGAATATATGTTATAGTTATTTCAATTCTGTCGATCCAATTTAATGAATATGTTGTTAGGCAGTTGTCATGTTTAGTTTAGTCCATTATTATTATTATTTTATATTCTTTCCACAGTTTCGAAAAAGTAAATAATAATAGAGGATTAGAGGAATTAAATAAAATCTACTTTAATGAATAATTGTTTACATAGTAGACTCCTTATAATAAACTATTTTGAATTCAGTTGTACAATTGGGAGTTGACGAAAAAGAGATTTTTATATTTGTGTTGCGGATAATGGCCACGTATAGAAAATAAATAAAAAAGTAAAACCAATTATAAAATTGATGAAGTAGTTGATTTTTTTTTTTTTTTTTCACGTGTTGTTATTTAAGTATATAAATTAAGAAACCGAAAAAGTTGATAGATAAGGGGAGTCTTCTGTCTCCTCACAAAACAAATTTTCCATACATGATTTTGACGACGTAAGGAATTTCGAATTTCAAATATGGATAGTAATTAAAAGGCTGTTATGATATGGTTAACTTTTTATGACACCATTATTGTGTTTATTATAACACAACTAATCCATCTAAAATACGATTAATTAGATATAATTCTAATAATAAAAACAAATAACAAAAATTAACATAACTGAAATTTATTTAACAAAACAAATTAAAAAGAAACATATTGAGTTTCAAACACAATAAGATAAATTGAAAATGAGAAATATAATTAAAAAAATGTTTATTAAATGTTATAATGATATTACTTATTCACAAATTATATGGACTAATATAATTTTTTTAATTTAAAAAAATTATTAGAATATTAGTATAGATATTAAATTCTAAGTGTCATTATTCAATAAATTACATGTTATATTTTGTTAACATATAGTGATTTATACAAAATACCACAACATATAAATATTATATTATGTCAATTTTATATAATATAATTTTCAATGATAGAGTTTAAAAATAAATTGCAATGCAATTAATATATCAGATTTTATCATATAGTTTTACAAATATTAAATGTCAAAAGTTATATAACTATATATTATATAATAATTATTATACCTTTGTAATAATTAATATAATAATATATATGGCAAATCATCATATTGAATTCAATTTTCTCAATGTCAACATTTCATAAACATAAATTATTAGTATTTGAAATTTAATAATATATGTTATATTATATAATAATTATTATTTATATAACGTAACAAATATAAATGGCAAATGGGTCAAATTGCTAAATGTGTAACAACACGAATAATAAAAGGGTTGGGTTCAAGTTGAGACCTTTGACACAGTTAATTAAATGGTCAAGTTTGGGTTGAGACATACTTGACACGGTACAATTAAAACACGACACGCCACCTGTTAACAACAAGAGGATTAAGGCTTACTAGTGTTTGGTTAATCTAAATTAGAGTCGGTTAAGTTAATTTATTATTTTTTAAAAAGATCTTTCGTTAAATGGCCATAATGCCCAAAACAGTTACAATAAATTAACGGTTTACGGTTTAGGGCTAAATAGCCATAATACTCAAAGGATTATCATGGTAAAAGAGGTTTATTCAATTCCTTGAGTTTTTAGATTCAAACCTTGAAGTTCTAAAATTAATTAAGGTGTGTACAAATTTACCTGAACACCTTGATTAAAAAAAAAAACAATTAACCGTGTTAGACTGTAAAATTTTGACATAAATCAATTGATAAGGTTAGCGATAGGCAATGTTTTGAAAGAGAAAAAAGAAATTAATTAGGTGGGAAGTTGAATATCATTAAGATGATTTAGAAATGGGGTGGCTGGCTAAAGTAGCTAAACTAACTAAAGAAGAAGAGAATTGGAAGAAACCCAAAGAAAAGAGTGAACGTATTGTTTGTAGTCGTAATTCTAATCCAATCCAAAATAAAATAAAAAATAAAAAAAACTGGAAATAACTGCCAACAACCTTCAGCCACGTTTTCCAGAAGGGTAAAACAGAGAAGAAGCAGTAATTTATGTTGATGACAAAAAGAAAATCTTGGAAATAGCGAAAGCATTTTAGCAATGCATTGCATGAGAGAGTGCGGTAGCTTAGACAGCCAAAAAATTGACAGTTTTGATTACAGATGGGCATTGGAGTTTTCTCAATTTGAGTTGGCATAATCGCCCTCATTTTCTTGCTTCTTGTGTTTCTTTTTTGCCCTTTTTTAAGTAGAATAGAATACTTGCACCTCCCTCTCCCTGCTCTTGTTCTTTATTTTATTTCATTGTGTTCTGTATGCTCTACTTCTTTAATCTTTTATTAAATCATAGCTATTTTTCTCCTCTCCACTATTAGCTAAAAAGATCTTGTTTTTCTCACTCATTCTTCTTTAAAAGCACAAACTTTCAATTTGTTGTCTTCCTGAGTGTTTTTGTGAGTCCAAAATGGCGAATGCATCAGGCTTGTTCACACCTTCTGTTCCCAGTTTCAGAAGCGGGCTTCAGCCTTCAATAAGGGTATATCGATCTGGGTTTTCTTTCTCTAAAAAGATACTGTGCTCCACCACCATTCAAGGTTCTGAGAACACTGTCTCTCCTTCTGAATCTAGACCACCCAGGTGAGTTTTTGAGTGATTCATTGTTTCTTTTTTTTGGCGTTAGTTGTTTAGTTGGTGAAAATGGTATTCGCTGGCTCACAAACTTTAATTTGCTTTTAATCTTCGGATTTCATTGTTTATATCGGCGTGTTACTTTGACAAATAAAATGGGAATTTTACTTGTTTTCCTGAAATTTATGTAGTTTAGATATGGTGATTGTTTTTGAGTTCATTGGTGAATTGCTCTATGTAACAACACTTGTGTCTTGTAAAGTGGTGATTCTTTATTAGATGAACTGATAAAAGTGATTCATGCACAAGATGAATCTTTATAAGGGAGTTGATTTTTTGTTAAAATAAGATTTCGGTTTCAAATGATGGCACTACATATACCATCTGAGAATACCTCTTCACAAGAGTTTGATAATGGCAACGATTTGATCTTTATCCGGCGGATATATTAGATGAACAATTGAATTGTGAGAAATAAAGGATGAGTTTAAAGTACAAGTTCTTTGTCTTCTCAATGCATGCCAGTTGGTTGAAAGATTACTGCACTGAATTCTCTTTACTTGTGGCAAAAAAAAAAAAAAAAAAAAAAAAACCTGAGGTGTCAGTTTCTAGTTCTACTCGGTTGTATTAAACAAAGACAAATTAGGTGTAGCTGAATGTTTTAGAGTCTATTATTTTTTGTGTTCTACGGTTGAGAGAACTAAGTCACTTAACTTTTTTAAGTTTCATGAGATGCGTTTTCTGGTTTTCACATTATTGTTTGCTACTTGAAGTGGCAAAAATGAAATAGGTTTTTGCTTTGTGAAGGTTATAGTGAAGTTCCGAGCTCAATACAAAATGGTGAAAAGTTCAACTTCTAATTCATTTTCCTAATTACAAGAGGTGGAAATCCTTGATATAACCAATTTTCTTGTTTTAGTGTGATCCTAGAAGACAACCTGATTCTATCAGAACATTGAATGGATGTTACTTTTTGTTGTGATCTATTAACAGTAATGCACTAATGAAGAAAATCAGGGATGTCATAGTTGGTCATGGTTCTTCTGATGTAGTTTTTAAGTATCTACTCCAAGATTTGATAGTGCTAATGGTTGCTCATTTGATTGGCAAAATGCCTGAGTTTAACCTTTGAGAGCTATTTGTGCAGTTTGGATGTGGATTATGTGCAACTATAGAGTTGATTCCTATTCTCAGAATATGTTACATTGGAGGTCTTTTTATCATGTAAAGGCAGTTTAAGAAGGAGGGTCTAAATTTAATACACTGTTTAGCAAAATTTTGGAACAGATGAATATGTTCTCCTTGTAATCCTATAATTCTGTGGCAAATGGGTTAATGTCATGAGCTTGGTTTCCTTTTTCTTTGGTCCCAGAGTACATTTGCATCTTCTTCTTGAAGCTATAAACTTATGGGGAAGGAAACTTTTTTGTCTATGTATCTCAAAGGCATTCACTGCCATATATAGACTATATTTTGTGAACTTTCAGCTTCATTTCCTTTGTTGAATAACCAATCAGTATGCTGCATTTCCTCCATGATGTTAGTGATCATATGTTAGTGTCACCTAGATTTTGCACAAAGCTTAATTACTATTAAAAGGGGCATGCTCTGTTCTTTCAATGTTTTACCTAGCTAAGTACAATAAATTGGCCCGTTTATAGGATGTGTGTTCTGTATGATAAGTCCAGCCTGGCCTTGACTTGTCGTGATATCGATGTCTGATTTTATTCAAGGAAACGAAACTTGCTTACAAATTGAAAATCCAACTCTTTGTGAACACCTGATCCACAAATGTATCTTCTCACCTTATACTAGTGTAATACAAAGTATATAGTTTCTTGTAAAAGAACACACACACACACAAAAAAAAGTTGAAAATCTAACTGCTCTGCATCTCCTTTCCTGTCTCCATGCCAAAAAACAGGCTTGTCAGTAAAGGCTGCAAGTTAGTTGGTTGTGGCTCGGCAGTGCCCAGTCTTCAGGTTTCCAATGATGATCTTGCAAAAATAGTTGAAACATCTGATGAATGGATTTCTGTTCGAACCGGGATCCACAATCGACGNCAACGATTTGATCTTTATCCGGCGGATATATTAGATGAACAATTGAATTGTGAGAAATAAAGGATGAGTTTAAAGTACAAGTTCTTTGTCTTCTCAATGCATGCCAGTTGGTTGAAAGATTACTGCACTGAATTCTCTTTACTTGTGGCAAAAAAAAAAAAAAAAAAAAAAAAACCTGAGGTGTCAGTTTCTAGTTCTACTCGGTTGTATTAAACAAAGACAAATTAGGTGTAGCTGAATGTTTTAGAGTCTATTATTTTTTGTGTTCTACGGTTGAGAGAACTAAGTCACTTAACTTTTTTAAGTTTCATGAGATGCGTTTTCTGGTTTTCACATTATTGTTTGCTACTTGAAGTGGCAAAAATGAAATAGGTTTTTGCTTTGTGAAGGTTATAGTGAAGTTCCGAGCTCAATACAAAATGGTGAAAAGTTCAACTTCTAATTCATTTTCCTAATTACAAGAGGTGGAAATCCTTGATATAACCAATTTTCTTGTTTTAGTGTGATCCTAGAAGACAACCTGATTCTATCAGAACATTGAATGGATGTTACTTTTTGTTGTGATCTATTAACAGTAATGCACTAATGAAGAAAATCAGGGATGTCATAGTTGGTCATGGTTCTTCTGATGTAGTTTTTAAGTATCTACTCCAAGATTTGATAGTGCTAATGGTTGCTCATTTGATTGGCAAAATGCCTGAGTTTAACCTTTGAGAGCTATTTGTGCAGTTTGGATGTGGATTATGTGCAACTATAGAGTTGATTCCTATTCTCAGAATATGTTACATTGGAGGTCTTTTTATCATGTAAAGGCAGTTTAAGAAGGAGGGTCTAAATTTAATACACTGTTTAGCAAAATTTTGGAACAGATGAATATGTTCTCCTTGTAATCCTATAATTCTGTGGCAAATGGGTTAATGTCATGAGCTTGGTTTCCTTTTTCTTTGGTCCCAGAGTACATTTGCATCTTCTTCTTGAAGCTATAAACTTATGGGGAAGGAAACTTTTTTGTCTATGTATCTCAAAGGCATTCACTGCCATATATAGACTATATTTTGTGAACTTTCAGCTTCATTTCCTTTGTTGAATAACCAATCAGTATGCTGCATTTCCTCCATGATGTTAGTGATCATATGTTAGTGTCACCTAGATTTTGCACAAAGCTTAATTACTATTAAAAGGGGCATGCTCTGTTCTTTCAATGTTTTACCTAGCTAAGTACAATAAATTGGCCCGTTTATAGGATGTGTGTTCTGTATGATAAGTCCAGCCTGGCCTTGACATGTCGTGATATCGATGTCTGATTTTATTCAAGGAAACGAAACTTGCTTACAAATTGAAAATCCAACTCTTTGTGAACACCTGATCCACAAATGTATCTTCTCACCTTATACTAGTTTAATACAAAGTATATAGTTTCTTGTAAAAGAACACACACACACACAAAAAAAAGTTGAAAATCTAACTGCTCTGCATCTCCTTTCCGGTTTCCATGCCAAAAAACAGGCTTGTCAGTAAAGGCTGCAAGTTAGTTGGTTGTGGCTCGGCAGTGCCCAGTCTTCAGGTTTCCAATGATGATCTTGCAAAAATAGTTGAAACATCTGATGAATGGATTTCTGTTCGAACCGGGATCCACAATCGACGGGTTCTATCAGGTTAGTTGAAGCTTGTAATGCATGGTAGTGTCATGTATAAGGTAACTTTGGCTGAGCATAAGCCTTGAGGAAGGCTGTTTAGCTTCACAAATCTGAGCCAATCTAGTCAGAATCTGATTTATTTAAAATGTTTCCAACTGTACGATTGCCTTTTCCTTAAATAGTACTCAAATATGGTTTAATCTAATCCCTGCTGACTTTTAAGTGCAATCCATCTTATTGTTGTGTTAGAGATCTAATACTTATTGTTTAGCTTTGTTGCCAACGCATCTACTAGTTTATTGTTTTCTTATTAATTGAATGATGGCAAAAATAAATAAATAAAAGAAAGAAAACTTATATTTCTATTCATTAGCATTATAATCTCTAAATTGGTTGAAGAGCTCGATTTGACCATGGCTTTTACAGGCAAAGAAAGCTTAACTAATCTTGCTGCTGAGGCAGCAAGCAGAGCTCTTGAGATGGCAGAGGTCGATCCTGATGATGTTGACCTAGTCTTGCTGTGCACATCCACTCCAGAGGACCTTTTTGGCGGTGCTCCTCAGGTATTGGTCTATGGGATTGTCTATATCCAAAAGTAAATTAATTCATGTTACATATAATAGACTTCATTCCTTAAGTGAGCCATGTTGACATAATCATGTATGGTTGCATGTTTCTATGTATTCTGGGAATTTTGCTTGTACATGGCGTCAGTATCATCTTATGATTTGTCAACAATTTGATTTATATCACATGTGATACTTTTACCAGGAACATTGAGCAAGTGCTATCTCTTGATGTCCTTAATGTAGAAATTCTTAAGTGTTGATAAAGTCATCCTATCCATATGCCATCTTTTTTCAGAATTCTTGAAGTCTAAAGAATGCCATTTTTAATTTGATTTACATGCATATTTTTACAGATTTTAGGATGATATGTCACTTCTTCTTCTTTTCCTTAGATTTTTGAAAAAATTTCTGGATAATTCTCAACTTATCTGTATGGTGCATCATGAAGGAAAGATGCCTTGTCTCAATGTCTATAGTTCATGAAGCTAATCGTCTAAAATCTATGCACTGCATCTAGAAACATTTTTCTTTAAGATAGTTCCATTTTACACTCAGTGAATTATCCTTTTCTCCAAATTGAAATTTTTCAGAGGTGTCATGAATAAGGTGTTCTCTTACAATAGTTCATCCAATGTACTTTTGGAGCAGGGGTTGGAATACCAGAGCAACTATTTGGTTATATAAGCCTGGTTGGTTGACTTTTGGGGGAGTATTTGGGCTTAATTTGGTTCAAATAGTCCTTTTCACCTTTGTTTGTCAAGGTTCCATCAAACTTCAACCTGTCACAAAAATACTTGAAACATTAGCCTATTCCAGAATTCAGTTCCACAACTACAAAGTTAACCAATGCAAACAGAGTTTTGTCACTGAAAATTCTTCAGGAGAATTTGTGGTAACATGCAGAAATCAGATTGCATAATTCTTGGTGGGCTTTGTTGCGTACTTAATTTTCATTGATTTTGTGCATAATCCATGTGTCTTTGTGTTGTGATCTGTTGTAAATAAGAAATCAGAAAATTCTTGATTGAACTTCACTTTTTTGGGACAACTAATATCAGAACCAAATTATACAAAACTGTCCAGCAGCCTCCAGCTCAAGTTTTTTTTGTTAATTTCCTTTGTATTGACTTGGAATTGGAAACACTCTAATGTATTCTCCTTTTTCTGTGTTTTCCTGTACTCATCAGATCCCAAAGGCACTTGGCTGCAAAAACAATCCTTTGGCTTATGATATTACAGCTGCATGTAGTGGATTCGTGTTGGGTCTTGTATCAGCTTCTTGTTACATTAGGGGTAACAAACTTCTTTACTATGCTTTAGAAGAGGTCCCAACTATAGATCGAAGACTAATACAATCAAATCTCTGCTATATAAATTACAGGAGGTGGGTTTCGTAATGTTTTAGTGGTTGGGGCTGATTCTCTTTCTCGATTTACTGATTGGACGGATAGAGGAACCTGCATTCTTTTTGGGGATGCTGCTGGTGCTGTATTATTGCAGGTAATTATTTTTCCTTTCCTCTATACAAGGTGACACAGTAACAGTCCTTTAGTTGTTTGATTGTGATGCTATTTGAAAACTGAATATGACTGGATAAAGAAATTTTAAATGTTTTTTTTTTTTTTTCTTTGGGCGTCATAAAAAGAGCAGGAGTAACTGCATTTTGCTATATTATATGAAAACCAGTCATTTCGATTTAGCCCTGTCCTGTATCCAGAAATTTGGGATTAGATGAATGTAATTCCTGGAGGATTACAGCAATACTCATTACCAAAGTCATAAAACTTGGGATAGTATTACCTGCTGGCAAACTAAGAGGACAGTCAGCTACATGACTAAATCTGCTTAGACAATTTTCACTCTACATTTAGTGGTTCAAACCAAACTCTGATGGAAGCAAAGCAGGACGTTTCTTATATCATCTTCAACGCTTTATTTTTTAATTTCTTAAGCTGTCAGTAAAATTAATAAAGCTATTAAGTGTTGTCTTGTTTGTGTTACCTTGTATGAGTATTGGCTAAGAATTATTAATTGGAAACTGCTCATTTTTTCTTGATAAAACTTCATTCCGGTTGCAATTCAATGATTTTGCAGGCCTGTGACATTGAGGAGGATGGTTTATTTAGTTTTGACTTGCATAGTGATGGTGGAGGCCAAAGGTATGTGCTCAACATTTTTCAGTAGAGAACTTTTTGTTTCTTGCTAAGAGGAAGGGAACTGAGCTTTAATGTTTATTACTGCAGACATCTAAATGCTGGCATCAAAAGAAATGACATTGATGATGTATTGGGATCTAATGGATCTGTGTTAGGCTTCCCCCCGAAGCAGTCATCTTATTCATGCATTCATATGAATGGCAAAGAAGTCTTCCGTTTTGCCGTGCGAGTTGTGCCACAGACAATTGAGTCTTCCCTTCAAAAGGCTGGTCTAAACATGTCCAGCATTGATTGGTTACTGCTTCATCAGGTATGAGATATGGAGTCTACATAATAAGTATTTTGTTTGGTTTGATTTATATTCACCTTCCACCTGGAGGTGTATGAGTTTGGCCAGTCAGATGAGATCTTTTTGCTGTCTGTATTCTTTATCATGCATTATCTTGTCATATTAGAGAAAACCCCACTGAAAAGGTTCAGATCATGGAGAGCTTCGGCTTTAGGCGCAAATTTCATGTTATAGGAATTAGAGGTTCTTGCTTGCAACAGAGAAGGATGAAACTTTCATTGATTATTACAATTTGATATATAATGTCAGCATCAGTAAAAAATCATGTGCAAAGCATATCTTATTTGATTAATTCAGCATTATAAATATATACTTATCTTCAAAATATCTTGGCAGGTCATACCTGCTTAGTTATCAGATTAGTCATATAGGAAAGAAGTCTGCGAAATAATGCAGAGATGTAAGATGTTAAATAGACTTTCAAACTCACTCTTGAGATTTCTCAACTTGAACATTTTATACATATATTTTTCTGTGGTTCAATTAGAAACAGAGATTTTGTGGATGAAAGAATATTCAAGTACTGATAAGAGGTTTCGATAAAATGCAGGCAAACCAAAGGATCCTAGATGCAGTTGCAACACGTTTAGAAGTCCCATCAGAACGAGTTATATCAAATTTAGCGAATTATGGTAACACAAGTGCTGCATCAATACCATTGGCGTTGGATGAAGCTGTTCGAAGCGGGAAGGTGAAGTCAGGCCATACTATCGTGGCAGCAGGTTTTGGTGCTGGTCTAACTTGGGGCTCTGTTATTCTTAGATGGGGATGAAAAGTTACTTGAACATGAAAATCACAGAGGAGAAAAGTTGTTCCGCGGGCAGTTGGTGTTTCTCATTACATATGTCCTGCAAATGACTGAGGAGGTCGCCAACGCATAATCTCCATTAGCTCTTTTTTGTTTGTTTGGATTTTTTACTTCAAAGTTGTGGCGCTCCTAATAAACTTAAATTATTTATCTTCAAAGTCATAAACATGTATTGTTATAACTTACGAATTAAGATACAATACAAGTACTGTGTTTCCTCAGACGTGTTTGCGGGAAACAATACAATATAAAGTACAAAGTAGTAAACAAAAAAGACGAATAATGAATAATGTTCTACAATAGAAAGAAGTGAGGTCATTGAACTGACACTGATTTGAGCCTAGATTGGATCCTGTGTAAAGTACCCTCAATTGCAATATCAACAGCATCCTTGATGTTCTTCATAGGAAGAGTACTATCATGTCTTCTATAAATAATTCTTGGTATCAATTCAATAACTTTCTCCCTCATTCTCCTCACCTTATATTTTGGCATACTCATCAACACATCAACAATTTTCAACCCTTTAAACACAACATCCTCCTTCGGAATAAACACTGAAAATTCGTCATAAATATGTTGAGGTAAATGCCAGTCGTACTGTGATTTGGCAGATTGTTCTTCAAAGAAAACGGGTATGCAACCAGCAAGAATCCCATCAAATGTTGACCTCCTTGTCGGCGTATCCCCCGGAGGCTGCAAACAGAAATTGGCTTGCAACATTGGCTTAATATACTTAATCGGATCGTGCTCACAAATCCCATTTGAACAATCAACAATCTCACAAACTTTACTAAAATACCCTCCAGAAATCTCGGTACTATTATCTTCACATTCATTTCTGATACTTCTCCTAATATTTGGAGTCGCAGCAACGCCTCCTCCTCCGGCAAACAACATTAAACTATTTCTTCTTGAATTTCTCACGCGTTTCAACCACGACCCCAAAACGACGGAGTTTGATGGATGATAACTGGTGGGATAAGGCACCGCTTGTTCCTGCCAACCCCAAGCTCGTCCCTCAGGAATCAAAGTCGTTACATTATAAAACTCAGCGAGTTCAAGAAACGAAGTTCCCCAAACGGGAGGATCATTAGTAAAAGGTTGTGAAAAATCCCAGGCGGGTCTTGCTATTACCAAGAAATGATCGTGACCGGCGTGGCGATCCCATATATGAGGAACGTCCTTGCGTAAGAAATTGTATAATTCAAGACCGTGTTGATTGCTGGAGTTGACTTCGGGTCCGTACAAGTACTTTAAAGCGTCAAGGGCAGTATAATAAGGGAGGTAAATGGCGTTGGCAAGAGTGGGATCTTGAGTTAAACAAGGGTATTCAAGAATTCTCCGGTGAAAAAATTGTTCAAGCAAGATTGGGTCAGTGCGGTACCAGCTGAGAGAATGGTTATGGGTTTTGGGTCCGAGGCCGTGATTGGGTAAATAAGAACAGAAATCGTCAAACAGAGGGTACGCAGAGCAGTTTGAGAGGAGATCAAAATTGAAACGTGATGGTAACGGTCTGATGTAGATCCAACGGTTGGAGCAGTCTGAGGTTCGATCAGAAGATGCTAATCTGAGTAGAAATAAGATGAAGATGAAGATATTGATGGATTTGGAAGACATTGAGAGAGAGAGAGTGGGAATTTATGGTTTTAATTAAGGAAAGTGAGTGAGAGAGTGGGTTTTGGTGTTTTTGTTTTAACAAAGTACGGAGGATTTTAAGCGTGGTGTTGAGAGAGAGGGTAAAATTAACTGTATGCAGATATAAATATCCATGGAGTGGGGTGTCGGTGAGTGAGTAGTACTACCTAATGCGGCACCGTTTCGAAATATTGTCTTCCTTAATATGCGCTGCACTGTGCTAATGCTTTACCCTTTTTGGCGCCTTTTTATCTTTGTTACTTTTACTGCTGCAGTTTCACGTCACATGTGGGCGCGTTTATCTCTGTTAAGTGCCAAGGCCCACCATAAGTCCATACTTCGCTTAGAAAGCCCATATTATGCCCGATTGGCAAATGTTCCCTCCCTCCATATATACCTCTGCTCAGCTATAAAGCACAGAACAGAAAACATCCAGTCACACCAAATGCAGATCAAATAAAATCTTCTTCACCAAAAAAGGATGCCAAAGCCTAAGCCTTTTTCTTCTCTCTTTCGGAAAAAACCACAAACACTT